>NC_092459.1:117691423-118406423 GCF_047495875.1 Pithys albifrons albifrons | reverse complement strand
AGCGCAGGGATGCAGAGCCACATAAACTCCCCAGAGGTGGGAGGTCCCTGAGTGTGCCAACCCTGCTGCGGAGTCACACACCTGCAGAGGGGACACGGGAGCAACTGGGCAGGGGCCTCTCACACGGGGCCTGGGGAGGGGGGCCTGAGCTTTTAAAATTGTTCCTGGCAGGAGAGGATCAAAAATGGACTTAGGAATACAAATTAAAAACCACTTTCAATGAAATTATCTTGTGGGAAGCTAGAGAGAGAGATGGCTTATTGCATCTTAAATCTACCAGACAAAACAAACCTGGCTCCTTGCAGCCCGCTCTGCCTCGCCAGGACAGGTGCTCCAGGAATGACCTTTTAGCCATTTCTCTCCTCTTTCAGCAGCTGAACAGCCCTGAAAGCAAGTTTGGGTCTTCATGACCAGTAAGGATCCTCAACCTTTGCACTTGAGAAGACCCATGAAGTTTTCACATGGGTTGTGACCTGTTCCAACCCCTTGTTAACCTGCCGGCCAGGACAAGTCTGTGGAAATCTTTTTTTTCCCTTCCCAGTAAATGTAAAGGTAATAAAATTCCAGAGAGAATCATTGTAGTAAATCTGCTCAGCATTCCTGCTTCCCACTGCCAAGGACAGGCACCAAGTACACTGTAAGCAGCACCCTGATGAGTCTGCGTGGACGAAATCACCGATAACTGAAGCAGTGGCTGCCTTATCAAAGCCACACATCCTGCAGCGCTGTAAGTGAAGCAGTAACAGCATCTCAAACTACAGGTTAATCAGGGCCAGAACCAACCCCAAACCAGCACTCAGTTTCCAGCAGGGAGTGCCTGGCCCTGTCACAGGCTCAGCCTTGATGGTTTGAGTGATTTGGAAATAAACCCTAAATGTATACATCGAAGTTTAATTAGTCGTGACTCGGAGCAGCCGCTAATTAGTTGTGCACGGGCGGCCTCAGGCTCAGCCAGGGAGGCCCTGGTGAGACTGGGGGTTCTGTGGGTGTCCCAGGTCGGGCAGCCCAAGCCCAGCCCGCAGCCACAGCCGGCTCTGCTCTGGCTCTCTGTGGCTGCAGAGCCCCTGCCCCAGAGCAGAGGAGGAAACATGCAAAGGGGCCACATTGCCTGGAGCCTTCTCTGAGCTGACAGCTCGAGCAGCTGGAGCTGTCACCTGGCAGAAGAGACGGGCCTGTCAAGCTTGTATTTTCTCGCATCCCAGCACTGATTGCTCGGAGAAGCCCTCCCTCACTGCCTCCTCTCCCAGAGATCGTAGCTGGGGGAGCTCCCTCTGAGTCAATCAATTCCATGGAAAAGGGAGGGCCCCGGCTGAGAGCCCTGACATGCCCCTTCCCCGCTGGAGATCCCAAGGGAACACCGGGCTTGAGGGAGAAGCAGCCCAGCACCTGCCCAGCCTCAGGGACAGGTCTGTGCTGCCCACCCTCCTCGGTGCTGGGCACAGGGGACACGGCCCTGGTGCCCAGAGCAGGGGGCTGCTGCTTTGCAGGGAGCTGCAAAGGAAGGATGCACCTTCCTCAGGGCCCTGCAGGGATCCAGACCCTCCTGAGCCAGGCCTGGGCTCCCAAACACCAGCCTGTTCAGCCACAGGAGCTACAGGGGGACAGAGCTGCTGCCCCAACCACTTGTGTTAACTGTGACACTGCCAGACCGTTCCTGCCCCTCACAGGGACACCAGTGCAGCAGTTCTGTGGATGAGGGGCAGGGAAGCCATGGAGGGAACACTGATAAACACAGAGCACAGGGCAAGGAGCAGCTCCTGAATCTGATGGTGCTGCCCTGGGAGCACCCAAGGGCACAGGCTGGGACAGAGGCTCCACAATTACCTGGATTAAACAGAGAGGAGAAGCCAGACAGGTGCCTGTGCCTCCTCCTGAATACTCCTCACAGGGAAGGAGGAAGAAGAGAAAGCCAAATCCTGCCTCCTGTGGTAACTCTCCTGCCTCCTCTGCTCTAGTTCCCTCAGCTTTCCCTCTCTGTTCACTGTCTGGACAACTCTCCCCATGGCAGCACCGGTGCTGCCCCAGTTCCCTCTCACCTGCTGAGCACCAATTCCCAGACCATGCAGGGGTCCATGTCCTCGATTCCCTGTCCTTGTCCCCACACGGCGTGCCCTGCCCTGGCCCAGGAGGGTCAACCCACAGCCCCCAGTGCCAGCCCGTGCCAGCGCTGCCTCCTCTCCCATGCTCCGAGTCAGCCAAGTCAGGAATTTCCTAAGTCCCAGTTACCAGAAATTAATTGTTCAGCTTCAGGGAACACTGACACATGGTTCAAACCTGCCCCTCGGCACACGCCACACGTGCTGGGATATCATGGCACAGCTACTCAGTGTCAGATGGGTATTTTTTAATATTCCCCCCAAACAGGCAAAAATATTACATAGACAGAACCTGGAGATTCTTGGTGTTCCACCTCTACACAGATCTGACAAAACACCCAACAGAGCTTCAAGCAAAATGACAACAAAAAAAACCCAAAGTAAAAAAACAACCAGAAAACCCACACCAAAGCAAAAGGAATCCTTGCTGACCGTTACAAAGAGCATCAATCTGTTAAGGCAACAGCTACTCTGAGTTTGGTTTTGTTTCTGTCAAAAATACATTTTCAATCTACATGTCCAATTGAAATACTCCTTTTGCTTTGAAGTGGGAAAGATAAAGCTCAGCGCTGAGCAAAAAGTGGTTTCAAATAAACCAGAGCTTGTTCGTTGTATATTCAAGTGTTTTCTACAGGAACTTTATGCATGTAAAAGTCCAGAGACAAAAGAAAAGCATGTGTCACCTTTCCAACAAAAAGGCTGCAAAATCTCGGGTTTATGTAAATCAGCAGGCACAGCTCCCTGGGCTTTAAAACCAGGGAATGCTGAAACCCTCTATAGTTCCTCAACTCAAGTGTTGCTCCTGGGCAATGCCATAATATTCATTAAAGAATCCATTTATCAACAGATACCACATGTCCGAGTTTTCCAGCACAGTTTTCCTGACACTCCACTGAAAAGGATGTTTTAAAAACATTAACCTGGAACACAAGAATCCGAGATGCTTTCCCTGCCCATTCCCCAATATCCATTAGCAACCCCAAAACCCCAGGTTTACACTATATCCTCCCCGATAACGTTGAGCATTGTGCTTTATTTTCCAAGTCATTAGCATGCACAAGAATGACCTCATGGTGAACAGATGCACTTGGATATGGCAGTGATTAGATCAGTCCTCTCAGCAGTCAAGTGTGCCCGTTCCCATTAACCCTTGGAGCGCCGGCGGCAGCTCCGGCTTCCCTGCAAACAGAAACTGCCCCTCGAGTACAGACCCCTCCGACAGAATCCTTCTGTGCTGGGCAAACGGCGACCAGCGAGTTGCCCTGGAATAGCCAGGCACTTCCACTTCCTCGGGGTGTTGAACACCACGCTTGTGGCTGCTGATCCTGCCTGAGAAAAGCCCCAAACCCCGAGGAACCCCTTTGAGCTGCAAAGCCAAAGTCGGGGCACTGCTCTGTCCGTGTTTCTGCTCCAGCTTCACCATTTGTTAAACAACACACAAGTATTTTGTTGAATAACTGTTTCTGGGTTTGGCTGAGGGAGCAAGAGCAGCAGCTTAAAGCCCGTCCTCTAAAAGGAGAGAAATCTGCAGAGGGAAAGGATGAGAATAATTCAATAGTGTTGGATTACTGAGGATTTCCTGGGCTGCCTCTCAGACCCAGCCTAATTAAAATACAGCATGTAATGCACCAGTTTAACAACAAAGGGCCGTATTCCCAGCTTTTGTTCCTAATCTGCACATCCCCTAAATGAGTTCAGGGCTGGCCATTCTGCCTCCCCGTCTGCGCTTCCAGCGCTGAGGATACCCAGGGCTCTCTGAGAGCCGCGCAGGGAGTTTAAGGCTCTGTGCCTGGAAACAGCAACACAGATCAACTGGACAATTTTCCTGCAGAAAATGCAGCACCTGCAAGACTTCTGGTGACAGGGAGACTGAGCCACATCCCACCTGAGTCTGAGGGACACATCCCCTGGGGCAGCATCAGAAAATGCAAAGACATCCAGCTCAAATCATTAGATAATGGTTAGCAACACTCCAGTGATGTGTGTCACCAAGAGCTGCGTGTTCAATTCTATTAATGGTCCTGATTTCTTCTTATAACTACTGAGAACAAGCTTCATTTTAATAAAAAGGACACTCCTTGACCCTTCTGCTGCCCATGTGTATTCAGAGTGCTGACAGGATCACACTTGAGTGGCATTAAGAACCAGCTCAGAGGAGAATTAATCTTACATTTATTTACCTGAGGAGTTTCTACTGGGCAGGGTTAGCAGCACCAGCTGGCTTGTCACCTGTGCCAGCTCCATGGATCCCAAGGATCATCAAGGCTGGAAGGGATCGTCATCAAACCCAGCCCCCAAACCAGCACCACCATCAACACCCCTGAAACACATCCCCGAGTGCCACATCCAGTCGCCTCCTGTGCACTTCTAGAGACAGGGACTCCAGCAGCTCCCTGGGCAGCCTATGCCAGCACCTCACTACTCTTTCAGGGAATTTTGGTTTTCATTTATTGCTCTCTGAGTAATTTTTTCAGTTTAAAAATAGAAATTCCCTTGTTACATGGAGAGAAATGCCAGCCGTGCTCCTAAGCAGCAGACAGGTGGGTGGTGCAGGTGCAGGGCAGGTGAGGCTCGGCCTGGAGCAGGTCTGGCTGCCCGTGGCACAGGGGCACAGGCTGCGTGCTGGGAACAGCTCCTGAGCTCCAGGGCTGCATCCAGCCTCCCCTCCCACCGCTGGGAGCATCTGATGGAAAACACATCCCAATGGCCATGGCTGGCACTGTCCTTGCTCATCACTGACTGAACGTGCAGGTGGGTCAGTGGGTACCGTGAGGAGACTCCCTGAAGCAGAGATGCTGACACCAGAATGCAGGGCTGGCCCCCAGTTCCTGAGTGGGAAATCAATGCTGGGGCTCAGAAGTCCAAACATTGGGACCTGACTGGGGCAGGTTTTACAATGAACAGCAATTAAAATAATGAAATTATAAAACCAGACCCAAGGTACTCGTGATTTAACAGGGTTCGGAAAACCTCACCTACTGGGAAACACTTTAGCCATGTCTGGCACACAAAGCATAACCCAGCCGTGAGCGAGCAGCACTGCAGCCACATTTGTACACAACCAGAGCACTGTGTGCTCGAAAAAACATGAAAAAGGAACACAATTATGCACAGAGCAAAACATTTTAAATAGCTCAATATATCTACATTTCTATTTGCTGATATGTCACCAGATAAACGATTCAAGTGCTAACAACCAACCCTGGGCACGCGCTGCGGTCCCATTGAAATGGGCCATGGTTTTGTCTCAGACTTTTGGCAGAGTGTATAAAAGAATTTAATGCACAGCTGTTCTACTTTTTAATGTAGGAAACATTAATCAAAGCTTTAAGTTATAAGCTTTCCTAGCGTTGTTTAGTATTCCAGTTCAGCAGAGATCAATAGATCCATCCCGTGTTCCCTGACGCCTCTCCAGGACGCAGAGGCGCGATTATGTAAATGCCCGGCTCCCTCCTCCTGCCAGCGCTTATCTGCACAGCCTTCTGCCTGCTGCTCCTGGCCACCACTGCCCGGCCCAACAGGCCTCTTATCTCCTCACAAAGCTCCGGGCGCGCCAGGAGCGGAGCCAGCAACGCCACACAATGCTGCGCGGCTGGGCTTATTCCTAAGTGATTTATTTGAGCAAATTTAATTTCTTCCTTCAATGTTTCAGTTTAGATGGAAGATATCTGCTAACAAGTCAGGCTAAAGAGAAATAGAGCAGATGTCCTGCAACGTTTATACAGGTTGGAAATAATCTATTCAGCAATCCAAAAGAGAAGCAGGGAATGATTAGAAAGTGCCAGTGTCACCCTATGAGTGTCAACAATGGATTAAGGAATCTTTGTTAGAGAGTCCAGCACATGTTGACCAGATACCTTCTGGAGGCTGGAAAAAACACATCCTCAGGGCACTAGAAATCCACATTTCAGAGCCAAAGGTCCCTTTCAGAAGAGGTTCACTTAAATGCAATCGAACCAGCCAGGCAGCGATTTGTGCCTCACTGACCACACACTAACCTGAATCTCCACAGGGCACACAAGGAATAAATTCCCAGAGTTTGGCACTATGTTGTCACCTCTCGGCAGGGCTGATGAATGACAAGCACACGTGTACCAGGTACACCCACAGGTCCGTTCAGACCCCCAGAAAAGCTCCAGGCCAGGTGCTGGGGGCAGCCTGCCCTGCACTGAAGGGCAGCACCCACATCCCCACCAGCACCCCGTTCCTGCGTGCCTTGTGCATTAATCCCTGACCCTGGTAGCTCAGCAGCATAATCCCCATTTAGCATTAGCAGCAGCTTCCCCTGTGAGCAACTATTTTTGATAAGTGAGCCCCGATTCAGGCCTCGCTTTTGAACAACATATTCCCAGCTCAGCAAGAACCCCGAGTCCTGAATGAGCCGGAGCCCATCACTGCGAGAAAGTTCATTAACCCCGCCGGAGTTGGGGGTTAACAGGATAGCTGAAGAAAGGAGCACAGTGAATAGCTCTGATGCAAAACAAATTAAAATGAATGTCATCATTCCTTTTGATATTCATTAGTTGATTCAGGGGAAGAATGGTCTTCTTAAATTTGCAAGCATTTATCTACAAAAAACAGGTGTACATCTGCTGCTCAAGTGCTTCTTGGGGCCACAGAGAAGAATAACGTGCAGAGACTCACCAGTTCCACCGAGGGAGTAGCTGGGAGAGGGAGAAAAGACCTGAGCGGCAAAATCCTCAAACGTCATCAGCTCTTTGTGGTTCTGGACGATCGCCTCGAGGTACAGAGCTCTCTCCTCGTAGCTGCGACGGCCCGTTAAGGAAATGTATGTGCAGAACTCCAGGCTGCCCCACGCTGTCCCCAGCCCCTCAGCCCCACATCCACACCGAGCAGGATGGAATGGGGAGGGACTGCCCAACAGTTCTGAATGGGAGCAGTGAGGAGGGGACACACTTCAGGGCTGGAAATTGAGGGTTAAACCTCTGAGCTTCATGACTGAAAAGTCGCGACTTGGATGCTACTTGAGGGTAAGAGCAAACCCCAGACTGCAGCTTTCCAAAACCAAAACCCACCGTCACACACAGGCTGTGGCACCATGGGAAGCTCCTGGCACCCAGTATTCCTGTTCCAGTGACTAGAAAAGTGACTAGATTGGAGAAATGAGCTTTGGGATCAGCCCCCCCTCACATTTGTTTGATCATTGGACTTCTCAAAAGAAATAACCCTCAATAAACACAATTCTGAAAGCTTGGCAGTTGTATTTAGGGCAGGTGCTGGAAGGTGCAACCTTATGCATCCCAAATAAACAAGGCACATTGGACAAACCCAGCCCACAACTTGCAAGCATTATGGCCTGCATAATGCAGACAACAAAGCCAGCTAACATGGAGACTATTGCCTTTTAATTAAAACTCGGCAACCTGGAACACACAGCATTCAAATGTGTAATCAAAAACCAGTCACCAATAAAACTTACAAGCGTAACAAGCTGAAGCAACTTTCCAGCTGTCTTAATAGGACCCCTGCTTGCGGCAGCCTTTCACAGCAGAGAAAGCAAATCTTCCCCTTTTGTGTGCAGCTTCTGTCTGCTCAGAAGGTGAATCATACACTTCCAATAACAGGATAACGCTTGGGACAAATCTACAATGGGCTGGAGAGCCTCACGTATGACTTTATGAATTACGGCTCGCAGGAGCCAGGATGACATCTCATTCTCCATTTCCTCAGTGAAAACAAAAGTTTTCAGCGCCTCATTGTACTTCTGTTACGGGGAAATGCACTCGAGCTCTGCAAGGCTGTTCAGTGGGAGCAAAGGCCAAGCTGAATTTCGAAATTAGGAGCAGGAGAATAACACCAGTGACAACAGAATGCAGGTGAGGGTATTTAGAATTGAAAAGCATTACTAATTAATATTGAAGTGCCATTTGTGACTTGCAGTACATTAACAAACCCACTCTGAAACAGCATTAAAAAACCAACAGAGTAAAGCAGTGCTTAAACCCAGGAGACGATGGCATAGTGTCGACCTTGAGGGAACTAAGCAAAGCACATCTTCATTGCCCACGAGTTCCTGCAGGCGTGGTGGCAACAAAAGAAAGAGAAAGAAAAGAAGATTTTTGCTTTTAATGCTTGCAAAGGACGATTGATACGTGGTAAATCTCTTACAAACTTCCCGTTGAAGCCTGGAGAAAGCAAATCAATAGCCAGCATTTCAGCGTTTGCACCTGCTGACAGCGTTATTTGCTCAGTTTTGCTCCGTTCGCGAAGACCCGGAGAACACATTCCTGCCAGCGCCAGCCCGCAGCGTGCGGGGCTGCCTCCCCATTATGGGCTGAACTCCTGATGACTCTTGTTAATGAATAGGCTGCCAAACTTCCTCGGAGAGGAGGCACACGCCTGGGCCCTATTCTAAAGGGACTGACGGATGCCATTCACTGCTCATTATGGAGATGCCGATTCCTCGGCGCGCGGCTGTTGCCAGGGCTGTGCGGAGCAGCGGGGCGCGGGGGCTGCGCGGCCGGCTGGCCCACGGCCCCTCCGACACGGCGCTGGCACGTGCTGGCGCAGCGGGAGCAGGCCCAGGCGTGACAAATTGCTGAAAGGGCTCGGCGACACCGGGGGCTGCCGGCCACCTGAGCCTGCGGCCGGCCGGCAGCCCCGATTCGTCGGCCGGGGCTGCGCGTGGAACCGACGGGAACCGCGCGGGAGACCGAGAGGCTTTTCACGCTCTGCCCGATAATGCCCCGCTGGGCAAGGAACGGCCCCGCGCATCTCACACATCAGCACACCCAACACGCCACGGGCTGTGCCGCCTCGCGTAAATGCTACACGGACAGACGCGGGGAGGACACGCTGACCAGGCTGGCTTCGCACCCGCTAAAATCCTATTCGTGAGCTGGAGATGCCCCTCGCCACACAAAAGACTGGGCAAAACCAGTGGGGCACCCAGCTGGGCAGCTGCAGGAGGGGCAGCTGAGGAGCAACACCCCTGCCGTGCTGGTGCCAAGGTGCGCAGAGCCTGCAGAGCCACAGCGGCCCCGGAGGAGGATCCCAACGCAGCGCTCCTCTGGGTCGACTGGAAAGCCAGAAGGGCGGTGCGGATCTCCCCATCCCGGCGAGGCTGGTGCTGCACACACCGGCGCTCCCGGTGTCCCTCCCGGGCTCCAGAGCAGGAGGCAGCACAGTGGCTCACCCCTGCCATGTGGGCAGCGAGCGGGATGCCCGTGCTCGTCTTTACTTACAGCTTAATCAAAAAGAACTAAATTACTTTAGGAAAATGAAATGAAACCTGCCATCTCTGTTTCATTACATTCTCAGACTGGGGAGAACAGTTGGGATTTACTATAATAAAGTCAACTACAATCTTACGAAGTTTAGGAATTTTAATGTGGAGGCGTCATGAATAAGCTGTAAAGAACCCTCTGAAAAACACTTCCATCCAGTTAAAAAAGGCCACCAGAAGTTTCCCGTTTGTCCCCCTGCAGGAACACATCCATCCCAGGAATCCCTGGAGCAACAGTTCTGTCAGAGCTGCACCACATAAACGTGCTGTGCCCTTAGCCTGAGCCAGCCACGAAATGTCACTGACACACACAGGTTACATTACCCTGAACTCTGTCCCGCCTCCTGCCCGCTTTGGGCACAGCCCACCTGACACGCAGGTGCCCTCAACACTGAGCAGCATTTAGGTGGAGTGCCACGTAAGATGCTGGTTTAAAAGTGCAACCCCTGGATCAGCAAAGCCCCCTCCCCAGCTCAGGGCAGCGCCCTGGGCTGAGCAGGCCCAGGAGGGAGCCCCCCGTGCCGGGCTGGCTTTCCCAGAGCAGCCTCAGGGCGCAAGGGCTGCAGGGACACAAATCTCGGCTGCTGGGCCTGGCTGCGGAGGGCGGGCTGTGATCTTGAACCCCACCCCGGCGCAAAGCTGGACAGCTGGCAGCCCTGATTAACTAAGCCCCCAGTTATCTGGAGGTTTGGAGCGTCCCCGGAGATCCTCAGATAAATGGAGTCATACCAGACCCTTGAAGGAGCTGATCAAAAGCTCCTCTTTTAATATGTACGGCAATTTGACCCACCCCTCCATGACTGCATTATTTTACATTTTGCTTCTGCCAAGGCAAAACTCCAGGGCAAAATGTTTTAAACAGGCAC
Organism: Pithys albifrons albifrons; assembly: GCF_047495875.1. Taxonomy (NCBI): domain Eukaryota; kingdom Metazoa; phylum Chordata; class Aves; order Passeriformes; family Thamnophilidae; genus Pithys; species Pithys albifrons. The sequence continues at coordinate 118,396,215 of NC_092459.1, read as the reverse complement.
AAACTGGGGTTTTTTTCATTTCCTATGAAATAATGACATTGAGAGCCATGACAAGGTGTGAATTATTGATCATGAATACATAAAAACTGTGGAAGGCAGGAATTTAGCTATTTGGATACAGCAATGAAATCTCAGTATTTATTTGAATATTATGTGCTTTTAGAAGTGTTTTATCAGTATATCAATTATTTTAACATTTCAATCACACAATAAAGGCTGTTTGAAAAAACCTCCAATGTGAAATTACCTATTTGCAATAAAACACATAATCTTACTGTAGGATAACCTGCAAAGTTCTGTGGTGAAATACACAGGACCTTCCACATGGAGAAAGCAAAGCACACAAAAGGCAGAAGCTTTTGCAAATTCCCTGGAGAGGCAGGTACAGCCAGCAATGGTTCTCACCCCCCAGCACCACTGCTCCATTTAACACAGAGCCAGTTGCAGACACACAGTTTAAAACAAAGACTGAAAACCCTGTGGTCTGGGTTCTGCAGGTGACTGAGCCATCCTGGGGTCAGGATCTGCCCAGCATTTCCTTCTCTGCACATACACACATTAAACCAGAACTTACTGCCTGTTTACAAACAGGGAATACAGAAGGTGATTATTTGTCAATAGCAGGTCCTGAAAATGTAGAAGTTTTATTTATTAACCTTAACTGTGCTGACCTCAAGCAGAATCCTCAGGGCTCCATCCCTGCTGATGGCAATGGCCAGCAAGTCCTTCCCCGTTTTCATTTTATTTGAAAATAAAAACATTTTGGCAGCATTTATATACTTTCAACAACACATGGAAACAACAGTGCATTCTCCTGATGCACGGGCAGATAAAAGACAGACGTGTTTGTGGACAGGCCAGGGGAGAGCTGACTGGCTGCTCTCCACAGACTGCAGTCCATGCCAATACCACAGGGCACCAGTCCCGGGACTGGCACCCAACCACTGGGTCCAGGGAGAGCACATGCTCCAGTGCCTGCTCCCCCAGCTCCAGAGGGACTGCCGAGGCCGTTAATACTGACTGTTGGCATGAACCTACCACAACTTCCATCTGTGATGTGCATCTCACCCGAAGAAGGGCTTTCAGGGCATCTGGCCAGTGGACAAGCTGAAAGTATAGAGGTAGACAGCTCCTTCCAGCTCATCAGACAGCAAGGCTGTCTCCATGTCCACATGCCAATTCCTTCTCCCACCCAACTAGGGAGACTTGCCGAAAATCTTTGAACTTGCTGTTCACTGCAAAAACATCTATTTCAGTTGCCTCCTGGCTTGTATCACAGGGACCAAAGATGGTTCCACACAAAGGGGTTTGCTCCTGACACCATGACAGTGGTTTAGAAAACAAACAAGAACATAAATGTTTGGGACTTACCAAAGCAGAATAAAGCTGGGACCATAAAATTGAGGTTAGCAGAGATGAGTTGGCAGATGACCTTTCTGCACCTAATTGTCCTCCCCAGCTCTGCACAGGATGGAGTTACTGTGCGAGGTGCGAGGCAATTTCGGTGTGAAACTCAATCTGCTTGACTGGGCTCACCATTGTTTATGGTCTAGTGACTGTTGCATGAATTTCACTGAGAACTTTTGGGGGAATTTTAGTAACATATATCCTTCATTGAACAGGTGCAATTAAATTTTACCTGTCAGCAACCGCAGACTTGTGTGCTTTTTATAACCCAGGCATCTGAGATGCAAACTCTGCAGTGATGCATGACTTAAATCGGCCCATGTAACACTCGAGACACGTGTGAGCCAGGGCTGTGCCACCAACGGGTCTGTGGGAGCTGGGCCCCCTCTGCAGCCCCCACCACAGCCATCTGTCCGTGCTGCAGCCAGGGGAGCCAGGGCTCCATGCACTCCCTCAGCGGAGCAGGGCCAGCCTGTGCCAGGGCTGCTGTTCCTCCTCCTTATCCAAAACAGGCAGATGATCCTCTGCTGCCAGAACTAAGAGCTCATCCCCTCCACGGCATAATTTTCTGCTGCTCTGCCACCCCTCCATGCACAATCGCAGAGACAGGCTGTGCTGGGGAGCCTAGAGGGAGATGGCTGGAGTCCAGAACACTCTGGTGTGCAAGAGACACAACTCCCCCTGAAAATGAGAGGTATGGAGAGGTTTGCAAATGGGTCCTTCGTTTGTGGAGCGTTTGCCCAGTGCCTGGGCAGCGTGCCTGGAGCTCTGCCACCTCCCTCCCCACAGCAGGGCCTGGGTCTCTGCACAGGACTACACAAGAACCTCAGTGCTGACTGATGGAGGTGGGCCTCAGATGCCACAAGGCCCATGTCTCTCCAAGTCACAGCATTTCCCACCGTGGTCCCCTTGCAGATGGTCGCCATTAATTGCTTTAAAGAGGAACGTGCAACACAACAACAACAGAAACACGTTTCACACGGTTCCAAAGCCTCTCCGTGGAAATCAAGCAGTGTAAGAGCAAAGCCATACTGAAGGTGCCCTGAGGCAAAAGGCTGCAGCTCACGCCTGTCTGTGTGGATGGAGCCCCGTGCCGGCTCTTGGCTGCCGGTGCTGTTGGGCAGCACGTGGCCCAAGGTGTGCCGCGAGCACCCGTCTGGCAGAGACACTCGCCTGCCGCTCTGGGATAGCTGGAATATGTGGCACATTAGTCATGCCAAGTGCTTCAGGGGAGAATTTTGCATTTATTATGAATAAGGCAGAAAACAAGCTTTCATCTTAATTTCCTGGCGCTGCTGCTGGCGGGCGGCCCCCGGGAGCAGCCACACGTACCGTCACAGAGCAGGAGCGAGGGGGCACCAGGGCACTGCCCTGCTCCAACACAATGCTGTGCCCTCCTGGCACCCAGAGCTTTCTGATTCCCCCACTGAATACCTGCAATGCTCTGCTCCCAGGCAGTCCTGTCTGTACAGAGAATAAAACAGCTGGCACAGCCCCTCATCCCCTTCCTTAACTTTGTTCTCGTTGTGTGTGTTCCTCAGCAGTGACAACCAACCACACCACACACAGCTGTGCCTAAAACACGGCACTGTACCTTCTGCATGGCACAGCTCTGCCCATCCAAGGTCCAGCCAGACACTGCACTCTGTGCTTATCACTGTACTGATAAGGCTTTGATGAAAATATTTCAATTGACTGCCCTGATGACATCATGGCCTGTCACCAGTTCGAGCAGCAGGAGCCCTGACTAGTAACTCAACAGGGCACACAAAGGCCTAACACCAAGAAGCTGTTTCTGAAGGAGTTCTGTGCTGCAAGACCTACCATGACATCAGTGGCACCAGTTTCTGGCCAGCAAATTAGGGCCATGATTCCCCCCATATATGTTTCCTTTACACTCAGTAGTTCCCTGCTCAGTCTTGAGATAAAGAGACAGGAGCTGTCCAGGGAGTCACCTTCCCAGTGCCCAAGAGCAGAGATGTTGAGGTCCTCTCTCCTGAGGCTGCTGAGGTGAGTTATTTTTCATCTGTTTCCTCTGAAAAAGTAGTTTTTGTCCGAGGGAAATAATGTGGAAGTAGAAAAGATGGGTGGGAGAGTCGCAGAAAGGGGAGCACTGAGAAGATGTGCTGCAGACAGGGATGGCCCTTCCCAAGACCCTCAACAGGAGCAGAGCCTTTGCCTGTGAAAGGGACTTGCTGTCCTGCAGCACCCTGGCTGTGCAGGGCTCACAGCAGAGACAAATCCCTGGGTCCCGTTTGCAGGGATCATTCCAGCACCGTGCCCTCCCGTTATCAGTGTCTGCACAGCTGCCCACGCTGCTGTTCTGCAATTATCTGCCTTGTTCACAAATGGGGTGAGCATCAGGGGATAAATAACTGCAGGAGAGGTCATGTGTTACTCAGCAATGCTTCCCCTGCTTTGTCCCAGCCTTAATTTTATTCAAACACTAACAAAATGCACTTATTCCAGTAATTCCACTAATGAGCTGTTACTTCTGAACATCTTAGAAAAAGGGCAAAGGTGCAAAGGTTCAATTATTTGTCATTTCCTTATGCCTCCCAGTTCCTTGAAATGGGCTGCTTGTACACCCAAGGATAACACACCATCCCTGGGCTACTGTCATGACCACATACCATCAATATTACCCTCTTTTATATGCTTTTGTTCCAGCCTGTGTGTTACAGGGAAGGGGCTTCTTTTGAAAGCTTGAGCATTTCCCCACCAAAACAGTATTCTATTAAGTTTTTCCTTGTGAGCAGCAGCAGTGGGATTTATCAGCACCATTAAATGTCACCCTCAGAACCTTTTAGGAGGGATAGTGAAATTAGTGAGAGCCTTTACCAGGCACTCCCAGAGAAGTTTTGAAAACCTGGTCCCTGCAGTAGCAGCAGTGAAGAGCAGTGAATACAGAGCCTGATGCAGGACTGGGAATCGCTGCCCTTGCCCAGCACAGTCACTGCACGAGGGGCTCTCATGAACAGACACTGAGCTGCACTGACCACCCTTCTCAGCACAGTCCATGAACAGACACTGAGCTGCACTGACCACCCTTCTCAGCACAGTCAACACTCCCACACTTACTGCAAACCCACTCCCCCAGTACAAGTACATTCACCTCAAGTCAGAAGTGTCACCAAAAACATTCCCATGCCACACTCAGCCAGCCCTCAGCCCACCTGAGTGCACCTTGGGACCAGGAACAGGGCAAATCCCGGCAGTGTCCAGGTGAATGTACACTGAGAATCTCCCGGGATAACAGCACACTCAAAACCACCCAGAAACGGAATTCTCAGCTTTGGAAATTAAACACCCGGAGGCAGGGGGAGATAATGACATTCATAATTCAATGGAGAACAACAGAATGGGTCATGACAATGCTGCCTCCAAAATCTGTGCTGACCAGGGGGAGAGTGTGCAGGTTATGGAGCACGACGATGAGATTACAGCCCCCCCCTCACAGAGCAGCAGCACTTTGTTCAAACGGACCATTCATCTGATTTGAGAAGGCAAATGAGGGAGCCTGTGCTGCCACAGAGACAGCTGTGCTGGAGGGTGGAGATAACGCAGGAGGGTCACCAGGCCCTGCGAGCCAGCACGGGCAGGAGAGGTGGATGGCAACTGGTGACAACTGTGCCGCGGCGGTCCCTTTCTCCAAGGCCATCAAAAACCTGCCTGGGAGCCCCCAGCGACAGCCCAGCGCCGCTCTGCTCTGCACAGCCCTTTCCATCTGCTTCCTGCCAGGCCCTCCTGACACATCTCATTCTCCAGCCAGCACAGAGACGCTCCTTTGTGCCGGTGACCACAAATCACCGCACGGGCCGACCCTTTCCCGGCACGTGCCTCGGAGCACCGGCTCCAGCTCTATAGATCACAGCCAGCATCCCAACGCAGCGTGTGCCGGGCAGCTCAGCCCCTGCTGCTGCCCGGGGCCCCGCTGCCCAGGGCACACAGCCCGGGCCCAGGTGGCACAGCCTCCCCCAGACCCAGCTGGGCACACCCGGGAAGCGTCTCCTGAAATGCATCATTTCCTTAATGTCTGCACTGCTGCTTCAAGCTACTCTTCTGAAGTTGTCTGACATCCTTAACTGCTGGGCCATTTCAGATATAAAGGTGATGACAGGGATCCCAAAGAGAAAGGCGGGGAGCAGAAGATGAATTTTGAATGAAGCATCAAAGTGGTGGAAGCAGAGAAGGAGAACATGCAGGGACAGCAGCCTGGGGAAGGAGCTACACAGCGGGGAGGCTGTGTGCTGACAGCTTGTCCTGGATTCAAGTTTTCTCTTGGGTTAAGTTCAACTTTCTCAAAAATCACCTGCCAAATTTCACCTAATTTTAAAAAGGTTTTTATCACTGAATTGTCAACTACTCTGCTTTCTGCAGAACACAACCAACATTGCTCCTGCCCAACTACACACTAATGCTCCCGCCCAACTACACACTAATGCTCCCAATATTTACCTTCCCAGGAACTCAGGAAACTACTTCTTCCCAGTCAATAACAAAAGGAGAGCGGGTGCCTTTGGCATAAGTACAAGCAGCTGTAAACTGTGTCATGACCCACGTCAGGCCTGTGCTACCTGAGCGTGAGCACACCCTGTGAGCAGCCTGCAAACTTTGATCCATTGCTGGGAAATGCCCACTGCAACACAAGGTGAGCCCATCCAAATAATTTTGCTTGCTAATTAACTTTGGAAAAACATGACAGCCTTGTTTTTGTGAGTGATTGCAGAGCCTACAGCACCTTCTGCACTGCCAAGTGTTGTGGTCTGGATCTGTGTGTGACTCGGTGTAACAGTGGGCACACCGGCACAGGGAGTGGGGTGTTTGGAATTAAATACTTGGCTTTTTACAACATCTCTTTTCCATAACTGCCCTGGCTGTGCCGGGGTGGCTCTCAGTGCAAGCACAGCGCTGCCTGACCCCCTGTGTGATGCCATCAATATCTCTGCTACCTTGCACAGGGTTGGACTCCAGGGTGTTTGGATCTGCCTCTCTGAGCAGATCCTGTTCTGCAGCTCCAAACAATGCCCAGCACTTCGGAATGAAAAGAGAGAAAGTGAACATTAGCACATCAAAGGCCCCTTTCTGAAAGAAGAAAAATAGCACGATGCACACTTTAATCTTTCTGACAATCTATGCATGGCCTGAGCTGAATTCTGTTTTTCACACAAATGGAAATGCTCCATACAAGGATGTCTGTACCAACAGCAACAACAACAGAGGAACACGAGCTGGCACAGACTTTGAACTTTTAAAATATGGATTAACACACAATAATATTTTAACAGTTCATGGAACAAAACCCTTCTTATCTCTCCTACTAATAAACCCAAATAAACATTTTACAGGCAACATACAGAAAAACTGCTAGAAGTATTTCAATCTAAAAATAAGTTAGTATTAAAATACAGGCAATGTTAAAATCTTAATGTAAATGTCTATTATTTAAAATCAGTTACCTATCAGAAAACAGCCTTAAGTGTAATTCACTTAATTAACACTTCCATTTAGCTAATGAAGAGTGGAATGGGAGCCATGTTTATAGGTTTAAAGGAAAACATTCCTAAAATATGAATACAGCATCTCTTACCCCAACCTGCTCATTCTGCTGCAGGAAGGCAGAGGTTTCTTCCTCTAGACCCCCTTGCAGTGGGGAGGCCTCCCATCCATCAGCCTGAGCAGCAAACACCAGAACAGCTCTCAGCTCAGCACAGCAGGGAGAAGCACCTCCCAAAAACCAGAGCAAGGCCAACAGCACAATCCCTCCTGAGGAGAGGGGCAAGAGAGCCCTCCTGTCATTCACTCATCAGAATGCCCAGTGTTTGCTGCTCAAATCTCACCAGGATTGTCAGTGCATTTTTTCTGCTGAACTGTTGATCCAAATGCTTGTGGAGAGCACGGGAGGGACTGCCCAGGAATGACATTCCAGTTTTCTTCATGCAAACAGAACTGCATCCCTCCAACTATCAACTTAAATGGAATGCCATGATTTTATACACATGCACATGCTGAATGGATCTGTTCCTAAAAAAAAGAGCCCAATTCCCTTGGTTGTAACTCAGTCCTAGCCAGTGGAACGAGACCTTGGAAAAACTTCAAGAGATGCCAGCCTTGGGCTTGCAGGATGTCAGCAGAGGAGAAGCAGAGGCCCCACGGCTGAGCCTCACACAACCTGACACTGTGCACAAACCAGCACAGTCCCAGCAGAATGGCTATTCCCAAAAAGCTTAAGAAAAATCCCATTTTTCATGCAGATATCAGTGACCTGAAAGTTAAAGCACTTCAGTCCCAGAAAGGAGGAGCAGAGCACATATGGATTTGCCAAATGGACTGTTTGAAGAGTGGGGTCAGTGGTGAGAGGATGAGTTGGCACACAAAAATATTGGAAAAGGAATTAAAAACAGCTGCTTTGGAAATGTTGCCATAGGGAAGTTTGCCTGTGCCTCGGACACCCACCGTGCCACAGCCGAGCACACCGAGGGTACCACAAACCCAGGGGCTCCCCACACTCATTTCACAAACACCGCCTGCAATTCACAGGGTTTGCCTTGCTAAACATGGCCCCAGGCCCAGGACTTTTATTTCACTTTATATTTTGCTTCTCCAGGATACAGCCTTGCTCAAAGCACTGGCTAAAATGCTTACTGGGGGAGGAAAGAATGGCTGGGCCGGACAGATGGTCAGCCTTTGGATGCTGAAAGGGATTTTGAGGGAGTTGAGTAGTATGACTTAATTCTTGTTCTGAATATTGAAGGTAAACACAGATCAATCCAAACGAGGCAAAGCACAGCCCCAGCCCTGCACCACTGTGCTGTATGAAAAACCAGCAGCAGATCACAAACACAGCAATGCAAAAAAAAAAAAATCAAATCAAATCAAAACCAACCAAAAACCCCCAAAGCAAACTTCTTCTTAAAAGTCCCAACACTGGAAAGAAATATTGTCTCTCCTGAGTGCTCAGGGAACAGAAACTGACTGCCATGTTTAAAAATGCAACGATTTATTCACTGTACATAAATCACTGACTCAGCATGTCACTGCACAGTCAAAACACACAGAGGTGAAGCAGAGAAACACTCTGCTGTTTTCTGGGTCCTGCTGTGTTCTCCCAGTTCTGACCATCACTACAACAGTCCCTCTGACAGCTCCAGCAGCACTGAACTGTGTTCCATCCTTAAATCTCCTTACAATGAACACTACAAAAAACTAACAAAGCTGTCCCAGGCCTGATGCTCAAAATGTAACAAAAGGATGAAATACGAGGGGAGCAAAACGTGTGCCTGCAGGTATCATGTTTCTAATGTGTTTCCAGCGAGTGCTAACATGAAAGATGGATCATCTTGTTGACTGGTCTCTGTATGTTTCCTTCAGGGATACAAGGGAAGATCCAAACCTGCTGTTCAGGGCATTAAAGGACACACGAAGTCCATGTGAGCCGTTTGTTTGCAAACCCCAGTTTTACAGATACTGTAATTGATGCACAAAGTGGGAACAGAAAGTAAAATCTCTCCACTTTGCTTTCTGAGATCCCAGGACTTTGTGTGTTGACTTTTGGGATTCCAAGCTGCACGTTGCTGTGGCATTTAAAACAAACGGAAATGCTGGCATGCAAATCCTATTCAGCAACTTGAGAATACTGAGGGCTTTTACAAGGCAAAGAACACGTTAAAAGTTCATTAATTAACCAGTGCTTGGGAACAGATGGAATGGCTATCTGGGCTCTAATTACTGTAAGTTGGGACAGAGGTTCGCAGACCTTAATGAGGTTCAATAAAATGAATGATTACACATCAATCACAATTAGAGAAACCTGTAAGATGAGCTGAATTATCACGGCAACAAGTCATAAAACACAGGAGCACAAAACCCAACAGGCTCTGCGAAAGCCTGGAAAGAAAAGGTGTCTGAGGTAAAACAGCTCTGGATTGGAACAATTCTCTCCCTCCAGCCCCAGGGAGTTAACAAGGAGGGCTGCTCTGCTGCCCTGACAGCCCAGGGGCTGGATCAGCCCTCAGAGGGTGCACGGGGGTTACTCAGACTGGTGTGTGTAACTCCTATTCCCACAACCCCAAAACTTCCAGTTACACAGAGTTTTGTTTAGAAATTAAGGACTGAAAAATAATCCCAGCCACTGCCATTCCTTACCACAGGAGCTGCCTCTGAGAAATGGTGTTTCAGAGCCTTGGATTTCCCAGCTGCAACTGGGGCTGGCAGTGGGGAGGGGAAGGCGCTGAGGTGGAGACAGAAATTCAGTCAGGGACCTGTTCCCTTATGATATATGGAGTGTCTGAGCATCAGCCTCCCCCCAGGAACAGCTCAATGCCTCTGTCATCCTCCCTGCACAGCCACACTTGTGTGGCCTCAACAGTGACAGTCCTTACAAGTCCCTTTCAATACTGGGACGCCAATCGGGGTCACAGGGACAGCACAAGTTCAGGTAAGAGCTTTCAGGAACCTGTGAAAAGCAAAGGGCCTGTGAACTTGAGCTTCAGTTGTAATGAATTCACTTTCATGACATGTTTTTGGTGCCAAGACTTTGCAGCACTACAAAACTGTGCTAACCCCAAGTTTGTTACACAGGTATCACTATGACTTTGTAAGTGAAATCCCTGCTGCCTGCACAACACTGCCCTGCACAGATGAAAGGTGGGCAGAGGAAAGCCTGCCTTACTTAAGGAAGCCCACAAACTGCAGGCCAGCAAGGTATTGGATCATTCACACTGTCACACAGGTGAAAATGAGCGAGGCAGATGAGCCCAAAGAAGTGCCATAAATCCAGACATTTAGGAGAAGTTACAGTTTTTCTAAAGAACCTGAGCCAGACCAATTCAGAGAGGTATTAAATCCCAGCAACTTACCTGAGATTTTGTTTAACAGAAAATACTGTACATGCACTAGATTGTTACTAAGCATTAGATTTAAGAAATCATTAAAAGCCATCTGCTCCTGTTTATACACCAGAACCCTGCAGTTAATCGTACTGGGAAATACACACAGAGCTATGAGGAGGAGGAAAGAAAAAGCAAACTCAACATACCAGCCAGTAAACCTGCCACAAAAAGTAGCCTTCTCCTGTTCCTCTCTCATGTTGTCACCATGTTTATGTCCTCAGTAACAGGATGGCTTTCAAAGGTTTTCAAGTGCAGGTAGACAGGGAGCCTTTCCTCTCTGAAGATGATGTAAGGCTGGTGCTGCCCATCAAACTAGGTTTATACAACAGGCACAAAAAAAAATGTGTGCCTCCTTCTCTTAGTAACAGCTGTACAGAACCTGCTGGGCTAGAGGGGAGTCAGGAGGTGATCTGTGTCACCTCCCCAAAGCATGGCCAGCACTGAGTTCACCCACTTGTTTTCAATAAGAGAGAAACAAAGTCATTAGGAAAATTCACTGCTAAATCTAAAAACATTTTTCCTGTTTAGAAAACTGCTCCTGAACTTTTGATTAAGCAATTGCTGCATGTGTGGCTCAGGGACACCATACACTGCTGAGGGGTTCTTCAGAACACAAAAAGAGAAGCTTGACAATGATGGGAATTGTGTTGGGAATTGTGTTGGCAATTGCATGTTTGTACTGCCTCTGGTGTCCGGAGTGCTGGGGACGTGCACATGGAAATGCCCACGTGTGCACCTGCTCTCTGCACCCCCTGCCCCTTCCTACCACCAAGGAGAGGCAAACACGTGGTTTGCCCCTTCCCACCACCACGAAGAGGCAAACACGTGGTTTGCCCCTTCCCACCACCACGGAGAGGCAAACACGTGGTTTGGCCCTTCTCACCACCATGGAGAGGCAAACACGTGGTTTGGCCCTTCTCACCACCATGGAGAGGCAAACGTGGTTTTGGGGACATGGGAACGGCCTTGCTGGATGGAAACAGCTGTTCCCAAGGTCAGCACCCTGCTGAGGACACAGGGCATCCCACCAGACCCACTGGGAACTGCAGTGCAGGCCAGTGTGGGATCACCAGCCTCACAGGAGCCCTCAAACCATGCCCTAGGAAAGGCCTTCCACAGGCAGGACCTCTCCCATCCCTCGCTGTGGATCCTTCACCTGCTGCAGCGCTGCCCGCAGGGGACCCCGTAACAAGTGGCTCTCGGGGAGCCGAGCCCGAGCTCAGCCACCTCCATCGGTGCCCGCAGGTCCCTTTGTTCCTTTGTTGTGCCGGAGGGCGCGGGAGATCCCGCTCCGGCCCCGCTCCTGCCTCCCTTCTGCTTTGTGTCTCCAGCAGCGGTGTGTGAGCCGCGGCTCTGCTCTCCTCCTAACGAGCCTTTTCATGACCTATATAATTCCACATTCATGCCGAGCACCCTGTGCCACGCGGCCAGGATGCGCTTCAGTTTTCCCTGAATTCTTCAGTTTAATTTGATGATTACACTGTAAGAATTAAGACACATCCTTTTAATCTAAATTACTCGGGGTAATTTAACTTAATTTTATTAAAACGTCAAAACGATCGCGGTATGTTCTGCACAAAGGAATTAGACTGGAAGGTTAAGAATCAGCATCAGGGATACCAGCAGCTCCCTCTAGTTGGAAAGTGCATTATTATTCCCCCCAAAGAATCAGTAAATAGCAAAGATCTTCAAATATTACAAGCTGCTTACATCAAGCAGCTTGTGAACTTGCACTGGAATATATAATCCTTGTAGACTCACCAGCTACAATGTTTGGATTCTCTCACAGATGAAAATACCTTCTTATTATCTGTGGTGAATTCTGTTTTTTTGTAAATATCTTCACTATAAAAAAAATTAAAATTCTCAGCATTTGACAATGAATCCACTTTGGAACAAAAAAATTACTGCACGTTAGAGCAGCGATTTGCAAACTGCCTTTTACAGAAGTTTGAAATAAGCGTTAGAGCGTGCATATGCTTTAAATAAATATAGGGTTTCAGATATTGATCCAGAAGCCACCTCCTTACATTTCCAAGGCTTTGAAACTAAAGAAGAGGCTTTTTAGCCTGAGGGGTTAAAAGTGTGGGTGTGGAAGTGGGCTTTTGTTGGAAAAATTAGCAATGCTATGAGTCATTGTGCATTAGCGGCAGAATAGTTTTGCATCTTGTATGAATCCAGACACCATATGCCATGCGAGGGCCGGCCGCGCTCGGAGCCGCGGCTGCGGGGCGGCCACGTGGGCACCATCCCCAGTGGCAGGGCTGCGTGCGGCCACCGCGGCCCGCCGGACATTGTGGCGAGCAGCAGGAACAGCTGGTAAGCCAGCGGAGCGCGGCTCGCCCGGCCGCATGCTAATGCTAATGAAGGAGCGAGCGGCACAAAGCGCCGCGCCGAGGGGGCGACCCCGCGCCCACCGCGGCCCGGCCGCCCGTGCCAGCGGGCACAGCCCTCGGACACAGCCCCCCGGACACAACTCGGACACGGACACAGCCCCCGGACACAACTCGGACACGGACACAGTCCCCCGGACACAACTCGGCCGGCTCTGCGCTTCTGTCCTCCTGCTCGTGCCCAAACAAGCAAACAAAAATAACCCCAGGAAGCCCCCAGCGCAAGCGGGAATTCAGGCGCAAGTTTCCGAAAGACACAACAGGGTTTAGCTACGCAAATGCCTTCAAGGTTAAGAGGCGTAACAGCAAAATCATCAAAACATGCTTTGAAAATACACAGAATGGGAACCCCTTTAACTTGTTTGGTGTGTAAGTGAAAAAAAAAATCAACAAACCACCAAAATCAGACACAAGATGAAGTACTTGGTAGTAACCTGAGTATGACAATTTTACTTGTGTCAAAGAACCAAAGAATGAGAGTCTCTCATGAAACAGAAGTTGGAGGTTCTTTGTCTAACCCGAGACAAAACACTAAGCATGGAGGGACAGGTGTTTGCACCTGAAGAGAGGGAAGTTGGAGTTCACACCTCCCTGTGAAAACAAGTTCACTAATGATACACAGCGCCCTGTCCCACGCTGAGAGCCTCGCCGTGTGCTCCACAAGGTGCCTGGGGGGCACACGGCGAGGAAGGAAGCGCTTTGGCACGGCAGGATTAGACACACAAGCTGCACTGCCAGGAGGGCAGCAGTCAGAGCTGCCTAAAACTCTGCGACAAAATCAGCCTGCGACTTTCTCAACAACCTTCAGTGATATTTTCACAGCTTCCAGCCACAAGGAAGAACAGTGATGCCTCAGGTTATAGCAGGAAAATAAACTGCACCGTTAGCATGCAGCCTTCCCTGCTGCCTCCCTGCCGGCCCAGCAATGCGAGAACAAGCCCTGTGTATAACAAGGGACCGTGAGCAGGGACAGGGATAGACACGGAACTGAAAACAGCGAAATCTGATCCCATTGTGTCCGCACAGCACAGCAGCATGTGGAGTTTAGACCTGCAGAAGCATTTTATAGTCTTTAGATATGCACCGGCGGGATGCAGTAGATTCTCTGCGAGTCCATGAAGAGCTCTATGAATGGAGAGCTGAGGAGCCGCCTCCACAATCCCATGTAATGCCACCTAAAAGCTTTGCCTCGCATGACTTATTACAGGCTGGAGCAGATTAGAGGCATCGATCGCTGCCTGGAGAAGGTTCTCGCTGCGCAGAGGGACGGCGGGGCACAGACAGACAGACAGCCCGGCCATCGATCGGCTCGGGGGGCTGTGCGGAGGGAGGGAGGGAAGGAGGGCGGGCAGCGCTGCCCGCACAGCCCGATGGACTCCTTGGCATCCCCCCGGTCCGGCCGGAGCGGGACCTGCTGCTCTTTGCAGCCGTGGTGGCACAGCACTGACCACAGGCAGACACTCCCGGGAGCCAGAGCCAAGCACTCGGCACAAACCGTCAGATGCCGTGTCACATAAATTGTCACAGCTCCTGTGACACGTGCTTTAGAATTTCATAGCAATTTCTAACAGCATCGACATGGCTGGAGGGCATAACTTCCTGTGATGAAATAAAGGGAACAAACTGTGAACCTTCTCTATAAAGAGCAGCAGCATTTCCATCTCATTTTTCTGGTGGAATCAAACACCCCTCTGTACCCACAGCAGAGTTCTCAACACCAACACCACAAAACACACTTGGAAAGGAACACAAAATGTGTCCAACACCACAGGCACATCCAGCACACTTGACAGCCATTCACACAATTAAGTCCATCATAGGAAACCCCTTTCTTTTCCAGATAAAGCAGGTAAGCAGATCAGGCACTCTATATTAGGTTAATCAGAAATTGGCTTAAACCAAGAAAAGGATTTAATTCTGAATTTGAAGCTGATGTTCTTTGCTTAATCTTCTCAATTCCAGGTATTAACACATCTTGTATATACTAGTATGTCAATATCTGGATGCTCTGCAATGAATTCAAGTTATGGATACCTCTGTGTGTTACATTTTAGATGGAGTTCTGGTGTTACCCCACAGAGCTACGACTGCCACAGGTCAGCGGGCACAGCACGCTCATTACAGCGCAGAGAGCAGCCAGAGTTACTCATGTATCAAATTACTTCTCAACATAAGGGCCGTGTTGTCCTCTGGCCCACAAACAGGATTGCAAACTGTGAGCAGGGAAATGGTGACATCCAGTGCTCAGACACTCTGTAAAGTCTTCTTGTCCCTGCCATGCTTGTGCCAGTGCACAGGCACCTCCAGCACTGACACACAGAGGGGTTATGTCACAAAGTGCTCTGAACAGGAGACACTGAACAAGAAAAGAAAACTCTTCTACCTTCAGGATTTCTCTTTGAGTGAACAACAAGCAGTGTGAACAGCTTTGGAAACCAGCACAAGCTGCCACAGGGGTAATTTCTCTCTTGTCATCAGACTATTTCAGTCAGCCCCCCTATAATTCTATTTGTATTATTTGAAAAGGCAGAAGTGGCACAGCTGATGTCAGAGATCTGTGAGGATTTCATTGCCAGGAACACCTGCACAGCAGTTGGAGTGGGCAGTCTGAGCAGCAGGAATTGTAACTGACAGCCACAGGTCTCCATGCCTACCCAACCCAGCAGCTCCTTCTCTCCTGAACTGTGCTCTAGTCAAGGTGTTGGAGAAGAGCATCAAAACCATCCAGGAATCAACAGGCAGAATAAGATCAAACCCCTTTGCTGTCCATAAGACCAAGCCAATTTATCCTAAAAGTGGGACTGTTTACAGAAATAATTTTATAATCAACATAGTAATTAATAAACCCCAACAGGAACTCATTCCCTATTTACTCATTCACAGGAAGACACGTGTAGCTTGAATTGCTAGGGAAATAATTCAAATACTACCAGGAATCATCGATGTCCACTGAAGAAGCCCAGTGGTGCTGCCACATGTTCCACCTCCCCAAGGCAGCTTTCAAAAAGCTGATCAGAGCTGAGGCAAACTTCAGGCAGGTTGGGATTTTTCCTACTTTTCTTCAAGTTCAGATAGCGAGATCAGGCAGGACTGGGAGTACAAGAGTTATTTGCAGTGGTGGAGGGAAAAACCCACAAAGTGGTAAGATAATGGAAGTAACACCAAAATATTTTTTCAATTAAATCAATATAATTCAAGGAGCAAGGAAAATACTCCATTTGGAAAGACAACCTGGGCAGTCAGAATTGCATTTCCCTGCACATTCTAAGGGAAGATTTTTGCTCAGACATCACTATCCCCAAATCCCAAAGTTTTTTTGGAGACCAGCATTAAATTATGGGCCAACCAAAGCACCTGACACCTGCCAAACTATTTATATTTTCGTATGTGAAGGTTTACCAGTTCTTGAGCTTAGACACTGTCAGCTTAGACAGCAGCTGTCCCTCAGACCTACAGTTCTTCAGTCCAAACCCTGGTTCCCCCCAGTATTTATCTGCACAGCCCAGCCCAGCTCCCAGAGACGTGCTCTGCTGCAGCTCAGGGTGGTGGCACTGCAGATCACACAGGTGTTCCAAAATCCTCTCCAGCACACAGCTCATTCCATGCAAACAGGAAGAGAGCTGGGACATGCAGCTTTACACCACCACTACTACCAGTTCTGAAATACTCAGCACTGCTGGATTCTGAACAGACTCTTGCTTCACTTGGATAGATAATTACTGGTTTGTGAGACTGGTTGTTCCTTTCCCCAGCACATAAAAAGGAGGCTCAAATGCTCTTGAAAACCTGCATAAATATCTACCTTTTTATACAGCAATTTTAGTAAGCTGAAATATTACTATTTCATGTTCTTATCAAATTTAAGTCACCTTATTGCTTGTGATTTCTGTAAACCACAGGCATATTTAGAGTCCCAGTTCCTGCCTGACAAAGCAGCCTGGAGAGGCTGCTGGAGCACATTTTCTCATGCTCAGCAGTTCCTCAAGGATGGCAGAGCCCCAATTAGCAGGGGCTGCAGCCACTCAGCCTCAGTGCTCCATGGCACCAAAAAGGAATAAACCAGGAATTCTGAACACACAGTGATGCACAGTCACCCAGGGCAGCAGCTACAGAGACAGGGGGGCTTTCACTGTTCCAAAGACAACTGAGCTGTGCATGCACCACCCTGGGCTGGCTCCTGCCAGGGCCCTCATGTGCCATTTGATGGACACCAAGAACTTGCAGCCAGAATAGCTTCACACTGAAGTTTAAATACAGTTCATTATTTTTGAATTAATATTTCTCTTGCCCCAATGAATTCCTTAAAACAGAAACAGTTACATAAACATCAAAAATAGATTAGAAGAAGGATGCTGTGATCTGCCATAGTTACCACCTTCATTTTCGAAGGGATTTTCACCAGCAAACTCTGTCTGGGTACGACAGTGGAATTTGTGTCATCATGACCAAGCGATTGTGGCACAGCGAGATGCTCCCGCGGCTTTGCGGTCCCGTCCCCATGGAAACCGGACTCGGATATTGTCCTCCGCTCGCTGGAGCTGGAGCACCGAGTCAGGAGCCTTTTGTGCCTGATGAGATTTCTTCCACAACCTTCCAGCAACAGACCCTAGGCTTCCTCCTGACTCTTTCCTAATTGAGATGCAAATTAATCTCTGTGGCTGATTACACTTCCCTTACAGCCCCTGACAAGTGCAGCTGTAGCTGGAGTTTACAGACTTTCCAACAAGTGACTTCAGCTGTCACTGCTGGCAGGACGCTGCCCCAGCTCCCCAGCACGGGCACTGCGCCCCGTGGCCACCACCACTGTCCCTGTGGCCACCTCCATCGGCCCTGTCCCTCTGCACCACACAGGGCAGGAGTGAGGGTGAGGCAGAGTCTGGGCAGGTGCTTCATGCCCTGCCACTGCTCCAACAGGAGCACCTCATCGCCACTGAACCACTGGCACCAGACAGTGTTTGATCCATTTCTAACCACACTTGAATTGAAACACCTTCAGGTACTCACCCTTAGTGTGGCTGGTGCCTTTAAACAAGGCCTGGATGCCAAGGAGAAGTGGCAGATCATCCTCAGCTCTGCCTCACTCCAGTCTTCAGCACTCACCCCAACTGCACAGTTACAACCACCGTGTGCCAAACATCCCTTACTTTGCCACGATCACTGCTTTTTATTTCTCCCTCCCAGTGACATTTTTAGAGTTATTTTCATCCCCAGTCTGATAAAGCACTTTCATTTACTGTTTGCTTTGCTGGGTCTGTTTCCCTCCTGTCCTCAGAGCAGCTGGCAAGGCAAACTCTGCAGTGGAGTCACTCCCCTCCTCTGGAAGCTGGAGAGCAACGTGGCTGCACTGGGCTCAGACATCACCTTTACACATCCACATACACTCACATTCCAGTTGCTGGCTCATTATGAATTTTAGTGTCATTATCTGTAGGATGAGTTATGGATAGCTTTCTCTCCTGCTCTAGTGTCATCCCCATGGGTCTGCCCACCACATTCACTTTGTGCCATTTCAGGAGTTTCTCAATCCACTTCCATTTATCAGACAGACAAGTGGCAGTTGACTCACTATAGACATGGCTGGTGAACAAGCAGCCACAAAAAAAGGCAGAAAAGAATGCAGGGACAGATGCTGCCTCCAACCTGTGTGGAGAAGGGCCCTGTGCTCTGTGTCTGTGCTGCTCATGTCACCCTGGGGACACGGAGGGACCCCGGGGGACACCCCTTGGGCAGCAGGAGCACAGCCAGCTGGTGAGGACTGCTCACAAAGTGCTGAAAGCCAAACGCTGAGCAGGGTCAGGAACCAGGGGAGTCCAGCTGGGACCAGGGGGCTGAACTGCCCCGTTCTGTAACTGCTGCTGCGGTGGTTTTACTGCCCTGTCATGTCAGTACTACACACTGAGGCGGAGCACACGGATTAAGCTGCATTCTGCACGGAACAGTTATAGGAATTTGTTAGATTTCTCTCAGGAAAAAGAAGAAAAGTCAGCAAGTCTTGACTCACCTGTCAGGCATTGTCATGGTTTGCACAACCACGACCAACTGCCTTTGTTTTACAAGGAGTACACAATCCAGTTAATAAAATACAAACCTATTTAACCGCAGTGCTACTTTTAATTTCTGATGACTTTTTTAAAGTGTATTGGATAAAATTTAGCCTTTAAAAAAACAATCAGTACTTTGAGGATACTCTTGTGTTTCAAAAATATATATCTCAATCTAATTCATTAAAGTTCTTTCAAAAATTAAAATATTTCACTTTGTGTATCACAAACTTTTTCAAAGTCACATGGTTAGAAAAATACTCAAATGAAAAGCTCCCCAGAGAAAGCAAAGGGCAGTGAGTGTTGGCCCTGAGATAAGTGATGTGATTAGCAAAACAAGGTACAAAATGTATGATGGCATTACGAGAATATTCCAGAATGAGTGAAAACCAGTGCTCATGCTGTGGGTCTGTGTAGCACCCAAGAATAAAAGCCTGTCATAACTCCTGTCCCAGAATGGCACATCCTCTGGTTAATGTTGGAAAACAGGTTCTGAAAATGTCCAAATACAGGCACGACTGGAATTAAACTGGAATCTGGAACCTGAAACTCTGTATCTGAGGACAAATACCATCTGTCTTATAAATGTAATAAATCCAATAAAGTCAGCTGGACTGGTACTTTTACCAGGTAAAACCACGACTGATCTGTGTATCAGCCTGACGCACAACTGGTAACTTCTGTCAGTGAGAAGGAAAACTGACAATTATCACTATCCCTGTCCAAAGCACCAGTGCTAAGTCCAGGTCCACCAGCAGTGAGATGGAAGCTGCTGGTGAGAGCACTCCTGTGATGTTACCATCTTACTTTTGAAATACTGGGCAGCTGGGTGTGAACCACTGAAAACATCGAGCTGGACACGAACAAAGCACTGACCTTTGCCAATGAAATCAAAGGGAAGAAGTTTCACCCAAGCTTACCTCTCTGCAGAAGGCTGCTCTGAAGTGAGAACCCTACCAAGGGGAGCCTGGCACCATGGGAGAAAGGATACAAGCTCTGGTAGAGCGGGATGAGGGACTTGACAGCTCTGCTGGCGTTGATGCATGTGGCACAGATCAGGCTGGGCAGCAGCTTCGCTGTCACAATTGCTCCATCGAAGAGAGGACCAAAAAACGGCACCTGGGGACCCCAAAATACAAAGACAGGCCTCAGAACCACTACTGGAGACTGGTACAGCATTTTGCCACAAACCAGTACGACCACATTATTGCACACACTGAAACTTCCAGTGGGACATTCATCCCCCAAGTTTGGAAGGGTCTAAATCCTCTGTAACTGCCCTCAGCAAGCTGTACATGGACACACATCTCACACAACATTCAGCTGGGTGAACACGGGCTTGTTACACACAAGAACCAAATCCATCCATGAATTTGCAATTGATGTGCCACGGGGAGTAGATACAAAGAGCTGTTTTCTGCCTGGGATACCAACAAGACACTCTGATTCACTGGCTGAATCTACCACTGGTAGGAGCTTTTGCAAACACACATTTGCTTCAGACAACCCTCTATAAAATCCTTCTGTGGACTTCATGGAAGGGAAAAAAAACCTTGAGCTGGGCCAAGATGAGGTGTGTGGAAAGCAGAGGGGATGTCAGACCAGGGCACCCTCCCTGGGGCAGAATACACAGCTGGGACAGCCCAGCACATCAGGGTGCTCAAACACTGCCCTGTCAGGTTCACCTGCAGAGGAACCCCCATGTGATGCCCCCCTGGTGACTCAGGTCTCTGCAGATAAAGGCCCAGGTGTCAGAGATGCTTTCTGAAAGTCAACCATGTCTGGAACTGCAGACACCTAACAGATCTGGCCTGTCAAACCCAGGAAGTTTTGATGTTTAAATACATAATAAATTTTAGGACTTACAAGTATTCAAGCTCATTTCCCTTTCAGAAACTCAAAATGAGAAGAAAACCCTCCCAAACCAAAGCTCTAAACAGAAGCTCACAGAAATTATCAATATTTAAGCTATGGATTCTTTCCATCTGTACAGAGGCTTATCACATAAATAAATACCCTCTATTATTCTTCTGCAACTGCTTGTGGGTGACTGTGACAGTCATTCAATAAATGGACAAAGGGAATAGTATAAATCCCCTGCATCTAGGGAATTCCTCTAATTAGAAGTGGCAATGAATTACAGAAGAAATTTGGGTTTAATATAACATCTGCAAATGACAGCTGTCTCTTCAGACACTTATTCTGTCATTCCTTTACTTAAAATAATTACCCACCCCCAAAAACAGATTAGTGTGAAATGTTTCCATACTGGTTTTGCCTTTGTTTTTATTTACTGTTGGCATTACCGTCCAGGCAGTTGGAAAGACAGGGGACAGAGGAAAATCTATGCCACCAAATTAACAACGCACCAAGTTTTCAGAGCACCAAGTTTTCCCTCTTTAAGCAATAACATTTCTAAGTGAAATTTTTAACCCATGTTCTGTTTAAAAGTATTGACAACAGGAGAAAAGAATGTAAAATTATAATCTTAAGTACAAATACGGAGGTAAAGTGCATACTAATATTAAAATAATACCACCACCCAAATACCAAATGTGCAAAGTCAGATTGGCAGATGCTGCCAGTGCAGGGAAGTTCTGCCAGGCTTCTTGGACAGGTGGGTTTTGCTCACAGGACCTGGTTCTGCCGTTTCAGCCCACCTGGGGCTGGGGAGCAGGGCTGAGTTTCTCATCACAGCACTACAGCACTCAGAGATGCAAACTGTGGACAACAAGGTGTGTGTGTGTGTGTGTGTGTTACACACCCTACCTGTGTGAGCACAAACACGCTCCATGCACACGATCCCAGGTGGAGAGAGGAGCTGAGGGCTGTGCGGAGCCCAGCGCGAGCGGCACAGCCGGACCAGGCACGGACAAAGCTCGGAATTATTCATTCCCGAGCACATCCAGCGGCCTCGCCGAGGGTCATTAAAGTCAATGGAGCTGCATCTCGTCAGCTTCCATCTGTACAGGGGCTCTGCCCCGGTGAGGGGCCTGGGGGAGGCCAGTGAGCACACAGGGCATGGTCCCCGCTCCGTGCCCCGGCATTAAACACCCACCCAAGCAAAGCAGGGCTGTGAGGGCTACAAAACCCAGGCTGCTTGGACAGGGATCAATTAAAAAAAGGGTAGAGGGAAAGATCCCCTTCTGCGAGTACTCCAAATGTCACCGCAAGTTATCCATGAAGCAAAAATTAATATTCAGCCCACTGCAAACACCTGCTCATCCCAATTTCCAGCAGAAAATCATTATTTCTGTTGCCCGCAGTAAAAGTAGGCAAGGTTAAATAAACCTTCTGAGCACAAAGACTCCCCCTCTCCAGCGAGCAGCACTAGTTAAAAGAGTGGGGAATGGGTAAATTATTGTACCAAATGGCTGAGAATTAATCTCTGATGACGAGCTGCAATCTAACGAGGCATCTGTGTCCCAGGGAACCCGCAGCATGTCCCTGGCGGTATGTGCAGCGCGGAGCCTGCCTGGCATGCTTTGTCCCCTCTCGCAGGCAGCTTTTCCTCTCATTGTTCCCAATATCCTCGTGCATCTGTGACGCGTGGAATGCATTCACACTAACAGACTTACTATTGTCTTCCCTCCCAAGCTTTGTCGGGCAAAGACTGCAGCACGGTTCCTGATAATTATATTGCTTAATTAATCAAGACAAAAAAAATTTGCAAATCATTGCCCGGTTGCTAAGCAGGGAGATCAAAAATGAAAACAATACAAGCTGAAGCAACATAACAAAAGTAACAGCTATCTGATCAGAAATTCTTCTATAATGAAGCTATTAATGCTAAAGCGGTTAATGTTAACATTGCTCCAGGTGTCTCTACTTGGCTGCAAACAAAAAGGCTAACATTATGGATATAAAAGGCCAAATGTTGCCATGGATTCTGTAACCTGATAGAGAGGACAGCCTTTTCATTCGATTAGGGAATGCAATTTAAATACCAGGGACTGAAGCCAAACAACAGACATTTCTCTCTGCAAGCCTCTTTCATTCACCCTGGGGTCAGTAGCTGGTGAACAAAAGGTCAGCCACACTTGCCCTGGAAATGTCTGGATTAATTTTATTACATTGTAATGGTTTGTACTTTAAATGTAGGGATAACACTAAATTTCCAGTTAGCTCTTATTCTGGCTGCCCGTTGGGTGCTTTTGACTAATATGTAAGATGACACAGCTTTTCTCCATTGCTCCAGAGAAGACTCGAGCGTGTTCCTCACACTAAACTCTCATTTTCCAAATGGAACATTAAAACCTAAAATGCCCAAAAAGTAAATTGCAGAGCTCAACACCAAAAGTAAGAAAAACCCCACTATTAGAAAATTTTCAAGTTTGAAATGTCTGCTGACAAACCATTGATTTGTTAATATCCAACAGCTCCATCATTCACAACTCAAACTATTGTCTACAGCTGGTAAATGCATCATCTGATGAAGGCATTTGCCACCGCTGGTTACTCTCTTGGACAAACACTGTCCCTCTATAAAGGAAATGGTACTTAGGACACTGATTACCTTCACCAAGTATATTTTATACACATTTTTGTGTCCATAATGTACCAGACAAGCATTTACTGAAGCAGCTTTTCCATACATATGCACAGATGTACACACACACACACCTGATGTGTTGAAAATAAAACAAGCATTTTGTTCCCAAAAAATGACTTGAATGTGTTGCTACAATGATTTAACCAGCAAACACTGACCCTCCAACACTTGTTTGATGTCAGGATATGCAGTGCCTACACCATCCAGCCAGGGCAGGTGAGGATGGCAGCCCTACAGGTGGAAGGTTCTGCACAGCCCCACACCTACCCCAGTGACCTGACACAGGGGATACAACAGCACAGAGGGCTTTGCTTTCATTGCTTCATGTGGGAAATGCACAATGTTTTTACATGCTGTGCTTTGCACAGTAACTTCTATGGGTTGAGAACTCTGACATGTTTCTGTAGGTGCGAAGTGTGACTATAAAATGAATGAGCAGGCACTTGGATCAGCAATAGTAATTCTAGTTTTAAAGTATGGGCTCAGTGCTCAGCTTCTCACCTGAGATGGACAGACTGTATTTTGTACATGCTGGGAAAAAGTACCCCCCAAACTCAGAACCACTGAGCTTTATTTCAGCAGCAGAACTGCCGGTCACTTGCAGGACACACACCAAACGCAGCAAAGCAGCCAAAACATACCTCTGGTTTCTTCATGATCTCTATGAAAAACATGTGGTTCTTCATGGGGTAGATGACGATGAGGACGTCCCCAAAGTCGGTGGGGATGATGCCCCTGCGGTAGTTGCGGGTGTGCTCAGACCACACGATGTGAACCTCATCATTTCCCAAGTGACGGAGCTGCAACAGCAAATTGGCTCTTTATTAATCCGAGTGATAACCACAGTTTAGGAGAGGTCACGGCTCACAAATTGAATTACAATGCTCAATAGCAGGAATATTTCATTACAGAAAAAGTTAAAATATTGTTTTTCTCCAGTTGCTCATGAAAGCATCAGCTCAATAATTTGCTTCATTCACAACACATTGTCATCTGATGGCTTAATTAAGTCATTATCAAACTAGCCATTAGCAGGATATGTAAATGTACGTTACCTACAGTGATTTAAGATGGAAAACTGAATTACTAGAACAAAACGTTACCCAACAGAACATCATATTCCAGCTAAAATAAGGCAGCTGTCACAGAAATATGAAATGCCTTGACTCAGGATGTCAAGGAACTGCCTATCATGAACCCTGTAACTGAATTTATTATCCACAAACAT
This sequence comes from Pithys albifrons albifrons, assembly GCF_047495875.1. Classification (NCBI taxonomy): domain Eukaryota; kingdom Metazoa; phylum Chordata; class Aves; order Passeriformes; family Thamnophilidae; genus Pithys; species Pithys albifrons. Next base: position 118,371,703 of record NC_092459.1, on the reverse strand, counting down.
CTCCTCACTGTGTCTGGAGGGGCTTCTGCTTGAAACGTCAGCAAAATATCTGGGCAACGTAAGTTAGAGAAGAATGGCAAATACTGTGGGAGTTGCCTTTTTATTTGGAGCAGAGTTGCATAAAATATGGATAAAATTGAAACATGACACGTACAAAATGCATCTGAGAGCCTGTGTGGTTTTGCTGTGCTACTGGAGGAGCTGGGGGTGATTAACAGATGGCAAAAACTATTTGGCAATCACGTACAAGCCTCACACAATGGTTTCAACTGTAAGCTTTAAAGTTAAAATGTAATCCACATGCAGAATGCCAGCCCAAAGCATAAAGAGAATTTAAGTCCCACTTAAAGCTTAAAAGACACCCCCCACCCCCACAATTTGGTGCTACCCCTGGAACAATGTGCACAATAGACTGAACAAAGAGGCCAAAACGAAGCTCTGCTACTTCACTCTGTGTGGGGGGAGAGGAGAAAGGGAAAAGAAAGTGGTGATTTTCATTGGTAAATAACAACTGAGTAACCCCAACACGCCGTGGATCGGCTCATGGTGTACCAATGAAACTTCTCTTTTCAGGATCATGCAGTGTCTTTAAAAGGAAAAATTCTCACTCCTACATATCAGTGGCAAATTGAAACCAAATCATGAGAGAAATGTGGCAAAACCAACACACCATGAGAATCAGAAAGTTACAACTGTGAACTTGGATTACAGTTCTTATTTCAGTAAAAATCAGTTCACAGAAGGACTGAGATTCTCAGTTTATTTTAAGATAAACAGAAGATAAAGAGTTGTGTTTTATTTACATCTAAGAATAAAAGGTAATTTTAGTTTTGTTTGAAGCAAACATGAACCCTTTGTGTCTTCTAAAAACATGGTAATAGTACCCATACTATTACTAGAGCTTCTTACATGTACAAAATCAGTAGAAACTGCTGTTCTCAGTCACCCTGATTTCTGTACGTTCTCTTGTATATTCTTAATTGCCCAGGAAAAAAAACCCAACACACAAGAAAACACTCCTATTGGCAATACCACAGAGCAGACAGGCACATACCAAAGGAGGCAGGAATTTACACCCTGGACAAAGTCCTGACCTCACTCTCTATGATCAGGTCACCTCCAAACTGATTAGAAGCAAGATGCCAAGTTTAGTGTTAAAAACCCCAAAAACCTTTCTGGCAGCCAGACTTTGTGCACAGCAGGTCCTGGGGACGTGGGTGCCTGGCCAGGCTGTCCCACTCCAGCCAACACTGAGCCAGGACTGTCCCTGGGTACAGGAGGGACTGTCCCAGGTCCTGGGGACGTGGGTGCCTGGCCAGGCTGTCCCACTCCAGCCAACACTGAGCCAGGACTGTCCCTGGGAACAGGAGGGGCTGTCCCAGGTCCTGGGGATGTGGGTGCCTGGCCAGGCTGTCCCACTCCAGCCAACACTGAGCCAGGACTGTCCTTGGGAGCAGGAAGGGCCCAGCTCTCCCCAGCTGAGCTCAGGGCAGCCCCTGGCTGGGGATTTGTGAGCAGTGCCCACAGTGTGCCAGGCTGAGCCCAACCCATCCTGACACCAGAGCAAGTCCAGCTGCAGAGGCAGCCCAGTTCAGCTCCTCTGAAGACAAGGCTCTGTACTGCCTTGCCTCCAGTGGCTTTTGGGGTGAGAAACAGCATATACTGCTATAAAAACAGAGGCATCAAAGAATGTCCAAATACTGCTTAAGGGACCCTTTTTAAAATCCCAGGGAACTGCTCAGATAATAATCCAACACTGCAGACTCTCAGATCCCTCTGTACTGATAGCACATCCTAAAGAACAGAATTCAGTGAGGAGGGAGAAGTGAGCTGAACTGGTGCTCACTGTGCTTGGACAGGGAGTGATGATGGCTGTGAGCTCAAACCCTTAACTGTCCTGTGCCCACATTCCCACCTCTGCTACGATCCCCATCACGTGCCAGGGACTGTAGAGCTGCAGTTACTGCCCTCGTTTTGAAGTCACGCATCCTTAAGTATCACAGTTACAAGGTATAAGTTACAAAGAAAAATTGGTACTAATCTAAAACATTAGTTATTGAAAGATCATTTCACTGATAAAAAGCCATTATAATAATCTTACCAGTGACTATAAACCAGCCATTTTCCTGTGCTGTTTATTCAAAACAGCAGCTGTGGGGCAGTCAGTGCCATGAAGGACTTGTGCTGAAAGGTCCCACAGCTGACACACGTGGAGCCAGAGCTCCAGGCTGTGCTCTCCATACGGTTTAGGAGTAGGGATTAAAGGAAAAAAATACATGGAAAATTTCCAAAGCAGCCAGGAAATCAGACAGGTATTACAGATCAGAGCCCCAGACAGAGCAGGTCCGAGCTGTGCAGGTCAGTGCTGGTTGGAGCCGTGGCTGAGGAGGCAGCTCTGAGGTGGCAGATGTGCCTGCTCTGGGTGCACCGGCAGTGTGAGGATGTGCCGCCTGCCCGAGGAGGTGACTCGGTGTGATGGGCACGCTCTGAGCTGCAGGTGCCCAGTCCCAGCCCCAGCCCCAGGCCAGGTCAGGGGTCAGTCCCCCGCCGTCCCTCCCAGCGCAGTGTTCCCGTGGCCGTGCTGGGCACCGGGAGCTCCCCGGCCGCGCCCCAGGCCCCCCGTGCCCACGGCGCTGACACTGGTCACGGTGCACACCTCGGCTTGACCTCCTTTCCCTGCTAATTGCATTACACAGCCAGCTGGCTCCAGAGAGGAGTCGTCTGTTTGACTGAAGAATTCCTGCTTTTGGGGAGGCACGGCTGCTACTTTTGCTAAGTAACAGTGGGGCCTGACATCCCCATTGTCTGTCTGACAGTATGCCCATCCTAAAATCTAAGTTTTATTTGTAAATTAACCAAGAAACTTCCTGCCAGAGCAGGGCTGCCTGGAGACTGATAATGTGTGCCTTTCATTCCCTTTCACTCTCACTGTATCACTGCCAATTTGTTTTTCTGCTGCTCGCCAGCCCGAGGCCATAAAAGCCTTGTAAGACATAAGTGCAATTATAGTCCTGGAGTCAAATGAATTGGACAAATCCAATAGCACAGCTCTGTCCCCACTCTGCAAACCCCTACAGCAGTCAGATTAGCTGCTAAAAATCTAATCTAGCCCCAGCTAACAAATTTCTGCAGCGAAGGAGCAAGAGTTCACTACGGGGTTGCAACCAGATTTCTGAATTGAAAAAGTTCTGCTCTGACAACGGAGAAGACAGAATAAATCACTGAGAAATTCTGCAGCACATCTTTAAACCGTTGAGCACAATTTGGGCAGAACAAGACAGGGACAGGATGCCATTCCTGGGATTGATTTTCACTCCTGCCACACGACAGCCAGATAAAGTTTGTAACCAGTGATGCTGAACCCTGCAGCAGCAAAACACATCAGCTGAATTTTGTTTACTCCACTAGAAAAGATTTCTGTCAGGGCCAAGACTTATTTGGAAAGGGCTTTTTCTTTCATTTTTTTTATTTCTCTCTGAATTAGCAATATAACATGTCAGCATATACCTCAAATAAAGAAATACAAACTGCAAATGACAACTCTGTTGCACAATAATAAGGGGCCAAGTTCATCCTCAGAGAAAGCACACGTATTCTTGGGAATTTATAGCAGAAATCAATTTATCCTTGTCTTCAGTAAAAAGAAAGAACCACAATAACATATTTAAGCAAAATTACTGCCTCTGCTTAACTCCCAAGGCCCCCAGGGCTGCTGCAGGGCTCCTGGGCCAGCAGGTGGTCAGTCCTTCTGCTCAGCCCAGGGCATGTGAGCCGAGCTGGAGCCTCTCTGTTGGACTGAGGCAACACCAGCAAAGAAACCACACAAATACCAAAGATCTCAGAGATAAGGAGGGCCTTAGATCCCAGACAGCATCTGACAGAAGGAAGGGGAGGGCAAGAGAAAAGAAGATGTGGCCTCCATTGCATCCTGACTGGCAGCCTGGTAAGAGTTCCTTCTCCCAGTAACACTGTCCTGTATCACTGGGCATGGTTCTGTCACAGGAACTGAATGCCAAGGGAATCTGCATTCCTTTCTTAGACTGCCATGAAAATGAAGCATACACAACAAGGGATAATAAATATAAAATAATCTTTTTAACCTGGGCATTCCATCCCAATCATCTGAGGTGAGGACCTGAGCCCAGTGAGCAAGTGAAGTCCTAAAACACTCATGAGGATCGGGAGAGTTGCCATGACCTCAAAAGCTCAAGGCTGTGTTTGATCCCAACTCTGTTAACCAGGAACTGTGGAATTCCCCAGCACAGGTGGGGGAAATAAATGCATGTCCCTCCTGTTCCAGAGCGTGGCACAGTCAGGCCTGTGGGTCTTCCCAAGCACACACCAGCTGTGAGCTCTGCACGTGCAGAAAAAGCCCCGAAAATCAACACAGGATTGCTGTGGCCTGAGGAGTTGTGTTGCCAGAGCACCACTGCACCTGCCTTGGAGTATTTCAGATTGGGCCACCACTGCAAGGGCTCACAAGGGGAATTCCAAGACATCAACTAACACTTTTTGGGTGATAAGAGCTCCTGCAGAATCACAGAATCATGGAGGGGTCTGGGTTCCATTTGGATAGTCAGCCATGCTCAAATGCAGGCTAGTTCATCCATCAGCATTCCAAGCCATTAGAGAACTGTCCATCTTCCAGAAACTTTGCAGTGCTTCTGAAATGCACCTTCACTCCATTTGTAGCTGCAGGTCTGTAAAATCTGTTAATCTATGCTAATGTGCACAGAGTTACATGTTTGCTCACAACAGAGCTGTGACAAACTGAACAAAACCATCGTGTGCAGAAACACAGATCCATGTTAAAAAGCCCTCTGGAAGTCACCTGGTCTGAGCTCCTGCTCACAGCTCCCGAGGTCCATGAGCTTGTTCAGAGCTTTGTCCCTTACAGGAATACAGTTTGATCCCCGCAGGGTTCCACTCCTACAGCAGATTTCAGGTTCTGTAAAAAAGCCTTAGAGCAATTCCACTGTGGTATTTTCTGTGGATAGTATGTGCTGGAGCTGGCCTGGTTTCCTGGCACTGCAAGACTTGGAGACTGGCAGCTACTAAATGCATTTGCTTTTTGTTTCTCACAACGAAGGAATTCTCTTAGAGCAAACACAAGCAAGACAATTAAATAGAAAAACCAGACTCTCAATGCCTGTGATAACCCCTAACATGTGTGCAGATGAGGAGAATTAGTAAAATAGACTGTTTGCAGTTAAACCCCAATTTGCCCCATGTGGCAGCTCCATCACTGTGCTCTCTCCTCTCTCAGGTGATGTATTCATAGCCAGGCTATATCCCAGTGTTTTTCCAGGCTCACACAAAACCCAGGAGCTGGGAGTTACAGGGAAGATTAGACTGAAAATACACAATTTCTGTAGGAAAAGTGAGTCTGGGAGAGACACGGCAGCAATTCTCAGACGTGCATAAATCTGCTGCAGAATAACCTGCCCTCCATATCCATGTGGAACAGGGTACAATCAGTGGGCTTGAACTGAAGCAAAGTAGGTGCTCTGCAAGAGACTTTGTCATGGTACAAGAAGTGGAGCATAGGAATATGTTGCCTAGGGAAACTGTAAATCATTCATCACTGGAGTTCTGAACTAGCAGCTGGACAAATACTGATCAGGAACAATAAAAATACAGGTAGTCCTACTCCAGTGAAGTCACAGATTCTACAGCCCCCTGCCATGTACCACTGCCCTACCCCTCCATTCTGAAGAGCTCAGATTACATTTTTTTCCACAGCCACATAAATCCACTGACATGAAGAGTTGCATACAGAAAGAGAAACATGTCATTTTGCTTTTTTTCCTAATGACAGATATCCCAATAAAAAAGAAAGAATCTGGCTCAACTATGAAACGCTGGACAATATTTTTAGGACCAGAAAGCAGAAATTCCACCTTTATATTTCAAGGAAAGCACACGTGATTCTGAAACCAAGAGAACCCTAAATAGTCACCCAGTGACACATTCGCAGTCAGTGTTCAGAGCACAGCAGTATCCCTTGGTGGGCTGGATGGCCTCAGCAGCATTATTGATGCACATTAACAACCTCTGCAGGACAAGCTGCCAATCCTAATTGAAAAGGCAGAGATTTGGTATGCCTCTAAAATCTTCTTTGACTCTAAGCAGCAGCTGGCAAGCACCATAATCTCAAATCATTCCTTGTTAAGAAAGAAAAAGATTAAGTACCAACAGATACCCACAGAATTTTGGGCTGAGTTCTGGCTGTCTTTGAAGCACAGGCTACTTGTCAGAATTGTGCTTGAGTAGCTACTGGCTTTACCTGTCAGCTGTGGCTGCCTTTGGTCCTGAGCTTGTCATCTCCCTTTTGCTTCCCTGTTCCACGTGGGATGACTCATCTGGAAGGTTTTATTGCACTGCATTTGGTTGTTTTGTTCTACCAACCTGCAACAGCTTTGGCAGGCAGACAACATACAAATGAAATTATTGCTAATATTATTACTCATGGTGGTATTTGAGGCTACCATGGAAATGTTAATTGTGTTTCAGAACCCAGAATTTAGATGCCATTTAATTCAGATAATCCAGCTGCAGAGCACCATGTGGCACAGCAAAGACGGGCTGCCAGGGCCCATTAGCACAAGCTGCCTTCAGTTCAAACTTTCATTTAAGCACTTGAAGACTGAAATACCTTGCAAATTCTTTACCTTTTTGGTCAGTGAATCATCTGAATCCGAGGGCATTCTGGTGGAGACGTGGAAAATGATCTCCACGGTGGAGGTGGCGTAGTAGGGCGCGGTCTGCCCCGTGCTGCCGTTGCGCTGCAGCCCGCCCATGAACCCCCCGTGCGTGGAGAGATCCACCTGAGGGAGGAAAAGGCAGCATGAGGGGAAATCTGACTATTCATCAATGAGTATTTATTTCTGTATCAAGACTTGGTGAGTTTACCATTCTAGGACTCTGCAGCCATGCTACAGAAGTCTTGCCCTAGCACTCTGCAATCTTTCTGTTAGATTGGTCTTCCCCGTGCCTGTATTGGACAGGCACCAAAAGCAAATGTCTCTTAACCAGGTCCTGAGCCAGTATCTGTCTGTGATCTACCTTGCTCCAGCAAACAGCAAGGAAGCAACAGCATTCTGTCATACACTGCTGCTCCAAGGGGCTCAGAGCTCCCAGTGCCAGGAGCCTCCCAAAGGGCAGAGAGAACAGGAAGAATCAGAAAAAAATTAAAGATTTGTACAGAAACAAAAACCTTAAGAAATTATTTCAGAATCTTATTCAGAAGAAATGCCTCTCTGAAGTCCAGCCCAAGTCCAAAGGATTGTTTGTTTTCCCAATGCCACCATGTGGGCCTTGTGGCACTTTGATTCTTAAATGTGACAGCAGCTACTCTGTATTTCCCAAACCCATAAATTTTCGTGGCATTTAGGTGATGGCACACCACTTTGACAATGCAAATTAAACCCAAAAGCTTCATGAAGAAGCTCCTGTGGTGTGTGCTATGACCACGTGAAGAGCAAAAAGCAGCTAAAAATCAGTGTGTAGTAAAATTTATCTTTTTTTTTTAATGAGAACTAAAAACTACACAGTGACATCAGCAAGATGTTAGTCTGCCTACATTTATGGCTATTACCTCCCAGCCCAGTCCAGCAACAAAATCCTCATATGCCTGGCTGCCCCTTGCGTTGGCCAGGATGGAGCACTTGTCCTCCTGCCCCTCGGCAATGTAGAACACGGCGATCTTGTGGGTTTCACGGCTGCAGGGGACAAAAGGAAAGCAAAGTCAAACAAGTTTCAGCTCAAAATTATTTTTTAGATCCCTCACACTCCAAAGGTCTGAGCAGGTGCCCACATTTAACTCTGAATGTTCCTTTCTTTTTCTCACAAAAGTGCATTGGTCACTTTCACCTGCAGAAACATTTCCCCATTTTTCCCTCCCAGAACCACTGCAGACACACCCCAGTTCCCAGAGCAGAGCCAAGGCTGGTTTGTCTGTGCATCAGCCACAGCACTGGGGACCAAGTTCCAATTACAGGGTTAATGACTCAGATCTGTGCAGCTTTGCCACCAATATATCAGAGGCACAGGTGTTAATGGGAGCATAATTTGACCTACAGAATTTTAATTACAGGGTGATGACATACAAGGAGGAAGAAACATTATTGATTCTCATATCCTGGACTGAGTTCTACAAGGCTGGCAGAGGCAGTTGGCTTCTTTGAAAACAAGCAAAGTGGATTTGATATGAAAACTGTTGGGATATAAGAAACTTGGAACTCCACAATGCTGTAGAGGTTTTTCAAATAGCTCTATGTCCAGTAATGAAAAATAAAATATAACATTCAAAACTCCATTCTGCCACTCCTGACTGGGGAGTAGTTCTGGGGAGATCACCCCTTAAAGTGCTGCTCCTGACACAGGGATCATCCTGCAGGAAATGGACCTTTGTGTCAGCTGAACCAAGGTCACAAACAATTTGGGAGTTTCTTCCCTCCCCTCTCAGCTAAAGCAAACTGAAAATAGGTTGCTGTGTCTTATTATTTGCTACTGATTGGGAATTCACTGTACACAGTGCCAGTGCAGACAGCTCCAGAACTCTGGAGAAACAAACAATTTTACATATTAATATTTGTATTGCTGGCACGGGCAATGGGAATGAAGCTTTGGTTCTGGTGACTCACTCATTCTTCCTTGGGAAACACAAACCTTATCCATGGTGTGTCCAGTGCACATCACCTACCATTGGCGGGAATCCAGATTTTTCAGTTCTCGCAGCAATTTTGAGTTTTTCTTAAGCAAATGAAAGTTTTTTCTAAAAAAAAAGTGAAAAGAAAAGGTTTGAAGGCAAATGCAACACCATACAGACACAGTATTTTGTCATCCAAATACCTAAGTGACTCAAACTACCACAGAAAGATTTTTAAAGAGTATTATTATACACAATGCATGGATGTCATTTAAAATAATCACTGAAGTTCAACACTATGCTCTGACTACACCCCAGCTGTATAATTCTTGCTTTATTAAGTGTACACATTTGGGGGTAAGAAGTTAGAAGAGTAAAAGTACTGTAATCATGTTGAATCCTCTCTCCCTACCTTCTATCCCAGGAGTTCATTCCCAAGTCGTTCAGCAACAGCCGACAGAAATAGAAGGAGGCTTGAGGCTCAGCAGGGCATGGTGGCTCCTGCCGGGCCACCTTCATGCTGCAGTCAGAGCTGCACCTGAGGATGAACTCCCTTTCCTGGGCGCTCTGCCTGGTCAGGGCCTCGGTGATGGCGCGCTCCTGCTCGGCGCTCATCCCGCAGGGCGGCGGCGGAGGCTCATTCAGCCTGCGCTGGGGGTGCAGGAGGCACTCGGGGCTGGTGGCACCAATCCTCTCCAGCAGCTGGTCCAGAGCATCCTCTCCTTCTTCCACCTGAGAAATGTCATTCTGGGAAGCCAAGTGCTGCTCCGGGTTGCTGGAGACCACGAAGGTGTTGGTGGTGCCCCGCTGCGGAGCGCAGCCCTCCAGAGGCCCGTACAGTATCCGGCCATCCCAAGAGTACTTCCCTGAGATATCCCTGACAATCACCCTGACGTCCGAGGGGGCTGCTGCTGCCTCAGCACCTGCCCTCTTCTCTGCAGGGATTTGGAGGTAAGAGATGAGAGTGCTGTCATTAAACACAAAGAGCTGCAGGTTGGGGCTCCGGAAGACTTCCGAGGACAGCTCAGAGGACTCCACATAGGAATTGTCGTGGTTCTCGCTAAGGAGGCTGTGGAGAATGGCAGGGCCTCCACTGAGTGGGTAGTGGCTCAGGTGATTCACCAGGTGAGTCATCACCATCCGTGCTGTCAGAGGTATCAATTCTAAATTCCTCCTCCTCTTCTCTAAAATCACCAATGAAAAGATAATGGATCAATAAGCAGCAAGAGGAAACTCAGAAAAGGCAACTGTGGATTTCTGTCACATTGCAGCTGCTTGCCTTAGTTGTCTTCCTGATTCTTCCTGTTCAAGGAACTCTCTACAACAGCCTTCCAAGAAATTCTCCCTGTCCCACAGCTTTATTTTATTTTACCACATCCCCATCAGAGCAGGAAGGTGACAGAGCACAAAAGCTAAGGTGTCACTGCAAATCAATGCTCCTCCATTCCTGGCAGCACAGTGGGAAAGTCTGTTGTGAGAGGGTAGGAGAGACTTCCTGGATCCCCAGATGTTCCCCTCAGCACAGGCAAATACACCAGTTATTCATAAAGTGACTGCTCGGAACTACACTGTGCCTCCACTTCTTCTATGGGAATGTTACTCCTCTTACAGCCAGAAACCTCCTAATTTCTAGTTTTCATTCATACTCAGTTTAAAACCATTTTTCTTTAGTGTATTTCTCTCTCCCTAGTATTTACACCTCCTAAGTGTAAATGTTTTTAAGGAGCAACATCAGCAACCAACTCACACATCCTACCACAGAGACAACTGGAATTCATCCAAAAAGAGTCCTGTCCAATTTTCAAGGAATAATCACAAAGAATCACCCTTCCAAGGCAGAGCTGTAACCTGAGCACCGTTCCCAGCTGCTGCACACACGTGCTGTGAGCTCTTACCCTCGGCCACAGTGAGCAGGTTGCCCAGGTCCGTGGAGGAGGGGCACTGGGCTGGCTCTGAGCTCCTGACGTTCCCCAGTGGCAAAAATGGGTCGTAGTCACAGGAGGAGAGGTCTGCCAGGCTCAGCACGTAGTGGCTCTGCTGGGTGTAGGTGCTGGAGCCGTTCACACAGCAGTGCAGGACCTGCAGGGGACAGGGGGACACTGCAGCACAAACCAACCCCACAGGACAGTCCAGCACACCCACTGAGCAGTGCCACTCCCTGAATCTGGCTTTGGGAAAACCAGGACATGCTACAAAACCATCTTTGGCCAAATACAGCATTTCTAAATTAACACTTGCCAACTGCACTGATTCTATATTTTAACAGCTCATTTCAGGGCTTGTTATGTATTTTAACAACCCACTTCAAAAGTTTCTGCAAAGATTATCTTCCCTGGCTTGTTATTTTAAGCATTTTACCTTTCTCTTCACCATCCCCTGTCTGTTCTACATCTCTAATCTTAACATTTTGCATTTGTAACTTCTCACCTGTACGACTTCTGCCCACACTGCAAGAACTCATTTTCTCTAGCTCACCAAAACTGCTTCTGTGCCTACCAGGGTGTGTGAAAGGCGCCTTTAAACATCCAGACACAGCAAATCATGTTCCTTCCTATACTCACTCTGTAAATGTAGTCCAGTAAAGGAGCTCTGGATGCATGTTGATCCTCCACAGCACCAGCAGATACAGGCTCCAGCAGCATTTTCATGGGCAGTGCCATGCACCAATCCAGCAGGCAGAGCAGCAGCGAAACTATGAACTGGACAGGAACATGGAACGTGGTATTTACATGCATTCTATTGAATTCACCCAAAATTAAAGGTATGGTAAAGGTATGGGTTGGCAAGTTTAAACACAGCTCTGGTTCAAAGAGTCTGCACTTAAACCCCACCTCTAACAGTCCAAAGAAGAACAGAGACAGCCCCAGTCAGTGACTCACCTTCTTATCCACTTCCACAGAGGAGTGTTCAGCACTCGGCAAAAGAAACGCAATGGTGGCCACAAGGATCTACAGCCAAACAAACAAAGGTCAGAAAGACATCCAACTTGTTGCACTATAAAGACAGAGCACAGGGTAGGGGAAAGGATGAGTTCTCTGAGGAGCATCCAACTGCCCATGTCAGTCAATGTCCACGTGAAACACAAAGATTTACTGAGCATTTTGGAAACAAGTCACTACAAACATGGGACATACCCTGGTCCTGGCACTGCAGCAACATCCCTAACAACAACTGCAGGAGAAAGGAGGAGCTAACAAATCACAGCAGTTGAAGGAAGGAATTAAACCAACTTTGCATATGATTTCCATGCAAACATTTCAGAGTCTGACATACTTCAGTGATTTTCCGGCACAGGGAGGGTTCGTACTCCTGGAGCTTTTGCCAGTAGGACACCAGCAGCTGAAGAACGTCACAGGCTACCTGAGCTACCAGCTTATTGGAAAACTGCAAGAGAAAAGGTGATGAGAAGCCAAAGAAAATATCCAGATATAGTACAATGCATTCAGTTATTTTGCATTTTAAATTATTTCACATCTACACAAACAATAAAACATGTTAATGCTGAGAAATCACACTGTCAGCATTAGGAAGCAGCAGGTTTGGTGTTGTCTGTGAGACCTTAACTCAGCTGGCTGGGGAAAAGGTCCTGAGTACGCAAGCATATGCCAGTTTTGCAAATATTCTGTGCGTTTGTACAGCCACCACACCTGCAGACTCCATGCTCCAGACCATCACCAGCTTTTTAAAAAGTGAAAATGCCTTTTTTTACACAATGCTCGTTGATTAGGGCCCACCACAGCAATACCTTCAGTGTCACACCTATGACATTGATGGCCTTCTTCACGTGGGGGTGGTTTGTGCACTGCGTGAGCTCCTCACATATCCAGACTCCCAGGCCACAGATGGCTATGCATCTTTGGTAGAAGGAAGAGTGGTTTTGTCACAAAATATTTAGGAGAAAAAGAATAACAAGCTAAAGAACTGCACAAAGACCTCTCTTTTCCCTCTCCCACGACAGGCCAGCACCTTCATGGTGCAGAGTGGGGCTCAGCTTCATAGGAGCAAACCACAAGGCAGTAGCAACAACGCAGCTGGACAAGCACCAAAAACAAGTAGCAAGAAAGACTTTCCAACCCAAGGACTTGAAAATCTTACAGGTCTTTTCCAACCTAAACAATTCTATGCTTTTCCCATTTCTTTTACTCAGTGTTTTACCTTGCAGCTTCACTGGGCTCCTCTGTAGCATTCTTCAATAAAATATTTATGAGGCAATACTAAAATAACAAATAAATTAGAATCAGCATCTTCTTCATACATTTATTTTAAAGTTAATTTTGACATAGTTACAAGTGAAGTCACTTTAATTCTCAGTCTATTCTTAAAGCCTCATGCCAGTTGTATTTTGTCAAGGGAGAAATATGGATTACAACTCAGACACACAGGCCCTTGTGGCCAAATTGAATCAACCTACAACTCCTGTACAAGCAGCAAGATAGAAATCAATCCATTTTCAGAGCTGAGGGGTATTTACAAACAATAAGTGGCAGTCACTTCAGACAAACTGTAAAACAAATTATGAAAAATGTTGTGCTATTTTTTACTACAGAAAATGTATTTCTAAAATTGAAACAGTTCTAACACACCTCCAGTGACTCTCCAAGGTGTGATGACAAAAGCAAGAACAGGAGCCACGTGTGCAGAGGGACTCCTGCATTCCTCTGGTTGTACCTGCTCCGGCCACGTGAGGAATTCAGACATTCCTCCCCAGCCATCCCTCATTTTGAGCAGTGGATCACTGGTGGCACAAGTTTACCAAAAGCAACAGAGGTTTGTGTGAGGGCAACCACTTGGGCAGGTCTCACCTGCAAGTGATGTGCCTGGTCACCTTTGCTGTGTCTTTGGGGAGTGAGGGGTGGGATTTTTTCTCTACAGGATTATAATTTAATGACCTTCACAACAACAAAGTTTTCCATACCACAAAGCAACTCATGTCTCAAGGTGTCCCACTGGAATTAATTCTCAGCGAAAACACTCACACAAGATTACAGTTCCAGTAGTGGAATTTCCTTAACATGTTACTGCAGTAACAGAAAGGCAAAAACTCTCTCCCCTTACACAGCTCTCACATCTCTTACAGGATGAGCTAATGGACACAGGTGCAATGAATGGACACTTTAAATACCACCTACACTATTTAATGAATCGGCCTGACAAGCATCTGGCTGGAAAACATGGCATTTGATCACAGCCAGCTCGCTCTCCTTGAGAAATCAAACTGGAATTTGCAGTACCCAAGCTTTGTTAACTTTATGGCACATGTTAAGCAAAGCTCTGCTCATCAAACAAGCACATGTAGCATGTGCAGCTGTGGGGTTTGAGAAGGGGGGGGGCATTTTTTAACCAAAACGTCACAGGAAGAATTAAGTAACTGAATAGTAAAAATAGGATAGAGGTTACCTAAGGATTTACAGTGAAATGGGGCTTTACCTTCACATCTGCAGTTCCTGTGCTGATCTCAGTGGCTTCTGAAATGGGCCCCAGCCGTGGGATGTCCTGGTAGGTATTTGGAAAGCACACAAGAGCACCGAGGATGGTGTGAGCTTCAGAACGGGGAGCCTGATGAGGGGCAAGTAACCACAAACATTCACTAGACACACCTTCATGCATGAAGATGCCATCAGCTCTGAGGCCAGCATGCACTGCCACACTCAGTGTGCTGGATTCACAAAGCATCCCAGGAGCTTTTCCTTCACAACTCCAGCAAAAGCTGTATTAAAGCAGTAACTAACACACACCTTCCTGCCCCTGCTTTTTGCTGCTCTGCTCTCTGTAAGGCTGAGCTGCTCCTCCAGCAGGCACCTGGCCCCGCTCCTGAGCACATTCTACATCTGTAGTACCTCCTCTGTCATTACCCAATGCAACAATCAGCCATTTGGTGTCAGCTGAAAGTACAGGATCACCTAAAGGAAAGCTGAGTGAGAGACTGAAGCACTAACCCAGCACTGCTATTACGTGATTCTGTGACACAGAGTGAACAGTGCACTCATACTGACTGCAAAGATAACACCAGTGTGTACAGAGATTCCTACTTCAATAAAACCACCAAAAGCACTGTGGCATGAGCTAGAAACACATTAACTACCATGTAATGTGGAAAATACAATGCATGTCCAGTCTTATGCTTGTTGGAGAAATGGAGGGGTGATGTTTTTGGGGTTTTTTTCCCATGGAAAGTTGAGTATTCATTTATTATTAGCACTTTAACCTTTGGATCAGTGATCAGGCTGATCAAACTCTTTGAGGGATGACAGAAAGTGTGGCTGGGCTCACCATTCCAGTTCTGCTGAAACAGGAGAGGGCTGTGGCCCTGTGCAGGGCCACCCACTGGCCAGGCAAATGTCAAGAGCAGCAGCAAAAGCCCAGGGCCAAAACAGACAGAAAGGTCTCCCCAGAGCCGGTGTTTCACTTGCAACAAAGCTGTCCTGCTTTTCCCAGGACTGCCAGACCTTTACCCTTATTTTTGCAAGCCATCATTGATTTGCTATTTTACTTATCCTTCAATAATTCAATCATTCAGTCACATTTCTATTAGTGTTGACATTTAGTCAGAAATCCTGTATTACCCAAAAAGTTCCCTATTTGCAGTGTTTGCTCACTGAATTAAAGCTGATGAGGTTCCAAAGCCCCAGCGCTGCCCAGAAGAGGGTTCCTCACGCCTCTGATGAAACACCTTTGCAATAGCAGTGTGTCAGCCCTGTCATGATGAGGGCATTTCCCTCCTCAGCTGCCACGGCACCCGCCCCCAGAGCCACCTGCATGGCAATAACGAGGCAGCACCCGCTGGGGCTCGTTAGCCGGCGCGCTCGTTAGCCGTGCCGCGCTCACCTCCAGAGAGTCCGCACGCAGCACCCTCGCTGCCGCCGCCACAAAGTCCCCGATCAGCAGCGTGAACCCAGGCAGGCCCAGGAAGAAAAACCAAGGGGGGCAGTGCTTTATGACAGTGTTGAGGATATCCTGCAAGGGAAGTTACCTGTGTCAGAAGAAATAAGCTAAAAAAAAAACCAAAAAACCCCCAAACCCCACCCAACCAAACACAAACAAACAAAAAAACCAAACACCAAAAACCAAATTAACAAAGAAAAAAACCCAAAACAAAAAAACCCCAATCACCAAAAGAGCCCAAAAGCAAAAGGGAGAGTGTGAGAAGATTTAGCTTTGAGGTTCACCAGTCCCACACTAAATAAGGTGCAAATTCACAGAACACCATGACTGTCATGTAACTACCACCTTCTGCTCCAGATGCACAGAGTGGCAAAAGTGCACTTGGTATCTTGGTTAAGATTTGTACTCTCAAATTCCTGTTAAAAACCCAAACCACACACCCCTGTCTCTCTGCCTAAGCACAACCATTCTGTTAAATAAGACTTTGGATTCAAAACATCCAAACCTTTAATGGACTAAAGATGAGGCATTGCAGCACTGCAGAGGAGTGAGCTCCTGCATCGCTTCACTCAAAGTGCTGTGCCACAAGAACATGAGCTGACCCAACACCTGCTCCCCCTGCCCTGAAGGAACACACCAGCACTCTCCGCTCTGCTCATCATCCCCTGTGACACAGCACAGTCCAGATAAGCTTTTCAACCTTAATCCTTCCACGTTTCAAGCCTTCACAGTCTCTCCAAATCAGAGTGAAGTTCCTGTATTTGAGTTAAGATTTCCTTCCCCCAAGCTTTCAGCAGGTTTAAAATTAGGCATAAATCTATATAATCCTTACCTGCAACACTGTATTTGCTGAGAAGTTAGATCAAGCTATTTCTATACTGGGCAGAAAACTACTTCTCACTCAATAAAATTTTGAAGGAAAGTTGCAAAGGAAAACTCTTCTCTGTGGGGATGACAGTGTGTGAGTGGATCTCTTAGGGTCTGAGGTGATTGACCCCAACACCAGGCTGTGGTTCTGGGCTGCAGTTCTAGACTGGGGTTCTGGGCTGTGGTTTCTAGGCTGTGGTTCTAAGCTGTCTGGATCTCCTAAGGTCTGAGGTGATTGACCCCAACGCCAGGCTGGGGTTCTGGGCTGGGGTTCCAGGCTGTGGTTCTAGGCTGTTTGGATCTCTTAAGGTCTGAGGTGATTGACCCCAACGCCAGGCTGTGGTTCTAGGCTGTGGTTCTAGGCTGTCTGGCTCTCTTAAGGTCTGAGGTGACTGATGATGCATCCTTAAGGACCAGAGAGCCCTCTGTATAACGTGGATGCCTTGTAGCCAGTAGAATCTCTCCATGTATGTGAGGGGAACTGCTGACCAATGGTCTGCTGCATGTTGGATACAGGAGTAGATAAAAGTGAAGCTGTTAGTAAAAATAAAGTCCTTTGCCTTGGGTGAGCCTTCTGATCAGGCTGCAGCCTGAGCTGTCTCTGCCTCCTCGACCGCCGCTAAGCTGATCTACATTACCCCAAGAAAGGGTGACCCCAAACTCCTCCATGTCCATCCTTACTGGTTTTGGAACGTTAAAGAAGGCCCAAACTTAAGAGTCTCAGAATGTGTCCACATGCTCAATTTCTACAGCAGAAGCTAAAGCTGACAAACCCAATTTTCTCTATGTAAAGAGATGCTCTAACATCACCACTGTTTTATCAAAGCCCCGCCAAACACCTGCACATCCCTATTTAGTGTTCCACTACGTGTTTTTAACACCCACATCCGATGACATACACGCTATGTATTTTAAATAAATAGCATTAGTTTTAAACATAGTAGCAGATAATGCTTTCACTTTCCTGAATAAGCTAAAATGCCTCTCGAGTTAATGTTTAAACTACTTTTAATCACTTCCTTTGATACCTTTTCAGTCAATATGGGTCAATGCAAACATTGAGCATGCAGAGCAGATGGATGCAGCACTCATAAAGCAGGGGGTAAACTCAGCCGGGGCAGAACAAAGGACTCACCTTGTCACAATGAGGGGCTGGTGGGCACACCCACACCTGTGTGGCAGGGCCAGGTACGGCGGGGGGTGGTCCCTAATCACAGGCAGCAGATGGGAGCACGTGTCTGCTGACATGTGCACGATAAAGGAGCCCAGGACAACCTGGCCCAGGGTGGCAGTGCAGGGACCTGCTCCAACAGCTGCATCAACTCCTGTCCCTCAGCCCACCGCTCCCATCTGCCGCACACGCAAGGACTCTGAGCCTCTGGGCCCTGCACCCAACACCTCAATATGAGGAGAGACAGAATCACACAACTACTTTACTATGAGTGTTGAGACAACACACACATTCCAAAAGGCTGGAGAAATGGGCCTGCAGGGCTCTGTTTGCTGTTAGGAGATACACCACTACTACTAAAAAAAGGAAAAGATAATTTTCCATAGGAAGAAACCATTGAAAAAAATACTTTGAAAAGCTACTGAGCCAATCCTCGACTTCCCTTTGCATTCCCAGCATGGGCTGCATGCTGTGATACACACACAGAGCTGCCCAGAGGCACCCACTGCCCCAGGGCCTGGACAGACACTCTCCGGGAGGCTGTTCCCCTGCCACGGCTCAGCTCAGGCATTCCAGCGTGCCTGGGATGGTCCCAGTGACTTCATCTAAACTAAGACAAGGCAGAATACATCCTGGCTATGGAATTGTCCTTCTGCTTGATGTGACTGCACCGAGAATGGCCAGAGCCACCCCAGGATGGAGCTCATCCTGCCAGGTTTTCTGCCCTTTCCCAATCTGCACACTTCCCAGCACAGCCCAGCTCGCAGTAAAACAAGATTTCAGGCAGTAATTCAGTAGCTTTGGGAACTTATCAGCAGAGCGGGGCTTGTGAGAACGCGAGGGAATGAGAACATCTGTGCTATCAGTGATACTGCAAAATCAGGTAACTCAAACAGAGCCCGGGCGCTTCCTGCCCTCCCAAGCGCGGGCCTGGAAATGTAAACTCTGGGCAGCAGCCCCAGCCTAGTCAATGAATCACTTTAATTGAATGCTGTGTACACAGCAACTGGAAAACACAAGCCATAAGAAAAACATATGGTGATGGCCATGGAAATTGGTTTACTCATTCTGCACAGTGTTGTTTCTTTACTTCTTTCATAATTGACCTTTAGAACGATAAATGTGTAAAATCATTTTTGTTTATTATGGCTCCAAACCTTTCAGCAATTACACAAAATGAAAATTTAAAAGGAAGTATTCATTCTGGAAGCATTTCCATTGTTTACATAATTGCACAGCTATAATTTAGTGTTCATGTTGTTAAAGAAAAGTGAAAAAAAGGACCATTACGGACTATTTCAATTCAAAATGATGCTCTGTAGTGTTAAAGCTGGGGAGGAGGGGAGAGGAGGAAGGGGCAATCACATGCATGTCCTCCTCAAATGCATTAACCCTATAAATGGCATCATATTTCAGTATAGGTTAATTCAGTAATCCAAATTATAAGGTCATAAACATCCACCGAGTAAGCAAAATAAATTTATGCAAGTTCACTGAAAGGTCAATTGCAAAAATATTCTTCACCTAATTTTTGTTCAAGCTTTTGCAGATTACAGGTGTAACCAAATAGCCTGCCAGCTGCCTGCCTCACGTTTCCAATTGTCCCTCAACAGGAACAACATGGATTTTTCACTGAAAGTTCACTCTGTTCCTCACTGAGAGGCACCTCATTAGTGGCTGAGATTTACAGCATGGGAAAGATTATTAATTTACACAAGACTTAAGTGGTAAATCCTCCCTTTTCCTTTTTTTAAAGGAAAAAATGCTTCCATTTACTTACTCCAAGTTTTCCTACCTGCCATCACATTTTAGGCAGGAGTGAACTTGTCAAATATTAAGTTCCAATAAAAATACAAGTACTTTGACCACCTGAGGAAGCCCAGGATTACCTAACCAGAAAACTCTGTTCCAAGGTGCCAGTTAACACCTGACCTCCAAACGAGCCACATTTGCTCAAGTCCCTCGAGGCTGGAAGGAAACAAAGGAAGTTTTCAAGTTTCTCCCCTTTCAAAGTGTGTTTGACACTTTCACAACGGAATTAAGGACTGAAAGAAGCATTTTGGTTCATGCACACAGCAGTTCTGAGCACGCACAGGGCACAGGGACAGAGCTGAGGGTGCCAAGACCATAGCACTGCCTCAGGTGTGGAGAGGACCTGCTGTCACCACACACCTCTCTCCCAAATGCCCGTGGCAGGACTCTCCAAACTCTGACAGACAGAACACCAACAACACAACAGGAATTTGGGTGGGATGGAGCAGCTTAGAAAGGGCTCACGTACTAAAGCCAAGCAAATAGAAAAGAACAGAACTACCCAAATGGTTCAGACAGCTCCTCCAACTGGCATGGCCTGGCTCCCCCTTGCTTCCAGTCAATCTGCCAGCGATTTTCTGCAGCACTTCCCCTGCCCTGGGTGAGCAGAGGGGGATGTGAGAGTTCCTGTGAGACCCTGGCATTTGGACTTTTGTTTGTCGCTACTGGAAACATGCTGTCTGTTAACACTTTTTCAAAGCACTCAAAGCACATAATGGGGGCACATAGGCAAATTTTCTACAGAAAATGAGATAGGGGGGTGGATTAAAAGAGGGAGAAAATCATGGTAGTCATTGGAAGGAAATTTCAAGAAGCTAAAATAGGGGAATTTAAGCCTTAATAGACTATATTATTTCCTTTTAAATGGCAGTCTGGGAAAGAACCTAAACAGCTTTATGGTTTCTCTGCAACTAAGGGTCCTCGTGTGCAATGCCATAAGGCAGAAATCCAGGCAAGAAGTCCCCATTCCATGGGGGACAAAGGCAAAGGCACTCATTTATTGTAGCTTCAGGAGGCTGCTGCCAGTCCCAGTGACGCCCTGCAAGCTGTACAGTGCTCCCCACTGATGAGCAACAACTGGGCAGAAAGATACAAAAGCCCACAAATACTTATTTAAATATCAGACCAATATTAATACAAACTAATTAATATGGCTTCTCCAGCAGCAGCTCTACTGAATATGTTTATTACAAATTAGCAATTTCCCACACCAAGAGCTCCAGTGTTTCTACATAAGCTCACACAGAGCTGCTGCAGCCTCCTTTCCACAATTACCAACAGTGCATTTTAAACAAATAAAGAGGCTTGTAGACATGTAACATCCACTAGTACATCACCATCCCCACTGACAGAGTAGTTCATCCACCCATCCTTTCACTGCTGAAGGGAATGGAGCTACAAACAAAGCTGTGAAGTGCCCTGGCTGCAGCCAGGCTGGGCTCTGGGAGCAGGCAGGCCTGCTGCCTGTGCTGACATTTAATCACCCAGGACATCTGCCAGCCCTGCTGGATTTGGGCTGGGTTTCTCTGCTTCCATATTTAAAGCTTGTTCTGCCCTTCACATCACTGCACTGAAAAAGCCACCACACAGTCTCCTTCCCTGGCTGTTCTTGTCCTCTCCACAGAGAAGCTCTGAAGCCTGTACCTTTTATTATGTTCCTTAAGTATGTAAGCACCCTTTTCCAAAGATACCCTGGCAAGTAAGTGTGACTGTACATTTATTACATTTATTTCTTAGAACTCACTTCCAAAGCCAGGGCTACAACTGACCCATTTACTCACTTTGCAGGTAACCTGTGCATGCTGGGTGACACCTCAGTGCTGGTGACAGGTGACACCAGGCACAGGCACAGGAGTGATGCTCATCCTCACAGCAGGTGAGACTGGCTAAAAAAAATGACACTGTACAGCTGAGGTTTGAAACTTGAAGAGATACTGAAGATCTGTCAACTCTTTCACACAGTCCCTACAAGGTAAGCAGCTCTCCTGCTCTGTGTTCTCTCAAACTAAGAGTGGAAATTTAGACAGAAATAAGACTGTCACAAAAATCCACAGAATTCTTAGGAGAAAACCACCAGCAACCTCAAAGGATTATTTAAGTACCAGAAGGACCAGACCCAAGGAATCACAATTATCTCAACAGCTGCTTTTCTGAGAAGGGGGCTGAGTAATGTCTGTAGCTTTTTGGATTGTGTTTGAGTACTTTTGTTCTTCAGCAAAAGGGAGGAAGCTGTGGAGCAAGGACATGCTTAGGGACTTCTTCGGGTGAACAAAGCAAAAATTACTGCTACAATAAGCAGCCAGTAGCAATAACAAAATACATTCCCTTTTCCAGTTCAGGCATTTGTAAAACATGTGTGTTGCAGTGTTAGACTTTGAGTTAATTTAAAGACATACTTGTTGTCCAAAGCAAAAGACACAGATAGCTCCAATCACTGGAATGGGAGCTTTCCAACCACCAGGCCCCCCTGGCAGTAGAAGGCAGCTATACCTACCCAAAATGCAACAGGCTATCCCAAGGCATACCCAAAAACCACACCCAGGAACAGTTCCTGATGTGCACTAATCCAGCTGAGGAACCAAAGCAGCTGTAGGTGAACAACCTCCACTGACCCCAAACGAGGCAGTGAACATGCAAACACTCTCCTTCATGCTGGAGGGAATGTTGTGAACCTCAGGGAGCTTCATTCATCTAAAACCAGGGCAAACCCCTGGCTGCCTCCAGCAGCAGAGCAATGCCCTGTGTGGGGCAGAGCAGGAGGGGGCACCACCCACAGATGTTCCCTTCTGACCTGGGGCCCCTCCATGCTGGAGGCAATCCCAGCGCCAGACCAGGCTCACAGTGATGCAATGGCTTCTCCACCTGCAGAGGTGATGCAACTCTTGCAGAGAATTGTTCACTTCTCCAGAGATATTTGTTGTTGGACACTTCCACATGGACAAATTAGCTGCAGCTCATTACCCTGCTGTCTCCTGTGCTGAGCTAATTGCTACATCCTGAGCTTGGAGTGCCACGGGAGCCTTCTATAAAATACACCCTCACACTGCTCTTTTCTTTGCCCCACGAGACCAGACTGCAAAGTCAGGCTGCACCTGCTGGGAATAACATTGCATTCATTTATAACATACTCAAAAATGGATTACTTTGTTTTTCTATCAATGCCAAAAGCTACACAATTCAGCAGAAATCTCCTACACTCAAGTCTTTAAGAGAGGAGTGAGAAGAGAAATAAATTTTAAAAGCCATTTCTGATACAAACCAAAATACTGAAAATCATATTCAGCTCAAAGAGGTTTCTGACTGTAATTTTTTAATTATGGAGACACCCAAGAACTCTTCTGAAGCAGCCAAGGTGATTTCCTGGAGCTGTCTGTGGTTTCTCACATAAATGCTAAAAGTTGGATTAGTGATTCATACAGAAGGAAAATTCCTCCATGAGACACCTCCTCCCCTTCCTTCTGTGGATTTTCCTTAAAAGTGAGAAATTTATGTCTGTGCTTGGTAAACAAAACCAATCTGTGCTAAAATATCTGCTCCCAAGTTTATTCTGGTTGGCACTAACTGAAATCCTGGAAACCATGCCAGGATCCATATTCCAGCTACGCTGTGCCCCAGAATTCTGTGCCCTTTTCTATAACAGGGCCCCACGAGTCTCAGCACCCAGTAGGCACAGAAATACAGGTGTGGTGCAAGGGTCCTGCCTCCTACTAACAGGCTGCTCCAAGGCACTGAGTTCACACCTCACCCAGCTCCACAGCGGAGGAAAACCAAACAGGAAGGTCAGTCACACACCAGTAAACCCGTGGTCAAGGGTGCCACCAAGAGGCAACACAGCAAACCCCAGCCAGGATGGAGAACAAAGAGCAGCAGCAAAATATCCAGGAAACCCTGGAGTGATGTGCAGTGGGAGCTGCCAAATATCCGGGAAACTCTGGGGTGATGTGCAGAGTGGGAGCTGCCAAATATCCGGGAAACTCTGGGGTGATGTGCAGAGTGGGAGCTGCCAAATATCCGGGAAACTCTGGGGTGATGTGCAGAGTGGGAGCTGCCAAATATCCGGGAAACTCTGGAGTGATGTGCAGGGTCGAGGCTGCCCCCACTGCTCCCTCTTCTCCAGCTTCTGGGTTGTACCTCTGTACAGTTTGGTGTGGTTTGTGTGAGAGGATTTATTGCTGTGGGGTTTTTAAATTCAGGGCCCAGCAGGTGTTACCAGTCTCTTGGAGGGACTGAGGGGACTCTGCTAGCTCTGGTGGGAGTGAGATGGAAGCAGATCTTTTGGTTCCTCTCAGGTGACACACTGAGTGTGCCAAAAAGAGGAGTTCCCCCCACACCTCCATTTTCCCCTGTTTGTGCTTTAGAAATTGCAGATACTGATGGGTTTTTTTCTGAGCTGCAACAGCAGCTGGGATTCCTGGGATTTTCCAGAAGAAAACCCTTTCCTTTCTATTCTTTATTTAAAAGCAAGGTTTTCCCAAACATTCTAATGTTTCAGGAAAGGAACTGAGGGACAAGACTCTCTCCTCCATCTCAGAAATAACCCAACCTATCTGATTTCCTAAACACATATCAGCAATAATTCCCAGAGTTTCCCAAGGGGTCCCTGTGCCCTTTGCTGCCATCCCTCTCACAGCTTCAGCCCTTGCTCTCACTCCTACAGCTATAAAAACATGAAAATGTTTGTAGATACTCTCTGTTTTATCTAAAGAGTATTTCTCATAGTTTTTAGGAGCACTGAGCTGTTTCTGTGGCCCAATAATCACCTGACAGCTCAACAGATTAAGTCTTTTCCTCACCTCACACTGAATACTTTATTCATCACGCCAACTCAGGGCATGGGGACCCGAAACAACACTTGTGCACAGAAGTAGAATGTTTTAGCAGCACCTCTTGGTTACAGTGGTACAATAACCTTTTGTCTCAGTGCTCCTTTCAGATTGGCACTAGCAGAAGAGAGCTGGGATGACTCTTCTAAATATTCCCTGAAGAAGTTGTCTTGAAAAGGGCAAGTCTGGAGGGGATGGCATTAGTTCTAATTCTGGTTCTGTTTGAGGCTGTCCTTGCACGCAATGGCACAGGGCATTCCAGAGCGGAGCCGAGAGCACCAATATGAAGTTGTTCATGACTAAAGCCCATACCTGGTCATCGCTGGTGAGGCCGAGGCGCATGACGAAGTAGAAGTGGAGCAGGAAGTCGGCATTGGGCAGCACATCCTGGCGCCGGGTCATCATGGCACAGAGCAGCCGGAACGCCTGCAGCTTGCCCTCCTTGTACTGGCCGGGCAGCGTGGCCGCCTGCACACACACAAACCACACACGGGTCAGGGGGCACACCTGCAGCTTGCCCTCCTGTACTGGCCGGGCAGTGTGGCCGCCTGCACACACACACACAGGTCAGGGGGCACACCTGCAGCTTGCCTTCCTTGTACTGGCCGGGCAGCGTGGCCGCCTGCACACACACACACACAAACCACACACGGGTCAGGGGGCACACCTGCAGCTTGCCCTCCTGTACTGGCCGGGCAGTGTGGCCACCTGCACACACACACACACAGGTAAGGGGGCACACCTGCAGCTTGCCCTCCTTGTACTGGCCGGGCAGCGTGGCTGCCTGCACACACACACACACACACAGGTCAGGGGGCACACCTGCAGCTTGCCCTCCTTGTACTGGCCGGGCAGCGTGGCCGCCTGCACACACACACACCACACACACACGGGTCAGGGGGCACACCTGCAGCTTGCCCTCCTTGTACTGGCCGGGCAGCGTGGCCGCCTGCACACACACACACCACACACACACGGGTCAGGGGGCACACCTGCAGCTTGCCCTCCTGTACTGGCCGGGCAGTGTGGCCACCTGCACACACACACACACACAGGTCAGGGGGCACACCTGCAGCTTGCCCTCCTGTACTGGCCGGGCAGTGTGACCGCCTGCACACACACACCACACACGAGTCAGGGGGCACACCTGCAGCTTGCCCTCCTGTACTGGCCGGGCAGTGTGGCTGCCTGCACACACACACACGGGTCAGGGGGCACACCTGCAGCTTGCCCTCCTTGTACTGGCCAGGCAGTGTGGCTGCCTGCACACACACCCCCCAAACACGGGTCAGCCCCGCTCCCCACAGCCAGCACAGCTGCACCCCCAGCTCTCTGCAAGGCTGCTCTGGGTCTGTACTGACAGGTACCCAGGCCCAAACAGACTCTTGGAGGGCGTTTGCTGTCTTAGCCAGCAGCGGTTGTAAACATTAAAAATAAGGCGACTAAACACACCCCAGAAAACACTCATGTGTGAGAATTTTAGAACTGACTTACCTTGAACAACCATGATGCAAATATCCTGAGAGGAGGGATTAGGACGGGAGGAGAGGGAGTCGACTGATTGTCCACACTGATAGCCAGGTTGTCCCTTATCTGATGGTTTTAAAAGGAGAGTGTTAACAGAACTGACAGCTTATTTTTCCAGTGCTCTTTATTTCAATACTATTACTTTTAAATCCTATTTTATGTATGTTCAGGCACCACACTCTGCACCATACAGAGTTCCTACTTCAATCAAAGCTGGAAAGCTTTGCTATGGTGCTGCTCACTGGCTGAAGCAAGACCAGTTTGGGTCACACCACGGGCCTTTACACAAGTACCAGCATCTGTTCTATACTTCTATTTTCTTTACTACTCTTTCTTCACCCCATTTAAATTCTCTTGTCACTGGACAGGACAGGATCATTCTCTACTAGGGGTAGGTACTGGAAACCAAACAGGACCAGTTTCATCAGTTTATGACAGAACCCTCCCATGACACACTAATGCTCCAGATGCTAACATTGAATCATACTTAATATTTATTAATCATTTTTACAACAAAAGAAAAGTCATTAGCATTACCTGTAAGCATCACATACCTTTGCAAGTTTATACCACAGCTCATAGAGGTACCCAAAAACTTTTGCATGGATTTTAGGTGACTGTATATTGTTCACATCTCCAAGAATTCCCAAGATCCTCCTCCATAAAACAGCAGCAGAATCAGGATGCCAACCAATAAGGCTTCCACCAGCAATTATACTGCAGTCATCAGCAAGGAATTCACTACTGTCTGTAAATGTAAAATGTCCAGTTTCCATGAATTAGAAATGCAGTGTAAGCACAGTCAATAAACAGGAACATTAGTCCTTCTAACCATCTTTATGTCAAAACAGTTCCTTCCCTCAGACCCCCTTCACGGCTCATTGAAATTAGAACATGGCAGAAAGGGGAGGCAGAGGGGCTTCACATCACAGGCACAGAGCAGGCAGTTCCACAGCAGACTGTCCACACCCCGGGGGTTCTCAGCAGGGAGGCAAGCGCAGGTCAGTGGAGCATTTGCTTGCCTTGGGAGATGTATTCAATCAATAACTGGCTTTTATTTCTATTGCTAAAAGGCCTTTCTCTTTTAAGATCACACAGTACAGGACAACCTGGAAGTGCAACTGAACAAAGAATAAAAACATATGGAGGAGGAGTCAGAAGGAATGTGCTCAGGCTACACCACTCACAGAGCAGCTCCTGAGACAGCAGTGTGCCCACGGAGATGGAGAACACTGCCAGGATGAGGGAATTTAGTTCCTAAACAGAAAGAAACCAGTCCCATACTGAGGAGCATGTTTTACTGACAGGAGCTGGCAGCTGCTTTCCTGACAGAGCAGAGCCTGCCCACAGGCAGGAGCACACCTGTGCTCCAGGTGTCCTGCAGCAGCCAAGGTGTGGGGGAAGTATCAGGAAACTCTACACAGGCAGAAGGAAATAGCTCATGTGCTCCCAGGACCCAGGGATGGTTAGCAAAACAGGAGCCATTCTAGATGGTTTTGTGTTTGCTTGAATTTATTTTGGAAAACAACTTTGGGATTTTTTTTATTGTAGCATTATGAAACCATAAAGTGCTAAAATAGATGTTATTTATTAAGCACATTAGAATCATCTTCCACAGATCTGTCCTCAGGGAAATGGCACCTCTGCTGTCTGTGGTGGTTGCTCTGCCTTACACCATTGGGTTTCCACAGCAAAGCAAAGTTGTGCGACTTGGGTGAGAAGCAGGAACGCAGTAGAGGGCACTTGGGCTCTGCTGGGCAATGATACATCTGTTACTCCACCTCTCCTTCCAGCCTACATTACGTTTCAGGTTACTGTATGTAATTCTTTCTCTTTGTATCCTTACAATGAAAACAGTGAATTTATCACACAAGATCATCCTTACCAAGGGCAGCATTACCTGCTGCCTGCTTTACAACAGCACTCTGAGCTGCTGTGCCAGGTGTGGTGGTTCATTAAATCATTTGCATTTCAAAGAAAAAGTGAATATGAAAAAATATCCTTGAAACTTTTTCTGTTAGCAAACCAGCCTGTAAGATATCCCTGCTACTGCATTAATTCCTGAAATAGCATCTCTGACTCACATTACGAGATGAAAGGGACATTTACAAATGGCAAAGAATAAACCAGTTATTTCCTATCGGTGAAAAAATAGAGTAAGAAATTTCCTTAGACCATTCTGCTATGAAATATAACCCATTAATGTAAAATATCAATTAGTGTATTGTACTTGAACACTGAGGCAGGCCAGGAGAGAAGGAGTGACCAGTCCTGCCCCAGCAGGGCAGCAGCAATCTGACACAGGGAGCACCATTCTCAGCTGGGTGATGGTTTTCTGCATCACCATTTACTGGCAGTTTCAGTTGGATGATCCAAATTCCTTCAACTGTGGGTGTGCAAAACTCATTTCTGAAGGAAGATGTGAAGATTATGAAAGTTTTTTGAATTATGAAGGTTTTGAAGCTGCAGGAAGGCCTAGGGTAGAGTGGTACCTCCTTGTACAGCTGGGAACAGTGAAAGATAATTAAAACTGTGAGAAAACGGGCAAGATAACTAAAATAAAGTGAGATGAGATTTGAGAGAAGGAAGCTATAGGAATAGAATGTGTGCAGATAATTTCTCATGAACCAAAAGGTACATCTAGTCAGTGAGTAACACCCAATTAGTAGCTGTAATAAAGTCAATATGGACACTGTCATAAACCTATGAGAACTGACCATGGGTGAGATTTAGGATATACATACAGGGTAACTTGTAGTTTGTAAGTGCTTTTTAGTTTCTTTGTTCTTTAGCTTTTTCACAAACACACAGACTATTCTGAGTTGGAAGGGACCCACAAGGATCATCAAGTCCAACTCTTAAGTCAAGGGCCCACAGAGGGGATTGAACCCATGACCTTGGCATTATTACAACCAAGTTTTTAACCAACTGAGCTAATCTCAGAGTATTTTCTTCTTGATTTTCTTTCTTTAAGTATGTTATACGTAGTTTAATAAATCAGCTTGTGTGTGACACCTGCCACCTGCGTCCCTTTGTCTGCCATGACAGGAAGATGGCAAGGGGCACTTGGTGACACAGCCCCAAGGAAACACCCCATTTCTGAGCCAGCTGAGCAGGATACCCCCTGTGCTCTGCAGGGCACAGTACCTGTGAGGGCAGGGGGCTCCGAGGGGCAGTGCCATCCACGCAGGACACCCCTGGGCTGCTGTGCCAAGCCCACACAGGGATTAGGACAGGGCACAGTACCTGTGAAGGCAGCAGGCTCCAAGGGGCTGAGCTGCAGCCAGCATGGGGCAGTGCCATCCACACAGGACATGCCTGGGATGCAGTGCCAAGCCCACACAGGGATTAGGACAGGGCACAGTACCTGTGAGGGCAGCAGGCTCCGAGGGGCAGTGCCATCCACACAGGACACCCCTGGGCTGCTGTGCCAAGCCCACACAGGGATTAGGACAGGGCACAGTACCTGTGAGGGCAGCAGGCTCTGAGGGGCTGAGCTGCAGCCAGCGTGGGGCAGTGCCATCCACACACACCTCCGGGGCCGCTCCGGGCTCGGGCTCGTCCTCGGGCGCCTGCCAGGGCAGCAGCGCAATGTCCACGTCGGTGTCGCTGCTGACGCTCTCACCTGCACAGCACAGAGCACAGCACAAACAGGGCTCAGGGCCCACACCAGCACAGCACCACAAGCACCAACAGCACCTCATCTCTCTGGAACAGCACAAAACTGTGGCGTTGAGTTCAACTGCTACACTTCAGAAAAACACTGTTTCTTGGAACTCACTTTTTTCTCTGTCCCTGTAATTTCCATGGGATGGCAGAAAGTCTGCCTTCAGATCTAATTCAGCTGTGCTACTGCTCCTTCGCATTAGCACCTGCAGAGAAGAAAAATTCATCTCAGCTTGTTACAGTTTTGAGAACTACATCATTAGAAATTAATTACAACTCAGCCAAGATATCCTCGTGAATATTCAGACTACCCAAGTGTCTGTAGGTGTCTCTAGGAAAACATCACACTTTACATTTCAGTCTTTATCCTCCCTTTCTTCACCTCAGTTTTCACACTAACAAGCAAGACTTTTTACTTAAGTTTTTCAACACATCTGAAATAATTCAAAGGTTTGTAAAGTGCCAAAAAACCATTCAGCTTTCATATTTCAAAGGTGATCAGCCTGAATCATTTATTGTTCTGACTGCTCATTCAAAAGTTGCCATTAAAAATGTATGAAGTTTGCCTGTCCTAATGTCAGCTCCTACAAACATCTGCCATGCACGGCTGGTGATAAGACTGAGCTGAAGAAGAGCATTTTCCCCAGTACTTTAAACTATCAAACATTTATTTCAGTGTACTGTAGCTCCATAATAGCCATGAATTATTTATATCTTAAAAGTTATGAACTTTTTGTTGATGTTTAATATTTTAAAAAGGCACACAAGTCTTGTGTAAGACTAGACCAGAGACAACTCCATAAACCTGCAGAAGCAGCTGAGGGGATCAGGAGACACAAACCCATCACACTGAGCAGTACAAGAAACAGCTACAGCTCAGTGCCACACTCCAGGCCAGAAATGTCATTAGTGATTTCTCACACCTTTACTTGCTAGAGTTCCTAAATGCTAAAAGGCATCTGATTAGAAATAAAACATTGTTAAAGTCTTATCAATAATCACTTCCTGGTTTGCCTTACTTGCTCAGCTTCATCCTCCTTTGTATGTCCCTTATTTTCCTGGACTGATTTGGAGTCTGAAATTGAATTATGAGAATTTCCAGACTTTTTACCTAGAAATTGTAGAAAGTAAAGAATTACAGACACCTGTAGGGCTAAAGTACAAAGCAAGCCATATACAGATTTCAGTGTCCTTTACATGTCTCATATTTAAAGCTAAGGGAGACAATTCAACACTCATATGGGATACAAGATGTTTTGAAAAACCCTTCAGAAGTGCCACAGACTTACACAAGAGGAACAGAACTTGACCTGCAGTTTGAACACACAATTTAAATGCAGGTCAGGTGAAAAAGTTAAAGAGTTAAAAACAAAATGCACACATTCCAAGTTTCATTTTTAGCCTCCCTGCTTTATAAAGGGTCATGTCTTGCAGTTGCGGTCTTGAATTTCTAAGTTTTTTAAACAAGATACCAACTATATATTTACTAAGAAAATAAGATAAAAACATTTTAGAGGAGAGCTAGAAACCAAAATAAGAGCAGCATTTATGAAGTTGAACAAGTCTCAACTTTTTCTCTTCAATAGTACAGTACTGCTGTATTTTACCAAAATTACCTTGAAAAAAATCAGATGGAATCTGATCTGCAATGTCTGATGTGCTGCTGCTTCGAGTCAGCTGCTGCTCTTGGTCTGCAAACAGGCCCACAGCTTCTGCTCCTTCTGAATTTTCCAGCTGTTGAGATTCTTCAACTTCTGCCGATTTAATTAAAACACAAAACATTTGTAGGAGCTTAGGATTATACACATTTACAGTGTGAACTCCTTGCCTAAGAAAGCTCTATGAAATAATCACCTTTGTGAATATTTAAAATACCCAAGTTACAATTTTTAATTTAAGGTTTATAAAGTATCCTTAAGAAAGTTGGATGGTTTAGAGAGAGATGCACAAGCAGTGCGAGCAGTAAAAAGTCCAGAAAGGACAGAAATTACTTTGGGGGTTCACAGGAGGAAGGGAGAGTGTCTCATGAACCAAGCTGGGCTTTTCAGTGCTGGAGACCCAAACTGGTCCCTGCTCTTTCTGGAAGCAGCAGAGGCAGCAAACCCCCTGTAAATGCAGCGTGAACAGGAGGTGGCTGAGCTCCCTGACTTGGCCTTCAGGAGGGGAAGGGGAGAATGAAAAAAGGCAACAACTCAGAGTGCAAAAAGCTCTGAGCTCCATGTGACTAAGGTTCAGTTTGTGAGGACAAACCCAGTCATGCAGCTTTTGGTTTTGCTCTAACTGCAGATGAGAAACAAAAAGGAGAGAGGGGCATGAAAATTTCAATGAGAAAGTAACCTTGCATGCTGGGGAAGGAGCAACAGGAACTCCTGGAACTAGGCAGCAACACAGTGCTTTTAGAAATGCATTTCCCTTGGTATTAAGGGGAAAAAAACCACCCAAAACCCAGTAACACTCAGGATCAAGTGTGCTCCCATCCAGCAGTGTGCAAGGTTAAACACTGCTTTACTACTTAATAAACATTGCAGGTGTTTCAGAAAGTTCTCACAGGCACATGCACAAACCCAACATTTCTGGTATTTACTGACCTTAGAGCATCACTGTTGACTTGAAATGAATTACAGAAAGCAATAAATTAAAGCAATCAATGCACTTTAGTAGCTGGAATTGCCTTCAGTGCTTCCACTCGAAATAACTTGAGATGAAAACACTCCAAACATATTCCACAGAGCAGGAATCCCTACAGAGCCATAAAGCACCACATACAAAACTCTCCTCCTCTTTCCACTGCAGGTTGTGCCTCTGGGCAGGAGTCAGAAATCCCTTCCAGGAAGTGAAATCTGGGACATTTTGCTTTAGTTACCAAGGAATATGAATCTAATTGCAATTGATGGGTAAACTTTAACATTAAAATGAACAAAACCTGGATTGCTTGCAGAACAAACATTCTGAGAAGAATCAACTGGATAGAAAGGGAACAGACAGACAGCAGTTTAAAAATATAAAGAACACCGATATAAAAGATGACTTTAAAGTACAGTACCTGACAGTCTGTGAGAGCAAGAAGTGTAAGAGATACCAGGGAAGAGAGAGCTCACAGTGTGAAGCAGAAGAGGTACACTTTTAGTAGCTGGCAAAGCCTCATACAGATGGACACAGTTGCTGATAGACTGGCTTCGCTTAGCTTCCAGGGAAAAACAAAGCAATAATTATGTCAGACAAAAGAACGAGATATTTGGGTTCTAAATGTCAAACACAATGCTTGGGGATAAAAAACCCCAGCAGCTTTTCCCATAAGATAGAAGGTAATATGTGCAACTGCATCTCTCACACTGAAAGGGCAATAACCAGGGATTTCTGAATCACAGCACATGTGGAAGCCTTTAATGGGAACACACACAACTAGGAAAAGTTCTGGATCAACACTTCCAAGTTCTCCCTACTGCTCTGGAAGGACATCAAAGGGAGAAATGATGCAGCAGCAGAGAGAATCCTCCACTGGAACACAAACAGGGACTTGCTGAATTTAGAAATAAACCTCAAAAGAATGAACTGACTCCATTGCTGAAGTGTTCTGTGGTCCAGGATGAAGGCTCTGGCTTAGTGATGGAGCCTGTAGCCACAAACCACACTGAATGTCCCCCAGTTCTTCTGGTAAGGATCACAACCAGCCTGTTTGGAATCAGGGAGGGAGCTGTGCAGCCAAACAGCTCCTGCTCAAGGCAGGGAATTTCTGTGGAGAGCTTGGACCCACAGCCCAGTGAACTGGCACACACAAACATGCTCCCAGGAGACAAAGCCAGGCCAGGTTTGGGCTGCTGAGATGTTGAACAGACTTAGATCTGGCCCATCTCTGGGGTCTCAGACACTCCCCCAGCATTCCTTATTCCAGTCTCCCTTCTCCTGCTTTCCTCTTTCCAGAAGTAAATATGAGAGAAAAATCTCATCATGCTAAGAAAAAGAGAGAAAATAAAGCAACTATGAAAGGATAAAATTGTTTATTAAATACCTGGTTTACCTTGTGTTCCCAAGAAATAGCTGTATCAATAACCATTATGTGACTGATGGCAACAAATGCTTTCTTATGAATTGATAAAAACACCCATGTACTTCTTTACAAAAACCCCTAATGTGCACAGGCCTAACTTTCAATTGAATGTCCTGCAGCTGAAAACTTGGATTTAGAATTTCCCCAAAACACTTTGACTCCACGATTCACACTGGCCAAGACATGCAGACTGAGGCACACAGCACCTCTGTTTGGCAAGTTAAATATTAAGTTGCTTTTGGCAACAGCCACTCCTCAAAGGCAGATACACAACTTGAGTGTTAGGGTGCAAGAACACTGAGCTATGATCCAAACCTGTTGCTCTCTGACGAACAATATTTCGGGCTTTCTCAACTCCTGGGGCCCCAGAGGTTGTAGCACTTCTGAATCTCATCGGCTCCACGACTTCAGGATGACTCTTCCAGCTTAATGAAAAGGACCTTCCCACTACTGCTGTCTTCTGAGGCTCTAAAATGCCACCTTAGGACAAAACACAAAATTCTCTGGCACTGGATGATTTGGCATGTATTTTTGCTGAGGTATGAATGGACTCAGACTCAACAAATACGAATACTTTAAATAACACAGATGAATTTTTAGTATTAATAAAAACCAACTGGTACGTCAACTGTGTGCCTCAATTCCAAGGTGGCAGGTAAATGCAGCCAAAATACTCCAAATTTTAATAAAAACACATGAAAAGGAGTTTTTACAGAGATGCCTGTGCCATTACACAGCACAGGAAACCACATTTCAGTTCTGCTGCACAGAGAACACTGACTGTAAGCACATCCTCAAACCTGTCAAACAGACATCCATCTTCTCTTGACCCCCCCCAGCTACCTCCCTGCCAATGAAGGGTGAGAATACAGAAATAATCATACTTCATATTTGATTAAGGAGGTTCTTATGATAAAGTACTATTTAATGTTAGATTATATGAATTTTTAAAATTAAATATTTCACTTGTTTGATACAAGAAGAACTGAGTCCACAGACTAACCTTTCCCTCTCTGCTTTTTTTCCTTCTGTTCACTGAGCTTGTCCAGGGGCAGGTTTGTCATTTCCACCCCGTACACGGTCCTGGCCAGCACTGCTGTCAGGGAGTCCATGATGTTGGCCCACTCTGTGATGAGCTCCTCCCAGTCTGTCAGGGAGGACAGGACGCTGAGCAGTTCGTCCCACAGCTCCCGAGAGATGTACACGCTCAGGTTTGCTCTGACCCAAGCCACAATGAGCGTCTGAGGGAAAGGACACAAGGGGCCTTTCAGGCAGGGCTCACACGATGAATTCAGCACACAATTTACAAAAGAATTACTTGCAAAACAGGAAAAAATCCTCTTTCCCAGTAATACAAGCAGATTTCATAGCACTGTGCAGTAGCACTTAGCTAAAACTATGGCAGTCTTGATGAGCAAACCAAACCCAACCAATGCCCCTGACTTACTCGGAACAGCAGCCCAGCCATACTCTGGGCAAACATGTCCTTCATCTGGTTTTCTTTGGGCTTCCCCATCACAGCTTCTGTTATTCTGAGGAGTATCTGCAGCATCTGTTCCCTGGTTCCAAAACAGAATTGCACATTTGTTCACATGTTCTGTTAACTGTGCTTGTTCATTAATTCTCCAGCCAGCCTTATTTACTGAGAATGTGGTCATGCTTCGGACTTCACAGATCATTTACAAAATAACCACAGGTATGGGTTGTGGGCTGTAAAAAGCTCATTTTTGAGGTGAAGTCAGGAATGGAAATACCAGCCAGAACCTTGAAGTGAAGCAGTACAATGATACAGGTTCTGCAATCTCCCAAACCAACTCAGAGGCAAAGCCACAAATGTAAGGTCTGCCCCTGAGAAAGCCAGTGTGTTCCCTACCCAGTAACTCTCCCAGGAAGTTTAAATGTTGAATTTTCTTCTAAATGATGCCACATGAAGCTTACCAAGTCTTCTTATTCATTGGCAGTTCCATTATCATGCGCCTGAAGATGCTGAGAACAGCTTTGCAAGCATCAACTTGCTCCTTCAGCAGCACTGGGACCTCAGTGCACGGCTCCAGCAGGAAAACATTTGCAGAGTTTGTCAGGAACACCTTCAACAGAGGCATGGACACTCCATTTACACAGTGTCAGCAATGAAAACAGCCAAGACTTACAATAAAACAGTTGTCCTCCTCCAGTTAAACTTTCTTTCCTTAGAGAAGTCCCATGTTTTGCCCATCACTTTGTTATTCTGCATCATTCCAGGAAGGAGCCAGGTGACTTCAGACCCACCAAGGCACACAGGGTTCAGCGTGGCACTTGTGGGTGTCTTCTCTTTGGGCAAGAGGACACTACCCCAGCCACTCATTTGCCATTATATGCTTGAACAACTCTTTTCTTTCCTCTCAGACTCTAAGGTAATTTGTAATGTGAGTTACATGACCAGGTAAGTCACAGCCATGCCCCCTTCCCACAGCCCACACCTGCAACGCAGCCTGAGCACCAGCTTTAACATCTCTGTCCTCATCTTCCAGCACGCAGCCCCTGCTGACAGCACTGGTGAAGGAGTACGTCCTGCCCCAGCTGGAGGAGCGCTTGTGCCCGGAGTGCTCCGAAGAAAGCTGCCACAGACACAGCCTGGTTAGTCACACAGCACAAAGGAACCTGTCCGTGGTGATCAAAACCATTTAAAAGGTCAACAGCAAAAAAGGGACAACTGTCATGGGCTAGATTTTTAATTTCTGAACAAACAGGCTGCAGATGGAACTTAAAGCCTCATAAAAGTTTAAGAAGGTATGTTGTTCACAGTATTTTACACCACATTTTGGTAGTCGCTGATCACAGTAACATTTGAATTTAAGTCTGGCAAAACTATAAATCCTCCAAAAAATAAACTGCTGAAACACTTGTAATCCTCTTCATGATTTATAACTCAAACCTCTTCCACAGTACAACAAAACTTCCCTTCAGCGTCAATACTGTCAAAGAACTTTTACTGATATTTCAAAACAGGGTGTTAAAAAGATGACACACAGAAATTGTATCTACACTTTACTTGCCTGGATTAAGGTGTTTGATTGCAAACATTTCATCCAGTAATACAAATGAGTACATATTGTCAAATGCTGAAGTGACCAGCACTAAAGGCAATAGTCCTGCCCACCCAGGCCAGCAGACAGTCGGTTCCAGCACTGCAGAATACACCAGTGTTTCTTGCTGCCATATCTCTACACACAGGGAATAACCACAGGTGATGTTTCCCAAACCAGCTGCAATTCTTCCCTGCACTCCCTAAGCGTTACTGAACGCTCAGTAACTATTTAAGTTGTGAGTCCTTAAATAAAAGCATTTCTTTAACTTTATTCCCCACACATTTTTGGACTGTTACTCCTTTTCAAAGCGAGGTGAGCACTCAAGCCCTGCGATGTGGGCAGACAGAACAAAGTAAGGAACAGGGATACCATACATGTTTACCGTCTGTTTGCTCTGAGGAGTCTTCCAAGGGGACAACAGCATCCTGGCTGTCCTCCTTCTTGTCTGGCTCCTCCATGAACACGGGTTTCTCCTGCAGTATCCACTTCTGATACACCTTAACCACTTTCCGTGTTGCGGATACATCAGAAGGCGGCAACAAAAAAGCCTGAAGTGAAAAGTTCACTGATTTTACTCTGTGTAGGACATAGGTGAGATGCACATAAACAGACACACCCACCACCCAGACTGTTGATTCTTGCTCACTGCAGCTTTGGAAGTCAAGACAGTGAGTTTATTTTCAACATGCTACTCCAGACATGTATTTGGGAATCATTCTGGGAAGATGTGCTCTCTGAAGGCTCACAGAGGCCAGGCTGGCTGCTACTCTGTACCTCTGCAGGTCTTAGGAGACCAAAAAAAGTATAAAAGTGACAAGAGACCTTAGCACTGCAGTGAAATTAATATCTGAAAATGTCACCTAATACCAGAAAAGGCATATTTTATCAACAAAGAAATTGGTATCAATATGCATTATATTATAAAAGCACTGAAATGGATGAAAATACATTTTCCACACTAAAAAATAGGCCTTTCAACTTATCAGTTAACAGGTCAAAACCTACAAAATTTCCTATTCCCAGTTTAGCTGCAAACCCATTCCAAAGGTATTGCTCAGTCCAGGGGAGCTTTTACATCCCACAGCACAACCACCTTTAAAAGGGTCTGGTGTGATCAGTATATCAAGTCTGCCCAGTGCCTGGGCACCCACCTGGTAGTGTTCTCCTCACAGCCACGACTCTACAAATCAAAAGGCAGGAGCAAGGGGCGCGGGACACTCACCTGTCGGAACACCTCGTTGACGAAGTTGACGTAGCCCCGCGTGGACAGGAGGATGCCCTGCACCATGTCGTAGACGCCGCGGTGCTGCTCCTCGATGCTGCAGAGGCTGGCGCTGCTGAGCCTCCTGTCCGACAGCGTGCTGCTGTTGGAGCGGCTCCCGTCCGGCTCCCCCGCCAGCGCCGCGCTGCCCTCCGGCTCCCCGGCTCTGTCCTGGCTTCCACCCACGGTCTGCGGGGACCAAACACACTCCTGAGGGAGCAGCTGGCACAGCACCACCAACACGCTGCCGTTCCTAAGCAGGGCTCGGGATATGAGCGCGCTGTTTGGCACAACGTGCTGGGATCCAGCAGCCAGACAGAGACATTGTCAGGCTACTGCCTGACCCAAGAAGGAATTTGGTCTCCTACTCCAGAAGCTGAACAATTCCTATGAGCCAGAACAGCTGACTGACTTGTCCACTCCATGAGACAAAAATGAGGGAGGGGTGCAGCGGTGGGAGCAGAGGAAGCCACAGACAGGAAGCTGGAGAGTCTCTTAAAATAAAAAGCATTTATTTCTCTACAATTCAGTGGGAGTCCCAAATCCTAGGGAAGTCTCAACCAGCAGTCTGAAAGTGAAATATTTGCTTAAGAGCTCATTGTAAACAGCTGCTATAACAGAGAGGAAAACAAAACAGCTTTTGAAGTCACTGGTTCAAGTCACAAGATGGACCACGGCACAACTAAGGATGACAGTTTACACAGAAAATTCCAGAAGTCTAAATATAAATACTGTGGAAGCTGGTAATACAAGCTAGAAGGAAAATAAACTCCTAGTGAATTACTGAAGGGTTTTCCTTGGAGATTTCCTCCTCCATCAAATAGGCATCATTTATTCACTATGGGGTAGCATTTCTTTATGCCTCAGCCCTCAGTGCAGTGAGATCATCCTGAAAGGTTAGCCTGTATATAAGAAAATACAGTCAAACTTCAAAGCTCACCTGGATAATTTTAGGGAGCACTTCCCCTCCATTTTTTGTGTTCTGAACAGCAGTTAAATATTTCTTTTCAAGGAAGAAGGTAACAAGCCACTTAATAAAAACAACTCGAGCTGCCATATACGGGATTTTGGTGCTATAGACACTTTCATTGTTTCGTGTTGCAGTGACATACACTGGCCTTGGCCTGATATCAGGAATATCTGGTGAGAGAAAAAGGAAAAAAAAGAAAATGTAATCTTAAAAAACTGTAATTGCTTCCAAACTTTGGTTCAGTGTATTGAACACGTCCCTAACATTTTCTCCTCATGAAATAACCAATGCAATAACTGATTGCTTTTATTGTATTAATGCTTCTATTCTATCATAATTTTATCACTTCTAAAGCACAGATCTTCCCTGGAGCTTATCACTTGTATCACACAAAACAAAGGAACTGGAAAGAGCAGTGTTGCAAAAGGAAGGGCAGAATCTGACACCAGACTCGTCCTGTTACAATGTAAGCTCATTTTATCAGTTTCACAGACCATCATTATTAAAGTGCAGAGAGAGAGACAAGGTGGCCCTGGAACACTCCACAGTGAAAAGATGGAGAAGAGAAGGATTCTTAGTGCATTGGAAAGAAGAACACACACTGAATTAAAAGATGGAAAACACATGGGAAGAAGTGGAAAACTGCTGAAGGGAGACAGGTTGGGTCAGAATGCATTCAGATGCTTAGTTTAAGGAAAAATCCCTTGTACACAGCTGAAAAACATGGAAGGTCCAGGCTCTGGGTGTGAACAGAACCAAAGTGGCACTGAGGTGATTTTGGGCACTAAATATTAAACCATAAGCACAGAAGTTAAAAGTCAAAGAGAGGAGAAGGATGATGAAGAAAAGGCTGCAGTACAACAATTGTTCCTATTGCCTGCACTACATAATTTAGTAGAAAATTAGGAAAAACAAGAGTTTCTGAAACGATATGCTTTTAACAACTGCAGTATATCTCCATTTTCTCTCCGTTGGCCCTTCACAGCCATTTTCCCTTCAAGAAAACAAGCAGTAAAATCTGGGTAGCTCAGTCAGCCACTCCCCCATACCTGGGCAGCTCTCTGGTTCTTTAGAAACCCCTCAGAGAGCACGTTCCGTCTCCACTACATGAATATCAGAGCTGAGCTCACCATATAAATGCCATGCCAGTGGACATGTCCTTAGGAAAGGGGAACAAGGCCAGCCCTTACACAACTAGGAGCAGCAGCACCTTCCTTCACTATCAGCAAGTCACAAGTTGTGCTCAAAGAAAACATGAGAGCAGGGAGGGAAAATCCTCACCCAACAGAACTGTGCTGACAAGCCAGCAGGTAACAGATGCTGCCAAGAACAGTCACCTGCTTCTTTACTCTAAAGACAAAAGCCATGACTTACCAAGCACAGGCTTGTAGAGGTTGGTTAGCTTCGTAAAAGATGGAAACAAATGAGGAAGATAGTATTTTCTAAACAAGGTGAAGAGAAACTTAAACCCAGTGTCTTGGTTCTCCTTGTTCTTCCACTCCAAGCTTGCAGCCTGTGTCATGGAGTTAAACAAAAAGCTTTAAGTTAATGTGTTACACTGACAACTGTCCCACATCAAACACAAAAAATAAGCAATTACACTTAAACAAGAGATTAAAAAATTGCACAGTCCTCAAAAACCCTTTACAAAGTGCAGCAAGAATATAAAGTAAGAATAACCCCAGAGCTAATGCCCAGGACAGTAAGTTTACCAGAAGCCAGTGTGTTTGTGCTGGGAACACAGGAACTGTCATACTAATCTTTAACAAATTTGTTTCTTACATGTAAATTTTGACAAGGTTACTCTGGGCTATGCTTCTATCATAGATACTTTCTTCATCAGAAACACACTCAATGCCTACATTTGATATGTCTAAACACACACATGCAATTCTGCTTTGCACACTATTTTTCCAGACTGACATCTCAGTTTAGTTTTAAAGACCCTCTCCCATTCCTGCACGGGACAACACCAGAGAGCCACACACAGACTCTGAAGTTGCCCTTCGCAAACACTTTTGAACTACAATTCCTTGGAACAGTGTGACAAATTTTTACAGAGAGTTACTCTCTCCATTTTAAAACACCTTCAGTCTGAAAGGAGCGGACACAGTTTGTGTGTCAGAGACTGGACCAGGCTCTGCTCGGGGGTGCCCAGCAATGGGACAGAGGAACAGGGAGGGATTGATGCCCAAGAAGTTCTACTTCTTTGTTGTGCAGTACCAAGCACTGAACAGGCTGTCCAGAGAGGGTGAGGAGCCCAGAACTGTTTGGACACAATCCTGTGCCATGTGCTCTGTGGTGATTCTTCTGGGAGGTGAGACCAGATGAACCCCTGTGGTCCCTTCCAGCCTCCCCAATCTGGGATTCTGTGTGAAATTTGCAGTGTCCTGCTTTTGTAAGACACACATGTAGAGTGTGAAGACAAGTGATCACTCTGCACTTGTATCACATTGTGCTGATCTCCCCTCTTGTCTGCAGCAAGGTTAGTGCTCCCTGCTAATGAGCAACACAGATGAACTAACACTGATGAACCCCCATGGAACTGGATTTACAGTTCAGTCAGGTTTGTTGAAACTCCAAACATACTAAGAGTATAAAGAGCAGAACTTTATTTTAACTGAAGTTGTGAGAGTCTGACATGTAAAACAAAGACTGCCATGGAGGAAGCTGATAATTTCATACAGCTGCTTTGCAAAATAAAGCATTTATTCAAGATGACAAAACCCCTTCCAAGTTTCATTTTGGTCTTGCCTTTTGTTATTAAAAAGTGTATCTCAAAGTATTTAATTATAATTTATTTTTTAAAAACTGAGCTCTTATGTTCATTGTCTAGTCTATACACTTTCCACTGTATTTCAAATGTTGCTTTATTTGTACTTTTTAAATATACGTATTATCTTAATTTCTTTCCTGTACAGATTAATCTGATCTATTTCTAATTAAATTCTATGTACATGTTACTTTCATCCTTTAAAAAAAAATCTCAGAAGCCATCTCTCCTTTTTATCTCTTTCTCCAGTGGTCCTTTATATTTCTTTTCATCTAAACACGTGTCCAAAGAAGAAAAAAATAAATCTCATCTTGACCCCATATCAATTTTCTAAATGCAACACAAACACAAAATAGTCAGTTACCCTACAAATTTGGATAACATTCATTAATTCTTACCAAAAGTGTGACAAACTTATTTTCACCAAAAATGGCACAAGGAAATACCTTTGGGATGATTTTCCTTTCCAAATCAGGACTAACAGAGTGCAGGAGTCAGCATCTTCCAGGGGAGGGCAAGGCCAGCTCCGTACAGACAGAGGGTGGAACTGATGTTCTACCCCAAGGACATCCTCCAAATACGACTGGTTACAAACACACATCCTCCTCACCTGAATCACCATGTATTTTAACAGCAGCTGAAGAAAATAGCAGGTTTGATCTTCAGCAATTTTCTCTCCAGACACAGCTGGCAAAAGCGGGGTTATTTCTTCTGGACAAATCTTAGCTAAAACAAAATGTTTTAAAGGTAAACATGAAAATACTGAAATAAAAGAGTATTTTATGAAAACAGAAATTTAAAATATCCTTTAATGAACTACTAAGCTGTACAAGGGCCAAGTGCCTGGTACTTCCCCAAGTCCTGCCACATCCCACCGAGGGTGGCACTGGCGTCCCTGTGGTTGGGAGGGTGACTCCAGCAGAGAGCTGGAAACCTGCACACCTGCTGGTTTGGCAGTACCATGTCCCTGTTGCTGCATCTCAACTAAACAAACCCCAATCCAGCGGGCAAACAACCAACCCCACCGCTGTGAGTGACACCAGTGGCTCTACAGCTGCCTCCAGCACAGCAGCTTGGAATTCCATACACTTCGGAATTCCAGACAGTGCAGCCCCATGACAGAGGCCCCAGGAAGGAGCTGAGCCCCCTCACTGACCGTCAGGTGAGGCAGGGGGGCTGAGCAGGCTCTCCAGGGTGCAGGGCCCTCGCGAGGACGCCAGCGGGGGGAAGCCGGGCACGAGGCAGGCGAACAGCAGGATCTGCTCCTCCCCACAGTTGGTCTGCAGCCCCTGGAGCCAGAGCAGGAACAGGCGGATTCCTTCACATCTGATCTGCAAGGGAGGGATTTGGGGAAAAGGACAGGGAAACAAGTCTGGTAGTGCAGCAATGTGGTTGTTAATTGGTTCAGAACATGCAGGACAAGAGCTTTTACCCCAGCTGGTGCTAGGAAGTCTTTTCATTATACCAAAGCTGTTCACATTATTAATTTAATCCTAGCTTTAATACAGAATACTTAATGCTAAAGAGAGCTGAAAAAAATTAAGCATTAGCAGTACCTATTAATACCTTCCCTGGGTAACTTTATATATAAAGTTCGTTAGAGTTGCAAAATAATTGAAGACAAACATTAAAATAATCTAGGATCAAAATAATCAGATTTATGATTAGAAGGTAAGTAAAATTACAAAGCCTAACAATCTGAAAGCCAGATATTGGAAAGGTGCAAAGTGATATGCTTCCTAAGAATTAAAGTGAAAAGAAATATGAAAACAAAGAAATACCTTCAGAGAATTTCCAGTGTGCAAAAGTTTCTTCAGGATTGACCCTGGATTAGGAAAGTGAAATAGGCACTATCAGACACAAGGATGAGCCCTCCCCTCCCATCACAGTGTTTTCTAAAAATACTCTAGAAAAGGCTAGTTTAATGACATTAACTCTGTGGCCACTGCAGCGGGTTTTAAGACAACTACGGGGGGGAAAACCCAAAGTGAATCTAGTTACCATCTCCATTATCATCAGTAGAGTAGTATTTTCCACTGAGATACTTTGGGTTTAGTCAGATGACAATGTCTCAAATTATCTTGATAAATAGTAAGATTGTGAAATATGTACGGTATTTTATCAGGTTACTTCCACCCAGATCTCACCATTTCACAGTATTAAATGGAAATTATTAACATGTGTGGAAAAGACACATTAATGCATGTGAACATTAACCAAAAAAAAGAAATCCCCAGGTACAGCTGCAAATCATTGGTCTGCCAAAAAACTATCCCAATATGACCACTCAAGAGAACTATAAAGAATGTATCAGCTACAAAACAACTGACTGAAACCAATTTGTTCTGGCCTAGCTCAGCTGAACCGGTATGAAGTGGTCAGGCAGATGTCTCCTCTTATTTTTGTCAGGGCTGAGTGGAAATGTGACAACAGCCCTTTCCTTGACCTTTAACTTCCACTCATTGTTCTTCTGCAACAGCAGTTCCTTGTTCTGCTGACAAACAAGGCAGCTGGTGAGACAGTGCTGGAAACCAAACCCAACCACAACAAATAGTCCTATTTGGAAGGAATAGAACCCTTCATAAAATTTACTTTAATAAGCAGCAAAACAAAATGTTGGGACCACTTTGGCAGCTGTTGGAAGCAGAATTTTCTGCTGCCCATTCACAGTCCAAGTTTTACAGGATGAATTTCCAAGGGGTGGAGAGGGTTGAGTTCCACGTGGGGTCTGTCCCAGGTGGGGCAGATCTGACCAGGCATTTCATGTGTGATCACCTGCACACACATCCTACTGCAAAGCTGCAATCACACACAGATCCACAGCACTCCTGACTCTCAGTGTCTGGAGTTGGTCTGAGTCCAAGGGGAGATCTAAGCACTTAAAGGTGTGTTGGTTTCAATTCCCCTCATCCTGAGAACTTCCATCACAGGGAGAGAAGAGAGGGAAGACAGCCCAGGCAAATCCAAGAAGATAAAACTTGAAAGAGCATTCATGTAAAATGGAAGTGAAGAAGGCAATCCAAGCCACCCCAAGCAAGGGACACAGAGCTGTGTTAGCAGGCAAAAACATTTTTGCACCTGCTTTGGGAATGCTGAGCTGAAAGTCTCCTACATGAGTTTGAGTGGGCAGTACTGAGGAATTCAGGGCTGGTGGAACCAGGGAAGTGACTACAGAAAGCATTGCTTTTGTTTGCACTAGAATGTTTTTAAACAATTTT
Organism: Pithys albifrons albifrons; assembly: GCF_047495875.1. Lineage (NCBI taxonomy): Eukaryota > Metazoa > Chordata > Aves > Passeriformes > Thamnophilidae > Pithys > Pithys albifrons. The sequence continues at coordinate 118,326,967 of NC_092459.1, read as the reverse complement.
TTCTTACCTATACTGCGAAAATGCCATCGATAAAAAATCCTCTCAGGCAGTAGCTGCAATATTTTCTGCAGGAAACAAAACTAAATGGTCAAATTTTCCATAACAAAACTGGGTCATCAGAGGATACACAGAAACAAATAGACAAGACACAAGTGAAATGGTAATACATATCAACAGAATACAACAGAAAGAAATACCTATCATGGCAAGGACTCCTGCCCACTGCTCTACTCTCTGGTTATGGAGAAAGACACTTGGAGTGGTCCTGAATAAATACCATGACAGGGCCATGAGCCGCTTTCTTCCCCTTTGCCGTGTGCTGCAGACCCCCAGCACTGCAGAGCCCCCCGAGTGCCAATGAAGAGCAGAGACACCCTGAGCAGCTCCCTGGGCTGACACTCCCTCCTGCAGTGCCTGTCACGGCTCGGGTTCCATCGCTAATGGGCTCTGATCCTGGCTGGGGCACAGGGACAGCAGGGCAGTTACTCTCCCCGAGAGCTCATTCACCTGGGGCACAGGGACAGCGGGGCAGTTACTCTCCCTGAGGCACAGGGACAGCGGGGCAGTTACTCTCCCTGAGAGCTCATTCACCTGGGGCACAGGGACAGCGGGGCAGTTACTCTCCCTGAGAGCTCATTCACCTGGGGCACAGGGACAGCGGGGCAGTTACTCTCCCTGAGAGCTCATTCACCTGGGGCACAGGGACAGCGGGGCAGTTACTCTCCCTGAGAGCTCATTCACCTGGGGCACAGGGACAGCGGGGCAGTTACTCTCCCTGAGAGCTCATTCACCTGGGGCACAGGGACAGCGGGGCAGTTACTCTCCCTGAGAGCTCATTCACCTGGGGCACAGGGACAGCGGGGCAGTTACTCTCCCTGAGAGCTCATTCACCTGGGGCACAGGGACAGCGGGGCAGTTACTCTCCCTGAGAGCTCATTCACCTGGGGCACAGGGACAGCGGGGCAGTTACTCTCCCTGAGAGCTCATTCACCTGGGGCACAGGGACAGTGGGGCAGTTACTCTCCCTGAGAGCTCATTTACCTGGGACACAGGGACAGTGGGGCAGTTACTCTCCCTGAAAGCTCATTTACCTGTGCTTTCAGCTGCTCAGTGACACCGAGCCAAATTACACAAAGCCAGAGTAATTGAATTCCCAGCACAGGCAGTTAATAAAGCACTTAGGGAATAATCTGTGCTGGCCCGTGTCTGGAGTCAGGACTGATCCTCCCAGAGGCAGATCAGACACAGGGAGAGGCTGTGGTCAAACCCCTTCCCCACAGTTTGGTTACACTACAGGGCACCCACAAACCAATTTCAGCACACCCTTAAGTGTTTTCCTGAACAGTCTTACCATCTTCATTGCAAAGGACACTTGGGGCTTCCAATGCTTTCTCTGTCAGTTTAGTGAATGGTAATGCTATTAAATAAGTTGGATAAATCAAAACTATTTGAGGGTTTTACTTGAGTAAATGTGGCTTTAAAAGGATTTTAACAGGCTCCAAGACATCTTTTTCTTTTTTAAACTATTGGCAGTAATAAGGACTAGGACTTGGCAGGCAGGTGTGGCAGTCACACAGGACAGCTCACCTGCTGCTGCTGCTGCTCTGCCTGGCAAAGGAGTGACAGCAGACACTGCTGCTTCTCACAGCTCCCACAGAAAAACTGTCTGCATCTTAAAATTTTTCACCCATTGAAATATGAGATTAGGAAGACATATTTAAATGGGAAACAAAAGTCACTGGCACAAGAAGCACCGGTAAGTTTTCAGAAACACCACATGCAGGATGCAAAATGAATGACAGGCCCTTGAGCAACGGTGACCCATTTGTTGGTGTTTGGCACACAAAAGCTCACAGCCAAGAAAGCAAGAGCTGGCACTGTGGATAACCCCTGGGAGCTGCTGACACAAGTCAGCACTGCTGCTGACAGCAGTGTGCTGGAGAGATGGACAGGATTCTCTTAGCTGTGACAACAAGTGCTTAAGAAATTACATAAAACACTCAAAATAGTATTTTTGGAAATGGAACATTCTTTTCTGCATGGCAGAAGATGGAAGTCATGACAGGTTCACAGACTTAGGGAGCCAGACCTCAGGTCACAGGCAGGTTGATCCACCTCCACACCATCACCACAGCACGTGCTCCCCAGAGAATGTTGGGCATTTTTAAAAGTTTACTCAGAGTAAATACATAACCCAGGCACATCTCTTCCATGTTCCCAGTGTATTCTGTTTTGCTGTTACTGCCCCAGCTCCCTGCCCAGGACTTGGGGGCAGCAGGGACTGCAGGAGCAGGGGCTCTGGTGGCCAGAGGTCTGGCTCCCCATCTGTGGGCAGGAGGAACACGCTTGGGATGAAGGATCTGACTGGCTGAAAATGAGGCCATGACTCACACTGGGGCTTTACCTGTTAGTTAAGGACCAGGTCTCTGCCACTCAGATTGCAGGATCCATGGACAAAGAATTATCATTATCCATCTAAACATGAAAGCACTGGCAGCCCACCACTCTTCCAGACTATTACTGTTACATTAACCTAACCAGGAGTTCTCCAAGTCCCCACCAGAGCTGTGCCCCTCCATGTGGGAGCTGGGTCTGTGCCCAAGACATGCAAGGAAAAGTTCCAGGAAACAAACATTTCAACAAACCAGCAACAGAAACCGGGCTGGATTCAAGTGTCACAATACACTGCAGGGATGACCTTCACACACAAGCACATCTATCATGGAAAACCAGACAAAAATCACACACATTTTGTTTCCATTGTTTAAGTCTGTTACACAACTTCACCTAAATTTGAACACAAAGTTCACTTCCAGAAAGTGAGCCTGGACAAGGTGTGAGCTGATAAGGTGCAAAGCTGCATAATAAAGACCCATTTGAAAAAGAACTTAATAGCAACTTTTGCATCTGAGTGTTGGTGAATTGTAGGTTGTCCCCAGAGGAAACCTGGAAAGGGAATGCTGTTTCAGAGTACAACAAAAGCAAGCTTAAACTCTAAACTGCAAAAGGCTGGGAGGGTTGGGGCAGAAAACAGCATCCCTACTGTTCTTTTTGCTTTACAAAACACAGAATCCAAGACCCTTGTTAGGTGACTGAATCAGAACAATTCAAAAGTTGAAATCAATAGTACAGAAGCTCCTACCTGAAGAAAGCTTCCATATCACCAAATCTCTCCAATTAGCAAAAACTGAGACACTGAAATGTGTTCCCCTTATCAGCATCTCAAAACTAGGAAAACATGAAATGCATGTGTTTTTGAAAAAATGCCAAGATGTGATTAATCCCCTGCATGGTCCTGCCCAACTGCAATCAGTGTCATTCTAAAAGGCATCCTGGAGTGCTGGTGTCTCTCCTCCTGCAGACAGCTCAGCTCTGCTGCAGAGACAGTATAAACAATGTAAATATAAACAGAGTGCCCATTTGTTCCTGTAGTGCTAAAGGAAGTTACCATGGTTAAACTCACACATTCAAATACAAATCAAGGTTGTGAGTTAACCCCCAGTTCCAGGCAGCACAACTTTAACTGGTGATTTTTGCCTGTGAACACAGTCTGAGATGGTGCTGGAGTGTGACAGGAGACTGCACAAGACACAAACAAGCTCCAGTTGCTCCCATTGCAACTTCCCATTTCCAACAACACTTTCTACACCCTCCCCACACCAGTGTTCAAAAATCACCCATTGCTACTCCTATCAAACCAATGCTGGTTTCTGCCCCTCCAGCCCAGGCTGCCACCCACACCGCTGTGAACCCGGGCTGCCTATTGACATCTTGTTCCTGGTTTCACAGTACACTAATAAGAAATATTTTAAGAAACCCCACAGTGCGAAATAACGTTGCTTTTCCAGAAAACACATAGATCTACTTAATGCTTAGTGCTTTGCTGCATCTATATGGTAATCCATTATAGCACACTTGAAATAGAAATTAGGTATTACTACTGATCAACACATCAGGGTATCTGTCAGTTCTTTTAACTGATTATCCATAGTTCTTTTTCCTTTGGACTTCCTGCATGACTAGGAATAATGTTAAGTTTAAATCTCAGTTTACACAGGATGCTGCTTTTTGAAAGCTAGATCTCTCTCTTTTACCAAAGTAAAACAAAAACCACCGAGGTTTGTATTTCAACAGACTCTCTCTGACTTAACCAATACTGCAATTTCTTTTCAAAAGCCTTTTATTTTTGCCCCACTGTTGAACAATGCCATGACTGGCAGCTTTGTGCCTGTCCACAAGTGCTGGCTGCCCCAGCACAGGGAAAGCTGCACCAAACCCCACACACGAGATGCTCACACCAGGATGTTCCCCAGCTCTGCTGACAGCCTGAGACAACAGCCAGGGCTGTTGTGCTGCCTGAGCCACTCTGAACTTGGGGTTCTCACCAACTCCAGCCACACCAGAGGTGTCTGTGCTAACTGAACCCAATCCTGGAGGGGCAGGGACAATGGCAAGCTCCCAGTGACATTCCTGCCAGCAGAATGAACTCAGATTAAACCCCAAAATACGCTTTTCCCCACACCCTGTGCATGGAAAGGGAGCCCATGTGGGTCAGTGGCAGGTGGAGCTGCTTTAGGCCAAGCCAGTGCAGGACTGCTCTCCCAGGCCCTGTGTTCAGGCACTGTTGGCAGCATCACCACCAGAGTTCAAAGGGTTCAACTACCAAAACCTGCATGAATTCAGTGATTTTCCAGCTCCTGTTCACCACCTCAGATGAGCCAGGAGCCCAGTGGAGTCAGTGAGCCTGCAGCAGGCTGGGCTAAATAAAGGGATTCTCCATTTATTGCATTAATAAATTATTTACAGTCATCTGTTGAGGGAAAATGTCTGCCCAAAGCACACAGGGCACTTATTACTGCCCCAGGCATGACAAGGAGCAGTGAGACCTCTGAAGTCAAACATATGAAACGTGGAATTTACCACAGAATGCTGCAAGAATAACATGAATCTTATTGGAAGAGCAATAACAAATGAACTCATCAGAGCAATGGCAGAATGAACTGTAAATGGCTAAAAAAGCAGTTTTCTATGTATAGAAAAGAAGAGCTCTAAGCACTTTTTACTGTTATAAACAAAAAGAGCCCCTTTCTCACTCTACTGAGCCTGAGGGCCAGCTAGGCCAGTCTGTGTGACACACCAGAAGTGTGACAAGGGAATCCCAGCAGGGACTCCCACAGGAACCCACTGCAAGGCTGGAAAGAAACATTGCAGTCTGAATTTAAAACTAACTCTGCATTTTAAGTCGTGACTCTTAATGGCAACTTGATTTCAAGTATCAAATAACCTGTTGGTGGGGGAATTAAGATACTGAGCAGTACAGACGTAAGAGAAATGGAAATAGTAATAAGAGAGTTAAATAAAAGGGGCAACCCCAAGAAATGAGAAACCAGCACCTGTGGCAACAGGAACTCAACAATAACTTGATTATTCCCTGTAAAGAATTTTACAAGTATTTTTCCCATTGGCCAGTTTCAATACACAATTTAATTCCTCAGATTTCAATTGTACTCACTTTTGTTCAAAAGGTGGCAAGTAATTAGGAACAACATCCTAAGAAAAGTAACAACAAAAGCAACAACAGCAGCTACTCTCAGCAGCTTTGAAAAGTTTTTCAACAGTAAAAATATTATCTGAAAAATTCTGAGAATAAAACATTTCATCCAGTGAACGTGTTAAATCATTGGAATGGATTTTATGGCACCATCAGTACAACAGATATGATGTGGCTGCTCTTCACTAATAAAGCAAAATTACAGAGAATGGGAAGAAATTGATCTATGCATTATCAAAGCCATCAGTCTGCTTTTCCTTCCTTAGAGAGAAAACAAATGCAGTGTCAGAGGAATCAGCACCTGATGCTGCAGGACAAAAACACATTATTAAAAAAACCAAAACAACAAACAACAACCCCCAACCTTAAGCTTTCACAAGCAGATGATGAGATAACACCGTAATGGGACCCAGATAACTGACCTAAGTGTAGGGCACCTTCTGTGAGGTCTGACAGGGCTCAGAGCTGCCCCCAAATCTGAGAACAGGGACACCAGAAACAACAGTAACCCATCCTGCAGATGTACTGCACATCTGGAGAGAGACAAGTCCCAGATTAGCTCAGTTGGTTCAAACTTGGTTGCAATAATGCCAGGGTCATGGGTTCAAGCCCCTCTGTGGGCCATTGACTTAAGAGTTGGGCTCGATGATCTTTGTGGGTCCCTTCCAACTCAGAATAGTCTGGGATTCTGTGATTATAGCAGACAAAAAGCAAGTTTGTTTTTCACCTAATTTGGGGATTTTAGCTGAAACAGGGAAAAATAACACAGCAGGGCTGATGCATCATTTCACAAATACCTACCTGAAAAAAGACAAGGCCAAAGAAGCTTAGAGAATATCTTTAGATCCAAGAATTTTACAATATTAATTGCAAAAAAGCACTCTCCAAAATGAACACTTAACCCTTCACACTCCTCCCTTCTGATTAACTTGTCTCCTTTGAGTAACATATTGGTTGATGCTGTTGCTGAGGGGCCAAGCTCTGAAGCTGATGTGCAAACTACAGCCAGGCTAAGTCAGTTTCCAGAGGATTCGGGGAAAGGCCTCTGCTGCCCAGTACACTCACTAGGTGTCACTCCTCGACTGCAGCACAACCCACCAAACTGCCAGGAAAGGCAAAGTCAGTTCCCTCATAAATATTTTTATTGATTTTTAAGCTGTTAGCACTCACCACCTGGATTCTGGATTTGTTAATCCTAAGTAATTACCTATTTAGCTAATTAGAAGAAAATGCAGTAACCCCGGGCTCATGCTGACATCAGATTAAATATGGAAAGCTTAACAATCAATTAGTTGTGTTTCCTATGGCTCAGTGTGAGTGTTTCACCACTTGGCATTTCCTTTTCCCTGCCCTGTGTGCAGGCTGGTGGGTCCTTGGTCTGTGTGCCAAAGTCCCTACCAGGCTGTTCTCCCACCATAACTTACCCAGGGTCAGTTTACACGGACTGCAAACTCCCTCCAGCAGATCCCACCATCCAGTGCATCCCCCTGAATTCCACACAAACACCTTAAACCATTTCCTGCTCCCCAGAGCTGTCTGTGGCCAGGCTGCAACAACTGTCCCCCACGGGGACCCCGAGCAGCCCCTGGCTCAGACACAACTGTGATTTTTCCTCCTCAGATAGCATGTTCTCCTGATGTTTTGGGGGAGCATTAAGGGGCAGTTGTCAGACACCCATTGCCAAGCCCCAGGAAGGCAGCAATCCCCTCTGGCTGGGAGGGCAGGCATTGGCTATTTCCCATTGCCAAGCCCCAGGAAGGCAGCAATCCCCTCTGGCTGGGAGGGCAGGCATTGGCTATTTCCCATTGCCAAGCCCCAGGAAGGCAGCAATCCCCTCTGGCTGGGTGAGGGGGCATTGCCCACCCATTGCCAAGCCCCAGGAAGGCAGCAATCCCCTCTGGCTGGGAGAGGGGGCATTGCCCACCCATTGCCAAGCCCCAGGAAGGCAGCAATCCCCTCTGGCTGGGAGAGGGGGCATTGGCCACCCATTGTCAAGCCCCAGGAAGGCAGCAATCCCCCTCTGGCTGGGAGGGCAGGGATTGGCTATTTCCCATTCAGTGACACAGCCACAAACTCACTCCCCATTCAGGCCCCAGGTAAGTGTACCCATGAGCTGCCATTCCCTGGCACAGGTACAGGTGGTGACACCTCCCCTGCTGGGCCCGGAGGGAGCAGCAGGAACAGTTTCTTTGGCCCCAAACACAGACCTGGCAGATTTGTGAGCTCACATTGTTTGACACTGCCTTGGGCAAAAACCCCAATGCAGACTCTGCTAATGGCCCGAGGAGCAGAAAGCACAGCTCAGATTTCAGTCTCAGGTACAGGTGAGAAGGGAGGGAGAAGGAAAGGGAGATGAACTGGCTGCATTAAGTGACAGTCTGAGAGCACAGACTCCCAGGACTGCAGGTCATCACTGTCATGGCCATTTTCCCATTACAGGCACATTAGGCTAAACAGCAGCATTTTTATTACCAACATAAATACCATTCCAACTACAAATTACTCATTAATGCAAAACCATGAAACCACACACTTCTAAGGGGTTGGGGTTTTCTTTTAGAGGGAGTGAGAGGAGTTGAGAACAATTAACTTTTGTTTTGACTTCAATTTCTAGAATCAGATCCCTACTGCAAAATAACCCAAATATAGACAAAGATGACATTTCTCCAATGCAATACTCAAAAGTAATAAAGAGAAAGAAATAAAGAAAACAGAAACACAGAGAAATCAATAGATGTGTGTTTAATCTTAAGAAAGAAATCTGACCAATCATTTTCCTAATTAACTGTCAAAAAATAGTAATTAAAGGTGCCACTGTTTTCTGAAAACAGAGACGGGTAGAGCTTATGCTCAGAATTTCAGTGTGCATTATTAGAACATTTTTATATGTTAGACTTTCACCTGGTCCAGGGACAGACTCCTGCTGGGACACACTGAAAACAAACTAACACTGAACTTCACCGTGACAGAGCACAGGGGAAAGTGCTGCTGTTTTGAACTGCCCTCCATAAAATGTAGAAGCAAAACCGTGTGTAATTAACTACAAAAGAACAAACAGACTATTTTGAAAGCTTTAGCCTAACAGAGCCTATAGAACCACTGATCACACGATCCCAGATCCCCCTGAAAGTGAAAATCCCAGCTCGTTTTTCAGAGCATCAATCCCCAGATTCTCAGGGTAGGTGTCTTACTGCAGGACTGCCAAGTCATTTGGATAAAACATCTCAACTCTGCATAATAAAATTATGGTATCTGAAAGCTTGACACCCTCCCCAGCTCCGTTCTGCCTCTCCCCTGGTGCCACTGACACCTGGTTTCACTTCCAACACAGAACAAGACTTAAAATACCAATTTGTTTCATGGTAGGGAAAACTTACTTCAAAAAGAAAGAGGATGGAGTCCAGCTCCTCCCTTTGTGATTTATTCCCTGCAAGACACAAACAATATTGTTTGCCATAAATACATGGTGTGAGACAGCAAAATGAGGCTGTTGTTGTTCAGCTGAAGTCAAAGGCCTTGCACAGTTTATTTTTCCTCTTTATCCAATACCCCAAGTGCAGCCCAGACTCTGGAGCCTCTCTGTGCCCTGCCCTGGTCTCTGCACAGGCTGAGTGCAGGACCCCAGAGCGAGGGGAGGGGACAGGGGTGTACACAGGGCACTGAGCTCTGTCTGAAAGGACAATTAGCCATAACCAGGAACTCAGAAATCTCATCAGCTGCTGACATTTCAGAGAGCCATTTCCCATGCTTGTCTCTTCTGGTGCCATGAAATTAAAGTGATTAATACTAACACTGTGCTGCAGGAAACTACTAATGCAAATACAGCTAATTGAGGACAATTCAATCATGGAACAGGCTCCAGTGGAACTGCTTTGAAGAACAGTGGGGGAATCCTGGCCAACACCAGCTGGCAAAACTCTAAAACTTACCTTTTTGTTTCAAGCTATTTTCCAGTGTTACGAAGTTTTCATAGAATATAAAATAAATTTGAGAATAGTTATTGTCAAAAAATTGCTTCAGGTCACTTCCATCCACAATATCTGAAAAGAGGACAAACAGTGACATTACACAGGAGCAGAATGCTGAAATTCTTGTCTTGCTGCAAATTTAGCATTAGAAAATTAAATAAATGAAATACAAACTATTTTAGCAGCTTCACTGAATATTCAATACTAAACTTTGATTCCATCCCTGACAGTAAAACAAGGAAATGTCCATTTTCACTGAATTAATCAAAGCTTGCAGGGGACTTTGGCTCCTTTACTTTCCATTAATAAAACCCCTGGGGTAAGTCTTAGCCATGTAACCAAACAGCTTCTGTGCCACTGACACAAGCAGGCACTGCTGCAGAAATCAAACACCAGCAAAGATTTCTGGATGCAAAGCCAGTTCTGAAATTTACCTGGCAATCAGACCAGATCAGAAACCAGCTTTTTTCTAACTCCTTTTTTAAGATAATAGCAGCCTAAGCATGCATCATCTTCCAAAGCCTTGACTTAGGTCTAAAATTTGAACTAAGTTTACTGTTTAAAATGATAAAAAGTCTGATGCTTTCTTAACCTGACACAGTAACTTGATCCATTTGCTCTTTATTGCAATTGATTTGGTCAAGAAAAGTTAGGCAATTCCACCCAGAAATAAAAGGATGAAGGACAATAATTATTAATTAACAAAACATCCTCTCACTGAAGCTTCACCTGGTAAGAAACCCACTCATTAATCAAAATGAAGTTGATTGCAGCACCAAGCCCCAACAATACCCCAGGACTGCAGAAGAAAGAATGACTTTAGCCTTGGACAATTTGATTTTTATTTAAATTAACACCTTTCCAGCAGGAAGGCTTTGCTTGGCTGCTTGTACTATGGAAACAATTAGTGCAGGGAAACTCTTTAACACGTTATTTGTTTCCTACAAACTACTGGTCTTGCATTGCAAGCAAACTGCAATTATTCCTCTGCATGAATGTGTTCTGTTAAACACAACTCGGGGCAAACAAGGCCTTCATTTACAGGGGTTTCATATGAAGGAATGAGGTCATTAAAATCACACAAAAAGGAAACTTTCCCTGTGAATTGTGAAAGGAGGAGAAAGGAACTGCCTTATCAAAAAAGTAAATTCTCCTTTTCTCTAAATGCAGCATCTCAGTGGTGACTCAGTCTGACTGAGCTGCATCCCACAGACACAGCCTTTGCTCACAGATATGTTGAACTTGCAGCAGGATACGGCTCGTTCCTGTTTTTCCAATGGAAAACATCACGGAAAGTTTCCTGTGCCGTTTGTCACTCGAGATAACAAGAGAAACCCCTGACTCTGTGGGAATCCCGTTGCCTGAAGGAGCATTTACAGGCACTGAAGGAGGTGAGGCAGCGAGGCTGGGCTGACCTGCAAGCACCGGGGGTTCCTGTTGTATTTACTCACAAACAGCTCAGGTTCCTGCAGCTGCCAAGAGCTCTGAGCCCGTGGCAGACCCCCAGCCATCAGCCCCACGGCAGCTTTCTAGACCCCTGCAATGCACCCCATCCCAAACAGGCACAGGTGACCCACAGGCTCTGAGCCTGTGGCAGATCCCCAGCCATCAGCCCCACAGCAGCTTTCCAGACCCCTGCAATGCACCCCATCCCAAACAGGCACAGGTGACCCACAGGCTCTGAGCCCGTGGCAGATCCCCAGCCATCAGCCCCACGGCAGCTTTCCAGACCCCTGCAATGCACCCCATCCCAAACAGGCACAGGTGACCCACAGGCTCTGAGCCCGTGGCAGATCCCCAGCCATCAGCCCCACGGCAGCTTTCCAGAGCCCTGCAATGCACCCCATCCCAAACAGGCACAGGTGACCCACAGGCTCTGAGCCCGTGGCAGATCCCCAGCCATCAGCCCCACAGCAGCTTTCCAGACCCCTGCAATGCACCCCATCCCAAACAGGCACAGGTGACCCACAGGCTCTGAGCCCGTGGCAGATCCCCAGCCATCAGCCCCACAGCAGCTTTCCAGACCCCTGCAATGCACCCCATCCCAAACAGGCACAGGTGACCCACAGGCTCAGCTCCTGCTCAACACTTCAGTTCAGCTTTGGCAGCAAAACACAGGAAAGAGTGAGACCTCCATGAGGGTCACATCCTGTTTCTTCTACATAAATATGACATCATTGGCTCATTGGACACCTCTCAGTCCCCCTAACTTGCTTTACTACTAAAATCTAAAATTTAGGGAGACAAACTACTCAGGTACCATTTAATAAGAGCCTGAGTTTATTGCCAAGCTCTCATTGCTCTTTCTCATACAAAAAAGAATCCATAGGAGATAAGTCTCTCCAAGCACACCAGTTTATCTTTTATTTTCCTGTAAACTACAAACATTTTCCCAGGCACTAGTAAGAAATCCTCCCTTGGTTCCATGAATTTCCAGTCACTTGACCTTATACTATTTATGCAAAGGTCTCCCAATCCTCAAGCACTTGAAAAATTAAAGGAGATGAAAAGAACTTCACAGTCACACTCTGGTTAATGATAAACTTTTATTACGAGCCTCACCCCAGAAATAACGCACCAGTTTTACTTATCTTCAGAAAAAAGCAGGTCAGCATGGAAAGAGACTGTTACTAAAACACCCCTCTGATTAGAACAAGTTCCAAAACAAGTTAACACCTCAAATTTCACATGAGCTCTGGAACAACACCAGTTCTAAACTCAGCGAGAAGCCCAGACACATTTCCCTTCTGTCTCTCAATGACATTTCCACTAGGCAGGTGTTACTCCAGCTGTGCAGGACTGTGAGCCCAAGCAGTGCCAGAACTGAAACTCCACTACTCTCCTTTATTATCCCATTTCTGATGGGCCAATTTAAATGAAACCCACGTTTTTCCTGCTGGATATTTTTAAAAGACAAAACTGAGGATTGCACTCGGTAACCAACAAAGTCCATATTTCACCTTAACCGAGCTCTGTGTGCGGCCGTGACAGGACTCCCACGTATCTGCCCCTGCTCAGCAGAGGGGAGGATGGGAGCCCTGGGCACAGCAGCACCCACACCTGTCTCAGCAGCACTCGGCACACCTGAGCATTTCAACCGTGCCTGAGAAAAACACTACCAAAGGTGTTTCCGTTTTAAAAAGAGCAATTTGAACCAAGAATAGCCACAGAAAAAGTCTTAAAAAGCAGTGATTCATCTTAAAGCTACAAAAGTCCCACAGAAACCACTCTGGGAAACTGCAGAGGTTTCATTTAAGGCCAGTCAGTGGGAAGAGCCAAACCTGAACATCCCCACTGCTGCTTACTAGTCCATTATTTTTTAAGTTTACCACAAAAAAAGGCCACACTTCCGACACTTCCACAAACTATATTTGGTAAAAATTTTCTTACTGACTTTACAGAAGTTCTGCATGTAAGCACAGCTCTACAGCAGTAAAAACAGGGAAATGTTGTGTGCATTTTCCAAACACAAATGAACGTCCACTTTAAAGCCCTGTTGTTATTCTGGGTAGTTTTGTCCTGCCATGCAGGCAGAGTACCCCCCAGATCAGGCATTTGGATCCTAAAGGGCAGTTGAGGCCTGAGATATCATAAGCAACACAAACTCAAAAGGAACCTTTTCTCTGAGTTTGGACACTGCACAAACTTACACAGATGGCACAAAGGACCTGAAGCAATCCAGAGCTCACGGGCGCCCTTATTTATGGAAATACACATTCCTTTCCCTCACCCCTCCCCTATCATCATTTTCTCTCTGATCTTTATCCTCCTGCAGCAGTGGGATCACAGAACACTCACTGTCATTTTGTTTACAATTTAATTCCTGTGACTTAAAACTAACAAAGGAAGAGGAGTTGGCATCTCCTAAGGAAACACACGAACAGGAGCAGCTATTTGGAGAACATGTGCCCCTATGGCTCGAGTGAAGCCTCTGGTGACAGGTGGTGAAATGTCCGGGGTGGGAGGCACAGACACACATTCCTAATCCTGGCCAGCAAAAGGAGAGAGACATCTAGGGAGAAGGGAAAAAAAATCCAACTATTTCTGAGCCTTTATTCCAAAAGCTTTGTTTTCCTTAATACCAAAAACATTCTTCCCATGAGTTGCTTCACTTTCCGTGCTGACCAGCACCATAGCAGATACACTTACAACGCTATCTCTGAAGATCTTTCAAGAGCCACTCCTGCGCTATCACAAATGTTTACAAAGCAACCCCAGAGACTGCTCAGACCCAGCGCCCTCAGTGACAACCCGGGAACATCCCCAGACCCTACTGGGAACCAGCGCCTTCACTGACAGCCCGGGAACATCCCCAGAACCTGCTCTGACCCAGTGCCTTCAGTGACAGCCCGGGAACATCCCCAGAGCCTGCTCGGATCCAGCGCCTTCAGTGACAGCCCGGGAACATCCCCAGACCCTACTGGGACCCAGCGCCTTCAGTGACACCCAGGCAGCTGCCACACCTCAGGGCACTGCGAACGACCTTCACTTTAAACCAAAGTTTAACCCAGAAAGCCTCCAAACACAGCAGCCACTTGGAAGGAAAGATGTCACTTCCTGACGGTGACGTGTGTGTTCTCCCCCTTGTCAACTGGGCAATGAGTTTCTTGATAGAAAACCCCCAAGCAGCACCACCTCCCGTACCATCTGCTTTGGGATGGAAATTAATTTTGGTGCACTAATAGGCCTGGTTTTCCATTTGTTCCCCCTCCAGGTCTGTCCCAGGAGCCCGAGAGACTCCTCAGTGCCACAGGTGCACACAAAACCCAACACTGCCCTGGGGTAACCAAGAGCCAGAGTAAGGCAGTATTGCAGCTTCACCCAGTTGAGTCTCGCTGAGAGGCTGAAAAGGGAACACGAACAAAAAGGTTGCTCTTTGCCTTAGTTCTTCGAGTCTATGTATTTCACTGAGGCTGGTGCAGAAGGCAGAAATGTATAGTCACAAGCTCACACCAGTCTCCAGTCATGATCTTTCTGAGGGCAGATCCACAAAATATTCTAAAGCTCTGATCTTAAATAACTGCCCACAATTGTTTTACAATAAAACTGACATTATTTTAATATAGTTAGTACAACACAGGTGCAATTGGACATGTACAGTTAGCAGCCATAGCACATCCTAACGCCAGTACCTCCTCTGGCTTTTTCAAATTCCCGCCCCCAGACACTTACTCATGGTTCCATTTAAACAAACAAACAAACCACCCACAAAAACAAACATTTGAGACACCGTCACAACAATAAACTTACACGTTTAGTTCCCAGAGGGAAATTAACGCGAAACTGAGCGGCTGATTGCCAACCACTGCCAGCACTCACAGGGAACAGGAACAGGAGATTCACACCCGGAGCTGCCACACACCCTTCGCTCACCTTGGCACCTCCAAGCCAAGGTCTGCAGGTCTGAGCCCTGGCACAGCGGCCTCTTGTCGCCCACCACCAGGCACAGCCATCGCAACTGCTCTGCAGTGCGTGCAAACCATCAGCTCAAATATCCACGGCTTTGTCCAGCACTTTGCCCGCTACCCAGGTGCCCCCAATTAGCTACTTAAACGCAGCAATCCCGGGGGAATAACGCCTCTAAACTGGGGTTATTGCTCCTACCTTTGCCCAATTGAGAACACCTGGGAACCAGCGCGAGCCCATAACGAGCTGGGCAGTCACAGCCCCTTCCCCGCAGTAAGGTCCCAGAGCTGACCCTGCTCCACTACTACCACTCTGCTCGCTCAGGACCCTCCTCACTTTGTTACAGCACATTAAAAGCTGCTTTTGTGTATCTTCTCCTAGCAGCAGAGCATCACACAGGCGCTTTTCCCCCCAAACTCAGCCCCGAGCCCCCAGGAGGTTCCACACCCGGGCAGGGGCCTGAGGGAGCACCTGAGCTCTGCCCACCCAGACCATCCCAAATCACAGCCCGCAGCTGAAACACATCAGCTCCTTCCAACTAATAACGGCTGGAACGCAGCAGCTCATTTCAGTGTTCAGAACTGGGGGGAAAGGCTCCACCTGTCACCTGAGGAGATATGAGAGATGTTCAGCCTTGCCACAGAAAAGCGTCACAGAACACCAAACCGCGGCCTTCTTTGAAGTTAAAAAACAATAAAACCCCTCACATTAACGCTCCGGGCCGGTGCCCTCAGGGCTCTCGGGGGAGCTCCCGGGCCGGTGCCCTCAGGGCTCTCGGGGGAGCTCCCGGGCCGGTGCCCTCAGGGCTCTCGGGGGAGCTCCCGGGCCGGTGCCCTCAGGGCTCTCGGGGGAGCTCCCGGGCCGGTGCCCTCAGGGCTCTCGGGGGAGCTCCCGGGCCGGTGCCCTCAGGGCTCTCGGGGGAGCTCCCGGGCCGGTGCCCTCAGGGCTCTCGGGGGAGCTCCCGGGCCGGTGCCCTCAGGGCTCTCGGGGGAGCTCCCGGGCCGGTGCCCTCAGGGCTCTCGGGGGAGCTCCCGGGCCGGTGCCCTCAGGGCTCTCGGGGGAGCTCCCGGGCCGGTGCCCTCAGGGCTCTCGGGGGAGCTCCCGGGCCGGTGCCCTCAGGGCTCTCGGGGGGGCCTCCGGGCAGCACTCTCGGGGGAGCTCCGGGCAGTACCCTCAGGGCTCTCGGGGGGCTCCCGGGCCGGTGCCCTCAGGGCTCTCGGGGGGCTCCCGGGCCGGTGCCCTCAGGGCTCTCGGGGGGCTCCCGGGCCGGTGCCCTCAGGGCTCTCGGGGGGCTCCCGGGCCGGTGCCCTCAGGGCTCTCGGGGGGCTCCCGGGCCGGTGCCCTCAGGGCTCTCGGGGGGCTCCCGGGCCGGTGCCCTCAGGGCTCAGGGGGCTGCGGGCGCGCCCCTCCGGCCGCCACTCACCCAGCAGAGCGCGGAGGTGCTTCAGGCGGGTCAGCACGTCCCGCTTCGGGTCTAGCGCCTTCTGCGTGGATTTCCTGACGTCGGCGTGGCCCTTCCTGGAGAACATCGCGGCGGGGATGGACCCACCGGGACACACCGGAGCGCTCCCCGCGCCGCTCCCGCCCCTGCTCCGCGCGGGGCCAGCCGGGAGCTGCGGGCACCGCCCCGTGCCTCTGACGTCACCGCGGCGTGGCGCTGACGTCACTGCGCCCTCCCCCCCGACAGGGACCCCCGGGAATACCTGATCCCCGATCCCTGAGGGAATGCCGGGCCGGGACTCTCCTATCCCTGAGGGGATGCCAGACCGGGACACCCCCCCCCCTCCCCCGATCCTTGAGGGAATGCCGGGATGGGATACCCCCCCGATCCCTGAGGGAGTGCCGGGCCGGGACCCCCCGATCCCTGAGGGAATGCCGGGATGGCATAACCCCCCGATCCCTGAGGGAATGCCGGGCCGGGACCCCCCGATCCCTGAGGGAATGCCGGGATGGCATACCCCCCCGATCCCTGAGGGAATACCGGGCCGGGACCCCCCGATCCCTGAGGGAATGCCGGGATGGCATACCCCCCCGATCCCTGAGGGAATGCCGGGCCGGGACTCTCCCGATTCCTGAGGGAATGCCGAGCCAGGACCCCCCGATCCCTGAGGGAATGCCGGGCCGGGACTCTCCCGATTCCTGAGGGAATGCCGGGCCGGGACCCCCCGATCCCTGAGGGAATGCCGGGCCCGGGACACCCCCTCCCCGATCCCCCGGGAATGCCGGGCGGGAGCGGAGCGCGTGCGATGGAGCCGCTGAGGGGACCGGGCACCTTAGGTAGGTTTGTTTGATCTATCAGGGGATCTGGACTTGGAAGCACCTCAGAGCCCACCCAGTGCCACCCCTTGTCATGGGCAGGGACACCTCCCACTGTCCCAGGATGCCCAACCTACCCTTGGACACTGCCAGGGATAGGGCAGCCACAGCTTCTCTGCCCACCCTGTGCCAGAGCCTGCCCACCCTCAGAGGGAAGGATTCCTTCCCATTGGATTTCTTCCTCCAATTCAGCTCTCCACAGGAAACCCCTCAGGTTTTGAATAACTGTTTGCACCGTAAATACATAAATAATCAGTGCTGTCTGTACCCCGTGACACGGAAGGTTCAGGGCTGTCCAACAACAGCACGACCCACCCACAGTGAGAGCCCGGCATGGCCTCCCTTAAAGGCCTTCAGACCCTCTCAGTAAAATTCCTGTGTGCAAAAAGTAAATTTTGCCAAGCTCCAGGGCAGGTTCTGTGGTCCTAAAAAGGAAAACAATGTGTGTCAGAGAAATACATTGTGTGTAAACTTCTTAGTCTTTACCAAAATATTTAAAATCAATCTGCATGTCATGTAGGAATTATTTTTCGGCCATGAATCGTTGTAGAATAATGAAATGTCACAAGAACTACTATTGTTAGGAGCAGAAAATACATCAGTGCCACCTCTGGCTTCCTGTGAGCCCTCTCAGGGACTGTTCCTGTGCTGAGCCCTGGGGTCTCCACACACAGGGCAAGCAGCAGGGGGGAGTACCCTGCTGGATAAATGAATAAATGTGTTGTGGAGGCAAGGCAGGGGTTGTGCAGGCAGGGGCTGCAGGCAGGGCAGGGCAGGCACCCCACGGGGGTGAGTGTGGCACAGCTGGCCCCTCTGGAGCACAGCTGGATTTGGGAAGGTGGGGAGCAAAGGCTGGCCCTGTCACCAAACCTCGTGGCATTCCTACTGCCCTTGGGAATTGGCTTCCTGCAGTCAAGAGGATGGACAGTGCTGACACACAGCATGTAAGAGAAAATGTAAACATTCATTTTCTTACACAGAAAAGGTGGAGCACTCAGCCTTGGAGTCAGGCACAGGAAATTCATTGCTGCCCCATTGGCCTGTGCCTTGGAGCCATTTCAGGCTTACAGTAATTCCTATTGCACACTCTTCCCATCACACCATTACATAATGTCCCATTCCAGAAAAGTTATAACTCTGCTGCAATTGTCTCAAATTTTGGGTCACGTGCTGCAGTTTGAGTATCTGCACCTTCCTGAGAAGGGTGAATTGGGCCATTCCAGCTTGTACCTTCCATTGCCATCTATCAATTTGTGCAGTTGGCTGAGGACAGAGCCAACAAAAGGAGCATGGCTAAAATCTTGGCTTGCTCTTGTTTCTTCCTTTTTTCCCCCCTTTTATTTTAATTGACTTACGAAACCAGTGACTTTCAGTTTGTCTCTTCTAGTGGTTTCTGGTTCCATATTTTTGCCTTGTTCTGCTTTGTTAAAAAAGGAACCAATGCAGATGAAGGAATTGGGGTTATGCAGCTGCTCTGCTGTCTGGTGACTTCTGTGGTAAGCAGGGAAGTGTTGTGGTGCTGAGCACTGAACTGCACAGCTTTGGTCACTTGCTGCTTTAAAGTTTGCCAGAAATTCTCCTTGTGAGAAGCTCCATGGAATAGGGATGTCATGGCTGGGATCAGGGTGCTCTAGAACAGTCCTTGCTCTTCTCTGAGGTCCTGGGAAATGGGGTCATGTGAGGAAATCAGTGAGTCAGCACCATCTAACAGTGGCATAATTGCAGTGGTTGGAAGTTATTGATTTGTGCTTTCAGCACGGAATTAAGGTTATTTATCTCAGTTCTCATGTGTGCATGAGCTGCAAGGTGAGAAAGTGCTGCTGGAGTTGGTGGGAGGTAATTACTTGTGGGACAGGACATTCCCCTGTGGAGCCTGGAGGGCTGGCACTGGGTTGTGACATTCAAGTGCTGCTGTAGTTGGTGGGAGGTAATTCCTTGTGGGACAGGACATTCCCCTGTGGAGCCCGGAGGGCTGGCACTGGGTTGTGACATTCAGCTGGGAGGAACCAGGGGAAGCTGAAAGGGCCCCTGCTGTCCCAGCAGCACTGAAAACCCTGGTGCAGAGCATGTGGGCCCAGCTGAGCCTGTGCAGTGGCTGTCGGTGGGCTTTCTGCTGAAACGAGACTAAGCCTGGACTCTGTATCACTTGTGGTGCTTCTGAAATGAGAAATAAGCAGGGGGATAAAGGGACAAACACTGGCATGATTTGGTGGATTCTTGTGAGAAGGGGCTTTGGCTACTTGGCTGTGGCAAGGAGAACTGAGCTCCCAGAAATTAAGGTGCTTCCATACAGAGTGGGGCAAGAGACTTTGCTTCTCAGAAGTTTCTTTTCCTTTCAGAGCATATATTAGCTGGAAATACACAGTCTAAACTCAACTGTCAAAAATTGAAGTTATTCTAAAGATTTCTGACACTTTTCCTGTTTGTTTTTGGTATGTCTTTGTATTAGGTGAACCATCATGGTAGAAAACAGAA
Source organism: Pithys albifrons albifrons (assembly GCF_047495875.1). Taxonomy (NCBI): domain Eukaryota; kingdom Metazoa; phylum Chordata; class Aves; order Passeriformes; family Thamnophilidae; genus Pithys; species Pithys albifrons. The sequence goes on along the minus strand of NC_092459.1, from coordinate 118,307,251 downwards.
TGATAACCCATGTCAGCACGTGGGGCAATACTTTGCTGAGTGTGTAGATGCATCACCATGTGCTGGCTAAATGTTCATGGTAACATTCCTTTGGCTTTTGTTAAGGACAGTCAGCTTAGCAGCAAGATGCAAAGCCATGGAATGGTTTCTCCTCAGAGTTTTAGGTGGGAAAATGTATCCTAATTAATATGTACCTGTAGGAACTCAGATTTATATTCAGCTGGCCTAGAACCTATTAGTTCAAACATCATCAAATGCAACTCTCAAATGATTCACTGAGGAGCTGATAGCACAAACCAGAAATGCCAGCAAACTGCAGCAGTGATTCCAGCCTGTGCAGGAGAACCACTTGTAAAATCCTGTGACTTGTGTTTTCTAACAATGTAACATGTGCAATTTCCCAGAAAGTCAGATGATGCATTTCCGAACGTTGATGCTTATGGTAGGATAATTTCCTGAAAGACATTTGGTCATTCAGCTTTCAGGATCTGAGGTAAAATCTATATAAAGCAGTCTCTGAAGGGGCCATGTGACAGAACTGAGTAGTTGAAGGTCACAGCACAGTGTGATGTGCTGAGCGAGCTGAGCAGATGGGCACAGGCACAGCAGTGTGTGCATGGGCTGGGTGTTCCTTGGGAAAATCCTTCCTTGTGCAGGAGCCTGCCTGCCTGCCTGGCTGTCTGCTTGGATAACTGGTGGGCAGACCCTCCTCCTGCTGCCTCTGCTGGAGTACAACCAGCATCCCGTTGGTCCTGGGGAGATTCTGGGGAGTTGTGGCACAGCCAAGGCTCGCTGACCTTGCAAAGGCTGTCCCTACAGTGCCTGTGGCTGCTGGCCCAGCCCTCCTGGCCAGGCTCCTTCTGCTCTTGAAGGAGTTTCTATTTCAGGCACCCATTTCAGGTGAGGGGCTGCACATCCCCAGTCCAAAACAGAGTAGTCTGAATTATTAATACGTGTTTGTGCCACAGGCCTGCACAGTATCCCTGAGTTACACGGCTCAGGCCTTTCCTTCCTCCTTCTTGGGAGCAGCCTGGTCCTTCAGGGAGTAGTGGGGCAGTGCTGGCAGTGAGGGTCCCACAGCATGGATTGCCCCCCTGCGGGGCAGTGAGGGCCCCACAGCAGGCACTGCCCCACAGCAGGGATTGCCTCCATAGGGCAGTGAGGGCCCCACAGCAGGCATTGCCCCCCTGCAGGACAGTGAGGGCCCCACAGCAGGGATTGTCCCCCCTGCAGGACAGTGAGGGCCCCGCAGCAGGCACTGCCCCACAGCAGGGATTGCCCCCATAGGGCAGTGAGGGCCCCACAGCAGACATTGCCCCCCTGCAGGACAGTGAGGGCCCCACAGCAGGGATTGCCCCCCTGTGGGGCGGTGAGGGCCCCACAGCAGACATTGTCCCCCCTGCAGGGCAGTGATGGCCCCACAGGGCAGTGAGGGTCCCACAGCAGGGATTGCCCCCCTGCAGGGCAGTGAGGGCCCCACAGCAGGGATTGCCCCCCCGCAGGGCAGTGAGGGCCCCACAGCAGGCACTGCCCCCCTGCAGGGCGGTGAGGGCCCCACAGCAGGGACTGCCCCCCTGGCAGTGAGGGCCCCACAGCAGGCATTGCCCCCCTGCAGGACAGTGAGGGCCCCACAGCAGGGATTGTCCCCCCTGCAGGCCAGTGAGGGCCCCGCAGCAGGCACTGCCCCACAGCAGGGATTGCCCCCACAGGGCAGTGAGTGCCCCACAGGGCAATGAGGGCACCACAGCAGGCATTGTCCCCTTGGCAGTGAGGGCCCCACAGCAGGCATTGCCCCCACAGTGCAGTGAGGGCCCCACAGGGCAGTGAGGGCCCCAAGGCAGGCACTGCCCCACAGCAGGCACTGCCCCCCCACATAGCAGGCACTGCCCCCCTGCAGCCAGGCTGTGCCACCGTTCTTGGTGCCGCCTGTGCCTCCCGGAAACCTCCTAGGGCCGTGTGGGGCAGGCGAGCAGGAGCTGTGGCTCTCAGGTGTGCTTGTCATCACCCTGAAGACGTGGTTACTTTCTGAATTTCCCATCAAAAGGATGACACAAATCCCGTGTTGCTGGTCAGAGAGCAGGGAATCACCACAGTGTGTGACCAAGCGTGGGTCAGAGCCACAGGCACAGTGATAAACCAGGATGTGCCTTGGTGCTGTCACCATTGCCTTGGGTGGGCCAGGAGGAGCAGGAGCATTCCCTGCTCATAGTGCTCATAGTGCATTCAGCTCACAGGAGGGAGGAGTCCCTGTCCTGTGTGCTCACCTGCCCTAAGGTAAGGGCAGGGGTAAGGAAGTGCCTCTTGCTGTGCAGTTTGTGGAAAGGTGACACTGGCCACACGAATTTCACTGGGCCTGAGGAACAGGCAGGGTTGCTTTTCCCGTGGAGTCTGAAACTTTAATGGCACAGATTAAATTACGGAACTTCTCCCCTTACCTGTGTCAATATAACACTTTATACTAAGCCCAGGAAGAAGGGCAGGAGAAAAGTAAATACAGGAGACTTGCCTCCTGAATAACCTACAGGTGAGATAATGATTTCCTTAGCACAGGATGTCGGTACTGACTCTTTGCCCTTCAACCCAAATGCTTCAAATTGTATTTGGAAAGTTGTTTCTTGTGTCCTCTTGCATATCCTTGGTCCAACACAACCATTAAGGCACCCGAGCTTCTTATTCCTGCATTGGAATGAGCTCACTTGATGCTTCCTGGCTCAGGTGCTGGTGCTTGGCAGGGCTCTGGTGCTGTGCCAGCACAGGGATACGAGGCTCTGCCCTCTCCGTCCTGATAGGACGTGCAGAAAAGACTTTTCCCTCTGGCTCTGAGTTTCATAGTTTTATTTTCCCAATATAGGGCATGCAGGCATGGATCCCTGCTCCTGCAAAGCTCTGCCTCAGACTCCAAACCACATGGTTAGTGCTGAATTTCTACTACATATGCCTGACTTTTTCTACGTCTGGGTCCTGCAAATGGCTTTCCATGGATCAGCCTCTGCAAAGGTTTGGAGTTCTGCTGAGTTTATGAAAGCAAAACACTCATTTAACACTCACTGAGGGTCTGCCCTGGGGACTGTCATCAGCACCTGAAGGGTTTCTCACTGTTGTCCATGGAGTGTCCCAGCCTTTGGAGGGGCTGGCAGTGCAGAGGAAGCCAGAGGGCTGTGAGCGGTTATCCAGCTTATCCAGGGCTGGAGGAGAGCAGTCCAAGGGGCACAGTGTCTGTGTGTCCTGAAGACTCATACTGGCCTCCTGGATGAGCACCCCCCAGCCTCACAGCTTAACAGAGAACTGTTAATTATTTAGCAGGAGTTACTTACTTAATGCTTGTAGGAGTTGAATATTGACTTCAGGAAAAGCAGATAGGACACAGCTCCCAGGGGACTCAGGATAGCAAATCGTGGGTAACAGCACTGAAACAAATAACTCACCTAAGACTGGGAGCAGGAGGGTCCCTGAGCACAGCAGTGTTGGGGAGCAGGAGTGTCCCTGAGCCACAGCAGTGTTGGCGAGCAGGAGTGTCCCTGAGCCACAGCAGTGTTGGCGAGCAGGAGTGTCCCTGAGCACAGCAGTGTTGGGGAGCTGGGCTTTCACAAGTTCTCACTCTGGCAGTAAAAGGGAATGGATCTTCTGGGTACTGGGCTATTTAGTAAAAACCAGATGGAAAACTTCTAACCACTGCAGCATATGAGGCATTCAGGTATCGTTCATATAGTAAAAATTACAGAAGTGCACTGCCAAAAAGTCCTGACAGATTTCCTTCTGCCAGAATCTCAAACTGTGTACAGAGGGAAAGAGAAGGATTTATGTCTGTGGATGGAAAAAAATCCAAAATAGAAAGATCAGGGGATTGCATGTCCCATGATACCTTCTAAAAGGAAATGGTATGGAGGATGTGGAAATTTCATGGAGTAAAAATATCAACCCACCAAGGGGAGTTCAGACGACGCTTGCGAAAGGCTGAACTGCATGAGGAGGTTTATGGCACGTTGTGCAAGCCCAGAACCTGCTGCCCTGTCCAAGATCTTTCCACAAGGAGGAGTTCCAGCTCAACTGGAGAGTGGGCTAGGAAAGCAGAGATTGCTCACACCCTAAAAGCAGGAAAATCATCCCTCTGCTTCCCTGCTCTGTGTGCCACGGCACAGAGATAAAGTGCTGCTTGTCTCAACTGCACTAAATCCGAGATAAGTGCTGTTTACTTCGCCCCTCTCCAAGAGGAAAGGTCACTCGTGGAGCTGCAGCAATTTCCTCCTGGCAGCGCTCACCTCTGGCCCGGCGTGGTGGAGCTGCAGAGCCTGTGTCCCTCCTTGGGGACACGCCTTAACCCTGTCCCTGCCGGCCCTGCCCTCGGCTGGCTCTGAGCGTGCCAGGCAGAGCACGCAAGGGCTGCAACAGCAGCGAGGTGGGGACAGTCAGGCTTACAGGAGCACTTCTGGTCCTAGGAAAAGATGCACAGAGGCTGCAGTCGGGGTCATTTTTTGCTGCAAGTTATGGATGAAGAGTTCTCCCACCTGAAAAAAGAGCCCATATTTTCCTCTTGTCCTCTGCTCAGCTTTCTTGGGTTTATATTGTCATATTTTTAACCTAAACTCTTTTTTTGACTCAACATTGCATTCATATTTTCATTTTTCTCTCACCTTGTGGTTGCTCTTTATCACTCAAAGGAACAATAAACGAGGAAGGAAGGAGCTGGCCGGGGTTGCCCTTAAGCTGGGCTTTGTTAACATCGAGTTTGACCACTGGGATTGTCCTAACCCCAAGTGCAGTTCCTTCTAACCAACCAGACTGTGTGATGGCTCCCATTCTCCTCCTGAAGAGAAGATCTCAAATGCTTTCGTACATGAGAAAGAGAACAAAACCCCCTTCAAAATGAGCCAGGAACACACAAAGCAGCCGCTGGCCACTGATGGTACACACATTCTTCCTTTCTTTCTTCCCTTGCAAATGAAGGACTGCAGAAAGCAGTGCAGTAATTACAGCCTGCAGAAATGGCTTGGTTTTCCTACATGGACAAGCCTGACAAAAAATCATAAAAAATAATTTTTAACAACACAGCTGGTGGTCAGATGAAATTATGTGGTTAGCTTTGAAACTATATTAAAAGAGAAATTTTAATTAACCTGTACCACTGAGTCAGAAGATAAGATCTGATGCATCTAACAGGCCTACAGACAAAATATGATAAAATAATTATTTGCAATTAGATATATGCATTACAGACAATGTTGTAATTAAAATGTACTTAATGTCACAGGAGGTCCTTTATTATCAAAATCATTTGTAGAAGGACCGTGGAAACAATGTGATGATTATCCATTCCTCTGGAAAAAAAAAATCTCGGAATTTGCCAAGAGCCCCGAACATTTCTGGGTTTGGAGCAGACACCAGCACAGTCCAGCATCTCTCCCAGTGCCAAGTCCATGTGCCCAGGGTCCAGTGGTCGGGGTGTCTCTCACTGGCAGGGGTGAGAGCCTCGTGCTGCAGAGGAATTGCCAGATTTCACTGCAGGGAAACCAACACACCAGTCCCAAGAGGATGCCGAGGTTCTGTTCTGCCACTCCACGCTGCCACACTCAAATCCTCCTTGTAAGGAGGCAGGGCAGTGCTCCAAGGCAGCTGGGAGTTAGTGTATCTTCATGGAAATAGTTATTTATTTCTTCATGGAAATAGTTATTTCTTCATGGAAATAGTTATTTCTTCAAATCATAAACAGGAACGGAAATTGCTGTGAAATGTATCAAACTGGAGGAATTGCTTGAGGGGAAAACACCCCCCAGTACATCATCAGCTGTGTCTTTATCTCCCCTACGCTGCTCCACTTTCCCGTTTCAGGAGAACAAAGAGGATGTGCCAAAGCTGCTTTGGGATTTCAGTGAAAAATAATGAGAATTCATTGCTAATTAGGGCTCCAATTAAAACCCCTGATCTTTGCAGGAACGCTGTTAATGAACTTGTAAATTGCAGCTGCAGAGTTGCATCTCTCTGAACATTCCCTGGGCTGTTCCATGTGTGTGTGCAGGAGTGGTGAGCAGGGGTGGCTGCTGCCCAGAGCTGTCCTCGGAGCTTGGGAAGTGGGAATGCCAAGGCTTCGTGTGGGGATTTGCTGAAGACAAAGCTGAAGGTTGAGATTAGGATGACATTTGTCTCACAAAGTATTTGGCTTTGTCAAAAAGAAGAATGGTATTTCGTTAAGTATTTTTGATCAGTCCTAATCTAATTAGAAAGCTCTTTATTTACTCATGTGTCACGATGCCTGATCTTCACTGACACAGTTCTCAATTGTTGTTGGTTTGCTGGCTTGAAAATGTGTGAATCCTCTGACACTCACCTAGTAAATGTTGAGAGTGGCAGTCACAGTTACTCAGGGATGTGTCGCTGCCTCTTTGCTCATGAGAGCAAACAGACAAACTGTGTAGACCTGCACCTTTATACACTCCCAGGCATTTAAATCAGGATGGACTGCCCCGTGGATGTCTCCAGCTCCCGGGCAGGGAAGGAGGAGCCTGCAGAGAATTAAACGAGAATGTAAATGTGCTGGGGGGGAAAATCCTGTTCCTTTTGTCCAGCTGCTGGTTCAGGTCCCAGCAAACAGAGCCAAACCCAGCTGTGCTGGAATCAGCAGCCACAGCAGCAAAGGCCCCTTGCCTGGTCCCCCCTCACTCCCAGCTCTCCAGCACTTGCAGGAGACACATCCCCCTGGGGTTCTGTGCCAACAGCCTGTGTTCTCTGCTCCCTGGAGAACAGTGGGAAACCATTGGAGGACAATTAGCAGGAGCTCTGAGACACTTCTGGAACCTGATCAGAGGCTGGAGATGGCAAAACATCGATAAAGTTCATGTTAATTGCACCCATTTTCCTATGAACTAGCAGTGAAACAGGAGCCCAGACAGTGGGTGATGTTGGCAAGTGCCTCTGGAGTTCATCTGCTCCAGCCTCTGCTCAGGGTGGGATGCCTGGAGCAGGGACCTCAGGACTGTGCCTGGCTGGCTTTGGAACATGTCCAGGGATGGAGACTGCTCAGCCTCTCCAGCCAACCTGGGCCAGTGTCCAACCACCACCAAAGGGGTCTGATGTGCCTAGTTGGGATTTTCTGAGTTGCAGTTTGTGTGTTCTCCTCTTTGAAGGAGATTTGAAGAAAAGTACAGAGCACCAGGGATGAAGTGCAACGTGAATATCGGGGCGAAGGAGGGAAGTGAAGCGTTTCATCCTTGTTCTGGTATTAATTTTTTCTGTTTCATCCAAATGCATAGATTTGATTTCTGAGAGTATGTCACAGCTGATGAGATCCATAATGGAGCCATTCAGGGGCATCTCTGAACATGCACTTTTCCCACATATAAAAATGTACCTGAAATTTTGAAAGATGGAATACTCATTTGCCAATTTAAAAAGAAAATTGAGAGAATGAGAAAGAGAGACTTGTGGAGTTCTAAGTCTTCACAGAACACCAATGGAAAAGCACATGTACATTTAGAATGATGTTGACATTTCTGAAATCAGAGATAGGATGTTTTATCTAAATTACACCAAAGCCCTTCAAGATAATGTGCTGTGTAATAGCTGCAGTTTTAGGCACTATTTCATTTTCAATTTTCTGTACAAAAAGCATGATTCTTATCCACAATTCCAGCTCAGTGTTTGACAAATTATTAGCATGTGTTGCCAGCTGCACCTAGTGCAGGGAAGGCTGTACTTGAGGGGAAAAGGCTGTGTTTCCACCCTGCTCTTTGCTGGCTGTGCCAGCATTCCCTGCTATCCTGAGAGGAGGCAGAGCCAGCCAAGCTCAGGCCTGGGGAGAGGTGGGTGCCTCCTCCTCCTCTCGTGGGCACTCCTGCTTGAAGCCCAGGTTTGGTGTGAGCCCTGTGTCCCTCCTGGTGTGTCCCGACAGGCAGGGCTGGGACTGGGGGGCACCTCCGACCTGCTGAGTGCTGCAATAACCCCAGTAATCGGTCACACATCTGCACAGGTTGTGGTGCTCTGAAGGGTCCTAAAGCACCTCAGAGATAAGTCTGGGCTGCTGAGAGAGGGCCCTCAAGAGCTACTCAGGAGCCTCTGGAGGAGTTGCTTTGTTGTTTAGAAGTGTGTCCTGACACGTGCCCATGTGCCCCCGTGCCAGCTGCTCCCTCTGTTAGTGCTCGTGTGTGTGGCCTATGCTGGGCTCACCTTACAGAGGTGTTTCCTTCTCTTTGGCAGCTGGAAAGGTGTAAATCCTTTTGACACCTGCTTGGCATCAGTGGTGGTGCCGCTGCCCTGGCCTTTCCTTCTCCTGGAAGCAAAGCCCTGTGAGCTCTGGAGAGCAGGATACAGGTGAACCTCGCCTGTATCCTCAGGGTGGTGGGAGGGAGGTTCCTGCAGTTCTGACCAGCTTCTGGTGCCCAGGGGTGTGCCCAAAGGTAAAATAACCACCTGTCTTCAGGGAGCTTCCTCCTCTCTTGTGGGTATCCAAGGGAACCAGCATGTGCTGGCACAGGACCCCCTTGGAGGGGCAATGAGACAGTCTGACCCCCTGAGTCCCTTGGTCCAATGCTCTTGTTTCCAGAAAAGTTCAGCAGTGTGGGGAAGTTACTTGCTAATTTTGTGTGTCATGAGGTGTATCTGCAGGCATGTTCATTGCCAGCAATGCTGAGTGAGGGAATGTGGAGCCCTGGGTCAGGATTTCTGTGTAATTCCCATGCCAAGAGCAAGCTGCCCTGACAGAGCTGGCAAGGGGCTGCAAATGAGTTTGATGATAGGTGGCATGTGCTTATCAAAAAGGCAGGACTGCCACTCACATCCCTGGCTGTGGTGGGATGGAGAGCCTGCTCCCTCTGCAGGGAGCTCTGACTGCAGCTCTGTGCATTTGTAGGAAAACTCCTTGCTCCTGGGAAGTCTCTATTGAGATACCAAGAAACAAAATCTGGAAAGAGGGTCTTTTTTGCCCATATTCTTACAAGTCAGTAATCCTCAGCAAACTGTGTGTCGTCCCAGGGGTGGAGGTGCAGCCCCAGGCGCTCCCAGCTGGGATCTGTGGAGCAGGAGCACGAGTCTGCAGCAGTCAGGGGGTTCATAAGTCATACAGCACCAAAGCATAAACTAAACTCTGCTGGGAAATTAAATGCAAGGAACAGAAATAGTTATGTTGGCAAGCTGAGAATAGTGCTGGCAGCACTCGGGCTGGTTGCCAAGGGAGGGGGCAGAGCAAGGAAAGGGGAGCAGTGGCTGTGACTGTTGTTGCTGCCTTAACAAATATGTGCATTAAAGGTGATAAACTCATACTTTTAAACTATGCAGGATTTATGTTTGGAAACTGAGTAAGGGAACCACGGGAAGGAAGAGCCTTGGACTGCATCTCAGAGGTGATCTGTCTGTGGCCAAAATAAATGTGTTTGTTTCAGCTGGTCACTAGGAATGAATACATGTAAATATCTATCTGTGCAAGGTTTAACTGGGTCCCTGAGCCCTGGCAGTGGCAGCCTGGGATCAGAACGGGGAACTGCTATAAGGATCAGCATATTGCTGGCTCACAGGCAGGGCAAGGGAAAGGGCTTTCATCAGTTCCTGCATTTTTGCTGGGCTCTGATCAGGTTCCCCCAGGATGGAGGCAGAGCTTCCCTCGGACTGCAGCCACTGTGGGATTGAGTCCTGCAAATAGCCTGCTGAGGGGACAGAGGGAAATGGGAACTGCAGTATTTTGGTCCTAGTTATAAATGATTTATGGTATTTATTTATCTTCACCAAATGTTCCCCAGCTCATTGGAGTTTGCTCTTTTATACACTCATGCCCAATTTTAGGAGTAGGCCATGCTCAAACATACTTCTCTGCTCAGTAAGAGGGACTGTGCTTACTGCAGTGCAGAATCAGGGGCCAGAAGATCTTCAGAGGGGTGCTGGGTGTGTTCAGGCTTCATCCATCACTGCAGCATCACAGAAGTGGAAAATGCAGGGAGAGAATCTCTGGGGAGAAAATAAATCTGAGGTTTGTCCGGTCCTGTCTTTACACACAGCACATGCTGCCCTGAGGTCTTGCTCCAGCACAGGCTTGAGGGTTGTTTGGAGTAGTCTGACTTTGACATGCAGCAAAGAACTTTGTGTTTGGGCTTTGTGTAGGACAGTGAGATCACAGCTGGACAGGGCTGTGTCAATATTCAGCTTTGTCTCTTAATGAAACCAACCTGGGCAGAGCCAGACTCTGGTGTTTGTGTCCCAGAGTTCTGGAGAGCACTCCTCTGGAGGGTTTGTGCCACTCTGGGTGTAAAGGATGTATTGGCTCCTGTCCTTAGCAAAAGGAGAGGCATAACGAGATGGCAAAATGATTAACCCACACAGAGAACCTGCAAAATTAGATCTCTCCTGGGTCATTAGACCAGACACTTGTGCAGCCAGAAAAGCTACAAAAATGGTCTGGTGTAAAAGATGACACTCTTAACCACCTGCTGTGGCTGGTACCCCTGTAGTACACTAGAATTTGATTTACTGTTTGGTTTTGTGTCCTACAGTTGTTGGCAGCTCCCATACAGACCCCTTGTTTTAATGTTTATTTGCATGTTTAATTACTCTAGAATAGCACAATAATTACCATGTAGCTACAGAGGAATTACGTGGTTGTCCGTACTCTGTAAACCAGTGCCAGCCTCCTCTGCAAACAAATAATTATGCAGCTAACATACCTGTTAACTTCCACAGGAATTAGCAGGGTAACAGAGGAATGGGAAACGTTCATAATTAAATATTTATAACTGGTTTATAAGTAATGTGCAAAAGTCTTTAGTTAGCTTTTTCTTTTCCTACCATGTTAGACAATATGAGCTGGAACTAGGGGAAATGCTGTGGTGGAAATAAAGCTGCCAGAGGTGGGCTCAGTAACCGCAGGCAGTATTCCTTCAGAGCCTGTTCGTTCTGCCGATGCGGGCTGTGGTCAGTCAAAGTGCTTCCAAACAAGTTCACCTGTGCTCTGGCTGCAGCTCGGGATGCCGGGACGTGTCCTGGGAGCCGGGAAGGAGCCACGAGGTGGCACTGCGAGCCAGGGAATGAGCTGCTCCCACCTGCCCGGCGCTCATCGCGTCAGTGACTCAGCCCTGAGACCCGCCGGACGGACACTTGGCCTCGCACGGCAGCTCAGGTAGGGTTTCAAGCACCCTTTCCTTTCTAAGAATATTTTTCCAAACTAAAAAAAGCTGTCGGGGTGAACATCTCCACCCGCTACGTTGTTTCACGCTGGTGAATATCTTCAGGAAGCTGCTGTGTTTGCTTTCGGTTCAAAGGCTCCCTGTGGCTTGTTTGCAAAACATGTTGCCTTGTGTTTCCCCTTTGCTCCCAGGGGCTCTGCTTCCCCACAGCTGGTTTCTATACATCCAGCATCGCTGGTCCTCAGGGTACAGGACATGGAAAGAGCATTCCTCGTTCTGGCCCAGCAACCCCTCTCCTCCACTTCCCCTGGCTTGTGGTGAGAAATGCTTGCAGACCATGGTGGAGGAGGGCCTGTGTTTCCTGGGTACAGCAGGACCTACTGATGTGCTGTCCAAGTCATGGTGTGATGGAGACAAACTGGTTTTATCCAGTGTGAATCACTTGCAGGTCTGGATTCATCCCCAGGGATGCTGGGAATCAAAATCCTGCATGGTGCTTCTTCCAAAAGGATGCTGAGTTTGTTTCCTGTTGTATTGCTTTGGGGAGAGCAAAAAGGGCTAAATTCCGGGTAATTCTGGGTTCTCCTGGCACTGCAGGAGCAGTGTGTGCCCAGGGGAGGGATGTGTGAGGTGGGGGGTCCCAGTGGGATCCTGAGGCAGTGCAGGTGCCAGTCAGAGCAGCCCCTGCCCATCCATCCCTGCACTGGCCATGGCTTGAGCAGCACCACCCACACTGCTGCAGCTCTTCCACAGCAGACCTGCACCATACCCAGTCTCATTTCTCTGAGAGAAGGAGAATACTTGGCTCCCTGCTTTCTTTATGAAGTCAGCTCATTTATTTGCTCTCCAGAAAGCCTCTTTACAGCCCCTTCAGGACCAGCAGTGTGTGGCTCTGGGATGGGAGGCTGCTCTGGGGCCGCGTGCTGTGCCAGGACAGCTCTCCAGCAGTGGGATTGTCTGCAGTCCAACTCTGCAAATCCCATCTGGGGGAGACAGCAGCAGAATTCGGTTTGACTGTTACCTGTGCTCAGCCCAGCCTGGAGCGTTGGTGCAGTGCAAGGGGAATGTTAATCTGGCAGAACAAATGCTGTGAGTTATTGTGTGTTTGCTGATCTGGGGGCTGCTGGCTGCCCCCTGAGTGTCTCCCAGCCTCTTTGCCCGGGAGAAGCCCTGGCTGTACTGCCTGTGGGCACCAGATGGCATCACGGCGAGCACTGGGAGCTGGCAGCGAGCACAGGCAGCGGGAAGCTTGGCTGTGAGTGTTTCTGGGCATGGTTCCAGGCAATAATATCTTTTCCTACCAGTTGTGAAGGATCTGAACTTTGGTTTGCATGAGAAGCTTAAAAAAGCAACTGTTTAAAAACTTGAATCCCTTCTCTGGCCTGCCTGGTGCTTCAGGCAGCGCAAGGCTTCTGAGTGGGCACGGGCTGGGCGTGGGAGCCCAGCCATTCCCGGAGCCTGCGGGGCTCGGCGTGGTACTGGGGCTCTCCCAAATGGACTGAGTCGGGGTCACACCTGTGTCACTGCCAGTGTGAGGCAAAGCAGGACTCTGAGGACATCACGGTCTGTCTTGGCCCTGGGGAAAGCAGGAGCAAACACCTGGGAGCAGCACTGAGCAGGCTGTGCAGAGCTCTGACAGCGCTGCAGAGCCTCGCTGGCATTTCTCCCACGCCCAGCTCTGCCCACCTTCTGCAGGGGGTTCTGCCCCTCTGACCATTCTGCCGTGATTCTCAAAGTGTTTCTGTTCTTTTGCTGTTTGAGCATTTGTGTGTGTAGTTGCAAAGCTTTGAAGTGCAAGGTGGTGTCCCTCAGAAAGCATTTAAGTGTGAGGGTTTTTTATTGTGGAACAAGTCATCCCTTTAATTCTGACTCTCTAAAGAGAACATTAGTGCAAAGCCAGGATTGTCCCTGCACAGCCCCTCGGAAGAGCAGGTGGAGAGGACAAGCTGCACACTGCCAGCGTATCCCCGAGCTTTCAGCCACTTGATTTGAAACAAATGTTTTTTCTGTGGGTTGATAAGGTCTCGGTTCAGCAAAGGAACAAACAGCAAAGCTGATGTTCTCTCACATGCAGTCGTGTCCCTCGAGAGGAAAGCGGGCTTCACCAGCCCAGATGATTTCCAAAGCCACCCTGGGGCTGGGTGGGGAAGTCAGAGGCGCCTTCCTGAAGAATAGAGCCCGTAGTGTCTGCGCTGCAACACTGCTCCCCTTCTGTCCGTCTGTCTGTAGCTCTTTGTTATGTCAACATCTGTAGCTGTGAGTAAATAGCCCCAGGGCAGAACGCAGCTTGTGCTGCCGCAGCGCCGGCTGGGCATGGGCCAGGCCCTCTGTCTGCCCCGGGGCAGGGCTGTGGGCAGCGCTCCCAAACCCCTCGGTTATGGTGAGTGATATTGTGGGGTGCTGCGTTGGCTGTGCAAGCTGGAACAGCCTCTGTCAGCCCGGGAAGAGGCTGCACTGCTGCAGCTCAGCACCTGAGGCTGCAAGTGTGGCAAGGCACGGGGGCTTGTCTGGTTAATCTATGAAAAACATCCCTGTCTTCACATGTCGGCTCTCACCAGGAATCTTTTGAGCTCTTCTGATTCTTATTTATAGAAATTATGAGTATTTATGATTGTTTAAATGCTCAGAACTCTTAGGAGAAGTCCTGTTACCAGCAAGGACTGTGCAGTCCTGCCTGCTCTCAGCCAGGGCTGGGCAGGGGCACTGCAGGGCTGGGGTAGGAGCCCAGGAGCGATTTGTGTGGAACCAGCCGGTGAGGGAAGGGGGGCAGAGGGGCAGGAGTGTGAGGGGCCTTCACAGGCACCAGAGATGCCAAATGACTGACAGTAAGGGGCTCGCTGGCTCAGCAGCTCCCAGGGATGCCCTAAATACCGCGGGCTGCAGGAGGGACACAGTCTGGGCAGACGCCTTCCCCAGGCACTCTGCTGAGCACCAGCAGCAGCCTCATCGTGCTGGCATCAGTCTCTGGGGCATTTCCCTGCTCGGGGAGCCCCTAATGAGCAGGTGATTGTCTGTGTCAGTGCAATCTCAGAGCTCTGTCCAAGGGGAAAATAAGATCACAGCAACTTGCCAAGGAAATACTGTAGTGAGCTATTAGTTAGGCTGCAGGAGTAAACTTTGGAAGTTGTGCTTTGTCTCTCTTCTCTGTTGGCTGCTGTTGTATGTGAATTCAGAGTGCTCTTTTCCCTGGAGCTGTTTCTGGCAGACCTGGCCTCCTCCAGGCAAGGAGTGCTTTCCCTGGTCCAGCTGTATTGGAGCTGTTCTGCTTTCTAGGCCTGGCCTATCTGCTGTGGAGATGAACCCTCCAGGTGGTTTGTGTGCTTGCAGCATGCCAAGGCTGTTGGACAGCCCAGTGTGGCACGAGGTCTGTGCAGGTGAGTAGTGGGAGGCAGCAGATCCCAGAGTGCTGAGGAACACATTGGGCAGAGGGCAGGCAGGATCCCAGAGGTCTGTCTGGGGCCAGGCCAGATCCCAGGGATCTGTCTGGGGCCAGGCAGGATCCCAGGGATCTCTCTGGGCCAGGCAGCAGTTCTGGGCATGGAAAAGGGCTGGAGCTTGGGTGAAACAAGCTCAGATCAGGTTTTGCTTAGACCTGTGGTCAGAATGCATCCTGGAGCTGCCTTTGAACAGAACCACAGTGCAGTGGGTGGGTGGGAGGCTGTGCAGACAACGGGCTGCTGAGGTGAGGAGCTTGTTCCACACACCAAAAGGCACTTTTGCACCACAGGTCACAGAGGTTGGATCATCCCCCATGGATCCACATACCTGTGTGTCCATATGTCTGTCCTGCCTGGCAGGTGAGGGGCTCTGGAGTCCCTCAGTGCTGCTGGGCGAGTGGGTGAGAGCCTGAAGGAGATGTGGCTGGGTAAACATGCTCACTTTCCACTGTTTACAGAACACTTAATTAACGTTGATAGCTAATTAGTGTTCTCTATTTTGATGTTTTTGCATCGATCTGATACATGCTACAAAAGATTGTGCAGGAGGAATAGGGTGTCCTTCACTTCGCCAGGACCTTCACCTGCCTTTGTTCTGGTGTGTTCGGAGATGCTGCGCCAGGCCCACCAACCATTCTCTTGGTTCCAGCCAATTTTTTTCCTCCTTTGGAGTCTTGACAGTACATTTTGCTTCCATTGAGCAATAAGGGGAAGACTTAAAAGCACAGAGGACCGTAAGGAATCTCATTTCACTGGAAGGTTGGGTGCCTAATTGCCCTTTGTGCCATTAAAAAAATCCCCCCATATGTGTTTTGTTTTGTCTGTGGGCTTTTCCCTCCCCACACGGGCAAAAATCGATTGATCAATGTTTGTTACAAAGTTATGAACAAACGTCTCCGGGCTCTTTGCTGCATTGATGTCGCTCAGTATGTTCTCCTCGCTCACAAAATTAGTTGCAAAGTCAGCAGGAGGTTGGGAGAACAGAGCGTGGGGTTTGTTTGCATAGCACACAGCCTGGCTACTGCCTAAATAACAAACCCTGCCTCGTTCACACATCTGACCGGCGCTGGGCTCTGCTTCTGGTTTAGGAATTGTTGTTTGAATAAAAGGTCATTTACTGCCTTACTGAGGGGAAAACAACAGCGTAAATGTACAGTGGTGTGCAGCACACTGGGGGTTTTCAGTGGGGCACAAAGGAGGTGGTGTGTGGGAGCTGTAAACAGCCCTCGGCACAACCACGTGTGAGAGGGGCTGTGCTGGGGGTGCCAGCTGGGGGAGTGGGGGCTCACACCTCCCTGGGCACAGTGCACAGAGATGTGGGGTGTATGGGGGGCTCACAGTGCCACAGAGATGGGATGTGTATGGGGGGCTCACAGTGCCACAGAGATGTGGGGTGTATGGGGGACTCACAGTGCCACAGAGATGTGGGGTGTATGGGGGGCTCACACCTTCACAGGATCCATTGTCACAGAGCTGTGGGGTGTGTGGGGGGGCTCACAATGTCACAGAGATGTGGAGTGTGTGGGGGGCTCACAGTGCCACAGAGATGTGGAGTGTTTGGGGGGGGCTCACACCTTCACAGGCCCCCAGGCACACTACATTGTAAACCCAAGGGCTGGCATGGTGAGCCTGGGCCCCACCTCCCTTTAGCTGCAGCAGGACCCGAAGGTGACTGTCCCTGGCCAGCAGTGGGCCTGGACACCGGTCAGAGGGGCTGTGCTGGCCAGGGGTGTATCCGTGCTCTGCCCAGAGCCCCCTCCACGGGTGCTGCCTCCAACTGCAACCTGCCTGTAGCAAGGCAAGGAGCCAGAAAGGGTGGGTGTGGCTGCAGAGACACCTGTGCCCACACCTGCAGTGAGGGCAGAGCGTGCCCAGCGGTGCCTCCTGGCAGCCCTGCGCCTGCCCTCCCTCCCAGATCAGTTGTGATGAGCCTCTTATCTCCTGCACTCCTACAGCCTTTATCTTTCTCTTCTCCTGCCACATTTCAGCCTTTAAGTCTCGCTGTAGTATTAAACCATCCCATGTTTTGCTTCACTTGCCTTCAGTATTTACATGATATTTTTAATGTATGGAAACAAACATGTGCTGGGAACAGTCACAAAATGCCATCAGCACTTCCTCCCACCTCTTTCTGCAACATTTCTTGTGTTTCTGCTGGAACAGCAGGAACCCAAAATGTGCCAAATGAAGAGATATAATTTTAATTTATGGGAGTTCTTAAAAGGCTCCTTTAGGTTCAGATTAATCCCTACTGCAGGTTCAAGGGAAAGTTTAAGAAAATCAATTTTCCCAGGCTAAAAAGAGCAAACCCACTGCAGTGTATATAGTGCCCTTTGTTACTGGAATCAATAGCTCTGTTCCCAGGGCTGAATAATCACTTTTTTATATAATGTTAGTACACACACAGACTTATCTCCTCCAGACTTTGTTGTTGAACCTGCAGTAAAATATTTTGACTGTAACAGTTTCTTGCTCTTATCCTTGTTTAATTTTTCCCTGTATCTGAGTCTTGCTCTAAGCTTGAAATGGGTTGATTATTCCCTGCTGTGGCACTGGCGTGGAGTATAGAAATGTTTCAAATTAATGTTTTTTCCAAGGAATCATAAGAAGTGTCAAGCATGGCAGTAGTTAAATGCAGCGCCGTTTGGGTCTGGCTTTGGCAGGGAGTATTTTCCAACAGCCCGTTCCAGAATGCTGGAGTGAGAGGGAGGACATGTGTGCATCGTGGCCAGGGCCATGTTCTGGGAGCAAATGTGTGCAAGGCACAGCTGATTGCTCCTGGAGCCAGGGGGGCATTTCTTTGGTGCTGTGTGGGCTGCAGGTGCTGTGAGGGGCTCAGTGGGATTTCCCTCCCAGACATTCCCACCCCTGGATAGGGCCGGGAGTACTCACAGAGCAGAGGCTGTGGACCCATAGCAGGGCAGGTGTGCAGGTACCTGTGTGTTGGGGTGTGATAGGAGGACGCTTTAGCAGGAGGCTTGCAGTGTCAATAATGGTTCTGCCCTTGTAATTAAGATATTGCCAATGGCCTTGCGAGGACACGGTGCCTGGAGCGCCGGGCAGGGCCCGCCTCGGAGCGGCCGGCGGGAACAAAGGGCTTTGCCGGTTTGGCTCAGTAATTCAGACTGATTTCCGCTCTGTGTTTTAAGCATCACCTTTCCCACTTACCGCCAGTTCCATTATTAGAAAGGCATTTGGAGGCGATGGCGAGCGCGGCCGTGCTTGTCACAGATAATGGTTTGACATTTCAGATCACCCACAGCTAATCAGCCGGACGTGGCGGCACATCGCAGGGAGCCATTAGGGATGTGTGGCTGCCACTCACCGCGCTGCCGGGGCACGTGGCAGCAGGAGAGGGGCTCCTGCAGGGCTGGGGGGCATCCAGCCACGTGCCCTGCCCTGGCACGGAGGGGTGGGAAGCACCCTGGATTCCCTGGCAACAAGGGGCTCTTTCCAGCTCCTGAAGGACTGGAGTTGTGACCTTTCACCCCAAATGATCTGTGCTTTCCACAGCTGCCTGCCTTGCCTTTCTGGGGTTCAAAGGGATGTTCAAAGAAGCCACACACTGTTTCCAGTCTCTCTGTAGTTCTCCAGTGTCCAGCCCAAAAAAAAGAACAAAAAGGAACAAGTAGCTGCCTTGCTTCTCAGGCCTCCTGTGTGACAGATTTGCTCTGGATATTTCTTAAACTGTTAGATCTTCTTGTCTGCTGAGGAGACAGGATTTCTGCTCAGGTACTGGCCAGGCTTGGCATCTGCAGCCAGGTGGGAGAGACCTGGGTGCCCTTTGGAAGCCACCTGAACAATGGGACTGTCCCAGGATCTCCACATGCCTCTCTGGGCTCTGATTGTGTCTGGAATGGGAGCTGGGGCAGGGACCTTGCAGGGTTTCCTTGTGGCTTTGCCTTTCAGGAGCTTTGATGCTGCGGAGCACGCCCAAAGCATGCTGAATTGGCAGAGAAAGAGGCAGGTGAGGTCTCTGCTAATCTCCACTTAAATCTTAAATGATTGAAGTATCCAGTCTTAGCGATGGCATGAAGAAGTCAATGTTGAGTGTGGTTCCTCCAGTGCCCACTTAAAGATAATGTGCTTTCATGGACACAGTTCAGCACATAAAAGACAAGTTTCCACCTGGTTACAGCACCTTGGAGTAAATGATGAGTGCTAGGGCTCCTTTTTTGCTTTATTTTTCTCCTCTTCAGTAACAGTGAAATCGAAGTTGTTTCCTATGGCTGGTGTTCCTGTAACAAAACATCTGCTCAGCACCTGGCTGAGGTTGTTGGAGAGAAGGTGCTGGGTGTTGGCAGAGCTGGCCTGGTGTCACAGACAGGCTTTGTGCCCAGACCAGCAGCACTGCCTGTAGGTCACACTGGGATCAGGGGCTGGATCCACCCATGGGACACGAGTTCCATCACACACACTACTTCCCTGCTCTGGCCAGGGAGGTGTTGCCTTCCTACCTGGGCTTGTGCCTTGCAGATCCATTAAAACTCTCCAGTGCACAAAGTCCAGAGGCATCTGGAGCTCGGGCTGGAAGGAGGAAACTGTGGGTGGATGGTGAGGATGTGGGGAGTGAAGGTCTCTAGTTTAGTGCATGGGAAATCATGCCTGGGGTGTCCCAGCATGTCCTATTCCATTGCCAGAAGGGTGCCTGGATACCTGGGCTGCTTTTGGCTGTACCTCATAGTTCAGGCCTGGCCTGTTCTCCCTCATGTGTGCCCAAGGGAAATCACTTGTTGGGAAGCTGAGCGAGATCCCAGCATGTCACTGTGGGTTTGTGCTGCTCCCACACTCCTGTGGCCTGCTGGCACCTCCAGCTGATGGAAGCACTTCTCCCTCTGTCCTGCCCTTCCATAACTGCTCGAGTTCTGGGGAAAGAACAAGGAGAAAGCACGAACCAAACATCTTTGTTTTCTGGGATTTCTCCTCATCGGCTTAATTGCAATAACATTTATATCACATAATATAGTGCAGCAGGGTTGTAATTTTCCTATCATCCAAATTGCAGGCTGAAAATGGTGTTAGGGAAGGACTGTAGAGACTGAATTGCTGCTTTCAAAATGACTCCTGTTAACTGACAATGTGACCGGCAAATGGCTCCCAAAGGCAGGCTGGCTGGGAGCCCTCGGCAGCTCCGCCCGGCGCCGCTCGGCACACGCTGAATAAAACATTGGCACCTCAGGGCAACTGCCGCCCTTCCAACACATCCCGCTCCCTGCAGGGAAACGGACACAGGGAGCTACTGAGTCCTCTGGCTGCTTGTTGCTGAAGGAAAGGCAGTTAAAAGGCACTTTTGGAATTCAGTTCTCACTGTTATTTGTGGATGTTCTGTGTCCCTCTGAACCTCACCAGCCTCACCTGTTCCTTGACTTTCCTGGGGCTGTGGGTTCAGTGGTGTTCGTGTGGGATGCCAGGGGCTGCTTCCCATTCTGAGGAGTTAGAGACTCATTTGTGTCTTGTAGGTCCTTGATGAAACTCCAGTGTTTCAGCTCTGACCTCTGAAATCCCTGTCTGCCTTGGGAAGCAGTGAGAGAAGGACAGGAAACTGCTGGGGCAGTTGGTGACATATTCTTCTACCTACACATTTGACTCCAAGGAGGCTCTGGGAGTCCAGAGGGGTTCACCCAAATGAATCCTGCGTGGACACAGTGTTTTCAGAATGGGCCCATGCTCCTAGAAAAGCATTTCTGGGGGTTTAAGTCAACAGCTTCTGGCTGGGTTTGGGATGTTTATTTTCATATGTTTTGGCTGCTAATAGAGGGGTTTGCTTAGTTTCAGAAGCACAGAAGTTGCAAAGCTGGCTTCTTAAAAAGGAACTGCATCTCAGCAACCCATGGCAGAGCATCACCTGGGTTTTCAAGCCTGTTGGTTTGGATCTGGAGGCTTTGCCTGGATCCCACTTGGCTGGTTTTGCTGTGACATTTGGGTCTCAGCTTTGCAGACAGATCCTGTAACAGGGTTAGGTTCTGGTGCAGGCCCATACTTGAAGTTCAGAGGGTTTATTTCACATACAATATATGTACTCTATCTAGGGAGAGGGTTTGTTTGTGACTGGATGTGCCCAGGGACAGAGAAAAGCAGCAGGTTTTGGTGCCCTCCCTCCCTCCTGCTGCTTCCAGGCAGGCCTGGCTCAGGCAGCTGCAGTGCTTTGGCTGTGTCACTGTGCAGTGCTTTGGCCTTGTCACTGAGCATCAAGGCCTGGCACAGGAGCCCCCATGTCCATGCACGGCTGGTAAATGACCAGTTAATTTAACGTGACCAGTGGCTTTGATATGTTTGAATAACTCTTATTTATTGTTTTGTAAAACACCAGTGTGGTCACGCTCAGAATGAATGCAGGCCATGAAATTGCCAATTTAATTAGTGGGGTTTTTGAGGGTATGAAAATGTTGCTGAACTAACTTGATTTTTCACTGAATAGTCCCACCCTGTGTGTGAGCATGTGTTATAGTCTCCATCTTGCTTCCAGGCTTAGTTTTATCTGTCAGGAAAAAAAAGTCTGATATTGGAGTCTCTTTTGAATTGTTGTGTCCTGTTCCACAGCACCATTAGGGTTTCTTTCTCCTCCTAGAGATCCCAAGCAGGGTAAGTTTAGTACAAAGCATACGGTGGCTCCCACTCATGCTCCGGTTGGTCTGTAAATTAGTTCTGTAAATGTTACTTACAGCGAGTAATAAGCTTCTTTTGCCAGATAAAGTAACTAAATGTGCTGGGAATGAAGCCTTCTGCATGTATAATTTCACCACAAAAAGCCCAAAGAGGCTTTTCATTATTTAAACCTCAATTTTTTGTTTCTTCCTGCCGTGACTTCTCCCTGGGAGAACTTTTTTTTTCTGTGCGCCACCAGAGCCGAGGCCTTAAAGTTTTGAAGCACCAGGTGAAGAAAGCAATTTCATGGTTCATGCCACCACTAATGTCCTGTTGTAATCTCCAGCCAGCAAGGCCCTTCCGCTGGAGTTGGGGATAATGAAGGGTTTAACTTTTCGGTGCTGTCAAATTAGCTGGGGGAGCGCGCCGAGGCTGCTTCCCGTTTGGGCTGCGGAGATTGCAGGACAAACAAGTGAGCATTACAGGTGATTCTCTGCCTGCACCGAGGTAGAGAGCTCCCATTTATCGCCATCAAATGCATTAAGCTGGGAGTCAAAGCCCTTCGCTTTCTGCTCGCCGCAAGTCTGGACCAGAAGACAATCAAGCCATAAGGGTCATTTTCTGCATGAGCTAACCTTTTCCTCTCGTAGGGTTTGAAGCCTTTGTTGACAATGAGATGCTCAGTGGGAACATTAAATTAACACTTCATATTCGTGGCTGTAAATTTACTGGCAAGCTGAGGAAAAGTCAGGGAAAACAAACACTCCATCATTTCTGCTTCATTTAGCTGCTGAATGGGGACACTCTCACCTGCAGAGAAAAGAGGTCAGGGCAAACAGGGATAATTTTAATCTGACTCTCAGCCTAGTCTTTAGTGGCAGTGGATTGTGTTGCGTTCTGCGCTGAAAGTAAAGGTGAGAGCGAGGTGAGAGCAAGAAAATGGATAAGTACTATGAGAAATGCTTCAGAGACCTTGTCGCCGGCAGGCAGGGAGGGATGGCGGGCTGGTTACTACGGAAACTAGTGGGCTAAATACTATTAATTTTGCAAACTACAGAGTCAGTTTGCTCTCAGATAATGGCTGCACTAAGATTTCCTTGTGCCAGCCAGGAGATAACACTGAATTCCTCTGCTGAAGGCTTTAGAAACGAGCTGGTTTTCACTCCGATAACGATGCTCGAAGTGACTCCATCCAAGCTGTGTGTTCCATGTCTCCTGTCTCTTTCCCAGGTCATGGCGATGGCTTTCAGGGCTGATGGGCAAATAAGCTCGTCTGCTGCAGAGATGACTAATGTGACAGTGCTGGGCTGTCACCAGCTGTTTGTGTGTGTGACATCGGGGGCCCAGTGCCTGAAACACCCAGCCTGTCTTAAAAATGGCTGTTCATGGGCTTTGCCTTATGAATTGAATAAATTTAGTAAATTCTGGGGAAAGGGAAACCTGAGTTCTGGAAGGGTGTTTGGAAATATAACACATCTGATCCACAGCGCTTCTTCCATCTGCTGGGACTGCAGAGACCATGTGTGTAAAAACTGGTTAGTGAAAGGGTTTGGGTACTTCAATTATTATTGGCGGTCTTGGTGCTCTGGCAGGAGGTGATGATCTTGTTAGGGAGCTGAACGGACCACAGGCTCGCCCGGAGCATCCCGCTGTCCCAGGCCAGCATCCCTCTGTCCCGGCCCAGCATCCCGCTATTCCTGCCCAGCATCCCGCAGTCCCTGCCCAGCATCCCTCTGTCCCTGCCCAGCATCCCTTTGTCCTGTCCCAGTCGAGCATCCTACAGTCCTGGCCGAGCATCCCTCTGTCCCAGCCGAACATCCCTCTGTCCCTGCCCAGCATCCCACTGTCCCAGCCCAGCATCCCTCTGTCCCAGCCCAGCATCCCTCTGTCCCGGCCCAGCATCCCACAGTCCCGGCCGAGCATCCCGCTGTCCCAACCCAGCATCCCTCTGTCCTTTTCCTGCCCAGCATCCCACAATCCCGGCCCAGCATCCCACTGTCCCAGCCCAGCATCCCTCTGTCCCAGCCCAGCATCCCACAATCCTGGCCCAGCATCCCACAATCCCGGCCCAGCATCCCACAATCCCGGCCCAGCATCCCACTGTGCCTGCCCAGCATCCCGCTCTCCCTGCCCAGCATGCCTCTGCCCCTGCCCAGCATTCCGCTGTCCCAGCCCAGCATCCCTTTGTCCTGTCCCAGCCAAGCATCCCGCTGTCCCGGCCCAGCATCCCACAATCCCGGCCCAGCATCCCGCTGTCCTGTCCCAGCATCCCGCTGTCCCAGCTGGGCGTCCCGGGCCGGCGGGAGCAGCAGGAGGGAGGCAGGAAGCACAGAAGAGGAGGAGATTAAAGCTCAGACAGTGACAAGCCGATAATAGGGAACCCTTTCAATACTTGTAATCCTTGGCGTGCAAGGACAAACAGCAATGCTTTTGTTCTCAAATTCAGAATAACTTTTGGTTCAGGAGTAAAACTTGAAGTGACTTGGAGCAGCCACATCTCCCTGTCTGGAGTTCACTGCCCGACCTCCTGGCAGTGCTCCTTTACACAGACAGGGAGGCAAAAGCAGGGCCTGTAAAAGGGGAGGTGTGAAGCACGAGGGGATACTCAAACAGCCTTCCCTCCTGTTTGTTGGTGTGGCTTGTCCTCTGCTGGGGTGGCTTGTCCTCTGCTGCAGCATCCCCAGCCAGTCTGTCCACCCCAGCACAGCTGGAAGCATCATTAATAAATCTGTCAGTGCACTTAGGAGAAAACAGCCTTCACCAAGAGGTGACGTTGTGTGGACACAGCCCTTTTGGAAAGTCTGAGGCAATGAGAAGAGACTTACATGGAGTGGGGACATTCTGATGACAGGGATGTTCTGGGAATAGCGGTAAAGGGGTAAACTGCGTGAAATAAAAGTATTATAAATTCAAATAACACTTATCTTTGGCCAGACAGCTTTCTGATCCAATTGCAGAGAATTCTAATGCCATCCAGCAGTGCTACAGGATGGTTTATTTAGCTCTCCTTGCCTGCTTACAGGCTAGGATGAATATCTGTTTGCCTGTGCTGGGGAATTTGGAGTGTGAGTAAGGGCCTGGAGAGGAAAAGATGTTCCTTGATGGTGAGAAGGGGGAGATTTTAAGATCCTTAAAGCAAATTGGGATGAGGAGGGTCAATTAACTAAAAAATCTCTCTGAAGGAAGCCAAGTGTTGCTGGGAATACTGTGCAGGACTTCTCCCCAGCACCATCCATGGGGTGGGCTTACACTGCCTGAGCTTGCCTTGGGTGCAGAGCAGGAGTTGCTTTGCCTCTGTGAAAATATTACCACTTACTTTACTGGCCTCTTCAAAGATAAGACTGAAACATGCAGTGCTGTGGTTGGGAAGGGAAAGTACAGACGATCAGGCATAACCCCCCTGTACACATGATAATTTTTCGTCTTGACTTATCTTGTAGGAATTACAAGATACTGAGTAGGAAATAAATCATAATGTCAGGACCAAATGCCATTTTCTTGCTTGCTGTGGTTTGCAGCATCCCAGTCAAACCAACAGATTTCACTCCCTCCTGGAGCATTCTCCCCTTTAATTGAATTGTGCCCCGGCGAGCGAATGGATTCATCCTCTGAGACAGAAGGAAATTACCATTTGATGAAACAATGCTTTACTCCTCACTCACCTGCACAAACATCCTTCAGGAAAACTATTATGCAGATACCCTTGATTACAGACTATTGTTCCTTCTGCTCTCCATTTGGTTTATCTTAGCCAGGGATGTAACACTGCCAGGGGATTGTACTGGGAGTGCACAGAGAGTCTGAACTGTCCTCGATCTGTTGCTTTAGAACCTCAAAGGGGCGTTTTGGTTCCAGGCAGTTGCAATTCTCTCTGCTGCAGGTGGACAATTGGCAGCAGGTACAGTCAGTGCATTGCTGGGTGTGTCACTGCACCTGCAGTCACTCCTCAGGGCTGGGGCTTTGCAGGTAATCAGTGTGAAAGAGGGATTTCTGTGCTCCCATCTGTGTCCCTGCTGCGAGTGCCATGGGGAGGGTTGCAGTTGCTGCAGTTTCAGGTCTGGATATTGGCTCCTGTCACTGCAGCCACAGGCCTTTGAGATGTGTTCCTTGGATTTGGAGTGCTCAGTGATCTTTGTCTGGAATTCAAACTTGCACTTAGTTCCTGGTGCTCACAGTTATGAGGAAATGGAGTTCAAAGCCCAGAAGGCAAGGGAGAGAAGCCAGTCCGTATAATCAAGAATTTCCAGGCAATGCCATGTCTGGGAGGGGAAAGGTGATCCCTGAGCCTCATGTTCTTGGGGCCAGCAGCACTGAGATGTCTGCAGGAGCATCAGCTAACTTGTGCAGGAAATACATAATGCTCTTACAGTGACAGATTAATTACCTTGAATAAACTGGCCTTGACAAGCTGTGAAGGATTTAAAGCCACGTTTTCCCAGCCCTGAGCATGTGCCCAGCACTGCAGTCCCCCCCTTCCTGCACAAGCTTGCTCGAGTGGGCTTCTAGTGGTGTTTGAAACACGAGCTGGGAACAAAATCTGTCTCAATCTACGAGGTGGAGAGATGGTAACTAATCACATTACAGTGATGCTGTTTCTAATTAATTTACTGGGAGCAGCCACTGATCTGTGTCATCATTACCAAGCATGTGCTGTTTGCAGCAGTTGCAGTGAACATGCAGAGATCTGTCTGTGTGGGACAGGTACCAGGGGCAGAAGCTGGGGCTCACCCTGACTTTGGTGGGATTCCTGGAGCTCAGAGCTGCCTGGGCAGCTGCTCCCCCTTGGCTGGAGAGGGTTGGGCAGTGGCCTTCCTGGGCCTGGCTGCTGGTGTGGACTTAATGCCTCCACACTGGTGGAGAAAATCTGATTTCCCAGGGCAGCAGCCTTGGTGCTCATTTACATGTCCCTGTTCTGCTGCCTCTACACTGAACTGCTGGTTTGCTGGGCTGTGGGTCCACCTCTGCTCCCACCCTGCCAGTAGCTTTCCGTGGTGCCTCTGGGTGGAAAGTGAAGCAGCAGGTCAGGCCCACTTCAGAGTCTTGTTCTTAAGCAGTGAAAAAAAGGGTTTTTTCAGCCTTCCTGAAACTCAGGGGCTTTAAGGAGTCTGCTACAAGAAGTAGTGCACCAACTTTCCAGCTGCTGGGAAGTTCAGGGGAAAGCAAAATGCTCTTCCATTTGAGGTCAGTGGTGGGCACTGCTGATCGTGGTGTCCAGCAGGTGTCTGGAGCTTTGTCGTGTCTCCCCTCGGCCACTGGCAGATTTGGGGAGCGGCGAGGGCTGTTCTTGAGCTGTGATGCAGTGGGGAGTTCTGGGGCTTCTCAGGGGCTGGCCTGACCTTCCAGCCCCCAGGCTGGTGTTGTGCTCCAGCCAGCACTGTGTTCCTGCCCCTCAGGAGCCGTGTGCCGTGCGGGAGATAGCACAGCTCTGCGGGGAGCTTTGAGTGCCACAACTCCCAGAGCACGCTGATGGCTCCATTTGATTCCCGACAATAAAACCCATGTTTGCCTCCCAGTCTAGAAGCAGCCTTTGGAGAGAGATTGGGCTTTGGCTGGGGCTGAGACATGAATAGCAGCTCCAGCCAGCCTTCCAAGTGAGGAAATTACATTTTGAGGCTGGATAGGATTATAGGAACAGCCTCTTTGCAGCTGGTATGTTCACAGAACTGAGCAAACTTTCATTTATGCCCCTTGCCTTGACCAAAGCTTAAGGGCTCTCTCCTCCAGTGCCTTGTGGAGCTGATGGGGAGAGAAGCCCCATGTTTCCCTGCTGTGCAGTGGGAATGCAGTTTGCAATGGGTAGCTTATTTTCATGTTTCCATCTAAGGGATGAAAAGAGAGTAAATTTTGTCTGGATATACATGTCCTGCAATTAATCTTTCACAGTAATCTGAGATTAGTAAGGGCTCAACTAAAGTTGGGTTGATTTTTAACACCAGAAAGCAGGTCCAAACTCTGGAAATGTTTAGGTCCCCATTCCTGTCAACAAGTGCTGAGTGTGGAGATGCCTCCAAGGGTCATGAGTAGCTGACAAGTGGTTTGGCAAGCATGTTCCTTTCTGTTTAACAGTCTGATGTTGTTGGTTGAAGCCTTGCCAGAAGCTGGGCTGCCTGAGTGCCTGTGCTGGGGTTCTGTACCCAGGAGTGTGTGAAGGGTGACAGGCTACCATGGTAGCCCCATTTCACTAAAGCTGAGGTTTGGGGAAGGTTTTTGGTGGTCATGGCTTAGTCTGGGGCATGGCAGAGGGCAGGGCTGAGCTCAGGCTGCCTCTGGGATTGGTGTGGATGTGGCTGCTGTCCTGTCTGTGTTTCATCAGGGCTCCCACGGCTTGGGGTGCTCGGGGTGCTGCCTGTCAGTGGGCAGAGGCAGCATTTCTAGAGCAGGGTCTGTTCAGCAGGGAGTGCATCCCTGGAGCTGCCAGTGTCTTCCTTGACCATACAGTAACTTAGTAATTAATGTGTTAACTGTTTGCCAATTAACAAGCAAACCCTTTTGGCTGCCGAGTGCTTTTCCACTCCTGGTACGTTCCCTTTTCTCTGCTGCCTTTCATCTCTGTAGTCAGTGGGACAGCTCTGCTACAGCCCCTTTGCTCCAGGAGTTTGTGTTGTACCTCTGGTCCCTTCCTGTGTCAGAGCGAGCCCTCTCTGGGCTTGCCATACTACTCCGTCAGTTTTCTTCCTCCCTGCATCTCTGATCCTGCTTTTCTTCAGTCTTGGTTGCCTGTCCAGCTCTTTGGGATCCTCTCCCTCCACTTTGGACACTAAAATCTTTTTGTTCATCCCCTCCAGCTCTGCTTTCCTGCTCCATCACAGCACCAACAATCCCTCAGCACCTCTCGTGCAGTCCTCTCTTTATTCTCTGTGTGTGTGGGGTGTGTATCTCTGGCAGGATATTTGTATCCATTCCTATTCTCTGCCCTTATAAACCCCGCTTGGAGTGGGCTGGGTGTGGTGACCCAGATGCACAAGAGGAAATGTTTCATATCTCGAGGAGCGCCGTCTGTGCCCCCCGGCAGCCCCTCCCGCCCGCCTATCACATGTAGGGCTTAATGGGCTTAAGAATTAGAGCAGCTGCTTGGTGCAGAATTTATTGACTGACTGTGCATAACGAGGGGAATTAAAATCCTAATTGGCTGAGCTGCTCCCCATCACTTGGAGAATTTTTTACTTTTCTCAGGGCTTGCTGGTTTTATTCAGGCTCCTGGACCCTTCCCTCCCTCCTGCCTTGCTCAGGTCCACAGCCCGCCCAGAGAGCTGTGGGAGGGCTGTGCTGCTGGCCAGGCTCTGCTCCCCTTGTCTGGAGCATGTATCCCCTGTCACCTGCCCAAGGACAAAGCCATGCCATTGTCCCAGGTTTGTGCCAGGCCATCCCCAGGGGCTCTGGGGAAGCGCATGGGGCAGCTTTAAGAGGAAGCATTTTTAGTTGATGTCTTGGTGCCACCCAGCACTGTCCTAGACAGGCTCTATCCCATAAGAAGGTTGTGCCTTGTGTAGCTGTGGCCACCAGACCCTCCTGCTGCATGTCCTGGATGTTGGAGCCAGGCCCCTGCTCCAGGCTCTCCCAGAGACCTCGAGAGGCTTTTCCTCCTGCCTCCCTTGCTCTTGGAGAGGCTGAATGGGCACGGAAATGGCCTCACTTAAGGCTATGTCTCATTACTACATTAAGTCAACAACCACTTGAGTATCCAAGGATTTTGATCAAAGCTAGATATTGAAAGGGGGACAAAGAGTGGCAAACTTATTTAACTTCCACTTATTTCCAGAGCCTGTTGAGCACTCGGCTGTTCTCCTCACCGGCCTGAAGTGTGTTCCTGGGAGAGCAACCACCGGCTCCCTGTTCCTCCATGGTCAGGAGAGAGGCTCCAGGCCGAGGGCAGGGAGGGCACGCCCTCCCTGCCTGTGTCTCACCTCTGGCACCCAGGAAGGAGAGACAAGGTGTCCCCCTGTCCTGTCCGTGCTGACAGGGACCCTCCAGAGTAGTCATCGTATAGGACATCCCATGAGCACCCAGGGATACATGTGGTGGGTCAGGCACCTAAAGCTGCTGGGAGCTCCAGTGTGGATAGTCCAAAAAAAGGCAAATCCTGATTCCTGGCTGCTACTTTTGGTTCAGTCAGGTCTCTCTAACTCCCTTTTTCAAGTGTGAGGAACAATCCAATAGCTGTCTGGTTTCTCCC
Organism: Pithys albifrons albifrons; assembly: GCF_047495875.1. Classification (NCBI taxonomy): domain Eukaryota; kingdom Metazoa; phylum Chordata; class Aves; order Passeriformes; family Thamnophilidae; genus Pithys; species Pithys albifrons. The sequence continues at coordinate 118,277,957 of NC_092459.1, read as the reverse complement.
TGCTGCCTGCAGCATCCTCTTGAGAAGTGAATAGTAAGGAGCTCAAAGTAGTTCCCAGTGTGAGCCTCAGACTGGGCCCAGTGCAGGCTCATTGAGGGACATGCTTCAGGTGGGCTTTGCCAGCAAAAGAGCTTGGAATTTTTGGGTGTTCATCTTGCCATGCTCAGTTCTCCTGTCTTAAGCACAGACCCTCTTCTGCCTCCCACAGCCTTGTTGAGCCCGTGCTGGTGCAAGATGTCAGTCCAGCTGTGAGCACACCGAGCTGCCAGCACAGCAGCAAACACTCTTAGGGTTTTTACGTGGAAATCGATCGGAATTTCGGATTCCAATGGAGGCAGGACCGAGGGGTTTTACTGCGGCCAAGCAAGTCCTGGTCACCTCCATCTCCTTAGTGCTCTGTCCCTAACGATGCTGCAGTAAAGATAAAAGTAATCTACAGTAAAGGTATCCTGGGTCCCTATTTAATGATAAAAAACCCTCAGTGCAATGAAAATAAAGTGTTAGTGAGTCTCAGTAGTGTCTACAAAGAGGGTACTATCTCTTGGATTAATATTAAGTCCCCTCCAACAATTCTCAGCGTTACTTGCAGGGGGCTGGAAAACAGCAAGAGGAGCAGCAGCTTTCATGTGGCTTTTTTATCTTGCAGGCACGTCTGGGCATCGTCACTCTAGGCTGAATGAGACCTGTCTGGGCATTCACTCTCCTGTCACAGAAGCAGCAAAGGATGCAACAGGGCTCAGAGGTACTCCTGCTTTGCATTAAACCCCACTTTTGTTACCATCCTGGAAACCCTTTGGAAATATGAAAGCAGAAACCTGTTCTGGCTGTGGCTGAAAGGCCATTGAAACCCAGAGGAACCCCGAGTTCCACGGGGGACGTCATGGTGAGGGCAGAGTGCAGCATGGGAATTTGCATTCAAGAGGGGGGAAAATGAGGGATTTGGGCAGAGAATAACTGATAGGTGCTGTGAATTCATTAAAAATAGGCTATAAAAGATACACTACAAGGTTCTGGTGACAGACCAACAAAGCTTTTTCTTCTCCTTCATTGTTTCTACTGTCACAGGATCCTCACAATAGCGGATAGTTTAGCCTTGTACTCCACGGTTCGTTATCTATTCTTCTATTTATTAATGCATTCTTGGGTCTTAGTGATGTGATAAACCATCCATGCTTTTCTTTTGTGGTTTAATAGGATTCTTCTAAAACCCCCTCCATGTTTACATAACCTTGCAATTCACAGTTATCTATCATTTATTTCCTACTTTATGTGCACTCGATGAAGCCGAGGGGTGTTGAGCCCACGGGGTATCCACAAAAAAACGGGTCTCTTGGGAAGGTCTGTCCCTCTACAAAGGAGAGAGGGAATCCAGGTTTGCTGGCACTGGGAGAACTCGTCCATCCCTCTACAAGAAGGGGGTCAGGGTCTGTGAGGGTCTGCAGTTGTTCTGCAGGCAAAATGCTGGGGGTCTCATGAGCCCCCTGTGCCAGCCCCTGCCCCGTGGAGGGCTGAGCTGAGTCCAGTGGGAAATGAACAATTCAGTGCTCTCTCTGGGAAGGGCTGGGGCTCCCTTTGAGGAGCTTGGCCTCTGGGATGGTTTGCTGGCCAGCAGAGCTGGGGCAGGAGCCCCTTTTTGGGCACGGGGGTGGCATCCAGAACTTTCTTTAAACACCCCTTGGAGAATGGAGCACCAGCATCAGAGGCAGAAAATCATCTAAATATGACACCAAACCTTTATTAACCATACTGGGAACTGGATGCGAGACCTCATTTATGATTTCATTCATAATCCCTTCAAAATGAGTTGGTACCAGTATGTGATAAGTGGATTATGTGTTAGGCCCAAGTAAAGCCAGACACAATTAGTGCTTTAATAAACTGGTTGTATGCATTACTAACAACTAAGTCATAAGGGAATTGGTGTATTTACAAACCCTAATTAGTAGTTTGTTACTGTGATACCAAATTTAAACAAATCTGTAGCATCACTGACCATCTGGGTTAGAAATCTCTGTTTTGAATTTAATTAGGAAATAGTTGTGACAGAAAATTGGTCCTTATTAGTTAGCTAACGATCAGCATTGCCCTAATTGAAATGAAGAACTGGCTGGCGGGTTTGTGAGATGTTTAGATACAAGCAGTGACAATCAAAAATCTTCTCTCACTTAGGACTTTGTTAGCTGTGATGATTGATTAAATAACATCCCCCTGATATTTTAGCAGCTGAAATGCAAATGACCCAGTTATGAGTGTGCATGATAAACCCCTGGCAATTAGGGTTGTGCATTTCTGGGTTTGCTTTTTGGAATGGTTCTGAGGGAGCTGGGCTGGGCTGGGCAGTGTGGATGCTCCGGGGTGCTGGCTGTGCCTTCACCTTCCTGCCCGTGCCCCCTGAGGAAGGACAATTCCCACCCCAGAGGAGCAGCTGGGCTGCCATCACTGCTGCTTTCCCAGGAGAGCAGCTTGGCACTGGACAGCACAGCCCAGCTCTGGCACCCAGGCCTTCTGGTGGGAGTTGGCTGTGCCCAAACCTGCGTGTCTGCCCCATGCTGAGCAGATTGTGGGTGTTCAGTGGCTGATCCATGTGGGGCACTGAGACCTGAGTCCTTTTCTGGAAGCACACCCAGGGCAGAGAGAACATCTCAATCTGCCATCAAAATACAGACAGACCCTTTAAAACAGGCTGGGGTCTTTAATTAGTTTGCACTTCCTCCTTTTATAGTTCTCTGCAGGACTAGGGGTGTCAGGATTCCTGGTAAGCTTTCCAGATGAAAGGAGACACACTGGCAGTAACACACAGCCCAGTGCTGTTGCTGGAGCAGTACTGGATACCGAGGAACTCTTTCTGTCTTGGAACAGACAATGAAGTTTCTGTAGGGGCCTTAAATCACTTAATGTTGAAAGGAATTCCCCGATGGCTTCATCAGTCACTGTGTAAGATTGTTAGAGATCTCCACCAGCTAATAAATTTGATTTGGGGTTTGTTTTGCTGGCATTTGCACAAACCCTCCGAGAACTATAGTTACTGTATTCCCATACAGTATCTGAATTCCGAATTGAAATGCCTGTTCCCCTCTCCTCTGGGAGGGGAAATAAACCTTTGCCATAGAATATGAATGTCGGCTGTTTTTCTTTGTAAGCCGGTGCATTATTATTTGAGGAGATACAGTGTTTGACAAAACCATTTATTTTGCTTCAAATATTTTATTGAGTAATAAAACTCGTTTACACTGCTGCCACATGTGGGGATTTGTGCCTGCTAGGATGTGAGGGAGGTGAGTGAAGGAATGGGGGCCCTGCTGTGTGTCCCTGGATGGTGCTGGTCCCTGCTGTGCTCTGTGGGGCTGCACCTGCAGAGCTGTGCAGGGCAGGGGTCAGGGTCTGTGCTGAGCCCCCCAGCCCTCGCTGCCTCACCCACAGAGGGCTCAGGTGGCAGTGCCAAAAAATAAAGGCCATGTTGTTTCCTGGGATGAGTGGGTTTTTTCCTACCCAGCCCTCGCAAGTTTATCATGAATGACTCCTTTTCATGGGTGTTCCCATTCTGAATGGGAGAGAGGCAGCGTTTTAGTCTAGAAAAGTCCCCTGTAAGCAGAGCCAAGAGCAGCTGAAGGAGGGTGTGGGAGGCCTTGTCCATGGGCCGGGTCCGAGGGGACTGTGCTGGCAGGGCTGGAGTGCAGAGCACAGACAGCCTCTCTGGATGGAAACCTGGTGCCTCCCCTCATGGGACTCACAGGAGCAAGGCTTGCTTCCAGCCCCACTGTGTTTTGCTCTTTTCTTGGGCTCTCTGTCCTGCCCTGGCATCTCTGACCTGCGAGATGGGGCCAGTGGGAATTCTCTGCCAGCCCAAGGCTGCCCAGGGACTTGGGGACAGGATGCTTTTGTTGCTGTGTGGAGCAGCCCAGCTGGGAAAGGATTTGCCCAAGTCATAACCAGCAAACCCTGGCTTTTGATTTTTGCAGTTTTGCTGCTTTATGTCTCCGTTTCACATAAAGAAGTTCTCTTGAAGGGATCATGGCAAGTAGAAAGGTTTGAGTTCCCTTGTTTTAACATGATCAGAACTGTCCTTGCCTCGAGTCTTCCATGAGAAGCCACAAGAGTGTCCATGCAGGTGTGCTGCCATACCCCTACCCCTCAGGGACAGGTGCTGCTCCCACAGCTCCTCTCGGGGAGCAGTGACAACCCCCCAGCATGGGCTGGCAGCTCCTAGGGCTGGCAGGGCCACCTCGTCCTTCACCCACCAGCAGCTCGGGAGTGACACTGATGGTCTCGGGCGAGAAGCCCACCCGCCCACCCCCTGCAAGCAGGATGACAGCTGCCATGAAGCTTTTTGAGGGGGGGATAGGGTTTAATGCCCTGGAAAATCCAGGACCCTGTGGAGCATGCAGAGGATGCACAAATGGGGCGCGTGGCAGGAGAGTGTCACCAGCGAGGTGCGTCTGGAGCGTCTGCGGGGAAAGCAGCGAGTGGTCCTGGCATTTCCTCCAGACTGGGGTCTCATTCCTGGATAATGTGACGTGTCCTTGTCCTGCACAGTGTCCCTCATGCCATTTACTTCAGGGAGCTGAATCCAGGTACTTTGGATAATGCAGGTATTTTTCTGCAGATGCTGAGGCCAAGCCACAAGTGTTGCTCAAACAATTTCAGTGTTTGTTGTGTACATTCAGCATCACTTTGGCTCACCCCTGAATCAGTGTTTCTTTCAGCCTGGTTTCAGCTGTTGTGGGGCCCAGGGGCTCTCTGAGCAGGCATTTCCCATCACTCCAATGCTGGGATGTGCTGCTGCTTTCCTGAAGAGGCACCACAGGTTTTGAGTAGCTGGTGAGAGTTACCTTCAGCATGTGTGGGGTGCCTGCCCCACCTGCATGTTCAGCAGTTGTAGGGTTATTCTTTCTCCTAGACTTTGCAGCCAAAGCCAACACGTGAGGCTGGTTTTAGGTGGGTTTTGGATATTTGTTTTGTGCTTTAGTAGCCTGGAGCGATTATTTGTCTGCAGGGCAATTACCTGCAGGAAATGGAGCAGGATGCAGAGACATGGGAAGCAGGGGATGCCACTGGTGGTAATCATCCTTTTGGGAGGGCCTTTGATCTTGTTTCAAGAAGATTTGTCTAAAGGGAAGGTTCGAAATTGTTTCCTTGGTTGAACCACATGCTTCCTCTCTATCTGTCTGCTTGGCAAGGATGGCTGGAGGCACATCCTGGTACTTTGGGGGGTCTTGGCTGCACCAAGTTTGTCACCGGGAGGTGCAGGGACTCGCAGCTCGCCTGGGAGATGGATGGAGGCACCACTTTCCCATGGCTTGTCATTACTCCTCGCTCTGGAAAGGCTTAGCAATTCCTACCCAGTAAATTATGTGCCATTCCTCAAAAAAGTGGATTAAATAAATGGGGCTAGGGCATGTCTTTTTTTGCCTTGAGCTTTAGCGTATTGATTTGGACATATTTCCAGGCCGGGGGTAATCAATTCTTGGGCACAATAAAATAATTTCAGGCAAACTCTTCGAGCAACTTGTCATTAATTTGCCTTTTGCCGGCGCTCGTTGAGGCCGGGAGAGATGCGCTCGGCGTGGCCGGGAGCGGGGCCGGGGGATCTCCTGGGGCTGCCGGGAGGGAGGGCGGGGGCCGCCGGGGCTAATGAATGCGCTGTGTTTGCTCATCTTTACAGAGTCACTTATTACTGCTAATTGGGAGGGACAGTTCAAACAGGCACAGAGGCGCCGTTGTTGTGGGAGCGTGACTGGGGTTTCAAGGAGCGGCCGGGCAGGAGGCGCTGCCTGTCCCGCCCCGCGCCGCATCCTGCCTTTGTGGGGACCCCTCTGGAGCCCGGGCAGGACGAGGCGGCTCGGGGCGCCGCAGCCAGGCGTGCAGCTGCCCGGGGTGCTGAGCAAGTCCCCGCTGACGGAAGGGTGGGCTGCTGGCCCCGCGCACGGGGCAGGGATGTGCTCCGCATCCCGAGGAGCCCCTTGGACCTGGGGGCGCGCTGGCACCGGAAATGTGTCGTGCCTTTCTCTGGGGCTGTTGCGCAGGGCAAAGCACGCTCCTGTCTGCCCTGCCTGCACCGAGAGCTGCCCTCCAAGCATAAACGCGTCTCATCTTTCCCGGTTATTTCTGTGTTCAAGTGTTCTCATCCAAGCTCATATTCTTTCATTTATTGCTGCTTTCCCTAATTAAAACCTTTTGGATTATTCCCCTGCACGCGGAGCACTCCTTGCAGCTGGGTACCAATTTCATTTCTATAGCAGGATTGACCCGTTACACTCATTTTTAAGAGATTTTTTTAATGTTACTTGGGGAAAACAGCTAAGCATAAATGTTTTGGAAATAAGAGGAAGATGGGCTTTGTTTCTCAGGCACACTTCGGGTTTGTAGTGCTGGGCAGCAGAGGAGAGTGGGCTCAGGGAGGTGGGCCCATGGCTGGGGGGCTGTGGGAGAGGCAGGAGGGCACTTGTCCCTCTGTCCATCCCAGGGTCAGGTCCAGGGGTGCTGTGTCCCCTCAGGCTCAGTGTGTGCCCAAATGTGTGCTGGAGCAGATGGGGTCCCGTGGGTTGGCTCAGGGCTGCCAGTAGGAGGTGGGACAGGATGGAGCTACTGCCTTGTTTTGAGAAATAGGGTCTGGTCTGAGCCTGCATTTCTATTTCTGCTTCTCCTTTTCCTTTTTAATATAAAAATGAAGGCTGCCAAAGTGAAAACTAAAGAGGCTTAGTTTCTCTTTGAATGAGTAATTCCTCTCCCTTTAAAAAAAACCCAAACCAACAAACCTTCACGTCTCCTGTTTGCGATACAGGAAGACAGAGATTATGAGCATCTGCAGCCTGAGTTTAAATATACTCCACAGGCATATTGTGCACATGTTGTCCCTGAAGAGGATAACCCTAAGGAAACAATCTCAGTCTCAGGAGTTCGCACCCACCGCTCCAGCAGCGGCAGCGAATGCTCCGTGTGTGGCTGGAACCCCGAGTGCTGCTCAAGGGCCGTGTGAGCCCCAGCCCTGAGCACCACAGCAACAACAGGCATTTTCCCCTTTTGCCTGTGTGGCAAAGATAAATCGAGTTTGTTTTGCAGACCATTCTGCTTTAGATTTCCTGTGTCATAACTGAATGAATTTGTTGTTCATTGATACCTTAATATATAGGTTGTTGGGGAGGGTTTTTTCTTTTTTTCCTGAGGAAGAAAACAATGTCGCCTTCACTTGTGCCTGAATGGGTTCATTTATTCTCCCTACCCTCCGGAAGTCATTTATTTCGCCTCGAGACAGCTGCAGGCTCTGTTTGTGCAGGAGGGTTGCGGGTGCTTGGCAAGGCCCAGGCCCTTCCTGCTGCCCGTGCCCAGCGCCGGCTGCTCCTCAGCGGTGCCTTGGGAAGGGCTTGGAAGAAACCTGCCCTTGGGTGCTCAGAAATGGCTCTGCTGTGCTCAGGATGAGGCCACATCACTGTGCTCCTCTGCTCCCTCCTCAGCCATGCTCCTGGGCTCCCTCTCTGTGTACTGTGAGTCACTGGCAAGTCCTAATCAGCAGCAGTGTAATTAATATACATGCCTTTACAGAGCTTGTTCTTCACTGTAACTCAGCAGTAACTAAGGGCTGTGTGGTGGGAACCTGGGATATTTTCCCTTTATTAGAGAAGGAGGGGAATTGCTCTCCAAGGAGAGGTCAGTGTTGACCTGCTGTACCCTCTTGCCGAGTTCAGTGAAGCCAGAAACTTTGGAGTGTTCAAATGGTCAAAAGAAAAAAACCCTCATGCTTCTCCCAAAACACTTCCTAACACCTTAAAGCCATTTCCTGAGAGAAATCCTTATGCTTGCAGGCCATGCCCTGTGGGTTATCCTCTGTAAACATGGAAAGAACAGTTGGAGTTGGTGTAGGAGTGGGAGAGGGGGGAACTCGTGCTGCCGTTGTGTCGATGTGGGGACACATCCTCTGGCCTCCTTGGGCACATAAAAAATGTCTCTCAGCATCCCTCCTGGGCTTCCCTACCTCAGGGGAGGGAGACTGAAAGAGCATTAAAGGCAATGAAGGAGGAACCCATCCATGTCTGAGAGACACCAAGCTGTGGATCTGTAGTCAGCAAAGTGTGTAATATCCACTGACCTGGAGATGCTCCCCCAGGCTCTCCCATTGGAGTGACGTGCCTTGGCACACGTTTGACTTCCCCAGATCCCTGTGGAACAGGTGTGTGCTAAGTGGTGAGCCGGACTGAGACTTCATTCCTCTCACGGCAAAGGATTGCAGATCACCCATGGTCCACCCAAGATCTCCTCCTTTCCCTTGTCCCTTGTCACCCAGAATGAAACCCGGCTGTGGAGGTTTGGGGTTGTGTTCCCAAATTCAGAGTCAGTTCACCTCCCATTGTTGTCCCCAACTGTGCACTGGTCAGGGGGCACCACCTGCCTCCCCAGGCAGGGCCCCTGGGCTCCTGCTGCCCCTGGGACCAGGGCCAGGATGCTCTTCCCTGTGGGCAGAGCAGCTCCAGCGCAGTGCAGCCGGGGGCAGCATCCATCACCATCGGCCCTCAGGATGGGCTGCATGATCTGGGCATGGGTGCTGGTCTCCATGGGTGCTGGTCAACATGGCTGCTGGGTCTTCATGGGTGCTGGGTCTCCATGGGTGCTGGTCTCTATGGATTCTGGGTCTCCATGGATGCTGGGTCTCCATGAATGCTGGGTCTCCATGGATGCTGGGTCTCTATGGTTGCTGGGTCTCTATGGATGCTGGGTCTCCATGGGTGCTGGTCCCTATGGATGTTGGGTCTCCATGGGTGCTGGGTGTCCATGGATGGGAAGGGAGGATGGAGCACCTCGCTGGGCTCAGCACAGGTTGTTCTCCTCCGTCATCCCCGGGCTGGAAAGGCAGCAGCACTGACCAGCTGTGCTAATCAGTAATAATGTGCAGCTTAGCAGAACTTCTCCATTAAAAGGTTTTGGGAATAATGTCTGCAATGAATGGTTGGGGTGGTGGGGAGAGAGAGAGGGAGGGAGGGGAGCCCCAGCACTGCACACACTCACACTGTGCCTAAACCTGGAGCTGGGAACTGGGTTCGATTTTTTTTTATTTTATTTAAATTTCAAATGTCTGATGTTCTTAAATTGAACAAATGATATTTAAAAAAATATATCAGGCTCCAACATCTGCAGATTATGATTTGCATTTTGAAATTGGCTGCTTGAATTGAACAAGGATGAATACTGTCACTCTTCTTTCATTCGCTCCGTTTATTTAATGAAATGCTAGAGGTCAACCCTTTGTCCTTAAATTAGTTACTATAAAAATCTTTTTGTACTTTTCTGCTTGTTATGATGTCTTCTAAGCAGAAGAAAAGGTTGCCATTAATTATGTCTTTGTTGAATATGGATATCTATTCATAGTTAGTTAAACAGTTTCAAACAAAATTAGCATCGAGCAACTCGAAGGCCAGCTTTAGGTTGGTTATCAAGAATTTTTTGCTAAGAGAATGCTCTCCTGCAAGTGTGCATTATCTAATATATTCAGCTTTCAGTTGCTAATTTTTTTTCCAGATGAAGATGGGCTTAATTGAGGTTGTGCTTTTAAGTTTGTAGAGCTCTTCAGCATCTCATACAAAAGCATCTAGAGGCTTTTCATTTGTCTTGAGTATGTTTTAGATGTACAAATATTATTTACTTTAAACTCTAAATCAAAAGACACGCTGTAACTATTTTAAATAAAACATTATTCTCTGCTGAAATATATATAAATTCAAAGTGGGGCTTTTTTTCATTATCACTTAATTTATGTGAAAGAGCTGCTATTAACAAATTTTAGGATAATATTGCAGTAGCAGTTTAGTCACTGGTCTCAAACAGGCACTTAGTCATGTAATTTCCTTGTCAGAGATAGAGGCTGTGAATTCCGGGTGGGATCCAGCTCCAGTTTCTGTGTGACTGGGAGCTGAGTGCCTTTGGAACGGGCTTTGGAGATCACACTGCGCTCCGTGTTGGGGAAGTGCCGCTACAGCGCAGGGGTTTGGGAGCAGCCACGCAGGGTGGGTGGGTGGGTGGGTGGCTCTCTGTGGAGGGGGTTTGGTCTGGGTGATGTTCCACTGTCAGCCGGTGCCACCCACAGTTCCCAGGGCAGCTCCCGGTGGCTGCAGGGGGTGACAAGGGCGGGTGGTCCCCAAAATCCCCGAGGATGCCTCAGGCCGGGAATGGGGTACGCTGCTCTCTGCCCTCACCGTGCCCCAGCGACTGGACAGAAAATCTGTCTGTGATCCCAGGAATGTTTCTTAGCAGGCCCCAATAAAGCCAAGCCCCCTGGCAGGGCACCCACGCCGTGTTTGGCGGGGGAACACCCACACTTTACAGGCTGTGTGGCCTGGGCGGCGCGGAGGGGCCAGCGCCAGCCCCGGGGATCCAGCCCCAGTGATCCACCCCCGAGCCAGACAACAACGGGCTGGGGAGCTAGGAACAGAGAGCAGGAAAAGCTGTGGCAAGAAAAGAAGATAATTAGGAAAAGTAATAAGAAAATATAAACGTGGAAGCAGAGGATTAGTCCTAGTCATTGGAAATGCAAATGATCTCCGTGCTCGCTCCCAACATCTTTTTTCTAAGCTTGTGCTTCAGAATGGATTTTTCTCTCATTTTGTTTTTTTCCCCCTTTTCCTCCTCCTCAGAGCAGCAGAGCTACTTTCCCAGCAGCATTAAATATTCCCGGAGCGGAGACACTAACCTTGTAATGCTTTTAGGTGTAATATACAGATTTTTTTTCATTTTAAATGCTAGCTCATAATGACATTGTGGAGTAGGGATCCCGAGTCAGCCTTATTATCATGGTGTCTCCTTGAGCTGAACCTCTGAGAAATGTGAAGGGGAGACCTTTTGGAATGAACAAATCCTTTAGCTGCCTATAATTATTTATTAAAATAGGCGACTAGGATAAAGGCCGGGGAGGGGGAGGGAGGAGCAGCATTCCTTTCCCTGTCCATCCCTCCGTGCAGGCACACGTAGATACAGCAGAGCCAGTGCCGTGGCCGAGCTTGTACTTTAGAAATATAAAATAATGGATGTGCAGGCAGGAAAGATAAACCATGCCCAGGTGACACGTGTTTTTATGAACCGAAGGGACAAGGCAGCGACGTGCCCACTCGGAGCATCCTGCGGCTGCTGGGGGGGGGTCTCCTGGCGGTGCTGAGCGGGCTTGGGAGGAATGTGGGGATGGACCGGTGCTTACAGCTCTGGGAGAGAAGGAAAATAAGGATGGGAGCAATGTTTTCCCACTGTGAGTGGTGAAAGAGAAGCCATCCTGCTGCAATAGCTGGATAAAAGAAAGAGGAAAAAGGGAAACAAAAAACCCCACAAACAAAACACAATCAACAAAAAAACCAGCAAACCCCCAAACAAACAAACAAACAAACAAACAAACAAACCACACATACTAAGAAACCCCCCAAACCACCAAGCAAACCTTGCTGGGATTTCAGGGAACACTTGCACTGTCCAGCTCTGGTGAGTGACTGCAGCATCCCGGGAGCATCGCGCTCCGAGTGTGGCAGCGGGATCGGAACCCTTCCCTGTGTCAGGGGAAATTTTATAAACTTCAGCTACTAAAAAAAAATAAATAAAATATTTGGGGTCAATTTTCCACTTGTGCCTGTAGCTCTTGAACAAGTACTTTTATGGTTCCTTCTAACATACAGGATTTATCTGCAGCTCTGTGAAGGGCTTTTACATTTAATCCCGCGTTGAAGTAGTAATTTGTTGCCGGCGCTTCTTACCAGGCTTTTCTTTTAACTTTGCCGGGACCAGGCCCTTTGTGCGGCTAATCTGTGCCTCACAATGCCGGGCACCTCGGGCTGCAGCGCCGATGTCCTGCCGTGGAAGGGGACATGGTGAGTGGCCGAGGGTGGGCACTGGATGGGGCCGGGGGGCAGCACCCACGGGCGGCGCGGGCGGCGCCGGCACCGGCGCCATCCCAATCCCAGTCCCAATCCCACGGCACGGGGGGGTTTTCCAGCCCCGGCGCGATCCCAATCGCAGGCACGGAGTGTGTTCCAGCCCTGGCGCGATCCCAGTCCCAGGGCACGGGGGTGTTCCAGCCCCGGCGCTATCCCAATCGCAGGCACGGGGTGTGTTCCAGCCCCGGCGCGATCCCAATCGCAGGCACGGGGTGTGTTCCAGCCCCGGCGCGATCCCAGTCCCAGGGCACGGGGGTGTTCCAGCCCCGGGGCGATCCCAATCCCACGGCACGGGGTGTTCCAGCCCCGGCGCCATCCCAATCTCAGGGCACGGGATGTTCCAGCTCCGGCGCGATCCCAGTCCCAGTCCCACGGCACGGAGGTGTTCAGCCCCGGCGCGATCCCAATCCCAATACCAGGGCACGGGATGTTTCAGCCCCGGCGCGATCCCAGTCCCAATCCCACGGCACGGGGGGGATTTCCAGCCCCGGCGCGATCCCAATCCCAATCCCACGGCACGGGGGTGTTCCAGCTCCGGCGTGGTCGGCAGCGGAACCTTTTCCACGTGTGTGCACGGAGCTGTCGGTGCACATAATTCATAGCAGCTCCTGTGGCTTTTCTGCGGAGTCTCTAATTATTTTTAGTCCACTTAGATAATGATTTTTTTTAAAATCAGTTTTGAAGTTCCTCTTACGTTGGGAGTAACGTGTTTGGGTTTGTGTTTTTCCTGGAGCTTGCAGTACTGTAGACTGTCCATATATACTCCATTATTTTTCAGAGAAAGGAAAAACTCATGTTAAAAAAAGAGAACCTTTTACAACTCTTTATTTTAATTGAACTGCCCACAGTTTTTAGAATAATTTTTAAAGTGGCATTTTCACCCTTCTGCCTTGTAGGTGCATGTCTTTTTTTTTATTAAAAATATTCTTTGGTCCCAAGTGATGAATGAATATTTTATTCCAGATACAAAAACATCTTCGGGATATGTTTGGACATAGTAGAAGCATGTGAAATAGTGCCCTACAAATATGAAATAGTCTCTCATAAATAAAGACACCAAAACCACAATATTAAAAATGGGGGCAGCTCTGCCCGCCTCCCTTTTATCGCAACATTTCTAAACTAGACTGATATTCCATGAGGCTTTTTGGCGATGGTTCAGGCAAGAAATGTTGCTGTATTTACAGGAATTATGTCTGTACTTTGTATTTTGTCTGGGGGTAAATGGATCTCTTTTCTGCAGCACCGGGTGAATGTCAATGTGCAGCAGCAACTTCTGCTTCTCGCATGGCACTGCTAAGAAAGCTGCTCTGGGGAGCTGTGTGCCCCCAAAGGTGACAGGGACACCCCCTTTCCCTGCAGCCGCCACGGCACAGGCGGGCCTGAGTCACAGCCCGACCCAGACGGCTCCAAAGGGACGAGCCGCAGCCCAGGAATCCCTGTGAGCCATAAAGAGGGGAACCCGCAGGTACAGCAGCACGTGGGGAGCTTTATGGGCATGATTTAGTGAATATGAGAACATATTTTGTGCTCCATTGTTTAGACTCAAGAAGGCATAAAATCTTTAACATCTATTTATCATGTAGCTATTTTAATGTAAACATTTGTCTATTTGGATGAAGTGTTTTCATTATTAAGCTAATTTCCACATGTTTCAGATAGACTGATGAGTTCGAAGCAGAGCACTTGCTGATGAGAAACGAAATTCGGCCGCGGCTCAGCCTGCTGTCAGATACATCTTCATTAGTTTTTGTCATTCACTGATGGCAAATGCTCTATAAATGAGATGACGATCAGGTCCGCCTTGATAACTTGCCTTATCTCATTAGTTTTCACATCAAAGTTAATCAGCAATGTGAATTGTAATTGCTGGAAGAGACAATGCAATAGATCACTCGGCCTTTTTTTTCTGCGTGGCATCTTGAAACATCAGCAGGCTGGTGTGAGTAGATAGGCTCCGAAGGAAAATGATGTGGAAAGCATAATAAGCAAGCTGCTCGGAATTAATGAGCTTACCCAATAAGAAAAGAATAACCAATCAATGTGAGCTGGGCAAATATAATTTAGGAATAATTGCTTGATTGGTTGTCTATAGTAGGCTGATTTGACCACACACAAGGATTAAGAATTAAGATGTCAAGGCAAAAAATAATTTGGCAACTGAGGGCATGTAATTTTTTGTTCCCCTCCCTTTATGACTGAAAGCGATGGCTGTTTGATATGTTATTCCCCGGGAATGAAAACATTAGACGGGCGCGCGCTGGTGGGTGGGGTTTTTTCTCTCCTTTATGCTCCTTTTATCATACAAGGTCTTTCAAACCTCAGTGGGGATATTGCAGTGCGGGACATTAAAAAGGAATAGAGGGGGGAGAAAAATAAAACTGAAAAACCCCACCCCAGATGTGTTGATGTGTGAGCACTGCATGGAAAGGAGCTGCGGGCTGGCAGGGGCTGTGCACTCGGGGTGTTTGCAGAGCCAGCCATGCCCAGGTCCAAATCCAAAACGCAATTCCTGCGCTACACACGCTTTCCATATAATTTTCCCCACAGCCACTGGCCAATTAGTAAAGAACCCTTATATTCTTCTATCTAAACTATAGGGAAGGTTTAGCCAGAAGGTAAATTTGCTTTGATCTACATTACACCTAATTGAGTCACCACCAATGTCTCTATCCCAACATCAAGAAATGTGAAAATGTTAGATTATTTCACTGGGGATTAAACCTAATTTTCGCGTGTTCTGCATTAACCTATTAGGCTGACTCATCTGCATTGCTAATGCGGCTCAGGCAGCTGTCACTGCTAAAGAAAAACATGATCATGCAATCCTTGAATGAATGATTCCGGCTCTGATTAGTGTTAGTGAAGTTAGCTGAGCCCTGGTGATAAGGCAGGAAAATTCCCAGGTTGCCAATAGCTTTGAAAATTATCAGACTCTGGGCAAAATGTAGCTGGCGGCGCGCGGGGCCTCCCTGCGAGGGCGGCATTATTTAAGGCTGTCTCTTCGGGTGCTCGCAGGAACGTGGCTGCTGCTGCCGAGGGGCTGGTGCCAGGGCTGCGGATTAAAATGATAATGGGGAGCGACCCGAGCGCGCCGCCGAGCACAGCCGGAGGTTCTCCCTGGCCGGCCGCCTTTGGGGTTGGAACGGTGGGAGCGGCGGCGATGCCGGAGCAGCTCTAGCCGGGAGAAGGGGCTGGCAAGGGCCAGCATGGACCACAGACCACGTCTGGGCTGCGCTCTTTGTTCAGAGGGCAGCGGCACCACCGTCAGCTCCAGCCATTCCCGGGTTCTTTCTATGCGTCACATTTAAATGGGGGGGGGGGAACCGCAACAAACCAACAATGACCCATCCCCTTGAGATGGGAAAAATTTAGGAGTGAGTTATCCCCAAGCAATAGAGCCAGGAGCCAATTTAATCCGATTAGCGCCTGCTGACAATGGGTGCTCCTCACCCATTGTGGACAGAGGCTTTCACTTTATTTGTTTCTATTAGCCAAGAATCCGAGATATCGGAAAAGTGGAGTTTTACCTCGACAATCAACAAAAAAACAAATCGAGGAAAATAGTCCAAAGTGTCAATATTGATCTTTTGGCCCTGATTGTGCGTGGAGAGGACTTGTTGAGTGCCCGAAGTTTGCGGCTCCCGTTGGTGTGTGCTCCTGGTGCTCCTTGTCACAGGGGTGGTGGCAGCTCCTCCCGCCGGGATGGGGGGTGAGGAAGGCGGGAGCTGCCGAGGCAGAACAGAGGGGTTTCACTGGGAAAAGACTCGCAGTTGTCAGCCCAACAGTAGCACTGATAGGAAATGTAACAGGGCTTTAAACTGACAGGCACATTTATGTAATTCCTGTTCCTTGGTGAATGCACTCACTGCAGGTGTCGGCAGAAGCTCCTTCCCATCACATCTCACAGGAAGAAACTCCAAGTTTTCACGTACTTGGAATGCATTCTCCTGTCTCCCAGCCCACAGCCAGGCGTGGCACCGATATCCGTGACTGGCACAGCATCAGTCAGCTCCCACTGCCCCCCTGTGTGACTGTGACATCCCATCAGTGAGGACAGGCCAGACCTGGGCTCCGGGAGGTGCTGCTGGAGCAGGCATTGCTGGGCAGGGAAGGGCAGGATGGAGACGGAGACCAGGATTTGCAGAGAGTGACCCGTCCTGTCCACGTCAGCCCTGCTGTCTCCAAAACACGGCCCCCAGAGCCTCAGGCATTCCAAGGGGAACAGGAGGAGAGAGGCAGGGGCACCAGGAGCACCGTGTGCCCTGAGGGGACCTCCCCGGGGACCCCCACCGTGGGCTGGCAGTGCTGGCCAGGGCAGCTGGACCTGGCCATGCCCTCGGACTCGTGTGGTGCAGACCTGTCAGCTTTGGGGTTTTACCCCCATGTGCCAAGTTATTTGCTGTCTGAACAAGCACAGGCTGGATGACCAAACCTGTGCCCCCAGCAAAGGGGCTCTGCTGCAGTTTGGGAGTGTGTTTTAACATCCCAGGCTCCTCGAGCAGCTGCAGACCAGAATTCTGTCCTTCTGACCCACAGTCTTCCAGGCAGTTGTTGGTTCTGCAAGTCAGGGATGAATTTCCCAGCAAAGCCTGGGAGCAGCTCTCCCTGGGCCGGTGGTGAGCACCTGTCCCTCTGCCTCCCTGAGCAACAGCCTGTGTGGGAAAAATGGTCAGGGAGAATTATGCCCTGGAGCTACCCCAGGCAAAGTACTCTTATCCTAAAATGGGATTTTTTTTCTCCCCTCTCTTACAGTGAATGGCTCCAGGTGTCAACTGAGCAAGCTCAGAATCAGCAGTAGCTCTTCCAGAGTGCATGTCCATGTGCAGAATATTCCTGAACAGGTATTTCGCTTTAAATTCATGCCCCGTCTTATTCCAGAATATTTTTCCTGTGTAGAGGAGCACTTGGCTGGGGTCTCTGCTTGCTGCCGTACTAGTGATAAGATGGATTGGCTGATCTAATAGGTCTTTTCAATCTCTGATTTTGAAAGCTAAGATTGGGAAATTAATTTCAGAAAGGTCAAAACAGAGCAAGGCTATCCTGCTGCTGTGTGATGGATCCTGTTTTTTTTTTAAATCTGCCTATTGAAGGAAAGGTTAGTTATTCAGCATCCTGCAAAAGAAAGAAATAAATAAAGCGAGCCGCGGAACACAAAAGTGTATGGATCTGCTGACCCACCCGCAATCTCCAGTTAATGAAAATGCCGGAGCGGCAGCGCCGAGCGCCTGCCGAGCTGGGGGCACCGACCCCGCGGGGTGGGCAGCGGGATGGGCCCCCGGCTCCGGCACAGCACGTGTGTCGGGCACTGCCATGGCACAGGAGTCCCACGGCACCCATGGGTGGTCTGCGCCCACCGACCCCACGGGGGCCAAGGGCGGTGTGTGGAAATGCCGAGTAAATCTTGGTGGTGTTCAGGAAAATCCCAGCCCCAGGCCCCGGGGGGGCTGGAGAAGGGAGGCAGCGGCATCGCCCTGGGGTGCTCATGGGGTGGTCTGGGGAGTTGTGCCGAGGGTGGTGGGAAGTTGGTCGTGGTTTGCTGAGAAAAGAAACAGAAAACTTGGAAGCAAAGGGATAAATAATGAAAACAAAGGATTCACGTAAGTATTTCCCTGCTTTTCGTTTGTTCTGTTCCAATGCACAAGCCTAACAGTAAAATGGAAAGTAAATTGCTCCGGTGGTTTTAAAAATCAGGGAACAGGGGGAGAGCAAAGGGGCCACTTGGAGGGGAATCTCTTCTTAATTAAAAAGAAAATAGATGTCTTTTTTTTGTTTACTTTTTTGTCACCTCTCCACCTGGTATATTCAGTAACCTGCCAAGTTGCCCTTCCCTCTGTCCCCTTCTCTTATTACGGATCAATATGTTGAATTTTGGGAAGCGGGGAGAAATCAGCTGATTTTGGCAGCACCGAATAAACCCCTGCCCTCTCCTGACATGCCAGGAATATTGTGCCACTCCTGGAGTGTGGCACATGTGGAGAGTCCCAGACTAAGGCAGGGGGCTGCTGTGCCTGGGATCACTGTGCAGCCACACATCCTGGTGGGACACTGGTGAGAAAAGCCAGTGGCTGCTGCAGGAAGATTTGGCGTGTGGGGCAGGCCAGTGAACTGCAGCCAGTCCAGAACCCACCAGGCACCTTTCCTGCTTTTTTAAGGACAGAATATCCTGTGAGCACTAACTTGAGTCTCCTCTGAGCAAACCCAAGGAATTCTACTGCTCCTGGAGACAGGAGCCTGACTGGAATACCTAGCCTGTATGGATCCAGGGCTGTTTCATATGGAAGTGTGCTTCCCAGGCATTCCTGAACCTCTCCACTTGCTTCTCCTGTTGCTTTCTGCACTTAGTTGTACAAAACCAAAACAGGACTAATGGGCAAAATAAAGTACCTCCAGTTGAGGAATATGCTTACAAGTTCAGTAACAGCAATTATTAGTCAATATATACAAACAACCTAATTCTTTTAACACATCAGACTATGCTGGAATAAAGGATAACTTGGGAAATGGAATGTTGCATATTTCATCCAGAAGATGCCAAAGAAAATGCTGGAGCACAGAAACACATCTGACTCCTTAGCAGGGTATCTTTTCCCAATAAAGAATCTGGAGAGGTTTGACTGGACAACAGAACACCCCTGTCAGTTGGATTGAGCTTCCCACAGCAAGGGCTGGGGGAGCTGCCAGGCATCACTTAACCTGACCTTTCCAAGGTTTCCCTCACTGCTACTTCCAGAAACATTGGAGCGATTCAAATGTAAAGAGGTTTCTGTAGTCCCAAATACGTCCTGCTCCCCAAAGCTGATGTTGGAATGAGGCATGGATTAATCTTAGCATGCAGTGGAAAAACAGAAACTGAAGCCTCTGTGAGTAGACACACAGATATTTTGGGGGCGAATGTTGGGTTAACTGGAGGAATGTGTGCAGTAGGGGCAGCGCAGGCCCCGCTGGCGCCGTGTCACACGCGTGGGGTGCCGTGTCACACGCGTGGGATGCCGTGTCACACGCGCGGGGTGCCGTGTCACACGCGCGGTGTGCCGTGTCACACGCGTGGGGTGCCGTGTCACACGCGTGCTGTGCCGTGTCACACGCGCGGGGTGCCGTGTCACACGCGCGGGGTGCAGTGGGTGTCGGAGTGACCCGGGAGCTGCTGCCGGACCGGGAGCTGCTCCGGCTGCCGGCGAGGGCCGTGCGTGGGGCCGGGTTTGTCATTAGTGTGTACACACAGAGCTGCGGCTCAGCAGGCTCTGGGAAAGGCTTTTGTGGGATGCGTGTGTGGTCCCTGAGCACGGAAAAGGCAGTGAAGAGCCACCGGCTGCGGGAGCAGCTCCCCACGGCGCGGGCCTCGCTGCTTTGCTGCGGGACGCTGTCACCCCGGGCCGGGAGCTGGCGGCTCCCTCCACAGCACGGCCTCAGAGTAGGTGCTGCAGGGGGGCAGGAGCCTTTTCTCACAAGAATCAGAGATTTTGGCGCTTAACCAGAGTGAACATGGGACTCTTTCTTCACTTGCAACAGAGACAGGGCCAGGACTGTGACGATGCAGGATTTTTCCAGCTTTTTCTGCCCTTTTGCCTTTTTTAAAAGCCCTTATATGATATATTAGCTGAGCAGAGTTCTTGTATCTTGGGATTTCTTCCTGTAACTTCCAGTAGAGTTTTTCCCCAAGTCCTCGCTTTCCTCCCCTATCCAAGTGCACCTTTACCTGCAAGAGGATCCAGGTGTCCCATACCCAGGCTTAGGGTCACAAAGACATTTAGGGCTTTGTAGTCCTCTGATTATTTTTATTCATGTGTTGTGGGTTTTTCCAAATTCAACCACTGCTTAACTGCAGCATTTATATAACAATGTGGGTGTTTTATTATTATTATTATTACAATAACTTCACATTAAGTGGGCACTCGCAGCAAATTGGCATGGGAAAACAGCAATTCTTGGTGTGGGTGACCAAGGGAGATGCCACAAAGAGGGTAACTCTGTTGGGGGATGAGCAGTGTGTGGGGCACGAGGTCCCCAAGCACTGTCCCCGCCCCAGGACGAACTGGCACGTGGGTCAAGCTGCTCCTCAGGTCCAGCCCCGAGTGACTGTCCCGGCTCCATCGCAGTCCCACACCCCACTCCCAGCTTTCCTGGGTGCTTTGCCCTGGCCGAGGGTCCCAGCCTGGCACCGCTGTGCGAACTGTGGGTCCTCCACCTCCGGCAGATCCCGGGAATACCGGGGGAATATCTCTAAACCCCATTTAAATAGCGAGTGGGAGGGAGGGAGAGTGGAACATTTATTACCATCTAATCCTGCTCAGATTTTCTACACCATATGTCTGAGCAGCAGAACATGTGAAATGTGTACTAATTACTCTGCCTGTGTCATGTGTGTATATTTTATATGCAGTCCCTGACCTTTTTGTTAATAACTTCACATTATATTCATTGACCTGAAACAAATTGAATTCAGTGGCACTCACTCCAGAATTGAATTACATAGTCTTCTTAATTGGTCTCTTATTTAAATCTGGAAAAGTAACAGTTTACCACCTGTAATTATTTTTTTCCTTAAGAAATTCCTGCGGAGAGTGTGTGTTGCATGTCCGTGTTGGGCTCATGTCCGAGGGGAATTATCACGGAAACCCCACGCCCAGCTTGCACCATGGAGTGGGAAAATCCCCCAAAGCTCCGTTCTTCTGAAGCAAAACCACTTGTAAAAGTGTGTGAAAGCCACAGAACAATCTCCTCTCCTGGGTGGAAAGGGCAGTCCTGGGCCAGCACCTCCGCTGACCCCCCACGAACCGGCTGTTCCCCTGCTTTGCCAGGTCCCATCCTGGCATCTCCATGCCCTGGGAAGCTGAGGTGGGAGTGCAGGGGCTGCTCTGGGAGCGCCGCCCCGCCGAGGGAGAGCGGAGCGCGCGGCCGGCTGGAGTCTCCGCTTCGCTTTCATCCTTCCAAGGCCCAGCTAATTGCCGGAGCCGCGAGGAGGAGACTTACTCTTTACTTACTATATTTAACTTAAAAATGCAAATGTTATTAGTGTCCCGATCAGTGATAAGAGTGCCTTTGTGCCAGGCTTTAACCTCCATTAGGGGGGATTAGGAGAACGTATCCACATTGGCATTTTCCAAGTGTCACTGTGACAGCACTTGCTGCACAAATGCCTGGCTGTCACACTGAGGTTTATCACCAGGTTTTTTCCTGCGAATGCAGACTAATAAGCCCAGAAATTACAATTGCCTCCCTGCCGAATCTGTGATAGGCGGAAATAATGATATCAGTGCCCTGCTAATCTCCTGCCTCCGCGCTTGGCACCAGCCTATTGAGTCACCTGTCATACGCCGCTTTGATGAGGCGAATTCAATCTCTCAGCTATAATGACAATGGAGCCATTTTAATGTTTGGAAATGATTATGTGAAGGTTTCTCTTTGCTCTGTCTTGGCAAGCAAACCAGGTCAGCGTTCCGGCTGTGTCTCCCGCCGCCGCTAACGACTTGGAAGGAGCCGGGCGGTATTAAGTGAATGTGCCAAGTTATTAGAAAGGAGATGCTGAAGGCAGGTGGGGGGGAGACTCTTTTTATTTCCTTTTTCACAGCAAAGCATGAGCCTGAGGAGATGCTTCATACACGTGAACATCTCGCACACGCCCGTGGTGCCCGCCGGGCTGAGGGCTCTGCGTGCCACGTGCCGGCAGCCACAGGCACCGGCCCCCAGAGCCACTTAGGAATCGCTGGCTTTGCACGACAGGCTGCAGGGAGCTTAGGGCCTGTCTCACTGAACAAACCAAGCACCCAGACCTGTTCCAGGCCAGGGTCAGTCCCTCCAGCCCGCTCATGTGTTGGGAAGGGGCTGGTGGAGAGCTGGATGCCTAAGCCTGGTTTGGGCAGCGATGCAGAGGATCTCATGCACCTAATTCCTACCTGGGTTTTGTTTTCAGTTCATTTTGTTGTAGAGGAACTGAATCTCTCCTTTTCCCAGATGTCTCTGTCTCTGAAACGATCACACCACAGCCTTTAATCAGGAGCTGAAACATTGGTTCGTTTATTTGAATGTAAAAGGAAAATAGCTACATTTCCTCACACTGCTGGAGGCCCCAGATTCACGGAGGAGAGGAAGGCATCTCCAGGCTGAGTGAGGGCTTCAGTCATCTTGGAGAAGTGCAGGGTCTGTCGGAGCCCACAGTCAGAGTTCCATAGGTTGTGTACAGTTTGGGGGCTCTCTGTGCTGCCAGGGCTGAGACTGGCTGGCCTCTCCCTGGCATCTCTCTGCCAAGGTCCTGCAGGACGTCTGTGACGTGGCCATGGCCCAGCACTGCAGAGAGGCACCAGTCTCAGCTGGAAGAGATACTTCCCGTGTGCTGCCCATTCCACGCTCTGTGAGAGCCTCTGGCTCTCAGGTGTGGTACCCCCAGGGTGAGGGGAATTCATCACCTTCCCTCTGGCCTTCCCTGCCAGGGCATGAGTATTTATTGATGACATTAATTTTCTGAAATCTTGACCAACTCTTTGCTGAGGGAGGAGTCAAGCCGTGGAATTTCAGATGTCAAGCTTTTATTAGTGTGAGTGTTGAAGGCCACTCCGGGTGGGTGTTCTGGGCTGGCTCTGCTCTTCAGCAGGTGCAAAGCAATTGTGGGGCTGGATGGAGAGGACGGAGCAGGATCCAATTGACCCACACAGTGCAGGAAGTAGCACCAAGCCCATTTCACTGAGGGCCCTCTGAAAGAAATCTTTTTTATTAGAGATGAGTGCTGGAATTATTTCAAGGAAGTGATTATCTCTCTAATAATTGTACCCACATGAGTGAGTGCCATGGATGAAATTAAAGTGGTAGATTTGGAGATCGGCTGAGCGGGCGACGCAGTGACACCGACACGCGGGTCTGTCACCTGGTACCTGTTTCCAGGGATGCTCCTGGTAGGAGCTTGGCTTCGTGGGGTCACCCTGCTGGGGATGGGTTGGGTGGTGGGACAGACACCTGGATGTCTGTGTTCAGGTTTGGGCACATCTTCGCCATCCAGCAGGCCTGGCTTGGGTCCCTCTCTCTGGGCAGCCTCGTGCCTGCGTGGCAGGGGGCTGGGTGCCACCCCCACGCACCCCCACATCTCCCCTAATTAAGGCAGCCAATCTAATTAGGGCGGCGTGGGGCGCAGCCGCCCCGTGGGGGCGCATCAAAGCCGGCGTGGGGCGCGCGCGCGGGCAGCGCAATTACCCAAGTTAAGAAAACATCCCTGTAATTAGCGAGGCAACTCTAAGCACAAGGAATGGAAATTAGTCACAGCGCAATAAATTAGTCGGTGCATATATTACGTGCCGGGAGCACCCCGGGGGCCTCCTGTTTGCAAGGCTTTGGTTTGCAGCCCCATGCCTCTCAATAACGCATTCATCCCTGGGTGATTATGTGCCAGCAAAAGGAGTTTTTAACTGAATTACAAATTTTCTTTTCTAATTCTTTTGTAGGCAGAATTGGGATCCCTCACTTTTTTCTCTCTTTTTCTTTTTTTTTTTTTTTTGAAGGTCCAGGGAGCAAAGCCACTTCCCTCCCCCTTCAGCTAATAATTAATTTTCAGCTTTTCAGGGTGCTTCAAGACCCTGCATTGTTTGCTTTAATTAGGAGCGGTAGTTAAGGAACTATTTCAAAATCCCTCCCCAATTCTGAACTATTTTAGCTGTCGTTTCTTTCCTGGGGGAAGAAAAGGGGAGGGCAAAGCAGGAAATTGGACTGTAGCAGCACATAACATTTGCATCAAAATAATACAGCCGGCAACAGAAAATCACAATCACATCACTCAGAAGGAAGGAACAGAATACAAATTAAAGGAATAATGTAAATTTTTTGCCATTAAGCTTCAATGACCATTTGAAATGGTGCAAGGCACAAAGGTTTTGATGAGCATCATCCAGTTTGATTATTCATACTTGTGCTTCTGCTTGAATTAAAGTAGGAGTGCTAGAGCCTGTTAGAGCAAAATATTTGAATTGGTAGTGAACTCTCACCTTTACTTGCATCCATTTACTTTTCAAATGAATACCAGATAAGTTAGTGCATTTTATAATCGGCCTGTTTTCCAGTGAGTGCTGTCATTACATACCAATTTCTTTTAGAAGTGCTTCCTAAGAAACATTAAATACTTACAAATAAGGATCTGTCCATCACTGGCAGCAGCCCTGTCTGAGCAGTGCTGGGCGACACAGGCAGGTTGTGTGTCCTCCCTTCAGGGGTGTGTGTGACTCCTCTGACCTGGCGTGTGGCTCATGAGCTCCGGGCTCCATGTCCCACTCTGTATCACCACCCTCTCTCACAAACTGGCCAGGTGTTTGTGTGCCAGGAGCTCTGCGGGTAGATTGGGTATTAGGAAAAATTTCTTCAGAAGGGCTGCCAGGCATTGGAACCGGCTGCCCAGGGCAGTGGGGCAGCCCCCACTCCTGGAGGGATTTAACAGATGTGTAAATGTGGCACTTGAGGACATGGCAGTGGGTGCCTTGGCAGTGCTGGGGGAGCAGGTGGACCCGATGGCCTCAGAGGGGTTTTCCAGCCTAAATAATTCCATAGGGTTCTGCAAAAAAAAAAGCCAAAAGGCAGCCTCAGAGTCACCACACAGTATCCCAAAAGGGTTTGGGTTGGAAGGACCTTAAAGACCACCCAGTGCCACACCTGCCATGGGCAGGGACACCTTCCACCAGCCCAGGTTGCTCCAAGCCCCGTCCAGCCTGGCCTGGGACACTTCCAGGGGTGGGGCATTTCTCTGGACAGCCTAATTTGCTAAGTAATACTCAGGTTATTCCTAATGAGCAATGAGCTGGTGATGCTGCTCAGAGACATCCCTCAGCTCCGTGCGTTTGGGGATGCCAGCAGAGCTCCCACCGCTCCGCACAGTTGGCAAACACCCGCTGCTGGACCAGCAGGAGCCGCGGGATGTCTCACCCTGCCCCGCTTTGGGGCTCTGTAAAAGGTCTTTTATTAAAATGATGCGGGGGGAAATCAATGCAACTACACATCAAAACCGAGCAAACCTCCGGTTTAGCAATTCCCCAGCAATCCCTCAGGAGCCAATGAAGGCCAGGTTATTTAAATGAGAAAGGCCGGGAATGAATGCCTGCCTTTGTCCCGGCGCTTCCCCAAGGTGATCTGGGTTAAACCCCTGCTCTCAGGGTTAATTATCAGCTGCTTTTCTTTTAAAAATGTTTTTTTCCTTATTGACACAGGGGGGGTGATTTATGTAATATCCATCATAATTCCCAGATTTCTGTAGATTACAAGGTTATCCCCATGCACTGCTCTGCTGGTGGAAGAATGTGGGCTCCACACCAGCTTCCCGTCCCACTGAGGGGACAGCCAGGTCCGGCCACCACTGCTCACCCTCCTGCTCCATGGCCCTCCTTAATTAAGGATAATTAATACATGGTGCTCTGGGGTGCAATTAAAACCAAATAAAACAAAAGGGCAGCATGGAAAAGTGCAGCCCTGCTCTTTTCTTCCACTTTCTCCCTCTCTCTGCCTTTCCAGTCCCCCTGGGGATGGTTTCGGGGCACCCCCAGCCCCGGCCCAGCAGAAGCCCAGACCTGCTGCCTTGGTCCCGTTCACCCCATAAGGGGGCGATGACCCCCCCATGCACGTTTGGGGTCATGGCCCTGCACAAGAGCCTGGAGGTGCTGTGACGTCTCTCCTGTCCCACCAGTAGTTTGACAAACCAGCTGAAGGAGAGGCCAGGTTGGGATCCAACTCTCCAAGCATGTCTTCCAAGCCTGAACACCCCGGTCCTGGGGACAGGGAGTAATGCCTGTCCCCTCTCCAGCCCTCAGCAGGGGCAGAGCAAGGCTGTGGCCCCTCTGATCCGGAAGTCCGAGATGCACCTGCAGTGTCCAGGAGGCTTCCTGGTGTCTGAGCACAGGGAGCAGGAGAGGGCTGTGCTGGCAGCGAGGGAGGGCACACAGCTCCCGGCACACACGGTGCCACAGCCCTCGGGAAGGAGCGTTTCCTTGGGCTCGGCTGCTCTACCTCACTCATCCCTCCACACTTATCCTTCTTCCTCCCATCCTTGGGTTTTCCTCTGCTTCCTCCCTCCCCAGCACTTCAAAGCTCCGCTGTCTTTCCAGGCACTTTGCCACGGCCGTGTTATCCGCGGGCTCTCCAGAGCGGCCGGTGCCCGCGGGCCTGCGTGTGGGCAGCCACGGATTTATGGCAGCGCCGAGCGCCGCTGCCGCAAACTGCTGCTTTCAGGGATCATTCCACTCGACTGGCTGAGAAGAAAACTGCTCTGATAGAAACTATGTCATAATAGTTGCAACTGGATAACGACGCCCCGCCGCCGGAGCTGATTTATTCTCCCGTGCCAGTGCGGGGAATTGGTCTCCACCAAAGCAGAAAATGGAGCTGGCTTTTCAGGAGGGTTTAAAATCAAGCGGCTCTGGAGTCACCACCTGATTATTTCGATAATCTTTCTGCAGCCAAACCATTCTCTGTCATTCCAGCCGGTGCTGGTCTGCAAAGCAAATATCCCACAGGACAACCCAGAGCTCTGTCACCCCCATTAAAGTCTGACTTTGGTTATCAGCTCCCCATGGCAGCACCTCTGGGGACAGCAAGGTGCTCAGAGAGCAGCCCAGGGGAGAAGTGGAGAAGTTTAAGAGCAGCGGCCCAAGAGATGATGAGGAGAATGGCAAATGTTTTGGATTTACTCAGAAATCAAGACCATCTGCCTGGGTTCACTTTGGAAAGGGAGAAGTGAGGGCTGGGAGAGTGACACGGGGTGACAGACCCACCGCCAGAGCGGGGCTGGGTGAACCCCCCTCCCCACATCTGGTTGTTGGATGAGAGCAGCCCCCCACACAAGGCACTGCTGCCTCACTGTAACAACACTGCCAGGGCACACCCCCTGCGCGTCTGTGTCCCCTGGGTATGTGGGACAGGGACAGGGAGGCTCCAAAGCCAGCTGAGAATCCCTGCGGTTGCTCTGCCCGGAAAAGGCAGTGCGGGAGCAGAGCAGAGCAGTGAGGAGGAGCTTAGCAGGGATGGTGTGTGTGCCAGGAGGGGCTGCTGGGGCTGAGGAATGTCAAGGACACATCCTGGCAGGGCTGGATGTCGGGTTTTGTTCAGGGCAGGTTTGCCATAATGCGCTTTGATGGGTCTGAAATTGGCCCTTCCAAGGCCGACAATTCCGAGCAGGAATTCCCACGTGGCACTCTGTGCTGGTGACCTGCCACTCAGCGCCGTGGGGACATGGGGCTGCCAGGCTGTCACTCCACCCTGGGCAGCGCCTCATGGGGCTGACACCCCTGGGACGGGTCTCTGGGTAGTCCAGGGAATTACTGTAACTCTGGGCCTCCAGGTTGGATTTCCAGGGGGCAGATGAAGCCGTCGCACAACCGGTCGGGCCACAGAGCCCACAGCAGGTTCTCCTGGTGACTCCTGGCAGTGTCCCGGCTGGAGGCTGTTGGAAAATGATATTTTGCCATGATCCAACTCACAGAGATGCCAAAGCAGCCCTTGCTTCGGCAAGTCTTCTCTTGCTCCCTTTTCCCAGCAGTCTGCGCAGCTGGAGGTGGCTCGAGTGATAAATGGACAAGGTTCAAAAATACAACTCCTCTGAACTTTTTAACCTTACACGAAAGGGAGGAATTCTAAGAGCAATGGATAAAATTCAATTAACTGAGATGACAGAAAATAATCTACTAAGCCTGTACATCAGGCAATTGGAAGCTTTCATACCTTTCAAAAAGGAAATAACCTATTTCTTTCCTTGTTATCTAATGACACAGGAGTTTATTTCTCTGGAAGCAGTTGCAAATCTACCTAATGGGGCCTAACTGCTGTTGCCAGGCAATTAGGGGTTTATTGTGTGGCTAATTCTTTCATTTCCGTGGCGGTGATTGTGGTGACAGGGAGCTGCCCCTGGGCTGTGTGTGCACCTGTGCCTGTTCCCGCCTCTCTGGGCACCCTGTGCCAGGGCCTCCCCTCCCACACAGGGAAGACTTTTTTCATACACCTAAGCTAAATTTTCCCTCTGTCAGTTTGAAGCCGTTCCCCCTTGTGCTGTCACTCCAGTTCCTGCTGAAGGGTCCCTCTCTGGCTTCCTTCAGATCCTGGAGGAACTGAGGAACTCTCTCCTGTGGGCACGTTTGGTTTGAGTCTCCCCCATTGTGCCACCCTGCTGATAAAGGTGTGGCGGGGTTTGCTCTGTGGGGCTCATTTTCCCTTTGGTGTGTTTGCTGCCATGACTTATTCGGTGTCTGATCCATGAGTTATCCTGTTTCTCTGAGCTGATTTTCAATGTTCCTGCGCAGTCTTTGTACAGCCTGGGCAGCTTTTGGTTATGAATGAGCGCAGAGACACACGCAGGGGTGTATTTATATAAAATATATAAGCAGGAGGAATCTTCATAAATCACAGACTGCTATTATCCTGGGGTTCATGACAGCCATATCTTTTTTCTCCACAGAAACCCAGAATACATTAAACACCCTGGGCCTTGGAAAGGGACCTTTCAAACCTGTACAATTGCTCTATTTATCCCGTTCCTGGAGCAGGCAGCATTTAATATCTGAAGTCTGTTCTATACAAATCAATCTTAAAAGTAAGATTTAAGCCCGAATTTATTAAGGGAAGCTCCTGTATCTGCCTGTAGGAATATTGTGGTTTATGACCTAAGGAATAGGGTGGTTAATCCTGGAGGGAGAGCCTTTGGAAGGTTCTTTTACATTGGGCTCTGCTGGCAATCTCGGGCCTGTTGGGCAGTATTGGCACACGTGTGGGCAAGGCTGTGCCCGGCCCAGGATGCTGCAGGAATGGGGGAATGAGAGCTGGGATGCTGTGGAAAGACCTGGATGCTG
The DNA here is from genome assembly GCF_047495875.1 of Pithys albifrons albifrons. Taxonomy (NCBI): domain Eukaryota; kingdom Metazoa; phylum Chordata; class Aves; order Passeriformes; family Thamnophilidae; genus Pithys; species Pithys albifrons. The sequence continues at coordinate 118,249,255 of NC_092459.1, read as the reverse complement.
CAGGAATGGGGGAATGAGAGTTGGGATGCTGTGGAAGGATTTGGATGTTGCAGGAATGGGGGAATGAGAGTTGGGATGCTGTGCAAGGATCTGGGTGCTGCAGGAATTAGAGGAATGAGGGCTGGGATGCTGTGGAAGGACCTGGATGCTGCGGGAATGGGGGAATGAGGGCTGGGATGCTGTGCAAGGATCTGGATGCTGCAGGAATGAGGGAATGAGGGCTGGGATGTTGTGCAAGGACCTGGATGCTGCAGGAATGAGAGAATGAGAGCTGGGATGCTGTGCAAGGACCTGGATGCTGCAGGAATGAGGGAATGAGGGCTGGGATGCTGTGCAAGGACCTGGATGCTGCAGGAGCATCTCTGCCCTGCAGTGGCACCTCACTGGGTCATTCCAGAAGGCCCCTGCTTGGGCTGCACTAATCAATAGCTGTGCCCAACAGTTTACTACAGCGTTTAATTAAACAAATTTACCTTTTGAGGGAAAATCCATGGCAAGCAATTTGGGTGCTGGTGTATCACAGCCTTTTTTGAGGTTACTAGTGCTTTTAACCACTGTCTAAAGTGCAGGCAGTGTTAATTAGCATATTTAGGATTAAGTAGATTTAGCATGCGGTAATCATTCCCTAATTCAGTAAGAACTATCTCTGGTGAATAGTGGACATTAATGACAGTTGCAAGAGCTTAGATATTACATAATCACTAATTACATTCTGCACAATTAGCGGCGACTCCTCAGTGTGAATGGCTAATGGCTGATTTGTGTCAGCAGCCTGTTCCGGCTGTACAGAAATATAAACAGTCTGCATAATGTTCTGAGGGAATTAGCATAGGGAAGGAGGTTATCCTGGAGCTGGGAGGCTGGGAGGAGTGCTGATGGGTGGGGCGAGCCCAGAGGCAGGACAGGAGTCTGGGCACACACCTGCCCTTCCTCACAGACAGCCTGGCAGTGCCACCTCATGCTTTGAGGCGCTCGGCTCTCCCCTGATAGGTGGAGGGTAAACCTGCACCAAGGGGTCTCTGAGGGAGTCTGGGGGTGTTTATTGACTGCTGAGCCAAGGGGAGTGGGACTGATCTCCTTGGACACCTTGGGGTCCACATTTTGGGAAGCAGCTGGGAACAGCCAGGGCAGGAACAGGGACCAACTGACCTGGAAGTGCTGGCTGGTTTGTTTGTTTGGTTTTTTGCCACCGCTCTGACTTTGGAAAATAAAAATGCAGTGGTCCCTTGCCCTGCCACATTCAGCATTTCCTCACCTTTAACCATTTTCTGAAAGGACAGAAAAGTCAAAAGACTGAATTTTGCTTTTCCCCACCATGTGTGCCAAAGCTGCTCCACGGGGAGAGGGCCCTCCTTGGGCAAACCCTACCCAGGTTTGGGCAACGGTGAGGTGGCAGGCAGGGGAATCAATCCTTGCTCCATTGATTTTTAGTGATGTTTGGGTCAGGTGCACAGTTCCTTACAAGCAAAATTCAGGCTCCCACGTTTGTTGTGTGATTAAAATGAGGAATAATGGTATTAAGCTGAGGGAATTGTTTTGGACAAATCCCAAGCTGGAGACCAGCACTGGGCCCCTATACCTTGAGGTATTGGGTATTTTAAATTAAGATTGCATGTGGTTTTAAAAGGCATTGTCAGAGCAAAAGCAATTTAACAAAAGGCAATGTATCTGACGGCGACTCTCCTGTCTGCCAAGTGCTCTTCTCGGCGAGCGCATTGTAGGGACGCAGATTACATCTCCTGAATATTTTTGTCTGTTGCTCGGTTCATTTTCATAATAATAACTCGCATCCGTCTCCATCCTTTCATGTTGAAGGGTTGCAAACTATTACACAAACACCCCCGCTCCTGCTGCAGCCACCCCGAGGGGACAGCCGTGCTTTGGCAGCGGGGACTGACTGCCCTGGGGGGATGCTGAGCCTCCTGGCCTCTGCACAGGGTGCTGGGGAGGGTTGGGGAGCCCCTGTGCAGCACCCCCCGCCCTGCACCACCACCAGCACCTGCCCGGGGGGATGCTGAGCCCCCTGCACAGGGTGCTGGGGGAGATTGAGGAGCCCCTGTGCAGCACCCCCCGCCTTGCACCACCAGCACCTGCCCTGGGGGGTCCTGAGCCCCCTGGTCTCTGCACAGGGTGCTGGGGGTTTGGGGAGCCCCTGTGCAGCACCCCCCGCCCTGCACCACCAGCACCTGTCAGCGTGTGAAACACGGAACGGGTGGGCAATGCCTGTCCTGTCGGCACATGGAGGGACCCACAGCAGGGCACAGGGTGCTCAGAGAAGTTGTGGTTGTTCTGTCCTTGGAAGTGTTCCAGGGCAAGTTGGAAGGGGCTTGGGGCAACCTGGGCTAGTGGGAGGTGTCCCTGCCCATGGCAGGGGGTTGCACCAAGGTGATCTCGAAACTCCCAGCCCAAACCATTCTGGAATTCTGTGTCCCAACGCCTCGAAGCCCTGGAAGCCCCTGGGAGGCTGCTGGGCTGCCTCTGCCCCAGCACATAAGTGGCTCTGCTCAACTCCACACCACCAGGCAGGAAGGACTTTCAAAGGGTTTATAACATTTGTAATGTTTCCCACCAGCTGGGATGGCAGAGCATTCGGAGTCGAGTCTGCAAACACTGGCCTCCGAGTGTCTTGTCTAGAAACTCCATGTTTCACCTTGGCGGGGCTGGCAGCCAGGCTGATGGGAGTTAAGGCTGCCCCAGCGAGCAGCGGTGGGGCCGTGGGCAGCAGGTTTTCTGCTCCATGTGATGCCAGGGAAGAGCCATTCAGCGGGGCAGATGCAGCACAGAGGGCGTTGTGTTTATTTATGGATTCCTCAAACCCACATTTTCAGTGTCACCGGTGGTTTTTCCTGGTGTTTTGACACAGCCAAGCACAGTGTGTGCCGTGCCCTCCCTGCCACTGCCCTTGGGAGCCTCCCAGCTCCTCCAGGACCGGCGCTGCGGGGCTGGACAGGAGTCGCAGACCCTGGCATGGGGCAGCATTTCCCTAAGTGCTGTTTGTGGAGGCAGGTGCTATTCCTTACATTATCGCCAGGACATTTAAATCTCACTGATTGGCATTGTTGTCTCAAAGACGGTGTTTTTCCTGCTGAGAAACTGCATTAGATCGGCGAAACGGAGCTCATTTCCATTCACTCAGCAGTCTCTCTAGAAATGACATGCAGTGCTTGAAACTGTTTATTTCCAAATTCAGGCCTCCTCCGCATCAGTCATCAGCTTCAATTACCAGTTTTCCGGAGCCGAGCCATCAGGCAGTCTGACACGAGGGTCCAACCTAATTCCCACCTTCTCCAAAGTCAAGAGCATAATGTGCAGATGAAAAGGTGGAAAATAGCCTGGACTTCATTAGCATGCAGAGCCCGGCTGTTCATTTGCTTGCTGCGAATGGAAGTTCTGACACTCGGCGCCTTCTGCAATATGAGAAAAGTCCTCTTCAGAGTATATGATGTCCTCACCAGCCAGCAAAGGTCATCAAAAAGGCAGGCGCTGACCTTGCTCCCTGCTCTTCATGACTAGTTTATTGATTCCAGGAACACCTCATTACATGCCGGATCAACATATTATTGCCATGTTCAGCGGCTGAATTGTTTACAAGTGTCTTTATAACCAGCAAAAAGCCTTCCGGATGATGCATGACTACACTCATTTGGATGTGACCTGCCAATTAGATGTTATCCGATCCGGTGCCGTGTGTCTTGATCCCTGACCGGGCCCGCTGCCCTGCATCAGCACGGGCCCATTTACTACTTCTTTCTAACGGCTCTTTGGCAAAGTGTCCATTAGCCTGTCAGTCTGTAAATATTTTATTTTTCCTCCTCGGCACCGGGCGCCGCCGGCGCTCCCGCTCCGTCATTTGCTATGCATGAGGTTCATAATCAGCTGGGGGAAGAGGGGTTTTTTATGGCGCCGTCTGATAACCCACCCCATTTGCAGTCAGCGCGCACGGCGAGCGCAGCGCCCGCTCCCGAGCCGGGGCCGGCCCGGCACACAGACCTGGCATATTTTATTCAGGCGCCAGCACCGCCACGCTGCTGATTTATCGGCGGGGGGAAGGCAGGAGCGAACCCCCCACCCCCAGCCTCCCTTCCTGCCTCTAAAGGCCAAATAACTTCCCACCCAGCAATGCATTTCCCCCGCTCCATCCCTGCCGTGGTTCCATTGCCCTCCGCTAATATATGGGCTGCGTTTCTCATCCCGCCCGCGGAGCGCGGCATTCGCACGCGCCGAGACACGAGAATTTCAAAAATAAATCACAGGGCACGACTACTATTTTAATCTCTCATTACAGACACTTCTGGGGCTCCATAAAAAAGAGAGTGGCACAGCAACTCGATGAGTGAGTCCGTAAAGAGAGATCTCGGTGCCAAGAAGCGGCGCTGGGAACGCGGCTTTCAGACACCCCTCGGCACAGGCTGGATTTGCCTTTTTCTACCTCAGCCTTTGGTGGTGGTGGTGGTGGTGGTGGGATGGCGGATTCTGCTTGGCATTTGACTGCCATGTGCAGCGAGAGGGAACGTGAAGGGACTTGTGTGCATGTGAAAGAGGAGTGTGGCTGTGGAAGGGCTCCATAGGGCTGGGAGCAGCCAGAGGTCCAACACCTGGGATAAAGGCTTAAATTTGGGTAGTGGGAGCTGCCAAAACCTGAGCATCACTGCCAGTCTCTGGCTCTGGGTACATCACCCTGGGATGACAAAGGAAATTCCAAGCAGCCTGGACGTGGCTGAGGTGGCAGTGCCAGGATTGCTGTGGGGTTCAAGGCCTTGCAAATGTGGGCACACACAGGGCTGTGCCCAGAGCTCTGCAAACATTAATTAAACCACCCAATGCTGCTTGGAGAGTGTCAGTGCTGAGATCTTCTTGCTGGGGTTTAATGGAGGGACCAAAGGGCTTAAGAGCTCCCGGGGTGAACCAACGGCAGCGAAGACACCACATCTCCAGTGTCCTGCTCTCCAGAGCCAGCACCAGGTGTCTCCAACCATGAGCCCTGAGCTGCAGGAGGGTATGAGGAGCAAGGGGCGCCCTTCGCTGGGTGACAGAAAACACCTTTGGGTCTGGTTCTCTCCTTACAGCATGGAGCATCCAGGCATGGGGACTGAAAAAGGTGGATTTTAAGTCCTTAAAGCAGCATATTTATCTTCCAAAATAAAAACTGGGTTTGCATGTGGATTTTTAATTAGAGCTGAGGCAAAACACAATCTCAGTCTGAACAGCATCAGGCTCCAGAGACAGCACAGTGCACTGATCTGAATTTGGGGAAGGAGGGAAAAAGTCTTCATTTCCTAGCAAATCCCTGGGTCTGAGCAGCCCCGGAGCTGCTGGTGTTGAATATTCAGAGGGCTGATGGACCATGGTGAGTTCTGGGCCTTATGCTGGAGCCAGCGCTGCAGGCAGGTAACAGTGTGGCTCAGCACGAGCTGGCACAGCAGGAATTGAGTCTGTGAGCTCCAAATCCCAACGTGGGATCTCCCCCTGGGGGCTGGGACCTCCCTCCCCCAGGAGAGGTACCAGGTCTTGGCAGGTCCCACAGCACTGGGAGCGTTCTGCCGAGTCTGGCATTATTTATGCTATGCTAAGCCTGCAAGGGTTTATCAAGCCCCAGACATCCATCCACATTTGGCACCGGATCCCTTCCCTTCTGTTTATGTCCCTATTTCTGGATTCCTGTTCGTGGTGTAAATTCTCTTTATATGGGAGAGAAAAATCAACTCTTTCTGACAGCAAACATGAAAGTTGTGTGACTATGGAGAGGAGCATTAACCTTTCGTTTAGCCTGGAGAACTTCATAATCTTTTCAAAATCAACTTTTTATTAATTTTAGAGTGATGCTTAATGCCTGAAGGGAGTGAGGAGCCATGGCATCGCCGGGGGAACTCTTGGCAGCTGTAATTTAAGGTCAGGACTGGGGGTGCTGCAGGAGCCACGACCCTGCCCCGTTGTCCTGCCCAGGGCAAGCAGCACCAGGAGGGGCCACAGCCCCCCCACCGTGGTGGCCCCACCAGGAGGCTTCTTTGCAGAAAAATTAGGTGGTCACTGGATTTATTCACAGCACCCAGTGTGCAAATTTAATTTTCCTTCTCGTTGCACTCCAACAGGGTAATTGGGGAGGGCAGGGTAGGAACAAAGGACAAGGTCAGTCACTTTTCTGGCAAATGGAATTACACGTCGCTCCGGGGAGAGGTTTGGAAACCACATTCCCCGGTTGTGTCCCACCGATGTCAAAGTCAGGAGAGAAGGGCAAGGCCGGGCAGTCCCCTGTGTTTGGGGGGGTTTGGATTGTTTGGAACTTAGTGATGGTGCTGACAGGGTTGAGGGGAGGAGAATCAGGGACAGGTATCCTGGTGGGAGGCTGTTCTGGCCCCCTCAGCCAGGACAAAGAGGCAGCCAAATACTCTGTAAGCAGCTGAGAGAACTCCCACAGTCACCAGCTTTTGTTATGGGGGACTTCAACTTACCAGGTGTCAGCTGGAAACAGGGAACAGCAGACAGGAGACAGTCCAGGACCTTCCTGGGGTGTGTGGAGGAGAAATTCCTGACTCAGGAGGCTGAGGAGAGACCTTGCGGCTCAGCAGGGGGGTAGCCGGGTGGGGTTGGTCCCTTCTCCCAGGTAACAGGTGATAGAACAAGAACAAATGGCCTCAAGTTGTGCCAGGAAAAGGTTAGATTGGATATTAGGGGAAATGTCTTCATGGCAGGGGTTGTCCAGCCCTGGCACAGCTGCCTGGGGCAGTGGTGGATCCCTGTCTCTGGGTGGTCGGAGGGGTTTTCAAACCTTAAAAATGTCATGGTTTCATGTTTGCAATACCCTGGATCAGATCAGTCCTGTGTCACTCCTGTAATTACTGCTCTTGGTTGTGCATTAAATTGTGCATTTCAAAGTAAATCCAGCAAGTCCAGCCCCGTCACAGCACCCACACGGGGGCGGGGGGCTTTTATTAATTACTGGCAATTACTTATTTTACATGTTGTTATTGGTGGTGTTTTGTTGCGAGGAGCTGCTGATGTTTCAGGAATAAGGAGGGTGAGGGTCTGTCTGTGCAGCTGAATCCCAGGACAGGGCTCCAAAGCCCCGGCTGCCGGCACAGCCCTCGCCGAGTGTTTCCAAACTGAATAGTCATTGGGTTGGCAGATAATTCAGAAACTATTTGTATGAGCTGTTTATCAAATTATTAACTGCACAGATGTTGTTTGGTTGAAGAGCAGCTGAACCTTCTCTCTGCCAGCCGTGGAGACAAAGGTCTGCAGGAATAATTGGAGATGTGCATGGAATATTAAATTAATTTACTGCTCTTAATTCTTATGCAAATCCTGACCTCTGATAGAGCCTATCAATTACCCTGCACACAGGGAAAAGAAAGGAGAACAGTTTCTTTCTTTTCTTTTCCCCCCTCTCCTTTTTTTCCTGTTGTTCTCCAGTTTGGGGTTTTGTTTCTTTTTTTTCCCCTCCCTTTTGAAAGGGAACTTGGGAAAGGAAATATTTGGGTGAAGAAAAAAACCCATTTATTTGTGGGAGAAGCAAAGGGCTGGGGTTATTTAATTGAATGTGCTGGTTGCAGTGATGTCCCCCGGGGAGCCCGGGTGCAGTTTTCAGACTGGGGCAGCTCAGGGGAGGCCTGGGAATGGAGGCCAGAGCTGGGCTGGAATAGCTCCACACACTTCCCTAGGAGGGGCTGGAGGGGCACAGCTCTGCCAGCACCGTGCTGGGCTGCAGGGGGACAGGACACTGATCCCGGGTGGGGTTTGGTGGGACTGGGGGCAGGAAGGGGCCCCACCAGGTTCCAGCCGTGGGTTCGGACGGGTTCTCGGGAAGGGCTTCCCACTGCTGGGAGCGGGGCTGATTCTGCCAGTAATTACCAGGGAAGAAGAAAGGGAATTTATTGTCACATCTATTGTGAGATCCCAGGTAAAATGAAACAGGATTTAATTGGTCCTCGTTAAACAGAGCTGGGTTTCTAATATGGAGAAAGGCCTCGTCCGGGCAGCGTTTAATTGGGGTTGTGTGTGCGCTGCTCAGTCAGTGCTTAAAGGAACACTCCGGGCCCTGTTCTTTCATCGTGTTTTCTAATAAATATAAATAAATAGGATGAATAATGCCATTGGTCTGTGCCTTGACCCCTGAGCACAGCTCTGTCCCCCCAGAGCCGCTCCCTGATATCCATGAATCCAGCTCGAGTGGGATCCCTCCCCGAGCCGCAGCCGGCGCAGCTCGGTGGGCTCTGTTAGCACGGGAAAAGGGGAGCCAGACCCCAGTTCCACAACTGCAGAGCAGTGCGGTGGGGCTGGGATAGGGAACGCCTTGGCCAGGGGCTGCCAGAGTGGAGTGCGAGGGGGCGGGAGGGGAAGGAAGGGAAGGAAAAGGAGGGAAAATAAAATTAATTTTTTCCTTTTTCGCCCCTCTCGCCCCCGTAAATCCCGGGAAGCGCCAGGAGACTGCACTCCCCCTCCCACGCAGCCCACTCGGGTAATTTCATTTATCCCGCAAATCTAATTAGCAGTCCGTGGCTGACATTAATACGGATCTAATGAGGCCGGCGATGACCAGATTTGCGGGCGAGCGCTGACAGAGCCTTAAAGGCACATCGTGCCCTGGCATCGGCAGGACCCTGGCAGGGAAAAGCTGCTTTAAAGGGGGGAAAAATGAGGAATGGGAAAAAAGGGAAAAAAAAGAAGGAAAGGCTAAGGGAGGGAAAGAAAAACACGAGGAAAATCCACGCGGGTCGGGCTCGGCTTATTAAGGGAGCTGGAGCTTTGCTGTGCGCAGCTTATCCGTCGGCATCGGGCCTCTGTTCTGGCTTATCCCGAAATACTGTTCTTCCAAGGAGAAAAAGGAGGTGGGGGGAAATAAGGGATATTAAAAAAAAAGAAGAAACCAGAGCCGAAGGAGTCGCTGTGCAATTTATTCCGAGGGGTGGCTGTTGAGAAGGCGGCAATTTGCGGCGGCCGGGGGTTATTTAGTGCGATATGAAATCAAATGATCCTATTGCTCAAATAACAGTGTCTGGGAGGAGAAGCGAGCGCGCTCCAAAGGTAATTGTCTCCAGATGATATTCCCATTATCCCGCAATCCCGGCCTAAACGCTGGCAGTACCGGGCTGGAATCGATACGGGGGGAGGGCCGGGGGGTCCCGGGGCCGGGGGGAGGCACCCCCGGCGCTGACCCCCTTCGGCAAGGGCGGCGGGGCTTTGGGAAGCTCCCGATTCCCCGTGGCTGCCGCCGGTCCGTGCCTCGGCGGAGCGGCCACCGCCGGCGGGGGAGCCGAGCCCGGAGCGCAGGTAAAGGGGCCGCTCGGGGGACGGGGAGAGGGAACGCGGCCCCTTCGCCGGGCGGACCGATCTCCGTGTCCGTGTACCCGCTGTGTGACCCCCGCACTCCGCTCCAGCCCCGCCGCGCTCGCTCACCGCGGGTCGCGCCGCCCGCGGGCACCGATGGGGTGTCGGTCCCGGTCCCGGTCCCGGTCCCGGTCCCGGGTCAGCCCGGAGCGGGGTCTCGGCAGCTCCCCCGGGCCCCCCACCCCGCTGCGGCTTCGCTTTAATTTAAATGCCCGGGTTGGGATGGAGCGGCGCCCGATGATAAAATCGCCGGAATTCAATGGCTCGAAGGAAAGGAGAGGGGAAAAGCCAAGCGGCCGGGAGGCGGTGAGCGGGAGGCGGGGGGAAGCCAGCGGCACGTACCTGGGGTCGCCCCCGGGGCGCGGGTCCGGGCTTGGTGGTGGCCGCTGCGGCAGCGGGGACAGAGCGCTCCGGGCGCCGCATCCCGAGCCTGCTCCCCGAATTCCATCGCTGCATCCCCCGTGCGAGGACGGGCCTCCCGAGCCTCCCGCCGGCCGGAGCCGGGCGCGCTGCGATGGGGCTTCTTTCTGCTGCCTTTGTCAGCCCCTCGGCCGGGTGGGCAGCGGGGGCAGCGCCGCCCCGGCTCTCCGGGCGCGGACCATAAATGCGCTCCTGCAGAGGGAATAATGCGAGTATTGACGGAGTGAGTGAGGCTCGGGGCTCGTGTGTTAGCAGAGTCCCCGCTGGTGCAGCCTCTGTGCTCTCCGCGGGCTGGAGCTCGTCCTGGACAGGTAACAGCGGGAGTTACTGTGCTGACATCGGCGGGGGGACGGCGAGAGGAGAATGCTCGAGGTCAGATGCCCCCGCCAGGGTCAGGTCCCGATAGGAGCAGGGCACAGAGCACCCCCTAGACCTTTGGGAGAGGCTGGTATGGCGTGTGTCTGAAAACGGGCTGAACATTTGGGACCTGAGCCCTGTAAGTGAGCCCCAATCTCTGCCCCCCTGCATGTCTGCCCCATGTGAGTCTTGCCTCGCAGGTACATTGGAAACGTGTTTCTGAGCACTGTCGAAATGCACTGTTGGAAGGTTTTTCCATCTCTGCTCAAGCCTTTTTGCCAGGCTTGTAATGAACAGAGCACAGAGCCAAGGGGTGCTGAGCTCCAACCAGACACAGCTTAATTAATTTAATAGTCTTGTGCTTTTCTCCTGCTTTTTTCAAACAAATGAACATCCTTTCACTCACCACCAGAATAATCCTCTGCACAGAACAGGGGGAAAATGCTTAAATAAGTCCCAGCCAACCAGCACAGTGGTTTGGGATGGGAAGTGAAAAACACCATGTGCACTGGCAACTGGATTTGATTGCAGAATGAGAAGATTTGGAGGCACAGTATGCAGGTGTTGGCCCAGGTGAGACCTGGGCTGGCTCTGCAGGCAGTGCTTGCTCAAAGATGGGCCACCAGCTTCCTCAGCCCTTCCCAGGTCCGGGTGTTCAGCTCCAAACCTCTGGCAGAATTGAGGCCCAAACAGGGGCAGCAGCCAAGTAGTGCCAGGGAGGAGCTCAGGGTGCCCCACGGCTCGAGCTCAGGGTTCAGCCTCCACCTGAACGGCCCTTTTGCTGATCCGCTCTCCCTCCTCTCCCAGGGTCACTGCAGACCTGCAGGGGTTTGTGCTGAAATACAGACATCTTGAAGAGGCTTTGAGTATATTGTTTGAGGTAGTGAGGGATTCTCCAGGGACTCTGTGTTTGTCACTGTGTCCCGAGAGCCGGATCCTGTTTCCTGGCCCCACACAGCACCAACGGCACAGCTCTCCCAAGTGCTTCCCTTTGTTTCAAACCCTTGGAGCCTGGAGCACTTGTTGAACCTGACAAGTGCATCGAAGTGGCTGACAATTAGGAAATAAACAAATATAATTTGAGGCATTTTTGAGCAGAATCCAGTATGACATAGACTGGCTCATTGCTGTCGTTATCATATTGAATGTTAGCCATAGTTGTGATGTTTGTGCTGCACAGCAGCGTTCCCGGCACGGCAAACATCACATTATCTCCCTGTGCAAAAGCTTCATTAATCAAACCAGACAATAGGCCAGACACATCCCTTTGAGCCTGGTGTTCAGATCCTCCAGGCTTTTCACCTTGTCCGAATGCCTTGTCCCTGCCAACGCAGGAGGCAGCTCTTCAGAGCTGCTCGCTCTCCTCTGTGGGGCTGAAAGGGAAACATTCTCCAGTTCAGCTAAAAGAATTCCCCAGTTATTTTGTGTTTTCCCTGTAATTTTTCATGACTTGTACAAGCAAAACTTTTTCAGCCTTTCAGTCAGTACTGAGATGAATCCACTCATTTGTTAACATGCTAGTGAAGAAGCCTGATGGGTCTGTGTCCTTTAAAGCAGCAGCAGCAGCGTTAAGACCAAGCAAGATGGAGTGGCCTGGCCAAGTGGTGGCCACACTGGCGGGAGCTGGGAGTGGGCAGCAGAGGGAATAGTGTGGCTGTGAAGGTGCCATCCTTCAGGAAGAGGATCCTGGCAAAAACGTGGCATTATCTTGGCTTGATGCAGGGCACTGCACAACGAGGGCAAGGTGGGGTGTTGTGTGACAGGAACACTTTTGGGTGCAGAGTCTCCCCTTTTCCGCTCTGCAGCACCACAGCTGCATCCTCCAGGCACAGGGCTGGCAGCAGGACCCTCGGGCACGGGGAGTACTCCCAGGTGTGAGCCTCCAGAGGGGTATTCTTCATCCCAGATCTGTAGGGAAGAGGAACTCGTGGTGCCTGTGGCAGGCTCTGCCTTGCTGTGGCACTTTGGGTCAGGCTGTGGCTGAGTGGGACCCTCATCTCTTGTGCCATGGGAGTGACAGGCACTTGTGGCACTGAGCTTGGCTCTGGATTTGTGAGCCATTTGTCCTGTTTTCTGCTTGGTTACTGCAGGCTTGAAGGAGACATTCCATAAAGAGCCAAAATAGTCTTTCCTGTACAGAAACACACCAGAACTGGTTCAGCTTGAGGAAACAGCAGTTAGAGGAGCAGTGGCATGGGGTGCTCTGGAGCATGAGATGTAGATGCTTCCAGAGAACGTGGGAGTTTGGCCCTTTGGCTGTGGCTGGTCTGGTTCAAATTCAACCTCTGGGCTCACATCTCAAAAAACCTCTATTCAGCTCTCATTTCTCCAGGGATGGGGAAATGCAACACTGTCAACCTCCTCTTTCCTCTTCAGACAGCAGCAGACACTTAAACTGAGTCTGGGTAACTCCTCACATCTGCTTGAACACAGCAGTGACAATTACTGGGGAAGCAGAGAGAGCTGAAATCCATGACATCCGCTCCGGATGCCTGGCCTTGGAACAGCCTGTCGGGCAATACCTGCTCCCTTCTGCTCGTGGAGCCCCCTGTGCCCTGCAGGAGACTGGAAAAGCCCTTGGAAATGGCTGAAGAGGAGGGATGCTTCCTGGAAAATGGTCTCTAAACCAGGCTCTTTCCTGTGCTGTGGCTTCTCTGGGGCTCATGGACAACACAGAGCTGTAAACAATAGTATGTGGTTGTATCTCAGTCTTCCAGCATTATTTCAAACTCCATGGACAATGGTGTGCCAGAGGCTTTTCAAGTATATCCCCAGGCTTTGGCTAGGGCCCTTATATTTTTAATAAATATTGTATAGCTTGAACTGCTGTAGTCTCCAGGTTGTTGTTTGATCAGCCGTTGGGTTCTGCATTCCAGGCTCCTGCTGGAGGGACTCGTGTCACCTGCCCTGTGCCAGCAGATCCCACCTGCTGCAGCCAGACACTGTGTCTGCTGTTTGTGCATCAGAAACTGGGAATAACAGATTTCAAGGAACTGCAGTGTTGAATAAAAGCATTTTGTTGCATTTGAATATATTAAAATGTAAACATTAAAATCAACGTGCTAATTACTGTTTCCAGGCATGGCCACTGACAGTGGGATCCTGGGATTGTTCACTGCTGTTCCTGTTCCTTGATTGCTGCTGTGTTATTAGTACTCTGCATTCAGGACTTGAGTCACAAACAAAAAGGACTTATGTGGCCATTGTATAAATCTTGTGTATGTTTTGACACAGCTACGAGGGCCTGTGTCATGGGTCTAACAGAGAAAAAGAAAAGCAGATGTATTCAGCTCTGCCCTGACTTTAGGGTAAGCTCTCTGTGCTCTCAGGGATCCACCAAGCACAGGGAGGAAAAACCTCTTCCCAGCATCTCCCTGTTTCTGCAGATCCCTTTCCAGAGGAGCACAACCTCCTCAACCCCCTGTGAGGGGCACTGGGATGTCCAGGCTCCCTCCCCTGTCCCACACATGTCTGATGGTGCTCTTGACTTCTTGCTCCTTGTGTTTTCCATCAGCAATTCCTCTTTCATGCTTGGGAAGCCAGGATTTGGATCACTCCAATCTAGATGTTGCCCAGCAATATCCCTATTTCCTACTTTAGATGGATCTCAGCTCACATCAGGCAAGATCTGTGAAAGCCCATCATTGTCCTTCTGGCAGCACTGGCAGGGGTTAGGCAGGGCCTGGGGGGAGCCTCAGTCCCATGACACCCACCACAAGGACAGTTCTGCTCTTTGTAAGGAGTTTCCCATATTTCTGGGTCCGAGGGCTTTCCCTCCCTTTCCTGGCTCTTGAGCAGAGGCTGAGGCAGACTCTGCTGATCCCTCATTCGGGAAAATCAGCAAATCCCACACCAGGGATCCCTGGTAGATGAAAGACCAAGAGTGAGACAGGTGGCTGATGTGGCACCTGGGAAGGAGAAGCCTGAAGGAGATAAGCAAGGCAGGAGAAACTCCAGCAGAGACCTTTCCTTCTCTCTGTCCCCCCCGCCCCTGCTTCCCTCTGCAAGTAAGCGTGGCCAGGCACTCAGCGAGGTGAATCCCACACCTTTGGGACAGAGGTGAATCCCACACCTCTGGGATAGAGGTGAATCCCACACCTTTGGGATAGAGGTGAATCCCACACCTCTGGAATAGAGGTGAATTCCACACCTCGGGGATACGGTCACATCCCAGAGGAGAGCAGGACCTCCAGGACACGTGGCTGCCTTCCGAAATTAAAGAGTGTAAAGCTGTTCAGATTAGTGCACATCAATCCCTGTGCTTGAATCGAGAGATGCTTTGGTTTGGCAGCTACTGGGGACAAACCCCACCATTTCATTTAAAGTGTATTTAATGTGACAGAAGGAGGCAGATTCCTTTGACAGTTTTACAGCTCTTATCAGATTACATCAAAATTAAATTAAAACAATCTAAAAGAAGTGTGAAGTACTGCAGGGAGAACACAAACAAAACACTCCTCTTTGTAGGCTTTCAGGGACAGGGACCATGTTCCTTATCAGGGAAGGGAGGAATAAGATTATTCTTGAGTCAATTATGAGCCAGTCTGCAGGATCGGGGCACAGTGAGCACAAAGTGGGAAATACATCCAGGGAACCAGCCTAAGGCTCCTTATTCCTTAATTTTTGTTAAACTAACAGCAGGGTGTTGAGCTGCTCTTTCCTGACAACACTCTCCAGCCCCAACCCCTTCCCACTGAGCCAAAAACAAACCTCCCAGGAGACAAACAACCCCGAGGGCTCAGGGATCAGCCCCTTTCCAGCAGAGCCCGGAGTTGCCGTTTGGGAATCAGGTTTCCAGGGTGTTAACACAACCTGTGCTCGAGATTTTAGGCAGCGCTTGGAAGTTTTGTGCTATTTTTTTATTATTATTTTAGCAAGCACAAGTATTTTCAAAAGCAGTTGAGTCTCCCAGAACCAAACCTGGTGTGTGTCTGGGACAGGCTGAAGGAAGTTGGAGTCTTTTCCAGCTTTGAAAAATTACAGAACTGTGGTGTAGGACAGTGTTTTCTCATGCAGCCTCTGACAGTTTCAGCCCTGACACTCAGCAATGGATTAAAACCTGTGGCAGCCCCACAGAGCACGTCATGGCTGATACTCTGAAATAACAAATAAAATTGAAATAATGATAACAAAATAAATAATAAGTTTTTGGTGCCTCCCCTTGGTGTCAAAGGGGAGACTTTTGATGTAGGTATTAGCAGTGAGGAGGATTTTGGAAGGCGAAAAAGCAATTTTAACTACAAGGAAACTTTTTTATTCCCATTTTATCTGTCCCCAGGAGTGAGCAGGAAGCCCATGCTGGTACCAAGGGAATTCTCCAGGGAATTCTTAGCCCTACAAGTGGCTGCCTCGGAGGGCAGAGTGTCGTGTCCACAGCTGAGGGGCCAAAGCTGAGAGGGCAAAGTGTGGTGACTGCGGCTCTAAGGTCAGAATCTGGGGGAAAAACACTGGCTTTGGAAATCTGGGCAGGCTCAGGGTCAGATTCCACCTGCGGCTCTTGCGAAGGTGTGAGAGGTCTCCAGAACACATCTTTGCTTTCAGTAAACAGAAGAGTGAGAGCAGTGCAACTTTACGATGGGAATTCAATGCTAAAAGGCTCCCAGGTCTGCAGATCTGGTTTGTCCTGGAGCAGGAGGGCTCTGAGCCAGCCCAGGCCTTGCTGAGGTGTGAGGTATTTGTGGGGACACACAGAGGCTGAGCTGGGGGTGCTGAGTCCTGCTCCATCCCTCCCACACCCCGCTGAGGTGTGAGGTATTTATGGGACACACAGAGGCTGAGCTGGGGCTGCTCCATCCCTCCCACACCCTGCTGAGGTGTGAGATGTTTGTGGGACACACAGAGGCTGAGCTGGGGCTGCTCCATCCCTCCCACACCCTGCTGAGGTGTGAGATGTTTGTGGGAACACACAGAGGCTGCGCTGGGGCTGCTCCATCCCTCCCACACCCTGCTGAGGTGTGAGATGTTTGTGGGACACACAGAGGCTGAGCTGGGGCTGCTCCATCCCTCCCACACCCTGCTGAGGTGTGAGATGTTTGTGGGACACACAGAGGCTGAGCTGGGGCTGCTCCATCCCTCCCACACCCTGCTGAGGTGTGAGATATTTGTGGGACACACAGAGGCTGAGCTGGGGCTGCTCCATCCCTCCCACACAGCCCTACACTCTGAATTTCGGTCTGGGGGAGCCCAGCTGGGGGCTGAGGGTGTTGGACACCCCGGCAATGCTGCTGGATAACTGAGATCCAGCTGAGGAAACTCAAAATCCGCCAGTGCCGGTCCCAAGCGGCACCTGAAGCTCCAGCTGAGCCGTCCTGGGGCTGCCCTTGGCCAGAAGGTCTAACTGGGGAAATTATGGTGATGATCCCGCACTAATTGTGCCCTGATTGCTGTTCTAATTATGCTGATACATTTCATTGCTGTCCAATTTTGCCTGTTGATGGAGAGTTTCTCCTTCATCCCCATTGCTGCTGTGGGGTTTGGGCTTTACTGGAATTCTGGGATTGAAGCGCTAATTTGGGAGCTTCCTTTCCAGAGACTGAATTTGGGAGCTTCCTTTGCAAGGGACTGAATGTTTTATCTGGGAATGATGAGGAGATGTGGAAGGCCGAGGCTGTGGTTTTCGTTCCCAGCTGGGATGGGAGCACTGGGTGGTGTGTCAGGACTGAGGTGTCCGTGGTTGCTCCCATGTGGGGGACACCCCCAGGGGGGCACGGTGGCACTCAGGTGGCACTGCAGGGTGGCACTGTGGTGGCTCTGCAGGGTGAGGAGTCAAGGTTTCCTGAAAAATGCAGCAAACCCCTCAGGGTGTAACAGTGCGATTCTGACAGATTTCCGGAAAAATGCCCTAAATCTCAACAGTCCCCAACCTTGGGCCAGCCTCCCTGTTCTAGCAGCGCGCTCTGACGTGTTTTAAGCCATTTACGGCTCCAAAAAAAAGGCCATAAAAAGCTTAACCAGGCCGTGAAGTGTTTCCAGGCGCCTCCGGGCGGCGCAGGCCGCGCACCCAACCGTCGCCATGGCAACCGGGGGCGGCACTTCCGGGTCCAGCGCGGGGCACGGCGGGAGCGGCACGTGGGCAGCGGCGGGATCGGGATCGGGATCGGGATCGGGAACGGGATCGGGATCGGGATCGGGAACGAGACCAACGGGAACGGCACCGGGAACAGCACCGGGATCGGCACCGGCACCGGCCCCACCGGCGTTCCTCGGCACCGGCCACCCGCACCACTGGGGCCGCCCGCGGGACCGGCATCCCCGAACCCGCTCCCGGTACCTCCGGGCGCCTCCCAGCACTGGCACCCCCGGGCACCCCGGGGCACTCCCGGCCCCGCGACCCCCGGGACCGGAACCGCCGGCTCTGCAGCCTCCGCGACAGGTGAGCAGCCCCCGCGCGGGTTCGAGAGTGGCGTTTCCAGCACAGGTGGATCGGTGAAGGCAAACCCAGCCCCGCTCCGGGCCCGGCAGGCACGGCTTGGACTCTGCGGGCACTCCCGTGGCGCTGGTTCCTGCCGGTGAGCACGGACTGGCGTCCCGGAGCCCCCCGGAGCCGGCCGGGCTCAGCTCTGCCCTCCCTGCCCGCGCGGCTGGAATCCCTGTGGTGTTCCCGGGGCTGGGGGTCTGGCCCCGGGATGGCTCCCTGCATCCCGCGGGGCTGGGGATGGTCCCTGCATCCCGCGGGGCTGGGGATGGTCCCTGCATCCCGCGGGGCTGGGGATGGCCCCCTGCATCCCGCGGGGCTGGGGATGGCCCCCTGCATCCCGCGGGGCTGGGGATGGCTCCCTGCATCCCGCGGGGCTGGGGATGGCTCCCTGCATCCCGCGGGGCTGGGGATGGCTCCCTGCATCCCGCGGGGCTGGGGATGGCTCCCTGCATCCCGCGGGAATGGGGATGGCCCCTGCATCCCGCGGGGCTGGGGATGGCTCCCTGCATCCCGCGGGAATGGGGATGGCCCCCTGCATCCCGCGGGGCTGGGGATGGCTCCCTGCATCCCGCGGGACTGGGGCTGGTCCCCTGCATCCCGCGGGACTGGGGATGGTCCCCTGCATCCCGCGGGACTGGGGATGGTCCCCTGCATCCCGCGGGACTGGGGCTGGTCCCCTGCATCCCGCGGGACTGGGGCTGGTCCCCTGCATCCCGCGGGACTGGGGCTGGTCCCCTGCATCCCGCGGGACTGGGGATGGTCCCCTGCATCCCGCGGGACTGGGGATGGTCCCCTGCATCCCGCGGGACTGGGGATGGTCCCTGCATCCCGCGGGGCTGGTTCCCTGCATCCCGCGGGGATGAGGATGGTCCCCGCAGCCCGCAGGTTGATCCCCGCAGCCCGCCGGGATGGTGATCGTCCCTGCATCCCGCGGGGATGGTCCCCGCAGCCCGCGGGGATGAGGACGGTCCCTCCAGCCCGCGGGGATGAGGACGGTCCCCGCATCCCGCAGGGTTGGTCCCCTCAGCCCGAGTGCTCCGCCCGCCCCCAGCCCCGCGGCTCCACGCACCGATGGGGAGCCGCTTTTCAGCCGGCTGGTTTCCAGTGCCGGTTTCTGCTCGCAGGGGCTGGTGGTGGGCTCGGGCATTGCCATTGCTGCCCTTTCCCACAGCCCTGAGCACCCACACTGGCAGGTGGCTCGTGTTTCTGCAGAGCTGCTGTGCATCCCTCCCTCCCCTGACATCCTGGTGTGGTTGGGCCACACCGAGGCTGTGCAAAGCCTGGCACTGGACCTTAAATTACATTGCAGACTCTCTTTGCTGAGTTTTGCTTCCCAGGGCTGGCACTTTGTCCTCTCTAAATCCAGAGGTGCTGCGTGCTCGGGTCAGTGCAGGTCAGTGGTGCCTCTGGTGTGCAGAGTGGGGAAGGATTTGTTCTGAAGAGCCTGAGGTAACGAGGGGAAGGGCAGAGAGTTTCTGTCCCTGCTCATGCAGTCCTGACCGTGTTGGGGTTACTCAGCACTTACTCTGCTGATTACTCAGCACTTACTCTTGGGCAGCTGCAGTGAGGAGGGCAGGGGCTGAGTGGAGCGGGCATGGACTAAATGAATTATGCAGTTAAGTGTTGTACTTAACTCCCTGAGTAACTTTGCAATTAGAGTAACTGGGCAATTAGCTCTGCTGTGGCAGCCAGGCCGGGTGCTTCAGGTGCTGTGGGTGCTTCCGGCTTTGCAGGCAACTTGCACAAATGTTCAGGTCTCTTGAGCACAGACTGTGAACCACATAGGGTTATTCCAATCAGGAATAGCTGCTGTGTGAGGAAGAAGCTACCAAAGAGGCTCTGCCACCCTCCTGGGGCTGGCTGAGGCTCCAGGCCAGGGAGATGGGAGAGCTCCGTGCCCAAGAGTTCATTTGGTGTCAGACTGGTGCAGAAAAACCAGCTGGAACAGTGACATTTCTCAGGTTGGAGTGCCTGTATACTGGGCAGTTTTCCATGGAATTTTTGTATCACCAGTGAGTGGAGTGCTGCTGGTCCCACATTGTGGGTGTGCAGCTGGAGCACAGCAAGGCTGAGGGCTGGGATCTCAAACACCACTGAGGCACCTCAGTCCTGCTGCCTGAAGTGGGAAGTGAGGGGTCAAATCCCTGAAGGTCAATCCCTGGGGGGTGCCAGGGACTTGAGAGGGCTTGTGGCTGGCCAGGGAATTGAATTCTGCCCCCAAATCCCCAAAAAACCCTCTCTGGCAGGGAGGGAACAGACTTTTGGAAGTTGAGGAATGTGATGTGCTCCCTATAGGATGGGAGGTGGGATTGGAGCCAATGGCTGTTTGTGCCCATTGGCCTCTCCATCCATCAGGATATGTGTTCTCCACTGAGGCAGGAAAATTACGTGGAGAGGTGTAAAAACAAGATCCTGAGATGTGTGTTTGCCTGGCTGTCCATTGTGTAAGAGGAAATTGAGGGATGAGAGCCCAGGTGGAGCGTGGCTGTTAAACTGTGTACATGACATGAAACCCTAATCCTGTTCCAGGCAGTGGCAGGATCAGAGGGGTAAAGTGGGGGCCTTGATGTCTCAGCTGGAGCAGCAGGAGGGGCTTTTCTGGGCTTTCCTCTGTGCAGGGAGACTGGGAGGAGGTGTATTTGTGTACAGGGAGAACCCAAATCCATGGAGAAGTGTGCCCAGAGGTATGGAGATGTGATCTGTGTGTGCCCCATCACTCTTTCTGCCTGATCACAATTAGATGGTATTTTTTAAGAAGAACTTGGGTTTTGGCTTTGCTTGTGGCAGGGTTTGTAAAGGGAATCTGCTGGAAGCCTCTGCCTTAGCTCTTGGTTATTTTATATTTTTTGCTCATGGGATGATTACTCATCCTTAGGTGCAATTTGTAACTATGAAATAACAGCTGCTTTACTCTGTTCCCAGAAACAGCTTCCCCTTGGAATGGCTTTGGGTGAGGTGTGTGTGGTTCAGCACCTGACTGTCCCCACATCCTGGGCCCTGATTTGGAGTTCAGTAAAATACTTGGCTGGTACATGGGGTCTGTGGGCCAGGGGAGAGTTGGGATGGTTTGTGTGTTTTAATGTGTTGATCTGTCCCTGGGAGAGGTTCTGGGGAGTTGTCCTGGGAACAAGTCCAACCACATATATCCTGCATGGAAAGGGGTCTGCTGTGGGATTGTGTGGGCAAGAAAGGGAGGGATGAGCTCAGGAACTGCCCATCTTGGGGTTCAGAGCCAGTCCTGGGGCTCCAAGTGGCACCTGTGGCTGAGCGGGGATCTCTGGCTGTTTCAGTGGGTCCTGTGTGGATGTTCAGGCATCTTTTCCCTTTACAGCAACCCTGTTCCAGTGAGGAACAAAGAGAGAAGTGAAAGCTTTGAGGTGTCTGCTTTGTGCTAAGCTGGCCTGGCAGATCAGTGTGTGAGTGGAGCAAAGCTGAGCTCTCTGTTCTGGCATTGGGACACTCTAAACAGCAAAACATCTTTATCTTACTCTGTGTTGTTTGTTTTCTTGCAGTGAAGCCAGAAGGCTGTAATTAGAAAGGCAGCTGATGGAACACACAATGACTGATCCATACCTGTAAGCCTATTTAAAAGCTCCTTGAAGGTTATTTTATTTTAAGAAGATGCCTCTGGCTTGTTTTTTCCTGTATTGGCACGAATGCTGTGTGGCTGCCCTGAAACCAGATAAGGGAATAGGTCTGGCTGAAAGGCAATCAGGTTTGTAGGTGGGTGAGAACTAGTTCAGATGGATTTCCAGTGCCTTTTTTGGTGGCACCATGGCTTTAGCCAGCTGTGAAACCTCAGGCTTGGTGTTACTGGGTGTGAGACACAGAATCATAGAATCACAGACTCAGTTGGGTTGGAAGAGACCTCTGAGATCATCAAGTCCAACCCTTGGTCCGACTCCAGTCCCTTTACCAGATCATGGCACTCAGTGCCACGTCCAGTCTCACCCTAAAGACCTCCAGGGATGGTGAATCCGCCCCCTCTCTGGCCAGAACTTCCAGAACTTCCACAACTCGTTCCTCTGATGTACAGTTTTCTTTATGATTTAATGTGATATAAGAACATAATCCATTTAAAACCCATGTACAAGAGTTTCTTAATATATTCACCCTTTGAAACACAAAAGTCCCTGTGTAACTCTGCAAAGTGGCCCATATGTATTTATATAAATATGCAGAAGAATGTGGGTGCTCCTTTTGGGGGCCTGGGAGCGGCTCCCCCGTGAGTGTCACTGTGTGTCTGAGGAAGGGTGCTTGCAGTAGATGCCTGTGCTGTATTTTCCTGCTCTCTGAGCACAGTTTCCTTGCCCCCAGGCTGCAGTCCCTGGCTCTGCAGAGGCAGCTGGCAGCGGTGTGTGAGTGCCAGCGCCGGGCCCTGCGGCGCAACCAGACCCTCCGGCAGCAGAGCCTGCGGCTGGAGGCACACATGGCAGCCTCGGGCTGGGAGATGCTCCACAACATGGAAGTACCTTTCTATAAGACTTGAGACATTGCATTAGTGTTTGCTGTTGTTATTCTAGTGATGCCATGAGAGACCCAACAAAGCAGGACTCGGAGCCAAGTTAGTGTGGGAGAAGATAAAGAGTGAAAGTCCTTTAATGTCAGGCCGAGGGCCCACAGGAACACCTGATGATATGCACGTATCTAAGCTCTAATTTCCATGGCTTTTGTGATATGATCTATCCAATCATTACTTTACACATCTCCAGTTCAACCTTTTTCCCACCCCGCTCCCACCCCTGTTCCACCCCCTTAGGATTTGAGTCTCCTCTTCATCAGTCCTCCTCTTCCTCAGCACACACAGGGCTCTTGGAGGTTTTCCAGTGTTCTTAGACCCAAGGTTGTTGGCTTATGTTTCATTCTGCAGGCCTTTCTGATATTCTTCAGCATTCTACCTTGAAAACAAGACTAAATAACTAAAAGAATTTGAGCTACTGATATGTGGCTTAGGTTGGCATGTATGAACATTGAACTTGAGCTGCTAGAAATATTAGCATGCTAAATCTACATTTTACTACAGTTACAAGTCTAAAATCTATAAAAATGAGAAATCAGAAAATCAGAAACGCCATAGGCATCACTAGTAAACAGATTTCTGCATGTCCTAATGCTTGAGGCAAACTCAAACAGGATCCATATTTCAGGGTGTAGAATAGACAGGATCTGAAGTATCTCAGACTCAGCAGGTCTCAAAACCAAGCCCTGAGGACTTATAAAAAATTATATTATTATATTGGCTTGCTATTCCCCAACAAACACTTTGGGATGTTGCAAATAGATGTAATATGGTGATGATTTCAGATGTTTAAAACTGAAATCGTGTTTTGTGCTCATGCCACTGATATACAGAGCCAGGTTTTTGGGGCAGTGCAGTCTGGGAGGGAAATGTGTTTATTCCTGCTTTGTAGGAGCAGTGGCATCCCTCAGAAACATTTAGCTGTGTTTATTCCTCATACAACTAGAGCCCAGGTAGTGCCTGTGGGATCTGGTGACATTTCCAGAGGATCTTTCCCTGGCTGCAGTGCAGAACCCCACAGTTCAGGCTGTCTCTGGTGGGCACATGATTCCCCTTCCTCTGATTTTTAATTGTTACTTGAAGCAGAGCAGAAGGAGGGGTGTGTTGTGGTTTCCCCTGCTGTTTTGGAGGATTTCCCTTTCTGAGCAGTCCCAGTGCACACCAGTTTGACCAGTGGCAGGTTGTGGTGGTTCTGACACCCTGGTGTGAGTCCCAGTCGTGCCAGGGGTCGATGTGTACATGGGGTTTTGTTCAGTCCTTCCATGTCGTTGTTTCTGTGCCATCCACTTTATCTCTGCCAAGTTACAGTTATGTCTCTGAGCTGCTGAACAAATCACATCTCCTCCATGCTAGTTATGAAAAGCAGAAGAGTTATGGAGCATGTAATCATTTAATCTATCGTGGGAGTACACAGAAAGAAATTATTACTGTTTTCTCTTCTTTTTTTTTCCATGCAGAATGCCCTTTAGGGGTGCTTTATCACAACTCTGGGCACATTTATTATGTGGCTGTAGCTCACAAAACTTCTTTTGTTTCTGAGAGATGCACTGTGTTTGTCTGCAGTTTGGTCAGTAATTTTTAGGAGCACAAATAAATTCACTTAACCTTTCAGGAAAATCCAGGAGTTACATTTGAGTTTCTTCTGAGAATCTTTAGTTGTATTGTAGTAAGGTTTTGTTTCTTAAAATTCCATGTGTACAGTTTCACGAGCAGCCTCTTCTCTGGGAACTGAGGAGCAAAGGGCAGAGCTGGGGAAGTTAATTGTAAGGGTTTGTTTTCATGCCTGTTCCTGCTGCAGAAAGGCCATGAAGTGCTGTCAGGCTGCTCTGACGTGTTGCTGGGCTCTGCAGTCAGGAACAAACAGCCCTGATTGCAGGTGCTGCCTGTGCTGAGTCCCGCTCCAAGCGTGTTCCCACTGCTCAGTTAAACTCTGGAGGGGGCAGAGCCAGGTTGGGAGCAGCAGACATGGAGCCTTTCCTGCTGGGCTGCTCTCTGGAATAGCTGCCCCGGATTCTCCTCAGAACAGCCCAGCCAGGTGTGAGGTGGTGCATCAAAACCACATTGTAAGGCTCGTGGCATCCCAAAGCAGCCGAGTCACTGTCTGGGCACAGCAGCCATAATTCAGTGCTACAATGATTGTTGGGAGTCAATACATTTGAATCAACAAGTTATTGCTGTTTTCTGGGATTCTAAATTATGGGAAAGAATAAATGTGCATGAAAGCCCTGCAGCAGGTTGTGTACAGACCACTCTGTTTGGTCAGGGCAAATGAGGAGAAAATGGGATCTCTGGCTTTTTAAATACAGTCTGAGTGAAAAAGGCTGCAAGGATTTTACATGTAAAGGTTCCCTGTTTGCAAAGCAATATCTGCTGGTTTGGGGGGTGGAATTTGGCCTCCAGTTTTGTGTGACGGATTTGTTCCCTTTTAGGCATGGTATGGAAGGGAAATCAAAAGGCTGTTATCCCTTCAAGAGGGCAACTTGTCAGCAGGAGGTGACAAGGAGGAAGGATCCAGCGAGCAGGTAATGGGGGGAATGGGCTTTATTCCAGAGCTGTGCCTGGAGAGGCAGGCAGAGCCTTTCTGGGGGCATTTTGGTCTGGCACATCCAGTGGGAAATGGTGTTTAGAGCCTGAGTGAAGGAGAACCACCTGGGTGAAAAGTGCAATTATTTCAGCCAAAGAGGTGGAATTAAAAAAACTCTGTTTATGTACATCTTGTTGGGTTTTATAATTCCTGTGCTGGAGAGTGTGAAAATGGTTGTGACCAAGGGGGAACGTTCCTAATGAGGGATGTTTGTGGAAATGCAGTGGTGGATCCACACGGTGTGCTTGTAATTTTGTGTGTTTTGACCTTTCCTCAGAAGAAGCAGAGGGAGATTGCATATCTAAGGAACAGACAAAAAGACTGACAAGGAATACTTAACTATCTGCTGCCATATATCTGCAGTAATGCAGGCTCCTAATCCCTCCTCCTATCTCCATATAAATGATACAGTTCAAGACCAGAGCCGCTTTCTCCACTAAAAGCAGCAAAGCTCTTTTAGATGAAATGTCTAAAAACATCTTGTAATAACTTGGAGCATGCTGGCAAGAGTAGTCACTTGTGACTGTGTGGCGCTGGCAGCGGGGCCGGGCCGGAGCCGCTCCATTATCCCGGCGCCGGCCCCGCGGCTGCCGCATTCATTAAGGGAGGCTTACGGGCTGAAAGCTGGGCACAGATGATAACGGGATATGATTTTCATATTTAATGCATTCCTTGGAAGAGTGTGTGTGCTGCAGATTGATAGAAGAATCAACTGCTACTTTACTAAAAGACTTTCTAGTTTGCCCTATAGCTACCGATGGAATCATTCAGCCAAGAAATTAACTTTTTCCCCTTTTACCTGCTTTATGTATCTGCTAAGCAGGCTGCTGGCTGCCAGGGAATGTTATTATGCAGTTAAATGTTTGGTATTTAAGACTCTTATCAGAAAAGAAACAGAGGCCACACTATTTTGTTTTTATAGTAGGAGGAAGGGTTTTGGTTTCCTTTCTTCAGTGCATTAGCACTCGTTAATCTGAGTTTATAGGAAGTTTTCCCCAGAGATTAAAAAGTTAAAAACCTTGAATTTAGAGCATTCTTTAAACTGTAATATACAAAGCAATGAACCTGAGCAGCCTTGACCTATATAGACAGGCCTCCAGCTGGGTGGGAATTGTGGTTGGAACTGGGAGGTGTGGGGAAGGGTGAGTTTATTTTGGAATGCTGGGTTGTTCAGTTGGAGCAGGCAGTGTGGGAGATGGGATTTCTAACTGATGGAAAAGTTGCCATCAATACTGGAACGTCAAAGGCTCATGGTGTGACTTGGGATGTCCAGGATACAGGACATGGAAGTGGTTTCATTGCCAGCACTTGAATTGTGGTGGCTTCCTTCAGGCTGGTTGGGATGCTGGTGACTGTGAGACCAAGGACAATCCTAGGACCAGTCTGTCAGTGATGGGCAGCATCCCAGTGCCCTGAACACCATCAGGAATATCTGGTGCGTCCCTGAGGTGGGGGATATGCACCCCTTTGAGGTCCTGCCTTTCATGGGAGTCCTTAAGCTCAGAAGTCCTGTACTGAAGAGGTCCATCCTGGCTGGCAGAGCTCCTGGAACCTTTGTGCTATGAAGTCTGGCCTCTTCAGCTTGGGAGCTGTTCCTTGAAACCTCCTGAGGATGCTGGGCTTTTGCACACTGGCACTGCTGTGTCTGTTAGCCACGGGCACCTCCTGGGAGCACCTGTGGGTGGCAGAGCTCCCTTCCCTGGGAAAGGGGTGTTCCCAGGCTTTTCTTACCTTTGTTCTCCTTGGGACACTTGATTGATAGTCAAAGAGATGGGATTTGTTCCTGGAGGATGGTGGGAAGCCTGGCCCCAAACCAGCAGAGGAGTGAAGGTGTTTCTGCAGAGACTTCATTGCACTCCCAGCTGGGGTGACCTGAAATTCTGCCATTTGGTGACTGTTTGGGGCAAGACACCTCCAGGTTTGCCTGTTCTGGTGGCAAAACAGTGCCTGGTCCAACATAATCTGTCACATTTCTGCCTTGAGAATGCAAGGGTGCTGAAAGGATGATTATTTTTCTGCAACCCAAGAGCAGCTCGTTAGGGATGTGTCTGCTGTGACTGCCAAGCACTGTGCCTGTTTGAATTCCATTTGTTTTGGAACACTGCATCCAGGAGCTGCCAGAGCCACGCAGGACTGGCAGGAGGCATTTGAAAGAACCGACTAATTAATTAGGAGGAACCTGAGAGCAGTGGTGATGGAATAAGCTGTGAACTTAATCTGAGTAGCAAACCTTTGCTGCTTCTTAAAATAACTTCATGGCTTTTTGTTCTGCTTCTTGTTATGTGGAATTTGAGCTTTTTTAAGGAACCTTGGTCACAGACCAGACAAGATGCTTTTGTTTCCTTTCAGCTGGGCTCTGCAGCTGACTTGGTGTGGGAGGAGGAGGTCAGGCAGTGAAAGAGAGGGGAGAGGTGTGGAGGTGACTGCAAATTGTCCTGCTGGGATTTAGGGCTGGAAAGGAAGCCCTGCTTAGTGTGACAATGGCATTACGATGGCTAATTTTGGCTTTGCATAAACTGGTGGTGACCTTGCAGTGGTGGTGGTGGCAGAAGCCACTCCTCCTAAATTGTCCTGATTGAGTAGGTTTGCAAAGAAAAAAAGGCAAGTATTAAAACACTGGAATTTTTCAGCAGAGTGTTTGTACTCCTGGACCTGGTTTTGTCCAAGTTCAACAGTTCTTGGAGGAAAGTGCCATTGAAAATGTATCTGGTCGGTGCCCCAAGTGGGAAAGGTGATGTCAGTGACATGGTGTGAGCACTGACCTTCCTCTGTGCTGTGCTTTAACAGCCAGGGGAGAGCAGAAGGGAGCCTGATCTTCAAGGTTTGACTCTGTGAAAACTTGTCACCATTTGGACAGGTCTGAGTTCTTGGTGTGCCTGGGCCCCTTTGGCAGGTTGGGGGTGCCATGATCTTCTGCCACAGGTTGTTTTGGCTCACGGAGCTTCAGTTGAGGTCTGGGCCCTCATGTTCACACTGGGATGTGTGGAGTGCATGCCAAGGAGTTGTGTGATATTAATGCTGTAGCAAACACTTGAGTGCTATGATAATTCTCTCTCCAGAAAGCAACATGCCATCCTCTAGGAGCTCCCTGTTTGCCTCCTTAAGCCACGTCCCACCTGTGTGTTTCAGGTGCTGCAGGCTGGAAGATGGGCAGGAATTGGCACCAAAACAGCCGTGCCAAGAGAACAGCACCATCCAGCAGCAGCCTTCCTGGGCTGCCCCATGCCAGCTGTCCCAGCCACGGGAGGTCTGGGAATGCAGCAGGGACCACCCCAGCCCCCAGTGCCTGTGGGACTCGGTGCCGAGAGCCAGAGCGCCGGTGGAGAGAGCGCGGGATCCGTAGAGGGAGCAGTAGCACACAGCGACCTGGCTGCCAGGGAGGAAGGCTCCAGGCAGCTCATCTCCTCAGCTCCTGATCCCAAACCAGCCACCCCCAGGGAGGGACAGTGGCAGGGAAGTGCTCCAGGTATGGCTGCAAGAGCAGGCAGTGAACGTGCAGAGTCCCGGAGCCTCCAGGCCTGTGTTCTGCTGCAAGGTTTAAAAACTGGGTGCAGTAGGAGCCTCTTGGGGAGCACTCCTTTCCCCTGGGAAAAGCTTCTTTCAGCTTCTCTATTTAATTCTTCTTCCAGAGCTGGTTTGGTCAGGTGGCTGGTCTGTGCCAGAGTGGGTTTTGAGGAGTGCCAGGTTTGTGCCCAAACCTCAAAGGCTGGAGCCTCCCCAGACTCCCCCTTGTGAGAGGAGCGAGGAAGGACACGGGGCTGGAGGCAGGAAACCCACAGGCAGGGGAACAGAGGGATGTTCCCTCCCATATGTGAAGGGACAGGGATGAACAAAAAGGTTGGGTAACCATGGTTCCATTCTCTACACCAGGATGTACTCCTTGATCCTGCTGTTGTTTTGGAAGAACAGTGAATTCCTCTTAGATTTTTTTATTTCTTATTACAGGATCCAAGCCTGGCCTGAGTGACTGGCAGACTGGTACAGAGGAGAGCAGTGCCCAGCTCCTGGTGCCCACCAGTGCCGAGGAGGAGGTGACAAGGAGTGCTCCTGGTGCACAGGACAGGGATGCCCAGGCTGGGGGGGGCTCCCCACTGGCACCACTGAGCCCTCCCATGGCACAGGAGGAGCCCTCGGACAGCTCTGCACCAGACAGGTATGGCCTTCCCTATTTTGTCTCTGCCCACTCACCATCTGTGCCCCTGGGGCTGCTCAGGGCTCTGCAGCCCACACACAGGTGGGCAAAGTCCTCACCTGGCTTTCAGGACCTTGTACCTGTGCTGGGGGTTCAGTGGCTTCAGGTACCTCATTCAGGTCAGAGCTGGCCAAGTGAAGGAGGTTTGTGGTTAAAATGCAATAGGTGTTCTTTGAATGTGCACAAGTCTTGTTTCAGTGGCTCAATAGGATAAGTACTTGTCACTTACTAAATACCTTATTTTGTGTGGACTAGAACTTACAGTTGGTTCAACTTTTGGCTGTTTTTTTTGGAAATAGAACAAGGGAAAGAACAAGGAGAGAGCGGTGCAGCCCCATAGCGTGTCCTCTGCTGCTGTGGTAGTGGTGGGGCTTTATGGCCAGGGCTGCAGTGCCACAGTGTCTGACACTGGTGGGGCTCTATGGCCAGGGCTGCAGTGCCACAGTGTCTGACACTGGTGGGGCTCTATGGCCAGGGCTGCAGTGCCACAGTGTCTGACATTGCCGGGGCTGCAGTGCCACAGTGTCTGCAGTGCCACAGTGTCTGCAGTGCCACAGTATCTGCAGTGCCACAGCATCGCTGTAACTTCCACCACAGCTGCATTTTCAGCCCCGCAACGCCCTCATGAGACAGGGAGGTGCATCCCCATCCCAGCAGGGGCATGCCCACCATGGGATGGTCCCCAGGACTGGCCCTGGTCCCTCCCCCTGTCCTGTGCCAACCACTGTCACCTCTTTTGGGGTCCCCACAGGGTTTTTAATGGGACACCAGGCAGTGACCACATATAAGGGAAGCCAGTGCTTTTACCCCTGGAGAACAACTGCTCCTGGAGAACCAATTCTCTTCACTGGCCAGTTGGTTGAGTTTTTCCATCTTGGTTGTTTGCAGCTTTTAAATCTGTTTAATGCATCTATTCCTCCGACGTTCCTGGGCATGTCGTGACGTCAGGATTGGTTTGTGTGTTAACAGATGACAGCTGAGCAGAAACAGACACTTCTGTAACTTTATCATTTCCCATTTGCATCAGGCTGTTGTTCGCTATGGAAACATCGTCTAATTTACATGTAAATAGCTTTTACCCAGGGTTTCCTTTGTCTCCCACCTGTTAATGACGGCGGTGCTGGGGGAGTGCCGGTGTCTACCGCAGTTTAACCTTGTGTGCTGGCCCTGGTGAGGCCTCGCTGTTCCTCGCTGATGAGAGTCTGGCAGCCCAGGGCAATGACACACAGGGTGTCAGGGCTGGCTTTGTCCCCGGGGCACGGCGGGGACAGCCAAGCCGAGAGCTGCCCTTGCTCAAGGCTGTGGAAGTGGGAGCACCACGCTGGCTGTTCCTGCAGAAAACATACAGATTTTAATTTGTTTGATATGAAAGGTAAAAGGCAGATAAACTGGCAGGAGTGGAGGATTTCGTGGAGGGAGGAGCAGTTGTTCCCTTCTTGTGCTTATGATCAGGTGTGATTTCCAAGGCACCCAAAATTCAATGTGCTCACTCGAGCCTTGCAAAAAAAATAATGAGCTCAAAAACGTGTCAAAAAGCTTCCAAGTGATTTTTGCATGAATTTCAATTGTGTGAGCTACACAAACTATGCAAATGCAGCATTCTTTGCTTAGAGTATACAGGAATAATTCCAGCCCCTGTGGTTTTCTCTTGTGAAATTCCTCTAATAGCTGAAGAAATGTGCTGAAATTATGCCAGACTTTGCATATTTGTTGTCAAAATACCTGTATCTTGGCCTCTCAGCTGCAGCAGTGTCACTGCTGTGGCATCCAAAGGAAGCACCTTTCCCTCACCTGGTGCATTGGGGCCGTTTGTGCACCTTGGGTGAATTATCTGAACCAAGTACAAAGAATGGCCTCGAGAGGAGAAGAGACCAGAGCTGACTCGAGGCAAAACAAAATCCTTCTTGTGTGCCATGAAGTCAAAAGTTTCCTAGGAGCAAATGCTTCTCATGTCTTACTGCAGAGATACCAGTTTGTGGTTTGGGAGTTTTGGGGTATTTTTCCCCACATTTAAGTGTTGGCAGGTCGTGTGTTACCTCTGGATGGGTTCAGCCCCGTTCCCAGGTGCCTTTCCCAGGTGAGGGATCTGCCAACACGGGGATGTTTTCACACCCAGACCCACGTGAGAGCCCGGGCTGTGTTTCCTGCTCAGCAGCCCCTCAGCGTGCAGGGCCTTGTTGGGCTTGTGAGGGCGTTTGGACTCCCCTCCCTTCAGCTCCAGCCCTCGGTGGGATCTGCTGAGCCGAGGGGAAAGGCTCAGTGTCCCCTTCCCATTCCTTACAGCACCCAGCCCTTTCTTTGAGGGCTTAAACCCGCGGGGTGGGCGGTGGGGGAGAGGGGCTCTGAGAATTAGTGTGCAGAAAGATGATGACTATTTTAAGGCTTGTGCTGAGGGGGTGGAAAAAGGCAGAGCTTATGCCAGCGCTGCTTCAGCTGCATTGAGGAGGACTTAGCACAGATGGATTGTGCATTACAAAATGTAACACATAATTCAAGCTGTCAGCTTAATCAGACTGTTTCCAGGAAGCAACCTGTAAAAGAGAAGGACCTCTTGTTTGCTGACCTCTGATCCGTAGCCTGCTGCAGATTGTCATACATTTTGTTTTTCTTTATGTTGGTGTCCCTTCCTTCCCCTTCCCTTTTTATTATTGTATCCCTCTCGAGTGGCACCCTGGAAGGACCACCCAGCGGGAGGAAAACAATGGGAAACGAGCCGGCCGCTGGAATACAGGGTTTGTAAGGCTGAGGGAAAAGAGAAAGCACTGTTTAACTGCCTATGTGATCTCCCCGGTATTGTTTTGCTTATTAAATGTCTAGGAAACTCGACTAAAGGCACGGCAGCTCCCACTTAATTGTTCACTGTTGCCCAACACCGCGATGGGAAGCACAACTTCGGGTACAGCTCAACAGGAGGGAGAAAACGATGCAAGTTTTTGTGCTCGGAGCTGCTCGCCCGGGGGAATGAGCCGGGGGTGACTGTGGAGACGTGTCAGCCCCTGCACATGGCAGGGGAACAAAACTGCTCTGCCCCAGCCGGGGTGTTCTCGCCGGGGCAGCCCCGGGTGGGAGCCCCACAAAGCACAGCCGGGCCCTGAATAGCCATTTACACCCCTGGCCCGAGATTAGCCGCTGCTTTGTTTCAGTGGTTAAGTCCTCATTTGCATCATTATAGAGGTGCAGCCTCATCAAAACCGCTCTGAGGTCCCCGGGCAGTCCCCATACCTGTAGGTGGTCACCAGATTTGTTTCGATTGTGGAGGTGAAGGAATTAAACTGCTCGGCACAGGGGGAATTTCCATGTGGCATCCCAGCCCGGGCTGGTTTTATGCTGCTTGCTTTGCTCACACGCTTTTTATTTTGTCTTCCCCCCCATTCCTACAGAGCTCAAGCGACGCGGGTTTTGCTGTTTGCGAAGCTCTGAGGAGCGTGTTTGTTTTTCCAAGGGCTGCGGTGGGAATACATTTCCTACCCCTGTGCTCCTCGGTCCGGGGGATGCTGGCAGGGAAATGCAGCACCCCAGGGCCTTCCCAGCCAGTCCTTCTGTGGTCTGCAACGCAAGTCTTGGGCACGTGTACAGGGAATACACTTTTAAGAAGTAATTTTATTTTTCTGTGAGGAGGCAGAAGATGCATGTGGGCTTTAAAACCAACAAATTGCAGTTATTCAAAATTTTTTTTCCTATGTATATGCCACAAGAACAAGCAAGATTTTTTTATGGTCTCTGTAACACAGGAATGAAAACAATTTCCATTCTGCCTTGCTTGGCTCCTGTCTGGACGTCCCTGTTCAGGGTCTGCGGTGCTCAAATGTGGCAGGATTGGGCACTCCGAGCACTGAAGGAAAGGAGGGGCTCTCTGCCCATACCTGGCTCTCACACCTTCCAGCACTAATACCTTGTTGTGTCTCCAGAGTGGTTTCTTAGGGACAAACACTTGTGGAGTTAATTGGAATTCGCTCCTCTGTGAAACTTCACTGGAGCAACTGGAAAAACAAACATCTTTAGCAAACATGGTTGAGGTATTGGGATTTTCTACTTAAAGGAAACCTTTCTTTTTTTACCCCCCTTTTTCCTTTTTATTCTTTCTGAGTGAAAAACAGGCCTGGGGCAATGGGTGCCCAGCTGTGCCCCATGGAGTGAGTGAGGCCCCAGGGCTGGGACAGGGATGCAGGAAAAGTGAGATGTGTCTGGATCCTGAGCTCAGGACAGGGACAAACATGACAATGATGCTCACAGGTCCCCCCTGCTCATCTTCCCCACACTTGCAGAAGTCACAAGTGGCTTCTTAGAGCTTCCACTTAGAGCATTTTTGAAAGAAAAAGTGGGAATTAAGGACCGAGTGTGTGTTGACCCACTTGTCAGCCCCGTGAGTGCCACAAGGGTGGGGGTCCCGCTGACGGTGCTGTGTTTGTTCCTCAGGGACACTTGCCTGGGGCACCGTGTCCTGCCCCTGGAACAGCCCCGGGCCCAGCCCCCACAGGGAGTGGCAGAGGTGTCTGACAACCTGCTGGCTTCGGGCGAGGAGGCACAGGACAGCCAGGTGGGCACCTGCACCTTAGGATACCTATTTTGGGCCCATGTTGGGGACTTCTTTCTCTGAGGGCTTCAGGGTGTTCTGGGAGCCCCACTGGGAGATGGGGCTGCACAGCTGGGCTGGAGGGGAGGGTGCAGAAGGGCCTTTGAGCTCCCAGTGTCTGTCAGCTCCACCCCTGTCAGCACCCTGGTCCATAGAGGGTTGGTGATGACCAGCAACAGGTTCACCTTCTCCAGCACTTTCAGCATCTCCCCTGCTCCAGTGGCCCACAGTCTGCCCACCCTCCTTGTCTCTGACCACTGAATTATGTCTGTGTTCTGTTCTCTTCTAACTCAGTCTCAGATCAATGGGGAGGGAGCAGATGCAGGACAATAAAATTTTCTCATGAATCCAACATGTTCTGGCTCAAAGCTCTTCCACACTCTCAGGCCAGAACGAACTAAATCAGTTACAAAACCTGGAGTTCTCTGAGGTTTGTCCTCAGCACCAGAGGCTTATTGTGTTGTTAAACAACTGTTTGCTAAACATCCAGTTAGAGCAAAAACAGAGTAGATTTCACAGAGTGAAATCCCTATTTTGTGTCCCAAAATAAACACCAGAGGAACACTCTGCGAGTAAGGCAGTTTAACATCTAACAGAACCCCCTGGAAACAGATCCCACTGGGCAGTGCAGAGCGGCCCAAGGGTGCAACGCTGGGGGTGGAGGATAACGGGCTGTGGCTCTTTTTGTTTGTAATGCTGCAGGCTCTGCCGGAGCTGAGAGAGAATCTCCCGGGAGAGCCCGGGGACAGGTCACCTGTCCAGGGTGAGGAGTCGTCCTGCAGCTTTTCATCGGCCCCGGCAGAGGGCAGGGAAGGGGAGCAGGCGGGACACACTGCCCGGGACTCTGGAGAACCAGGTAAGGCTGGCCCGGGGCCAGGCTGTGCCATAGTCCCTGCTCTGGACATGGGGGTGCCCTACCCAAACCCACAGGGGGCTGTGCTGTTGCCACTGGCGAGTTAATGTGGACTTGTAAGAGATTTGGGGGATTTTCCTGAGTATCTCAGTATGGCTTGTCATTCTGGTTACTTGCCAAAGGATGCCTGTGGTGGTGGGTTTTTCTGCAGGAGTTGAAAGGCCAAGCCCTGTGTCACTATAAAACTGATCTGGGGGTGTGCTTGTTTACAAAACATCTGTTTAGGAACTGGGGGATGCATTTACTGCCTTTTGTTAAAAAGCCAGACTGCAGGAGATAGTGTCAAAAATGAAAGGGTTCATGGTGGGGAAAGTGTGCAGGGCCATTTCCCAGCTCAGGAGGGGAAGGTGCCTGGGAGAACCCAGGTAATTTCTTTAGCCAAGGAAGGAACATGTCAGTCCAGTGCTGGCAGCTCACTGGCTCTGCTCTCCCAGCATCCCTTCCCTCCGAGCCTGGGCACAGACAGGCAGTTGGGCTGCTCTTTGCACAGCAAACACAAACACGCTGCTTCAGGTCTCCTACTTTCACGTGCCTTTGATCTGCAGAGGTGGCACAGCCTTTGGTTTCAGCTGATTCCCACAGTGGGTCTGATCCACGCTGGGCAGGAGCACAGCCTGGCTGTGGGTTGGTTGTCTCCCAAATCCCATCAGCTCTTCAGCTCCTGAAGACGTTTGCTTGGCTTGTCCTTCTCTGGGGAAGCTGCAGAGAGGCAGAGCCGCGGTGGTGTGAGGCAAGTTCCCAGAGGGCACCTCTTTTAAGAGCAGTAATGGATAGTTTAGATCAATAAACAAGAGATAACAAAAGTGAGAAATTAAAGGGAGTAGGACTTAAAAGCAAACAAAGCAGTGTGATGGCTGCACTTTGAAATGGTTTCATTGTGGCCTGTTCACATCCAGGAGTCACAAGCTCGTGTGAAGACCAGAGCGAGGAGGAAAGCACAGAGGAAAAGATTCCTATTACAGGTAAAAGGGATGGCTGCATATTAACCTCGGGTGCAGCACTGAACCTGATTAGATACTCCAGACACGCTGTTCAGGCTGCAGGGCGACTCACAGGGAGGGAATTCAGCCGCTGCTCACTGAGCTCAAAGATTAAACGTCAGATCAGAACGGCCTCGCTCACAGTGGCACAAACCAGGGTGGAGACCAACAGGGCCTGGTTAATTCTCTGTGACTGTGGTGCACATTTAAGGGTGTGACTGTCCTGTGGTGGAGCCCTGGGGCCGGTGTTGGTGTTACAGGGTCAGTCTCCACGGGGAAGATCCAGCAATTCTATGGCAAACTGCAGATGTTTCTGGTTTGGGGCTGTCCTCTGGTAATTGACTGTGGATCAGGAGAACAAGGTGGGGCAGAGCCCTGCTGGGTGGGAGCTGTGGCAGTGCCAGCCCAGAGCTCTGCCTGGACCTCCTGTACCAAAACCACCTGATAACACCGAATTTTGGCCCCTAAGGTTTTACCCAGCTGTGCTGTCTGCCTGCCCAGCTCCCTCACACTGGTGTTTGGCCACGCAGGTGCTGGTGCAGGTGTGTCCTCAGCTACTTCTGCAGTGCCTGCCAGGGCTCCCTCCAGCCAGTAATCCCAAGGAGAATTCCAGCTCCCAAGTTTAGATCTCTGTAGCTGCCAATGGGTTTGGTTTGCTGCTCCCCACTCTGAATTTTATGACTTGCCAGTCCTGGTTTTAGCTACTATTTTGCCTGTGAGTGTGTCAGGGAATTCTCTGTTGTGGATTTTCCTGCCAGGGACCCCACAGGACTGTTCATGTCAGCCAAGAGTCAAGTCTGATGATCATCCCCTTCCCAACTGTCTCCTGACTGTCTTACAGAACAGACATGCAAATATAGATGCCTTCTATGTGTACAAATGGCAAGAAACTCCTTACCCAAACCCGGCAACTCCAGTTTAAACCCTCCCTTCTGCAGGTGCTGTATCTGCTGTTCTGCAGCCACCTTGTCCCCAGGCATGAGTCTCCTCACACCTCACTTGAAAGCCAAGTTATCCCTTTCAGACACGATTCATCTTTAGCCCATGATCTTCTCTGGGCTCCTTGTTCTCCTCCCACTCCTCTCCCTGCCCGTCAGCTGCTCCTTCCCATTTATCATCATCATTTGCTGTGGCCCCAGAGCTCTGAAGTTTTCTGTGCCTAAAATAGAAGCCACATCTCTGTGTTGGCTTTTGGGCTCAAACAACTCGTTCAGGGTTTTAGATGAGCTGATATTTGATGTCCATCCTTACATGATTATTTTGCTGTACAACTTTTTCTCTGCTTAAGGGCTACAAATTTGGTTGGTTTTTTTTCATTATTTGCTGAGTTCTTGAGACTTTGGTTTGAAACACCAAAAGCCTTTTGGGGCTTTGGGGTTTGATGGAGTTCACTGTGAGGTGCACTTCTGAGTTTTGGGTTATTTTTCTTTTGTTTCTGTTACATAAGAAGAGAACTCAAATGTTTATTTACTTTAATATTCCCCAGAAGTATTTGGATTGGTTCTTTAATGCCTGTAGGGGAGAAAAGAGGTGGCTGTGGGGAAGAGGCTTTAGAGCCTGGGATGTTCCTCAGAGACAGCCTGGGCTGGTAACTGGAACTACAGGTGGAGAACTGACCTCACCTGGAGCCTCTCCAGAGGCTTGGGCTGGAAGATCCACTGAGCACTTCCCATCTGGAGCAGGGCAGGAGAGACCTTTAAACCCCCATGGTTGGCTGGGGATGTGGGGACAGCATAAACCAGAGCACAAGGATGGTTTTGTTCCCAGAGCCCTGTCCAGAGCTGGTGGAAGGCCATGCAGGGATAACAGGCTTTAGAAGGATCATATCTGGTGGCTGATAACAGCAATCTCCTTTGATAGCAGGTTGTGTGAGGATACAGGGGATATCTGGGCTCCTTCTCATCTCCTCCATGGAGGCTTTGTTTTTTATCAGGGAAGACATGCAAAAGAAATTGTTCAGCTCTTTGGCTGTTCCTGAGGTAGGTGAATAATGTGAGATTAAAAAGGATAAAATCCATTATTTCTTGTTTTGCTGGATGACTGTTTAAGAGTCTCATTTATGAGTAGGAAATTGCTGATTTTATTGAAGGGGCAGGATTGTTAAATCTTTAACAAAACCAGATTCTCTCTCTCTCCTTCATTTATGTCTCTGATTTGAACAGATGTTAAGGCTGTAGAGGATCTGAATAAAAATGGTGTGACTGCTCCACTCGTTGGGCTTTGCTTTCACAACAACTTGAATGTCACCCTCCAGCTACTGTCCAGGTGTAAAATATCCAGGATAGGAATAAGGAGGAAGAGCCTCTTAAGAAGACAAAATTAGCCCTTTTTTGTGTATCATAAGGGAATATGCCAGAGCACAAACCCGATTCTGCTTCCCTTTTTAGGTCCCTGTTAATGAGCCAATAATCCTGCCCCCACTTCTCCCACACCCACCTGTCCTTTCCAGTGAGGTCCGTTGAGCTGGAGGCTCCAGCTGCAGGGAGGGCTTGAACACGGGTTTTGAGAGAGAGAATGCCATGAGCTGGCACCTTCCAGGGCTCTGGTGTGCTGGGAATGTTTCTGGGAGGAGGAGCAGCACCAGCCCATCCCAGGCTGGACAGATGTGTTTCTGGAGCTGAGATGGGGCAGAGCTGGTGGTTTGCACTGAGGCCCTTTGCTTCCAGCTCTCCTTCCCACAGGGAGCAACCATGTCCCCCTCAGCTCTGAGCTGCCTGCAGGACATCCCTGTGATGGTCTCAGCAGGTCTGTGCACATGGACAGCATGAGAAGGGGACAGGGTGGGTCCTCTTTTTCCGTTCTCTTTTCCCCACCCCTTCCTGATTTCTCTGTTCTGCCCCTTCCCGAGCTGGGCAGTGTCTGCCCCTCCTTGTTGGGAGTGTCTGAAGCAGAGCAGGATTTGTGCTGCTGCAGTCCAAGTGCAGACTGGGAATGTGCACGGCCAGTTGGGAAATGGAGTGTCCAAGGTGGAC
The DNA here is from genome assembly GCF_047495875.1 of Pithys albifrons albifrons. Taxonomy (NCBI): domain Eukaryota; kingdom Metazoa; phylum Chordata; class Aves; order Passeriformes; family Thamnophilidae; genus Pithys; species Pithys albifrons. The sequence continues at coordinate 118,211,004 of NC_092459.1, read as the reverse complement.
AGAAATTGTCCTGTGTTGAGATGGCACTGGTGACAAGGGGGTTTGGTTGTTATTTCAGTGCTATGTGTGTGTGTATCTATCTATCTATCTATCTATCTATCTGTGCAAATTAGGTTTTTAAAGTGGGATTTGTGCTTGAGCATCTTGTGCTTTGGAAACAAATGCAAAGATGAACAATTGTCCAACTCTAGGGAATGAATCCATGTTCTTCTTCCTTTTTATTTTAAATAAATCTTTATAGAATGGAAATGAGATACACAGAGTGAGGGGAAAGGGAAGAAAGCAAAGTGTGGATAAAATGCTTTGAAATAGTTGTTTGTTTGACCTTTTAAGTAATAAAAATCCCCAGACTTGTGTCTAATTCAATCTATATTGAATTTATTATTGTATTGAGTTTATTTACTAATTGTCTAATAATTTGTCTAACTCAAGGGAATGGTTGAAAACACTGAGGTATCAAATAATATTGAAAGAACTGTAACATTCCAAAATAATCTACATTTCATGGGAAGGAGAACAAAAATAACCTCACTTCTGAGTAAAGTAAATGGGAACTTCTGAATTAAAAAAGGAGTAGAAAGACTCCAGAATTCCTTCAAGTTTTGCTTAGAGCTGCCACAATCCAAAACAGCTCTGAAGAGGAGCTCTGTGTTTGCTCCTTTTCCTAAAATGAGGTAGAAAGGTGCAAGACTTTCCCACTTGGGAAGAAATTCCCATCCCAACGTTGTTGCTTTGGAGGGAATGTTATTTTTGGGAGCAGACACTGGAAGCAGCTCCCACCGCTCACACCACGCCCTTCCAGCCATCCCTTGGGAAACCACAGCCAGTCTGTGAGCCGTGGTGGGATCCAGCTGTTGGGATTGGAGTGTTTATATTCCTGTGTTTGCTGTGCAGGTCGGGACCTTGGTGATGACCATTCCAAAGCAAATGACAGCCAGGACATGCACTCAGAAAGCAGCTCCTCATCGGATGGAGTAGTTCTTCCCTTCTCCAGGTAAGGCTGTTTGACCTGTATGTTGGAAAAGCTTCTGTAGCAGGAGAAACACTGACAGCAAATGAGCAGAGCTCCCATTACCTTATTTTTTTCTTCACCTGATCCTGGATTACAGTTTCTATTTATGTAATAGAACACCTTAGGAACTGTCTGTGCCAGAGCCAGGTGTTTGTCTGGTGGCTGCTGTTCCTCCTTAAGGCTCAGCTGATCCCAGTGAGCCACAGGGAGTGTCCAGCTGCTTTCAGTGCCAGCTCAGGGCAGGACAGGGAGGGACAAGAGAGGGGCAGCCAGGGACAAAGTGTGTGGGCACTGAGGAGCTGAGTTCCCACTCTGTGTCTGAGGTGTAAACCAGGCGTAGCTGATAATGCTTCCTGTGGCTCACAGGGGTTTATATTTAATGCTGGGTGTTTATAATGTGCCTTTCTTGCTTCAGAGGGTGTTAATTAACCTGAAGGGTGCAGGGTGTGCTGGTTTTATTAAAAAAAGTGAAAAAAGTAGGTCTGTGTGTGTTCGCCTTTGGGTCCATGGGCAGGGCTGTCAGGTGCTTCTCGTGCTCAGCACAGGACAGGGATCAAAGCAGTACTTGGGAAGCAGCAGAAATTGGGGATCGTGCAGCGGACTCCTGGAATGCTGGTCAGGCTCTCGGCCCTCCCCTGCCCCTGTTAGAACAGCCCAGCCCGTGGGAGCTGTGGCTGCACCAGGAAACTGCCGGGAATATCCCTGGGGAAGAGACTGCAGAGCCCTCGGGCACATCATGAACTCCTGTGCCCGGGACATGGAGCTTCCTGGAGGGTTTTTAGGCTGCTGGGAGTGAGGCCAGTTCCAATTCTGGTGTTAAACTGACAGTGTTTCTGTAATTCAAGCTCAGTAAATACGGGCTGCAACCCAACACTGATGAATGGTGTTCCTGCTTTTGTGTGGGATTAGTTCCTACCATCTCAGGGTCAACTTTTTTCTCTTTTTTTATATTTTTTGGAGCTATGAGAATGATGTTCCAAATTGTCCTACCTTACCTGCCATGAAATGCAAGGGTGTTCCTATAGATAAGTTTTTGAAATGTTAAATTTTAGCCCTTCCCTGAGGCCTGGGACATCAGGAAGAGCAGGATCAGGCCCTGAGAACTTGCTTACAGGATCACTGCAGCTGAACAAAATGTGTAATTTTAAACGAAATGATTTTAAAAACACCTCTCCAAGTGCCATCCCCACTGCTGCTGCAGTGCTGGCTAATGGTGCCTCCAGCCACTTCTGCCTTGATCAGATGCTGTGCATTTTTTCTGCTGTAGTTTTTTTTCAAATTCCTGTTTGTGACAGATCTGAAATCATTCCCTCTGCCCTGTAATTTCAGGCCTCTCGGTGCTCAGCAGCAGCACGCTCCGTGCACTGATGTGTGATGATGATGCTGCTTTAGAAAAAGAGTGTAATAAATCTCTTACAGTGGCTTAGAGTTAGTTTTTCTAAATGGCCCCAAACCAGCGCAGCTTTCCCAGCACAGGGTTTGGGAGCAGCCCCTGCCTTTGGACACCCGGCCCCGGCTCCGCGGGGCTGGAGAGCGGCAGAAGGAGGGAGGAAGAGGGAGAGAGGTTTGCAAGCCAGGCCGTGCCGGTGCCTCGGCCCTGCAGCCACTCCTCGGGCTTTATTGCTTTCACAAGTGGTCTCAAACCCACTACTTGAGAATAAACATCCCTGCGAGCTCGGCCGTGGCACTTTATAAATTCTCCTTTGCCGCGTTTTGTCACTGAGCTGATGAGTGACCCCAGCGCAGACCCCGCCGGACCGGGATAAAAACCCCGGCTCTCTGATGTCCCCCAGACAATAATTATCATGTGCCAGTTAAGCCCAAACTACAGCTGAGGGATTTTACTTTAAAGCGGAGGCTCGGGCGCAAAAATGCATTTATAGCTCTTTGTCTGGCACCTCATTATGTGTGGGCCTGATTCATTAAGTAATTGGTTTGCAGTTGTTTACATGAGTATTAAGGCTTTCTATTCAGCAGCCTTTGAGATACACATTGTGCAAATGTTGCATGTTATGAATGCGGAATGAGGGGCCGGGGCCCGGCCCTATTGGCTAAACACTGCGCGCTGTTGAAAAGCAAGAGAAAGACATTGGGTGCTGCTTTGCATAGCAATGACTTTCTTAATAAGCTTTACAGATTGATACACACAAGCTATAAAAGATGCAAAGAGATACTCTTAGCACATTTATCCATGCTCGTTTCACTATTATGGGCCTGGAGAAGGGAAGAATTGAGGGCTTTCATACTCGGGTTTTCAGTGCGTGTCTTCAGTGCATGAGACTTAATAGAATCCGATGTTTATTGTATTATAAATCATGGGGAAGTAGGCAGATCTGCAACAGTTTATTATTAAAGATTCTTTCAATGTAAATCTTTTTCTGCCATTGTATTTCCTACAGCAAAATCATTTTGTGGTTGAGTGGGGATGAAAGGCATAATGTACGACGGAGTGAGTCTTAATAGGAAGCTGCTCTCCGAGTAAAGACCACTTGTTCCCTTTTGTTCGCTGGTGCATGCCAGAGCTTCCTCTTCTCTGCAAACACCGCGGCTCTCCCTCCAGCCGCAGAGCTGCTTGGCCCTGGCCCCCTCTGCTTTACCGAGGGAGCATTTCCACACACGGAGATGCACCTTTGCTTGGGAACATCAGCGAGCTGCAGCAGGGGAGAGGCGGCAAAGCCCACAGGCCTTGGGGGAGAAGGTGCCAAAGTCAGGGCCGAGCTGGCGGCGAGCGCGGGCGGGTGGGCAGCGACGTGTGTGGCATTCCGGCGGCTGTCGCGATGGATGCAGCCAGTGGAGGTCACTCGCTTTCTGGGAATTCCCCATTTCGGATGCAAGCAGTTGATTTTGCTTGGGCTTGTTTGGGCTGGCTTGTTTCAAAATAATCTGGAGATTAAAGATGCGTTATCAGCTGAGGACCAAAGCACGGTTTGGATTTGTCAGGACACCGACATGGTGTGAAGTATTTTAAGCTGTGATTACTCTGCTGGAAGGGTGCAGGGCGGTCTCTGAGGGCTGGTTTTCAGCTGAAAGCCGCTGCTGCCCAACACAGATGTAGTGACATGCAAATAGAAGTTGGCAGAGCCGAATTCATCTCTTCATTATCTCGGGGCGATGTTCAGCGTGGCCCGTTGGCTTTGGCCATCGGGGGGCACTCGGGCTCTGTGCATGCCTGGCCTCCCCCTTCCCAAACCAATCCTCACACGGAACACTTTGCTTTTCTCTGAGGAGAGATCCCACAGGTTTGGGGCTGGGAGTGCTCAGGAGATGCACAAACATGTTCCTACTGGAAGTACGGGGACAGTGGCACCGTGTGGGTCTGGATTCCTGGGAGATGCACCCACAAACCAGCCAGGATCTGATTGTTTCATCCCCCTGACTTACTCTCAGTTGTCAAGTAGCTTCTCTTCAGAAGCTGACTGAGAGAATTCCAGCACCATTTTCCACTGTTACGGCTGTTTCTGTGAGCTTTGTTTCCTTCCCCTGAACGCCCAGCTTTGCAGAGACAGAGATGCTGCCGTGGTGATGCTCTGCCAGGTTTGTGGGGAGAGGCACCAACATCTGCCCACCGAGCACAGTGGGTTTTTGGCAGTGCCTCTGCTCCCCTGCACAGCTCCCTCACAGTGCTGTGAGGTGTCTTTGTGTTAGTGGGGTTTTTCATTTCAGCCTGCTGGATCTAAACAGAGAATGGTCTTAGACACAGCTCGATAGAAATCTCTGTGTCCTAAAATAAAGGTCATCCTCCTTGCACTGTAATTACTGAAATTCAATATTATTACTCCAGTTCCAGTGTGATGAATGGACTTTTGAGTCAATACTGACTCTGTAATGTGTGTAGTATGTGTACCGTATATACTTGGCTTTCTAGGGCAGGGAAATCAGTTTGGCATTTGGGATTTCCCAGATTTTTTGGGTGTCTTTTTGTTTTCACTTGACTCTAAAACACAGAGGTTCAACAGGTGCTGTAGCAAAAAGATACTCAGGCCAAAGTAAACATTTTCTGATGTTTTCCAGCGAGCCCCCTCAATTAACTTGGCTCTCGTTGTCCTGATATTTTCTTCTTAATTTTCCTTATGGAGGAAAAAGTATTTCCTTGGAGTTTTTTCATTTCTTACTCTTGCAGCATCTTCAATACAAAAAGCTGTTTCATCGGAGAAATGGAGAGATTAAAAAGCCCTTTGAAGTGAAACTGGTTTGGGTTTTTTCTTTGTTGGAGCCTGGGTTGGGTTTGGAATTATTTTCGGGAAGGAGGAGATGTGTAAATGGGTATCGGAGGGTCAGGCCAGGGGATTAGTGGAGGCGGAGGACGGGCGTTGCTCCGTTTATAGCCCGGACGTTCCGTTGGCGGTGGGGTCTGTGTGTCATTGTGTGCTCGCTGAGTGCAGCTGCTGGGCGAGGGAGAGGTGCTGCTGCATCTCCCCAGCTTTGTCCAGCGCTGCAGCCTTAAGGCCAGAATCCACTCCCTGTGACCCAGCCCTCTGGCAGCGTTTGCAGGCTTGGTTTGGGGAGCTGCCGTTTCCCACATGGTCTTTCTGATGTCCTTGCTGCACTTTCCGTATCTCCGTGGCATTTCCCTGCGCCAGCAGCTCTCCTGCCAAGCCTTTGCTGACTCCCTGTTCCCCATCTCCCTGGGGATGGCTGTGCCGTGCCAGTGCCCACCTCCAGGCTGTCTGGGGAGTGAAGCCCCCATTCTACATGTGGATTAGCCCTGGGAGGATGAGCCCCAGAGAATGGATGGTGTTTGGTAGGACACCAATATCTGTCTCTCCCCTTTCCTGCCAGCTTTGACCTTTTCCTTCCTGGGAAGCTGGCGTGGCAGTGGGAAGGTCTTCAGAGCTTCCTCCAGCCATGGTGGTCCTCCTCCATCAGGTGGGACTGGAGGACCAGACCCCTGCACTGGTGGTCCCTGGTGGTCCCTGGCTGGGTGTTGGGCCTGGGCCCAAATCACTGACCCTGCTGGTGTTTATTCTGGGATTGACCTACGGAGAGAAGTGGGACAAAAAGCCCCTCCTGGCATGGCTGGATAACAGAACTCAGGTGCTCCCTCCCCAGCAGTGGGCCAGGATGTGGCGGTGGCTGCTGCTGCTGCCTGGTGTCCTCCTCCCTGGGCACTTGGAGCCAAAACTGTCACAGGGGGCACCTCACCAGCTGCAGCTCTGCAACACGTGGCGTTTTCCTTCCACACCCAGGGGAGAACAGCACAGCCTCTGAGCACATTTTTGTGGGCTAGGCCTGGGAAACATGGAGCAGCTCCGGGGAATGTGGAGTGTCAGGAGGTATCAGCAAAGATAGCAAGAGTTTGGGGTGTTCAGCAGAATCAGCCCAGAGGCTTCAAGTACTGACTGGAAATTCGTCGAGGGACTGTCTTTGAAGGAGAAGTCAGGGTGTAAGGCAGCAGTGTGGGGTTTGGCTCAGAATAAAAGGGAAAGGGGTTGGGAGGCTGTGCTAAAGGAACACTGGAGAAACATTTGGAGCCTGACACTTTATAGGCTGTTACTGAGTAAGTTAATAATTAGTTACATCGCTCTGAGTACTTTACTAGTGCTGTCACTTGGGACTGGCACTTCCGCCTTGGTTGGGCATCGTGGTGGAACCTGGGCTGTGTTTAATGTTCTGGGAATTTCTGTCTGCAGAGAGGGAGCCTGTGTGCCAGTGGCACTCACAGCCTGAGGAGCAGGAATGGGATTTGAGCTTTCTCTGGGTTAAAAGTGGCCGCACACTGGTAGCTGCAGCATGTGAAACTTCCCCTGCTCTACGTGTGGCTTTCCAGCTGCAATCCCAAACTCTGACTGGATACCAGGGTGTAACACAAGCAAGGAGTCATCCCTGCTTTCTGTTGCCTCCTTCACAAATGCCTCTACAGTAGTGGAGTATTTGTAACTCCCCCCTTTAAGTGCTTCTGTATTGGTTGCCACATTTCAACATAAACCACAGCAAATTGCAGGACATGTCTAAGAGCTGAGTGAGTCCTGTTGGGGCCGTGGATGCAACTTCCAACTGCACCTTCACACTGGTTTATATTTCACTGCTTGGCCCAGTGATGTCCCAGATCTCTCCTATTTGATCTTCCTTATTAAAATCAGCTGAAGGTTTATTTTTAGGGCTTCTTGCAGGGCTGTTGCTGTAACAGTTAATTCTCCCCTGTCGTTGCCCCCCTGTGATTATTCCACAGCCCCAACACAATGCACGCGCTGCACACAAAAGATCAAAATGATTCCAGCTTGTTTGAGAGATTCAAAAGGGGCTGTGATGCTCCAGACACAAGAGCAGCCATTTAGCAGAGCAGGCTCGGGCTGCACACACATCAAGGTGGATCAAAGGCAGCAGGGACTGCACATGTCCCCGGGGCCGGGACAGCGGGAAGGGGAATCGCACGGGGACGGAGGAGGCACCGGCAGGAAGGGCAGGGAGGAGGTGCAGCAGCATCACTGCGGTGCTTTTCTATTTGTTTGGATTCTCTTTACATACTTTGCATGCTCCGAAAGGCTGCAAAAGCTCGACAGGGCCCTGCTGCTTTGTGTCTTTATTCAGTGCTGGTGTAAACATGTGCTGTTACCTGGGAATGACTCCAGGATAGCTGGACCAATGTCCTGGCTGCATGTGGAGTTCACCACCTTTTAGGTGAAGAAATCCTTGATAAAACAGTTACTTAAAAAAAATTACAAAAGTTGCTGACATTTTTTTTAAACCGTCTCACAGTATTTTTTAAAAGGTCACTTAAATTCTTTTAATCTGTGGCATTGTGCTGATTATTTGAAATCTTTTACAGGAATGAAACGCAGAAGGAAAGGGTAACTGCCATAAAATCCAAAGGTAAGGGACAAGCGTTGTATTACTGAAAATCAGTGTCCTGTGTAATTTATATTGTAAAAATCCTGCTAGAGCTACATTATGGAGATGGGAAAGTGTGGAATTTCCCTGCCTCAACACAGGAGTCAGCAGGGAGCTGAGGAGGACAAATTCCAGGACAGAGAGGAGCTGTTTGTGGTGAGGGTGCTGTGGAAGGAGTTTGGGTCTTTGCTGCAGGGTTTAATCAAATGACTGTGAACAGCAGGTGGGAGGGAACCAGGAGAAACCTGAGATTTCCTTGGTTTTCCCTGTGACATGGGGCTGCAGCAGGATGTTTTTTTCTGTGGCCAGACTGCTTTTGTTCTGAATTGGTGTCTGGGCCCTGTGTGTTTTCACTCCCCACACATTCCAGATGTCCCTTTTACCCACCCCAAAGCCCCGTGGGGTCTGCAGACCCCTCTAGCAGAGCCTCCTGCAGCACTTGGAGCCCTTGGCCCAGGGCCCTCTCCAGCTGCTTGGCAGGAGTGACACAGTAGTTTTAGGGGTGTGGCACTGAACCGGGGTGTGGATGTCCCCAGCCATGGCTGCTGTGGTGCCACTCGGAAGGCCCTCAGGTGCCCTGCCCCTCTCCTTTCCCACTCAGTGCCAGAGGGAGCGTGGGGTCACTCTGCTGTTCCCAGCACAGTGCAGGATGTGGCCCAGGGGCCGGCACGGAGGATGAAAGATGCAGCTGCTGCATTTGTAGTTAAGGTGTTTGTGGGGCTGGTGCCATCAGGGCCACCAAAGGTGTGTGCAGTGCCTCAGGCACAGCTGCAGTGTGTGTGTGAGTGGGACAGCCTTCCACCCCCCTGTCTGAGGCCTGGCCCTCATTCCACACTGCCTTTGGACAGCCAGCAGCCTCTGGATGGTGGGGAACAGAAAGCACAGCTCTGCCAGCCACTGCAGCCTTGACTTCACGTGCCACACTTCCCACTGTGTTTGATCTGTGGGTCAAATGAATTTACATATTGAGAAATCTCTTGGGCACTCTGAATTGCAATGGGATTCTGGTGATGTCAGTGAAGGGGTTTGCCAACTCCCAGAGTGCTGGTTAGAGCCACGTGCTCTGGTTGAGATCAGGCCTGCCTGGTCTGATCTGATCTCAAAGTGGTGATTTTTCCCCTGTGACGTCACTGCTGTTTTTGTGCCAACTCTGTGATGTCATGGGCCACTGGTGACTTCAGTGCAGGGTCAAGTAGTGGGAGAAAGGGGAAGAGAATAGACAAAGCTGCAATTCAGGCAGCAGCTGGTCAAGTAAATTGCTTGGAGTGGAAATGTTCTCCCCAGCTACCTTGAGACACAATGGAGTGGGAGCACTGAATGAACCCGCTGTCCGGGCGCAGCCGCTCTGCCCAGACACAGCTGGGGCTGGGGGCTTCAAACTGCCCCTCCCGTGCCAGCCCCGGGGCCTGGGGAGGGCTGTCCAGTGCCCATGTCTGTGACAGTGGCATCCCCATGGAAAGGTGTCCCATCTGCTGTTCTGTGTCCCCAACCGCAGCATTCTGGGGCGAGTCCGAGGACAGCAGCTCCGAGCTGGAGGCTGCCTTGCGCCCGCAGACCCACAGCGCTGGCTCGGGAGACTTTGATGACTTCTATGATTAGGATGCCCCTGCTGGCTTTGGGGAAGAGACAAACAGTGTTGTCCTGTGTGCCCTGGGCTGAAGAGCTGCTCATCACCTCATGGGCAAAGAAAATGTAAATACCAAATAAACATGATGGGTCCTTTACACTGTGTGTGTGCTCTCTCTGACCTGCTCTGGCAGTAACTCTGCCCTGAGAGAATCCTCTCCTGAGACTCGTCTGCATCCCAATGTGTTTGCACTCCAGAGCCAGGCGTGGTTTGGAAAGCAGCAGACAGGCATTGTGGGTGTGCAGACAGGCACTGCTGGGGCGGGCTGGCATGTTTGATCTTTATCTTATGCAACAGATCAAGAAAAAGAAATGCATAAAATGTCCATTTGTAATTCAGCACATTTTGGAACAGCAGCATTTACATGTGGAGAGCCCCAGTGCTTTCCTGCTTTTCCCTGCTTTGTGAAATCCACGCTGGCGTTGCTGTGTGGACATCACAGTAATTGGATGACTCTAGGAGCCTCATGCATTTTTAATTTTCTTCTTTTCATTCCTTTTATCTAAAATTAAGTTCATTAAACATGAGATTTTCTTTCGAAGGGAGAAACCAGGGGACATATTAAAAGAAAAACTGTTCATCATGACGACAAGTTCAAAAGCAGAAAAGAGCACCCCAATTAAACTGCTCTGTGCTGCAGCCCCACATCTCCTCACACAGCCACCAATCTCTGCACTCCCTCCCTCAAAAACAACTTAAAAACAGTAATAATATCAAATTTAATAAAACCGCATAGGCTCAGAGCTTAATAGTTTGAAATAATGTCTTGCTGAGGGCTTGGAAATGAGCAGAGATCCTTGGTACAGCCAGCTGGTGGGTTACAGTCCAGTGTTGGTGAGGGTGCAGCCTGGAACAATCTGGGAATTGGGCAGTCAGCTGCACCAAGGATGGAGCTGGGTGAGTGTGGGTGAGGTTTTCCCTTGTGCACTGCGGGCTCAGTGTTGCCCCAGAGAACTGAACTGGCTGAACCCAGCACATGAGGGCTTGGGTGTCATCACTCCTCACTGCCTTGTCCTGATCATCCCTAAATCCTGCTGACTCACTCTGGGTGTCCTACCCATCTGCTACGTGCCAGCTCCCCAGCATCCCACCACAGCCAGACTGTAGCCAGGGGATGGCTCAGGGAATGCCAGCCCGTGGTTCAGGTGGAACAGTCTCTCCAGCAGCCTGTGCTGCCATGTGGCATTGCCTCAGCTCTGCAGTGCCTGTGCAGTGTTGAGCTCTCCCTGAGTGATCCCCGGCTGTTGATGTCAGCCCACTGCGTGTCAGCTGGCATGACACAGTCTGGGGTTCCTGTCCCTCAGTCCGGCTCAGCCGCACACACAGGTGACAGGTGACAGGTGACAGACGGCAGCGGGAGCTCCGCGGGCAATCTCTGCTCTCGGCGTCGCAGCGACAGCCGAGTTCCTCCGCAGCATTAGTGATGATACTTATTGTGCACGGACTCATTAGATGCAGAACACCCTGCCAGTCAACTCTGCTGTGCTCCTTCACAGCTGTCACGCCGCAGCTGACGGTGACGGACAGGGGGCCTGGGATCAATCCAGCCCAGCAGATTTCCATCGGCACGCCACTCATCTCCAGAACATCCCCTAACAGGAAGCCTTCCCTGTCCCTGCCGCTCCGTGTGCTGTCCATGGACACACAGCTCCGAGGTGGGCTGGGCTGTGCCCCTGCACAGCTGCTGATGCCTCGACCAGCTTCTCAAGGAGCTGTTTGTTGCAGTATTAATTTTTGCAGCACTTGTTTACCCAAGTAATTATAAGATAAGACGATGGCGTTTCATTTGCGTCCGCCAGCCTTCTGTTTTGTTTGGCATTATCAGAAAAACAACTGATTGCCCATCAATACAAACCAAATGTTAATGCTAAGCTGCTGTACTCTGTGCAAAATTCTAGGAGGAGAAGCACTACAATAGGAAGCTTCAATCAGGGAATGTTTTGTAAGGAACAGATAAAGGACAATCTTTAGCTGATACCACAGGTGTGGTGCCACTACAAAGTTTCTGGGGAAATTTATTCAAGTCACAGATTTTATTGAGAGGAACGACAACAGAAAACGGCTTAACAACAGCCAAGTGAGGATAAGAATAATGAGAGACACAACTCTGGGTTAATTTGTTCTACAGAGAATTAGCCCAGTACCAAAGTTCCCCTCCGCTCCCCAAATCGGTGGCGTTGACTCAGCAAGCACTGCTGAGATTTTGTTAATTTTGTTAATGATTCCTGGGCTGCTTTCCCTGTCCTCGGCCCTGTCCCTGCCCTGCTGGCGGAGCTGCTGTGCGGCGCCGGGACACGGCGGAGTGCAGAGCCTGCCTCCTGTTAATCCCCTGTAATTCCCCCAGGTTTAATTCCATTTCAGCACCGTCAAACTGCCACAAATTAATGGTGTTTGCTTATGCCACGGGCAGAGTGAGGGACGGGCTGGGAGCCTCGTGCTGCCACCACAGATCCCACCCCTCAGAGGGCACCGAGCAGCCGTGCCCACACCACTCCAACATGTGGGATGTGTCAAAATTACCTTAAATCGGGATGCTCCTTGATGGACATTATGATCTTTGTGCACTTTCAGGCCTGATCAGCAGGAAAGGGGCCGTGGTGGGCAGGACGGGCAGCAGCTGCTTCCCTCAGGCAAGGACATCCAGGCACCGCCAAGCTTTAGGGATACAGTAAATCAAGATGTTAACGTCTGCTCTATGCACACATTGTTAACTGGGCAAAATCCTCCAGGTCTGTGTATCCTACAGCTGAACTATGCCTGTTAGGATACTGAAATCACACCTGCGGGTCAGAAAGACCCTGCCCGGGTGGAACCCTTTCCCTGAGGGTGCAGAGAGGCCGCTGGGCTTGTGTGTCCTGTGCGGAAACTGCAGCTCCTGGGAAGGTGCTGCCCCTGGATTTCCGTGTGTGGATGTGCCGGGTTTGTGGCACACGCTGGGATCAACAATCCCTGTCTGGAAAGCAGCCCCAGGCCTGTCAGGGCTGTGCTGCCCGGGCTGGTGCCGAGGGCTCCGGGGAGCGGATTTGTCCCGTCAAACTGCTCCTTTAATGCTCTAAACGAGTTGTCCCACCGGAGCCTCAGCCGAGCCGCAGGGCTGCGCTCGGGCTGTGCCTTCCCCTCAGGGTGTCACTGCCGTGCCCGCAGGCCTGGCTTGTCCCTGCGGCTGTGCCTGCGGCGCCCCGGGGCCCTCTCTGGACCTACATGGACCCCTCACAGTGCCCCGGCCCTTCTCTGGGCCCTCCCGGTCCCTTCTGTGCCCTCAGGACCCTCCCGGTCCCTCCTGGAGCTCTCCCGCTCCTCCGGTGCCTCCAGACCCCTCCTCATCCCCGCCGGTCCCCCCTGTGCCCTCAGGACCCTCCCGGTCCCTCCTGGAGCTCTCCCGGTCCCTCAGGCCCCTCCGTGTCCCTGCCGGACCCTCCTGTGCCCTCAGACTCCGCCCGGTCCCTCAGGCCCCTGCCTGTCCCTGCCGGTCCCTCCGGTGCCCTCAGCCCCTCCCGCTCCCCCCTGTGCCCTCAGGACTGTGCCGGTCCCTCCTGGAGCTCTCCCGGCTCCTCCCCGTCCCCTCTGTGCCCTCAGACGCCTCCCGGTCCTCTCAGGACCGTGCCGGTCCTTCCTGGAGCTCTCCCGGCCCCTCCCGGTCCCCTCTGTGCCCTCAGGCCCCTCCCCGGTCCCCTCAGAACTGTGCCGGTCCCTCCTGGAGCTCTCCCGGCTTCTCCCGGTCCCCGCCGTGCCCTCAGCCCGCCCCAGTCCCCTCTGTGCCCTCAGGCCCTCCCGGGTGCCCTCAGCCCGCCCCGGTCCCCTCTGTGCCCTCAGGCCCTCCCCGGTGCCCTCAGCCCGCCCCGTTCCCCTCTGTGCCCTCAGGCCCTCCCGGGTGCCCTCAGCCCGCCCCGGTCCCCTCTGTGCCCTCAGGCCCTCCCCGGTGCCCTCAGCCCGCCCCGGTCCCCTCTGTGCCCTCAGACCCCTCCCCGGTGCCCTCAGCCTACCCCGGTCCCCGCTGTGCCCTCAAGCTCCTCCCTGGTCCCCTCAGGACTGTGCCGGTCCCTCCTGGAGCTCTCCCGGCCCCTCCCGGTCCCGCTGTGCCCTCAGGCCCCTCCCCGGTGCCCTCAGCCCGCCCCGGTCCCCTCTGTGCCCTCAGGCCCTCCCCGGTGCCCTCAGCCCACCCCGGTCCCCGCTGTGCCCTCAAGCCCCTCCCTGGTCCCCTCAGGACTGTGCCGGTCCCTCCTGGAGCTCTCCCGGCTCCTCCCGGTCCCCTCTGTGCCCTCAGACCCCTCCCCGGTGCCCTCAGCCCGCCCCGGTCCCCTCTGTGCCCTCAGACCCCTCCCCGGTGCCCTCAGCCCGCCCCGGTCCCCGCCGTGCCCTCAGCCCGCCCCCAGCATGGCGGCGCTGGCCGCGCCCCCCGCGCTGCCGTCCCGGCGTGCCCCGCGCGGCGCGGCCCCGGAAGCGCGGGCGGAGAGGCCGCGGAGCCGCCATGGGGGTCCCCGCGTTCTTCCGCTGGCTCAGCCGCAAGTACCCCTCCATCATCGTCAACTGCATCGAGGAGAAGGTGAGACCCGCGCCCCGGGACCCGCGGGGCGGCGGCGGGACCGGCCGGGCCCAGCGGCACCCCCGGAGCGCAGCGCCCGCGCCTCTGTGTGTGTTTGTTTGTTTGTTTTCAGTGGTTTGCTTTGAGTGGGTGTGTGGGGGGATCTGGGCTTGGTCTGGGGAGTTTTGGGGTTAATTTGCGGAGGGGTTTTGGACTTTTGGTCCCGCTGGAACCGGCCTCGGTGCCGGGGTTATCCAAGGGCCTCGGTTGTTTACACTCCACGTGTGTGAGTGGAGGAATGGGCACAGGGAGCAGGGAATGGGCACAGGGAACCGGGAATGGGAACAGGGAACCGGGAGTGGGCACAGGGAGCAGGGAGTGGGCTCCTGGAGCGGGGAATGGGCACATGGAACCGGGAGTGGGCTCCTGGAGCGGGGAGTGGGCACAGGGAACCGGGAATGGGCTCCTGGAGCGGGGAGTGGGCAGAGGGAGCAGGGAATGGGCACAGGGAATGGGCTCCTGAAGCGGGGAGTGGGCACAGGGAACAGGGAATGGGCACAGGGAACCGGGAGTGGGCTCCTGGAGCGGGGAACGGGCACAGGGAACAGGGAACGGGCACAGGGAACCGGGAACGGGCACAGGGAACCGGGAGTGGGCTCCTGGAGCGGGGAGTGGGCTCCTGGAGCGGGGAGTGGGCTCCTGGAGCGGGGAGTGGGCTCCTGGAGCGGGGAGTGGGCTCCTGGAGCGGGGAGTGGGCTCCTGGAGCGGGGAGTGGGCGCAGGGAATGGGCTCCTGGAGCGGGGAGTGGGCGCAGGGAGCGGGGAATGGGAGCAGGGAGTGGGCACAGGGAGCGGGGAATGGGCACAGGGAATGGGCACAGGGAGCGGGGAATGGGCACAGGGAATGGGCTCCTGGAGCGGGGAGTGGGCGCAGGGAACCGGGAATGGGCTCCTGGAGCGGGGAGTGGGCACAGGGAGCGGGGAGTGGGCACAGGGAGCGGGGAGTGGGCACAGGGAGCGGGGAGTGGGCTCCTGGAGCGGGGAGTGGGCTCCTGGAGCGGGGAGTGGGCACAGGGAGCAGGGAGTGGGCACAGCGAATGGGCTCCTGGAGCGGGGAGTGGGCACAGGGAGCGGGGAATGGGCTCCTGGAGCGGGGAATGGGCACAGGGAGCAGGGAGTGGGCACAGGGAGCAGGGAATGGGTACAGCGAATGGGCTCCTGGAGCGGGGAGTGGGCGCAGGGAACAGGGAATGGGCTCCTGGAGAAGGGAATGGGCACAGGGAACAGGGAGTGGGCGTCTGGAGCAAGGAATGGGCTCCTGGAACCGGGAGTGGGCTCCTGGAGAAGGGAATGGGCACAGGGAACCGGGAGTGGGCTCCTGGAGAAGGGAATGGGCACAGGGAACCGGGAAATGGGCTCCTGGAGCAAGGAATGGGCACAGGGAACCGGGAAATGGGCTCCTGGAGCAAGGAATGGGCACAGGGAACCGGGAAATGGGCTCCTGGAGCGGGGAGTGGGCACAGGGAACCGGGAAATGGGCTCCTGGAGCAAGGAATGGGCACAGGGAACCGGGAAATGGGCTCCTGGAGCGGGGAGTGGGCACAGGGAGCAGGCAATGGACTCCTGCAGAAAGGAATGGGAACAGGGAATGGGCTCCTGGAGAAGGGAGTGGGCATCTGGAGCAACGAATGGGCACAGGGAACAGGGAATGGACACAGGGGACAGGGAGTGGGCTCCTGGAGCGGGGAGTGGGCACAGAGAACAGGGGGAATGGGCACAGGGAATGGCTCCTGGAGCAGGGAGTGGGCACAGGGAAGAGGAAATGGGAGAACGGGAAACGTGGAGCACACAGTCGGGTTTCTCCCACGATGTTCGAGTGTCCCGCCCGTTCCCTGGAATTCCAGCCCTTCCCGGCGCGGGGGCTCTGCTATTGTGCAGCCTTGGGCAGGATTTGTGGCCGTGTTTGGAGACGCTTGGGTTGAGCAGGAGCGGCAGGGATGCTGTGTGCTGTTTCTTGTATGTTCTGCATAGTCCCTGCTTTCCCAGCTTTCCTGGGAAGCTGCAGCAGCTTCGGGACTTGCTGGAAGCACAAGTTCAGCTGCCTGGCTCGGGAAGAGTGAGGAAGTGCAAAGGACAGAATTAGAAACTACTTGTGGGTCTGGAAGCTCCTCAGCCCCCCCCAGGAGCTCCCTGTTTGCAGGCCCAGCATTGCCGGGATCCTGCTGGGGATGTGGGATCGGGAAAGGCGGTGCCAGCACCCGAGAGAGGGCAGGAATGGGACACTGGGGAAGGAACTGGGCTGTCCCCTGGAGCTGCAGGGGGTTGGTGGGATGTGGAACCACGTCCTGGTGTGCACATGCAGTCTCTGCTTCCCGGGGCTCCTCATGCCTGAGTAACTCCCAGCTGGGGCATTGTCGGGTCTTACTCTTCATTTTATTAGTTTCCAGCTTCCTGCTTTACTCTGGGCTTTGTTTTTTGGAATACCCCCCCAAAGCCAGGACATCATGCTGCATCCAAGACTCAGAACAAGTCTGTGCTTGGGCTCTGTAACCCTGAGCAGCCTCAGGGGTTCTGTCCCATTGCTGCTCTCTCCTTGTACAGAGAAACCTCTCCTGCCCAAACACGGAGCTGACTTTTCCAGAGACATCTCTAAAGTCTGGCATTCCATGGCAGCAGCAGGTGCTTCTGGGGAAGGCTCAGCCCCTCCTCGCTGCTGGATCTCCCAGGTGCCTTTCTAGGCAGTACCACAGCTGAAATGATGTTTGTTTCCATGTTTTTCCTAGCCTGGCTCCTCGGGGCACATCCCTGCAGCCCTGGGAATGCTGTGCCATGCCCAGGGACACGGTGGGAGGTGACAGGGAGGATGGAGGGGCTCCCTTCAGCTCCAGGCTGTGGTGGCTTTGCAGTGCCTTGCTGTTCCAGGGCCACTTCAGGTGTTTCTGAGCAGACAGACTCTGGGGTTTGTGCTTCCCAACTGCTTTTCCTGTACACTTTTCCAGATGTTTTGTATTCTCTTTGCTGGGTGTAACTGGCTGCCCTCTGCCCTTCCTGGTGCTGCAGTGGGAGGGTCAGGTTGTGCTGCTGCCCCTCCCTGCTCGGGACAGCTGTGCCTGACCCTGGGAAGCACCTGGGAAAAGGGGAGAAGGTGTGGGAGAGAAGGGAACAGAGGGTGGGATTCTGTGTTGGGGCTGCCCTGCCTGCAGCAGCTTCCAGGCCACTTCTGGTGTTCAGGTCTGTGATTTTTCAGGGTGTTTTTGATTCTCACATTCAGGCAGTGAAGCAGAATCAGAGATTTGGTTAAAATCGTGAATTGTGGTTTTATTACAGTTGTGGTCTCAGTTTCTCTGGGTGAGAAGTGTAATTTTACCTGTTGCTGCAAGAAGTGAGTTTTTAATGGGTAGATAATTAAGATCTGGGTGTTTGTCTGGGGAAGAGTTACAGGAAAAAGGGGGAGTTGTGGGCTTAAAAGTTTCCCTTGATTCTGGCTGTGGGCTGAGCTGCCCCAGCAGCACTGGGTGTTGTGGTGCAGGACCAGACTCCTGGGTGTTGTAATTCCTGCTGGGGTCTGTCCTGAGGGGATCCCTCACTTTGGGGGCTGCCATGTGCATGTGCCATGTTTGTGCCTGCTGGAGATCCTGCTGGGTCTGCATCTTACTTAAAACCAACCAGAATTTAAACTGCAAATGTGTCTGTAGCAGTTCAGTGCAGGTTTCTCTAAGAGCAGATTTACCTTTTTCATCACAACTGTAAACATTTAGATTAATCTCTGTATAATCACAGCTGCCCTCAAATGTGAGTAAAAGAAAGGTTTGTACAGTCCTGGTTTTACTGATTGGGTTTTTTGTTGGTTGTTAATAATTGAGCTCATGACAGCCAAAGTTATTTTTTAAGACAAATGGCAAAACCCAACAAATTCTGTGGGCTGAGTCAGATTTACAGTAACTGAAGTGGCAGCTCCTGATGTCCTCCCACATTGCCTTGTTCCAACTCAAGAGCACGTTGCAATTACAGCCAGGACAGCACACAGATAAATCATATTCATTAACATTTTTTGTATTCAAATCTGGCCATAAATCTGGGAGTGGAGTAGGACAGCAGGGAGAAGCTGTAGTTTGTCTTCCTGTAGATGAATTTAAGCTTCTCTCACAATGTAATCAGCTCCATGTGTGTTTTAGGATTGCTGTAAATCTCTCTAATCAGAAATTTTGTATCTCCTGGTAGCTTGTCTCTTTGAAATATTAAAAAGTTGATCCTTGTTCTCTTACCTTGCTAGATTAATCAGATTTAAGGAAAAGAAATAATCTTCTTCTTAAGCTGAGCAGGAAGAATGAGAGGAAGATCTTGAAGATAATAAAAAATCCAGGAGAGAATATTCTTAATCAAATTGATACGAATTAATAAAGCTGCAACTAAAGTATCATGTTTGAAGATCTGTTTTCAATGGTTTCAAAAGAGGCTGTAGATTAGAAGTGAACAGTTTAGTTATATCACAAGAGATATCTCTGCCAGATACTTAAACCTTCTACAAGGCTGTTACATGAAAAAGGGATGGGTTTGTGGGCCCTGCACTTGGAAACTGCTGAAGGCTCTGAGTGGGATCACACTCACTGTGCTTTGCCTTGGAGACTGAAAATCAGCTCTGTGACAGGGGCAGGTTTATTTTCCATATCACAGAATTGTCAGCCTTTGATGTCCTCTGAATCCTGTTCAGCCAACAGGGTGGGTGGGGGAGCAAGTAGGACCCAGAGGTTTGGAGCAATTGTATTAGAAAGGTGTGAATTAGCAGCAATTTTACCTCTTTAAAATAGGGGGGCTTAGGGTTCGTTTATTTAAAAATGACTTCACAAATTGCCCTCAAAAGAATTGCACACACCTATAGCTGTAAATAATAAATAAAGACTGATGTTGCTTTAGAGGGTTTGTTTTGTCTGTTTAAGACAAAGGGTAAGTTCAGCCAGTTCTGCTGCTGCTCTAAGCAGGGAAATTGTAGAGAGTTGATGGGTAAGTTTGGGGTTTTTCCTTCTGGATCTCTGTTGGATGTGTGGGAGGCTCACTCAGGAGCAGCAGCCAGTTCTGCAGCCAGAGGTTCAGGGCAGTGCCTGGTGTTGGCTCAGCAGCTGCTGCTGAGCTGCATGTGATGAGAGGACCAGCAGGATCCCGGTTTTCCCTCCTGTCCCATGCAATCCTGTGACTGCAGCCTTTGCCTCACAACAGGCCATTCCTTTTTTAATGTTGCTTTATGCCAAGCTGGTCAGGAGGATGCTTCATTCCACCTTTGTGGGATGCTCAGCCATAATTTCCCTGGAAATGGTCAGGCTTTTCCTTGCTCAGCTCATGGCTCTCCCATGTGCTGGGGTTTAATCTGGTGTATCACACATGGAGGTGTTGCCTTGGAAGGGAGAGTGAGGGAGTGTTGGAGAGGGATGGGAAAATTGGAGTGTTGCTAATTGCCTGTTGAGCAGACTAACAAAAAAACAAACCACAAACCCAACAGCGCAACTCCAAACAACCCCAAAATTATGGTGAGGAAACAAAAGTAAGCATGGCTGCTGATCCACCTCGTTGAAGAAGCCAGTGCTGGAGTAGTCCAGGAGCACAGGTGGCTCTGGGTGATTTGGGAGGATGATAAATTCACATCAGATTTCCCATCTGCACTGTGGCCTGAGTTCCACGTTCTGTGGGCAGCAGCAAAAGCATCAAGGGAGAGGTGAAGCATGAGAGTCGAAACTTTACTTATTTTTGGAAGGGGAAGATAAGGTCTGGATTTCTGGATTTTATTTAGCATTTCAGATCTATTCCCAGACAAACTCAGAGGCAGGAGTTGAAGACTTCAGGGCTTTGAGCACCTCAGTGCTTTTGATAGTTGTGAGGAAAAGACAAAGACCCAGCATGGAGAGTTGGCTGGTGGGATCTGAAAAGATCTCCCCTCTTTTCTTGTAGAGTAATCAATGTGGTCCTGGCAGTAAAAGGAATTGCTGTCTGGAATAATGTGAGATATGAGATGAGCTCAGTTCGTTCAAACTTGGCTGTAATAATGCCAAGGTCATGGGTTCAATCCCCTCTGTGGGCCATTGACTGAAGAGTTGGACTCAATGATCCCTGTGGGTCCCTTCCAACTCAGAATAGTCTGTGAATCTCACACTAGTGTGTGAATCTGTGAAAACTTCTCTTTTCAGCAGAAATGAACAGCTGTCATAACCCACTGTAATATTTTCTGATTGTGCTGGTTTATAAACAGCTTTTGAAAAAAGTGCTATTTGACAGTCAAAGGTGCAGCTTCAAGTGATTATGTGGACACTTGTTGCTGTCTTTTTCTTCTACTACCATTGGAAAAAATAGACTTTTATGAGTCTGTGCATTAATACCTCTTGGTTGTTTGTACTGAAAGCTTTGTCTGAACTGCCTCCCAGGCCAAGGAGTGCAATGGAGTCAAGGTTCCCATCGACACCAGCAAACCCAACCCCAATGAGGTGGAGTTCGATAACCTCTACCTGGACATGAACGGCATCATCCACCCGTGCACACACCCAGAGGACAAGTAAGGCACCTTTTTGTCTCTTTACAAATACCATCTCTCTTCAGTGACAACATTCCAGTCACTCAGTTGAATGCCCTGTGTTTTAGGCCAGCACCCAAGAATGAGGATGAAATGATGGTGGCGATTTTCGAGTACATCGACAGGATCTTCAACATCGTGAGGCCGAGGAGGCTCCTTTACATGGCCATAGATGGAGTGGTAAGTACTGATACATTCTTCTCCAGTTGTCAAATCAGGGGAGGTGCTGTCTGGTTTCATAAGGTCCTGTGGGAAATAGTTTTCTAAAATGAAAAGGTAGAGGTAAAACAGACTGTTAATTGAATTTTGGTGAGGCAGTAATTGGCAGCAGCCCTGGGGTTTGTGATGCACAGGGCTGTATGAGCTGGCTAATGGAGTCTGCTGCAGCCTGAGCTTGGCTGCAAACTTGGGAAAGGCAGTATCACTCTGAGAATACTTCTCCATCCCATGGCTTTAGGGATAATTTACACTGCAGGCTGGAAAGGACCAGAGCAGCTGGTTTGAGCAGCTGCACTTCAGATGGGCAGGGATGTGGTTATGCTGTGCAATATTTCACAGGCTGGAGGGACATTTGAGGTTGGAAGCTTGTCTTTCTCCCCACCTGGTCCTCATCTCCCCTCAGTCCATAGAATCACAGAGTGGTTTGGGTTGGAAAGGTGCTTAAAGCCCATCTCATTCCTTTTCCAGGCTCCACGTGCCAAAATGAACCAACAGCGGTCAAGGAGATTCAGAGCATCAAAGGAGGGCATGGAGGCTGCTGAGGAGAAACAGAAAATCAGACAAGAAATCTTGGCCAAAGGTAAAACAGTGACCATATCAGAGGCTTTCTGATGAGAATCACCTTGCTTTGAAAGACTCAGTGAGGTTTAGAAAGGGATGTCTGTGCATTGCTGGGAGAAGGAGGGGATAAGAAGCCTGCCCAAGGCTGGATCAGTGTTTTCCAAAGTTAAGAACTAAGATAAAACCAAGTGCCACTTTTTTCTTCTTCTGTCTCCTGCCTGAAATGAATTTGTGTTGAGTGCTCTTAATTCCTTTTGAAAATAAATTGAACAGAAGAGCAGGGATAAATGTAGTGGGGAAACAACCAGAACCCTTATGGAGGAAAGAACACCTTTGTAGGGCTTGTTGCAAGGAGTGTTGAGGCTTCAAAGCAGGGATCAGGTGGAAACACTCCTGCACAGGGCTAATGAGCTGCGAGCAAGGGGACTTACTTGACAGTGGAAACTCTTAATTCAATGAGGAAACAAAAGTCAGAGTGACTTTCTGAGGGTGATGGTGACATGGCTGGGGGGAAAGGGGACTGTGTAGTGGTATTTGCTGAAGTCACCTTGTACTAACACCTGTAAACTGGAGATAATACAGTGGTACAAGCTGTTTGTATTTTGTTTGTGGGAATTTTTTTAAAGAAACTGATTTCAATAAGCCAGTTGTTACCAGGGGAGCCATCTGGGGTTTTATCATGCAGGAATGTTTGTGATGGTCCATCCTGATCTGACTCTGCTGCCTGTTTTTCTGTCTCTAGGTGGCTTTCTCCCTCCAGAAGAAGTGAAGGAGAGATTTGACAGCAACTGTATCACCCCAGTAAGTGACCTGGCACTTTTCCCAGAAATTGCAGTGTCTGAATGAAGGTCTATAATTTATTTCCTTCCGGCACCTTTCAGGGCACTGAGTTTATGGACAATCTTGCTAAATGTCTCCGCTATTACATCGCTGACCGCCTGAACAGTGACCCGGGCTGGAAAAACCTCACTGTGAGTTACCCACTTTCCTACTTGAGGGAAATGAAGGGGGTGTTTAGGCGGGGCTGGGATCCAGCTGAAGAGCAGAAATTTAACAGCCCTGTCTCTTGGCCTGGCACTGCACTGTCACTAATAATGGGCCAACCTGCACATCCTGCTGGGACTTCAGAGCCCATTTCATCATGTCCCAGCACCATTGGGTTTGATTTTACTGAACAGCAAAGAGGAGGTTTGCTGTAAGCCACAGTTTGACAATAATGGGAGACAAGGCTTTAGGAACACTTTTTTTCCTTTTAGAGAAAGTGTCAAGATTCATTGTAGGTGTATTTTTTTGTACAATTTCTTTATCTAACTGCTACCTCAGTAAGGCTGCGTTTTCTCTGTTACTGTAATGGTGGATGGCAAGCAATGAAAATAATACATCAGCTTCTTGTCTTTCTGGACTTGGGAATTCTCTCCTCCTCTTCCTCAGCCACTCCACTCCCACAGAGTTTTGTTTGTGGCAGCCCAGCCCTGTGTTTGCTCTGCACAAGGGGCAGAGTAGTCAGTAAATGCAGCTGCCTGTGTTATTTGCCATCATTGGCCTCGTTAGAGGACAGTTGGCTCTGCTTGATTCCCTCAATCAGACGTGAGTTTATAAATGCTAATGCTTTATTAAGCTAATGATTAATAAATGCTAATGCTGAGAATTGATGTCAGGGTAAGGAGGGGTCTGGTGTGATCATATTTCAGGGCATCAGCAGGTTGGGAAGATCCAAAGGGAAGCAGACACGTGTCTGCTTAATCTATGAGTTCTTTAGTGCCCATTTCACTGCCCTGGTGATTTGTCAGGAAACAAAAGTAGGGCCTGATCATTTCAGTGGAGTTTGAATCAATAAGTCACCTTCATCCTGGAATTGGGACAGAAAAATGAGGGGCTGCTTGTTGGTTCCAGGCTCTTAAATAATTGAATTTTGAATCACTGTATTTTAATTAAAACTGCAGATTAGAATTTCAGGTATTTCTAAACCAGGTTCTGCATTCAGTTTATGAACTGTGTAAGTTGTTGTTTTCCACTGTGGCAGCTTTAATTGTGGGCATAATGTGAATGTTTTGCAGGTTATTTTGTCGGATGCCAGTGCTCCTGGTGAAGGGGAACATAAAATCATGGATTACATTAGGAGACAAAGAGGTAAAATTCAAACAAATGTGGACATTTTGTTTTAAATAAGGTGTTGTCAGTAACAATTTATTTTACATGATTTTGACTAAATGTGATTTTATTTTGTACAGCTCAACCAAATCACGACCCAAACACTCACCACTGTCTGTGTGGGGCTGATGGTGAGTTCTCTCTTGCTGGAAATATGTCCTGCTAAGCTTTCTTGTGCTGTTCTGGGATTGAATTGGGCTGTGGTTTTTAGGCTTTCTCTTGGAGTTGTGTAAATAAGGCAGTGGATTTGTCAGATTTGGAAAGCTCTGGATAATGGATGGGGAAAGGTCCAGCCTTTCCACAAACAGGTGGTTTGTGGGTAAAGCACACTGGTGTGTTCACACCTGCTGAAGGCAGAATCTGCTTTGCTTCTAAAGTTTTTTTTCTTTAAAAAAAAAGAGCTTAATAATGTTTATCCTTCATCGTATTTTATTATTTTCTTTTGGTAGCTGATCTGATCATGCTTGGCTTAGCTACACACGAACCAAACTTCACCATAATTAGGGAAGAGTTCAAGCCCAATAAGCCCAGGCCATGTGCTCTCTGTAACCAGATGGGTCATGAGGTGAAGGATTGCCAAGGTTTGCCCAGAGAAAAACAAGGAAAGGTAAGAAGTTTGCTATTTCTAATTTTTTTTTAACCTAGAAGCTCATATATAATGAGATCCTCAAATAGGTCTTGCTGTTGGTTTTGGCTGAAAGATGCAAGATGTTGTTGAAAATACCTGGCTGTCCTCTTGGAAGTACAAATTGTAGTTCTGCAGTACAAAAATATTATTGCAAACCTGATGTCCTCACTTGGGGTGTTTTGTTGTTTGGGGCTTTTTTCCCACTGACCAAAGCATCAGTAACTTCTCAGACATGCAAAGCAGCAAAATGCACACTTGGCATAGGCTTGGGAGCCTGTTCTTGTGTCCCTCTGAACTCCTTGAAACTGGAGCAGGAGGAGCTGTGAGGAGGTCTGTGTGTAATGTGGCTCTGCTTTGGTTGCAGCACGACCAGTTTGCTGACACTCTGCCTATCTCAGAACAAGAATTCATCTTCATCCGCCTGTGTGTCCTGAGAGAGGTGAGATGGAGCACTCCCTGCAGCTGCTTTGGGTAAAACCATTTCAAACCTCCTGCAACAATTCCTGCTGTCCTTTCTGGTGTGTTGCAGTATTTGGAGAGAGAGCTCACCATGGCCAGCCTGCCTTTCACCTTTGATTTCGAAAGGAGTGTCGATGACTGGGTCTTCATGTGCTTCTTTGTGGGCAATGACTTCCTGCCTCACCTGCCATCTCTGGAGATCAGGTAGATGAGAACATGTTTTCTTTTCCTGCAAGAACACCCCCTGTGCTTTTATAGAACAAGCCTCACACTTTGCTTTGTGCTTAGGGAGGGAGCAATCGACCGCTTGGTTAACATCTATAAAAACGTGGTGCACAAAACTGGGGTAAGAGCTGTTCCTTTTCCTTTGAAAATACCTGTGTGTGCTGCAAAACAGGCTGATTTTCCAACTCTGTTATTCTCTAACTTGCAGGGCTACCTCACAGAAAGTGGGTTTGTCAATCTGCAGCGGGTCCAGATGATCATGTTGGCTGTTGGAGAAGTTGAAGACAGTATTTTCAAAAAGAGAAAAGATGATGATGTAATTTTTTTTGTTGCTTTTACATTATTGGAGTTTGGTTTTCATCATGTGTGTTACTATTAGCCTGGGACAGTTCTTAAGGAGTATAAGGGGAAAAAAAGCCAAATATTGTATTTTTTTGTTATAATCTCCAGTGAGTTCTTCCATGCTTAGAAAAGAAAGAGGTGCTTCCAGCTTTGTTTCTTTTCCAGGCCAGGCTGGTTTTCCTTGTCATTACCCAAAATAACAGCAAAACGAAATACTTGTGTGAGTTGTTGCAGCTTTTTGAATCACCACAGTGAAGACTGAAGAAGAAATTGTTTTGTGGTTTCCTAGAACCTTTGGAAGTGCAAGCTCATGAGCAGGGGTGAAATACCAAACTTGAATTCCAAGTGCCTTATTTCCAGTCCAAAATGACTGTCCCAGTGCTGGCAAGAAGTTTTGCTTATGGTTTCCCCAGCCTGCACCTCTCTTGGAAGTGGAAATGTCCGTTTGAAGTTCAGCTTTTCAGTCAGCCTGAGAATCACAGAATAAGAGATCTCTTTCCTTGAGTCTCTTCCTTTCCTGTTTCCAGGACATTGATGTCTCTCCCACGTTTTTTGACAGTTCCAGCTCAGGGAAGGAGCTCAGTCCTTTGGCACTGCTGGACCCTGAACTGAGGCCACAGCTGAACTCAGGGCATCATTTAAACCATTACCCAAATTGTGTGGCTTTGAATACCCAGCTTCTTTTTTTTCCTGCAGAGATTTTCAGGGTAGAGGAGAAAATTCCACCTCCTTTCTGTTGGATTTACAGACACAAGAATTGTCTCATGTCTTACTCAGAATGTTCCCTAAAAGCTTTATGGCCCGGTTAGTTGAGGATTGTAAGGAAATAATTTTCCAAGAGATCTGTATGTTTGACTGACTGTATTTCCTTTTATTCTTCATTTAGGATAACTTTAAAAGACGGCAAAAAGAGAAAAAGAAAAGATTGAAGGTAAGTGAATTCCTTACCCAAGGCAAAAACTAACAAGAATTAAAATGGATACTTTAGTTTTTGGCAGGTGTGGTGATGGGAACTGCAAGTGTGATCATGATGTTTTCTTGCCTGTGTGTAAACTATTTAAAGTTAAAAATTGTAAAATTCTGCTGTTGGGATGGATTTTCTTCTATTCCCAAAATATTCTGATATTTCAAAAATAGCCCTTGGACGTTCCTTTCCTCATAACTTTTTTCTTGGGTGGGGCATTTGGGTAAGTGGAGCTTCCAAAACTGTCAGGGCATGTGTTGTCCCCACTCTTGAGTGCTCTCTAGATCTTGTGCTCATTTTTTGAGTGATGATTTTCTAACTATCCCTGTTAGAGAGGCAGAGGTTTTTCACTTTGCTTACAAAGAATGTGTTATTCCCAGGAAATTAGTCCAAGTCCCCAAAAAACTGCCTTTTGGCCCATGTAAAAAGACCATGTTCACAAAATGCAGAGTTTCTTTGGGAATTCTGTAAAACAGCTTAATAAATTATAACTCAGAAGTGTAATGTCTGGTTAAGATCATTAAACATAAATAATTGAAGCTGATGTGAGTGAGTAAATTACACTGGTTTATACAACATGTTGATCTGCAAGTTGTGAGAGAGCATCATGTGCCTGCTGGGGAGATCACACAGCTCGCTCAGGGACCTTGTCTGTGTTTATCTTCCAGAGGGATCAGCCTTCTTTCATTCCTGGTGGACAGTTTTCCCCTCAAGCCCTGGGCAATCGATCCAGCCCTCAGGCAATCTGTAACCCCAGACAAGCTGCCTTTGAGATGAGGATGCACGAGAGACAGAACTCTGTAAGTGGGTGTTCAGAGCAATTTGCAGAGAAGGGAAATAATCACCTCCCATGTTGCTCTGCACACCTTTTTCTCTACCCCACTGAGCTTGCCTGAAAAGCAAACACCAAAAACGTGTCAAGGAAGTGGCTTTTAGTACCCAGTTTTTGTGAGACTGCTTGAATAAGATTGTGTTCTTTATTTATGTTTGGCATTGATATTTTTCACTTGGGAAAGGAGAAAGTTAGATGAAGTTTTGGGAAAGGTATTAGTGAACTAAAACCGGAAATAAGTTGAGTGCTCTTTTAGAAGTCTTGATTGTTAACTTGAAATAGCAATTATGACATATTTTCTTTCTGGGTATAAATCTTCATCCAAACAGTGAACAAATTAAAGGTCCTTTTCATCATAGAGATGTTCTGTCTCTGCAGTCTAAATACAATATGGTTTTTCAAAGTAATTTCTGCTGTTCCTCCCCTTTAATCTTGAAACTCTTGCACCTGAGTTAAGCAAATTGGTTTCTTTTAGACTCTGTCATATTAAAATAGATAAATGTGAGAGGAGTTTAAAAGACCAGCTGTGAAGAAACTCGGTGTTTCTGGCAGTTCTGAATTAGAAGCACCATTTTTTCTCATCCATATTTTTCACTGGTGCTGCAAAATGAAGGTGGAACAGAAGCTGCAGGACTGGAGCAAAAAGGGATGTCCCAAAATTGGCATGTTTTACCAATTTGTACTGCCTTGTTTATTGCATCCTTTTCTTTCTCCAACCCAATGCCATTTTGGCCTGTGTGTATCAATGCCTGTCTTTTAATAGAGGTGTGTTGTTCTTTCCTTTTGCCCCTTGCCTTAGTGGGTAAAGGGTTGAGTGGCCTTTGCCTGGAGACTTTTGGAACTGAAAACAACACGTGTGATTATTGCAGAGCTGTTAATTGTAACTTGAATTTCAAATGCCTAATAAATCCTCCTCCTCCCCCCTTCCCTATTTATCTGTAATAATTCTGACCCCAGACAACTGCAGCATCTCCAAACACCAGCCTGACTCCCGATGGCAGCCCAGCCCTGGGAGGAGGAGGAATGAAGCGGAAATGCGAGGACAGCGACAGCGAACCCGAGCCAGAGGATAATATCAGGTGAAGCCATTTTTTGTAGCACTTTGTTAGCAAATTGCTGAAATAGATGCAGCCTAATTAATGCCATTTAGCTCAGTGCAGCAGTGCCTGTGCTGTGATCTCTTTATCCACCGGTAATTAATGTGGAGGGCTGGAATATCCAGTAAATTCCAGGGAGATGGGCAGGCTGTGCTGTTGAGGCTGAGGACCCAGATTAGTATGCATGCAGGTTTGCAGCTCCCAGCCACGCTCCCTCCGAGACCCAGCTCTAGATTGGCGAGACATTCCCTGCTCAGCCCTGATTATGTGAGCGGAATGCGCCGCTCCACGCTGGAATTCTCGGGCTGGTTAACCCGTCCTGCTCAGCTCCTTCACGTGGCCACCACTGCCTGTCCTGCCCTCCACGGTGTTTTCCTCCATCTTAGATTTGTGGCAGGCTCTGTGTTGTCCAGGAGTTCTTTGCTTGTCCTAGGGCAGCTGATCCTTGGATGTTAAGGGGCAGGAATTCTGTGAGAATTAACTACCAGTGAGTCTGCACTGATCAAAGGTGTAACTGCAGCTTTAGCCATTAACTGCAGGCCTGTGCAGTGGTTTGTTAAGGGTTCTGCCCTTGACTGCAGCCAGGAGGGGTTTGTTTTGTGTGGACTCAAGTGGACATGGGAAAACGCTGAGGGATGTTTCATTGTGAAGTTCTGCTGTCCAGCAACGTTGTCACGACATAGTTGTGACATCCAGCCCATCAGCCCTTCCAATATCATGTACTCCAGCTCTCATTCTCTTTCCTGTATGGGTGTAGCTAAATGAATTGATTTGGTTTTTTAGTCAGGCAAGCAGATTTTTTTTAGATAAAATCGGGACCAGTGTTAACATTCCTTCCCATTTCAGCTGCAGCAGAGGTTCTAAAAGAACCTTTAACAGCTTTATAGTGCCCAGTGTGAATGAACTGTGGTGATTTATGAGCAGGGTTGGTATTGCTGAGGAAAAAGATGTGCTACATTCAACTGCAGTTATTCAAGCTCTTCTGTAGCTCAGAATATTTAAATATTTAAAGTGGTCTCAGCCTTTGTGGAAAGGGATTTTGTGTGCTGAATTTTGGGTGTGATATTCAATGCCAAGTTTGGAATTGTTGGGAATAAACAATTTTAAAAAATAAATCATTGGGGGGTTATCTGATTTATCCACTTTGGTTTTTCCTGACAGGGTACAGCAGAGCTGTGCTATGAGGCAGCAGGTGCTGCTGTGTGAAAGAGGAGCAATGTTTGCCTTGCCCTGCCCCGTCTGCAGCCAGACATGAGGGGGAGCTGTGTGAGGGGAGGAGAGAGGGATGGAATGGCCTCTGTGATTCCAACATCCCTCTCTGGCATGAGAGATTGAAGTGTGAAAGGGAACTGTGTGCTGTGAGTGAGCAAGCACAGGACTCCTGGGCTGCAGAAGGTGCTGCTGGTACTCACAGCTGGCCTGGACAGCAGCAGAACATAGAAATTACTGTTTATTTGATTGCTTTTTATGTAAAGGAGCAGGAAAACATGTCACTTTTCTGCTTGAGAGGGGCATTAAGAATAGAGGAATGAACTTGATGTGAGAAGATGTTCCAGTAAGATAAAGATTTTGGCTTAGGGGAGATTAGAGGAATTAAGGAAAGGGAAGAGTTTGTTCTCCTGGAAGAGTTAAAACACCAAGTTCAAAAGGCAGATGATACGAAATACAGAATTGCTGACCAGGAACAATTGTGTTCTTAGAAATCCTGACAGCATCAGGCCTGTGTTTGAAAATCCACCCAGCTTCTAACACTGTGGAGATGTGTTTGTCAGGGTGGGAGCTTCAGGATTTCATCTGGGGTTTCTGGGATGCCAACCATCACCTTTTACTCTCTTGCCGTTGAGTATTAGTTTTAATGCTCTTATTTAAACTGGATACAAGTGGGAACTGAAGTAGCAAGTGACTTTGGCTTGCATTGTAATGTGGCTCCGTTAAGATGTATCTGTGTCTGTGTTGCAGGTTGTGGGAAACTGGCTGGAAACAGCGTTACTACAAAAACAAATTTGACGTGGATGCCTCTGATGAGAAATTCCGGCGCAAGGTTGTGCAGTCCTACGTGGAGGGGCTTTGCTGGGTTCTCAGATATTATTATCAGGTACTTCAGATTTTCCTTTCTGAATCTCCTTCTGTGTCTGTGCCCTATTTTGTTTCAGTCTGTTGTTTGGTTTGGAAAACCTGGGGTTTTTTGAAGATGTGAAATAGTTACGTGCCCATTCTGTGTGACACTCAGGGTTTGGATGCACTTTTACCGTCCCTGGAGGTGTCCAAGAACCAGCTGGACGTGGCATTCAGTGCTCTGGTCTGGCTGGGAAGGTGTGGATGAGTCACAGGTTGGACTCCATGATCTCGGAGGTCTTTTCCAACCTCAGTGGTTCATGATTCTGTTTCTCTTGTATGGTAAAGACACATGTTGGTGTAGTAAGGCCCAATGCCATTTCCTCTTTGCAATACAAAGCCATCAGTAATGACATTGCAGGTGACTAAATGAGGGAACAAAGGACAAAGCCTGTGAAA
The DNA here is from genome assembly GCF_047495875.1 of Pithys albifrons albifrons. Taxonomy (NCBI): domain Eukaryota; kingdom Metazoa; phylum Chordata; class Aves; order Passeriformes; family Thamnophilidae; genus Pithys; species Pithys albifrons. The sequence continues at coordinate 118,180,468 of NC_092459.1, read as the reverse complement.
TGCCAGTAAGGATTGGAAAGGAACAGAGTTGTCAGTCTCCTCTGTGGATTGTAATGATGTTCTATGAAGTGTGTTGTGATTGAAGTAATCTGTATCCGATTTAAATCTTTTGATAATTGAGATGTCAGATTGGCAAGAGATTAGTGGGACATTGTGGGGTTTGTTGCACTGATGGTTAATAAGAAGCTTCGTGCCCTGAAGGCAGAGTAAGTTGGATTGGTGTGTGACCTGGGAGCACAATGTGCTGGAGCTGATGAAGCTTCTCTGCGTCGGCAGGAGTTGGGAGGTTCAGAATGGTGCCATTCTGGTAGAAGAGCACAATTTTTGGGGGTGTCCAGCTGGGAGCACAGGCAGGGCAAATACTCACACACCTGCAAAACACTGTGCACTTTAAAATAGGTTTTTTTCATTCCCCCTTGGAACAAAATGGGGGCGTGTTCCCTTCCCTTCCCATTCTCTGGGTTTGGGCTCCGGCTTGTGTGTTGTGGTGGAAGAAAATCAGCAAGTTTAAGGTTTGCTGAGCTCTCCACATCCTTGTGTGCATGACCTGGGACACCCTTGTGTGTGACCTCCTTTTGCAAAGGACAGATGTCACCTGGACACCTTGATAGGTGGGAATTCCCGTGGTCCTGCCCACAGTTAAGGTCTGCTGAAAGCAAACCATGTTCTTGTTAACCATGGCAAGGTAGATCCTACAACTCTGTGTGTGCCACTCTGTCTCCAAGGGTGCAAATGGCTCTTCAGGTGAGCTGTAGAAATGTCCTTGCTGTAAACCTGTCACCTTCAGTGATACAACAGTACAAAACCATTCCAGTTTGTTTTATTGGGATGGAACAGCTGACAAATTGCTTCCTGCTCATATGGAAATTAGATTAGGAAGTTGTTGGGGGCTGGGGGAACCTCAAAAAAGGTTTGCTTGAGGATCTTTGTTTGTTTTCCTTCTTTGTGCCACAATAAAAATTGATTCCAACAACAACTGCTTGCTGTCCATAAAACTTCTGACAGAATAAATTATGTGCCTTTCCATCCTTACAGAAAGCTAATAATGCAGGGCATGTTCCACTAGTGGGAACATCTGTTTGGAGAGGAAGAAAAGAAAGAAAGCAATCCACCTGGCTTTTGAAACCTTCTGAAACCATCTGAAGGATTGCACAGAATAATTAGAGTCGCTGTAATTTTGTACCAAAAATATCACTGGAGGAGCCTCGTTGACATTTACTTGTTCAGAATTGGAAGTCAAAATGGTAGTGGGCTTTTGTTTCAAGTGGTGCTGCTAAGAAAAATAGCTGAGGAGGTGAAAACTTGACTTGGACCTCCTAGAGCCACGTTTCCTTTACAAAGTACAGGGTGTTCTGGTGTGTTTTGAGTTTATTTTCTGCTTTTTGAGGATGCACTTTATATTCCCCAGTGTTTAAGCCAGAAGAATGAGAGGGAAAGAGCAAAGTGCTGCTCCAAGTGTGTTATTAGTGCTGGTACTGAAAAGTAAGAACTAAAACCTTTCCAGCCTGCACCAAATACTATTCACATTTTCACACCCTCTAGGATGTACTGGGGGGGTCTCTGGTCCCACGTGTTCCCACGTTAACAATGGGATTTTGCTTTGGAAAACAGGAGTGCAAACTGTGCTGCCCCAAAAATACTCCTTTCTGCCATTTTTTCATCTTTAGTGCCTGGACTGCATGATTTTAATTTTTTTCTTTTATTTTTCTGGTATGTCTGATTGTTTGTCTTCCTTCTCTACCTTAGGGCTGTGCATCCTGGAACTGGTATTACCCTTTCCACTATGCTCCCTTTGCTTCTGACTTTGAGGGAATTGCAGACATGCCCTCAGACTTCGAGAAAGGCTCCAAACCGGTACAGCTCCTTTAATTATTCATTTATTTGTTTGTTTGTTTATGATTTAACACCTCATTAGAAGTGACCTACATCTGCTTGTCTGCTTTCAACAGTTTAAGCCTCTTGAGCAACTTATGGGAGTATTTCCAGCTGCAAGTGGAAACTTCCTGCCCCCAACGTGGAGGAAACTCATGACAGATCCGGTGAGAATCCTTGTTGTGTCCCCTCTGTCAGGCTGGGTCATCTTCTAGTGGTGTGAACATGACCTGCTGCTGCCTCTGACTTCAGGCAGGAAAATGCTGGAGACCAGCAGGTTACAAGGATTCTTCAAAAAATCCTTAAAAGCTGTTTCTTGGAATTCAGGTGTTTCAATGAGAAATCATTTCCTGGCTTTTCACATTAAGTTCCTTACAGAAACCTTGGAAAAGTTAAAGCAGCAGATTACCTGGAATTATTCTCTCCTGCTGAATTTCCTGTTTTGAATCTCTACACGTGGTGCTTAAATGGCATTTATTAAAAGATGTTTTGGTTAGTGAAAGGTCTCTCATCCCCCTCAGTGCTGTGTCTGGTGCCACATGAGAGTCTGAACCCACACCAGAACTGGCTTTAAGGGTGACTTTTCTTTTCTCCATGACAGGAATCAAGCATCATTGACTTCTACCCTGAAGATTTTGCTATTGATTTAAATGGGAAGAAATACGCTTGGCAAGGTGGTGAAATTTCAACTTCTTTTTTTTCTTTTTTTTATTTAAGAATCTGTAAAATAGGAAGAAATTGGAAAATTATCTTAGTGAGAAAACACTACATTAAGTCACAGAGTAACTTGTGTTGCTTGGTATGGGGACAAGTGTTTTACAGCAGGTGTATTTTCAGCATGAAGAACAAATTATGGTTCAGTAACTGCTTTCAGATTGGCAATGATTATTAGTAATTTCAGCAGTCAGTCCAGATTTGTTAATTTGGCCTGAACTGGATTAATCATCCTTCTGTTTTTGTCAGCCTCACTGTGTAATTGTCTTTTGTCTCCTTTGCATTTAATTAATGGATCTCGTTCTGCTCAATCAGTGGCTCATTAGTACTGTGCCAAAAATGCTTTGGGGAATATAGAAATATTTGGGAGCATACAAAAAATGAAAAAAGATCTACAATATTTATACAACTTTTTCTTTCTTTAGAGAATATTAATTTTCAAGGTCTGCCCAATTCTGAAGCAAAAGTGTTTTAGGCAGACCAACTTTTGAATTGGTAATATGTGCCTGTGGAAGTTCAGAGTCCCTGTGAGTGTGAAAGTGATAACAAACCACTGAACTGGTGCAAGCACAAAGTGGAAACTCAGTTTTATGGGAAGCCTCTGCTGTCATCTTGGTCAGGAAAAGCTCTGCTGTTCATGGCAAGAGAAATAAAAGCAAAACTGAAGTAATTATTCCAGATTCCCACCTGTAATAAGAGTGATAGAAGTAAAAATTTAAAGAATTTTCATACTGAATGTCCTAGGGCTTTTTGATTTTTATAGTACAACAAAACACTTTCTTGGCTGAGAAACCCATCAAAGCTTTCCATGCTAGTGTATTTTTGGGGGTTGTTTTGTTATTTCTCTGCAAGTGTAACCAAATGCTGTTTGGTTGTGCAGGTGTTGCGTTGCTGCCCTTTGTGGACGAGCGTCGCCTCAGGGCTGCCCTGGAAAAGGTGTACCCTGACCTCACCCCCGAGGAGAGTAAGGACTGGCATCTTTTCTTAAAGTCTGGGGATATTAAAGACTTGGTTTTTGCCACTTAGGTGTTTCACCCTAAATGGCCAAGGTGTAGCAGGTGTTTGGTTGGGGTGAGTTATGGCAGATTGTTCTTTTGTGGTTTGTTCCTGCTGACAATCAGAATGGTCCCTGATGGGTTTGTATCTTTTGTTCAGCTTGTAGAGCCATATGGAGGTGTTGGTTTCTCCACTGTACAGAAACAGCAGCTTCTTGTGGGTGAACTGTGGGAGGTTTGTGGGCTCTGGGGAGTTTTGGTTTGTTTTTTACCCAGCCTATCTGGATCTGCTGTGTTACTCTGTACTCAAAGTTCAATATTCCTCCCACTGAACACAAAACTCCTGTTGTTTCACTGTCTCTCTGAACTCCCCTTGTGATCAGAGCCGTCCTGCTCTGGGCACAGTGTCCTTCCTACACTCTCAAAGCATGTTCAAAGCTTTCCCTTCAGTCACAGTGAAACTTGGCTTTTGTGGAGGTGTCACCAGGACAGTGTTGCAGGTCTGCTGTTCCTCCCTTCCCTCTTTTCTCTGAACTCTTATCCCATTCCCTTCAACTTCCCAGGCAGAAGGAACAGCCTTGGCGGTGATGTTCTCTTTGTTGGGAAGCACCATCCACTCTGTGACTTCATTGTGGAGCAGTACAAGACCAAAAATACAGAGGTGAGTTGCACTTGTTCTTGAGGGACTGTGGGAATGGTGGGGTTTGAGGGTGCAATGAAGTGCTTGAGCTGAGGAGCTGTTCTCTGTGCAGGCTGTGGACATCCCTCCGGAGCTGTGCCATGGGATCCAGGGAAAGCTCACCCTGAACGACAACGCCGTTCTGCCGGACCAGTGAGTGTGGCCTTGGGGTGGACCCTTGGTGCTGAAGGGCATTCCCTCCAGCCCTACCTGTGTTTCAGCACAAGGACCTTTGTGTCCACAAGGAGAGATTAGAGCTCCCAACAGGGAGTGTGTGCAGTGCTGAGGCTCAACAGGCTTTGCCTGGGGGTTCACAGCAGGTGTGTCACCCCCAGCATGTGGCACATCCCAGCCAAGTGACACTTGGGTCCCACAGTCCTGTTTTTCTTAACCTCAGAACCTGCTTTTTACAGCAGCCTCAGAAATCTTTAAAGTGACCTAATGCATGTGTTTGATTGCTGACGAATCTTTTCTTGTTTGCCATTTCACCTGGGGAAGGCTGATTTTTATGTATTTAGTAATTGTTTTATCAGGTTAACAAGGCCTGGATATAAAAGTAGTTTAATAATACAAGTAGTAGCAGTCAATGGGCTTGTTCAGTAAGATTGTGTTGTTTTGGCCTCTCTGCTTTTTTATGAATGTGAATGTGGACTGATGTGACTTCTCATTAGTGCACATTGTCTTAAACCCCCAAAACTCTCTTGTTTATGTGCTAATCTGCACTGCATTAGAGAAAAATCCAAAGAGTGCTATCTTAGATGTATTTTGCCTTAGTCCATTTGTCCTGTAGCACTGAATTCAGGACTGTTCCCAGCTACACATACAAAGAACGTTCATATTTTTGTTTTCTAGAGATTGCATTTAGTTAGAGAAATGATCAGTGTAATCTTCACCTTTCATTTCTCTAACTGTGCTCAGAGGCAGAGGCAGGGGTTCAGTAGCTCGTTTGCATTGAATGCACAAACACAAACACTGACTTTGTTGCACAGGTGATTTATCCCAGGTCACACTAATGGATATTTCTCCATTCTTGTCATGGCTTGTGAGGAATATGAGCAAGTCAGAGCTGTTCTTGGAAGGAACAGGACAAAGAAAACTCTTGTGGCATTGAGAAATAAAGATTCAGTCATTCCAGTGCTTATAGAAGTTCGTTTTGAAATCCCTGTTGTGTCACAGTCTTAGTTGACAGAGGGACAGAAAAAGAGCAGCAAGTGGTGAGAAATAGTTACCTGATGTTTTGACAGAGGTTTTTCTCTTGTCCAGGGTAGTGGAATCTCCTGTTCCAATGCTGAGGGATCTCACACAGAATTCTGCAGTCAGGTCAGTAACCTCTGGGTTTAATGCAATGGGGTCCAACATGCAGCAACCAAAACTCATTTTATTGTGGTGTCTTGTTGTTGGATTTGCAAGGCTTGGGCCTATAACCTTTCACTTCTTAAGCCACATGAGATACCTGAGACACTGAAAATCACTTGTGATCTGTGCCTGTAATTTTCTCCTTCAAAGAGGCCTAACTTGGTTCAACAGGCAGTAAGAAATGCTGAGTTGTGGCTTGTCAGGAGACTGTAGGAAGGATGTTCTAAATGGGGATGTAGTTACTGTGAGTGATGAGTTAAAGGAAGATTTTGGCTTTTCATCTGCCACTGTCAGGAGGTTTGGGTTGTTTTGTGCTTCTCTCCATTTCTCTGTTGCCAGGATTTTTCTTCCTGTCTTTGGAGATGGTATGAGCAGTCAGGGTTCTACTCTTCAGGTCGTGTGACTGAGGCTGAATGTTCCAAGGGACCATTATTCTCTTTCCTTGGAGCCTCATTCATTCTTGGTACTGAAAAGCAGATGTATTTCAGCTGGAAGAGTGACATTACTCTGCTCAGCCATTTGCTTTTAGCTTTCTTGGCATCCCAAGCATTCTTCTCTGTCAGATGGTGGGTGCTGAGGGGACAGGTTGGTGTCATGTGCTTCAAACATGTCCCTGGTGGGACCTACCTGAGACCTGGATACTACACCAGGAGGTGGGAATTGCAAACCCAGTGCTGTGGAATGTACTGCACCAGTAGAAATGAAGCTGACAGTTTTTGCTCTATTAATATTTAGTTTGTCTAGTACTAGACAGCTCAAAATGAAGTGACTGTGTGATGTCACTGAAAATAGGGATGTATCCCTCCATGGGAACTGCATGAAAGTGCAAAACTGCTTTTCAGGATAAAACTCCCTGCTCTGGGAAATCCCACTTGTGAGTCCCCGTGGTCCCCCTTGAGCTCCATCAGGCACAGTCAGTGCTTTGGAGGATTTGTACCTGAGGGTCTGCAGAGGAGCCTCTCCTTCCCATACATGGGGCTAACTGCTTTCTGGGCATGGAAGTTCCTTTTAGGAACAGGGGAGAAAACAGGTCACCCTCTGGGAAATAATCAAGACATCCAATATAGTCAGTACATCCTTGTGCAAGAAATTCACTCTGCAGTGTAAGTCGTGGGTTCTTGGTGCTTTTCCATTGTGGACATCACTGTTAGTAAAGCAGTGATTACTTTGCACTTTGTCATCTTTATGAAGTGAACCTAATTCTCAGATTCTTCCCTCTAGCATCTCATTCAAAGATCCACAATTTGCTGAAGACTTTGTTTTCAAGGCTACAGTGTTACCTGGGGCAAAGTAAGTGTCAGCTTGCAAGTAATTCTGTTCCAATTTATTCATCTGAGTATTTGCTCTGATAAATATTTATGGCACTATTTTTATTGTTAAGGAAACCTGCTCCAGTTCTGAAGCCTGGAGACTGGGAGAAAACCAACCATGATGGCAGGCCTTGGAGACCACAACTTGGCTTCAACCGAGACAGGAAACCAGTGCACTTGGACCAGTCGGCCTTCAGAACCTTAGGGTGAGTCTGCTCTGGGGGGTGGGCTGCTCTGCCCTGCTCTGCCCTGCTCTGGGGGGTGGGCTGCTCTGCCCTGCTCTGGGGGGTGGGCTGCTCTGCCCTGCTCTGGGGGGTGGGCTGCTCTGCCCTGCTCTGGGGGGTGGGCTGCTCTGCCCTGCTCTGGGGGGTGGGCTGCTCTGCCCTGCTCTGGGGGGTGGGCTGCTCTGCCCTGCTCTGGGGGGTGGGCTGCTCTGCCCTGCTCTGGGGGGTGGGCTGCTCTGCCCTGCTCTGGGGGGTGGGCTGCTCTGCCCTGCTCTGGGGGGTGGGCTGCTCTGCCCTGCTCTGGGGGGTGGGCTGCTCTGCCCTGCTCTGGGGGGTGGGCTGCTCTGCCCTGCTCTGGGGGGTGGGCTGCTCTGCCCTGCTCTGGGGGGGGGCTGCTCTGCCCTGCTCGGGGGGAGGGGGGGGGCTGCTCTGCCCTGCTCTGGGGGAGGGGGGGGCTGCTCTGCCCTGCTCGGGGCGGGGGGTGGCTGCTCTGCTTTGGGGGGCTCTGCCCTCCTGTTCTGCTTCCTAAAGTAAGCAAGAGCTGGAAGAAGGAAAAGCACCACCTCTCTCTGCAGTCGTGTGCTGGAAAGCAAAGATGTCCTGGGGCTGTGCTGGTGAACCCTCTTCTGTCTTTCCATATCATAGTTCCATAAAAAAATAAAAAGTCCAACTGTGTTGTTGAGAACTTGGGCCCTTTCCCTGGAGCAGCTCCCAAGGCCTGTGCCTGTACTGGGATGTGCCTGGGCCCTGATCCATGAGCACATTCCTGCATTGTGGTGGCACACTGGAGAGGGCTGGGGCTGTGGATGGGCCAGGTGGCAGCTGTGCTCTAAGGTGGAATTCAGCAAAACATCCTGATCTTTTCCCTCTCCTTTTCTCACCTGGAACAGGCACACAATGCCGAGGGAAAGAGGGATGCCAGGGATGTATCCCAACGCCATGCCCCTCGGAGCTTACGGGACCCCCTTCGCCAGGCCCCTCATGGGTGGGCAGCAGCAGATCCCCAAGCTGTTGTCAAGTAAGTGAGTTCTTCCTCCTGCATTTCACAGTTTGGAAAATACAACAGGTTTGGGTTGGTGTGTGGCACCATCACATGCAATAAGTGGATTCAGGCATCTTCATTAACCTCATGTTGCTCTTCCTTTATGGAATTGCTGTAGGGAAATGTGCTGAAATGGAACAAAGTGCCTGCCACTATATCCCACTTTGAACACTGCACTCAGGATCCAAATGGAATGGGAAAAATAGCACCAAAAACTCCTCCCCTACCAAGGGTTCCTGGTGTCTGTTCCTTGGAACATATTCCATCTGTGGTGGAATCTCAGCATCACCAATAAATCCTGTGTGACCCAAAATGGAGTTTTTCACCCTGGAAAGGAATTGCTTGTGCTCCTGGAAAAGGGTGCTGTTTGAGAGTTCTGTCTCTTCACCTGTGATCAGGAGCTGTTTCTGTAATGGTGGGACTGAGATAGGAGGAAACTTGATTCAGCTGCCTAAGAAGGTACTTCAAAATAAGAAGTTCTCACTGTCCAGCTGAATTCTTACAATATGAAATTTTGCAAGTGTGGGACATTTGAAGAGCTGACACAGATGAAATTTGAACTCCAGAGCTTTGTCCCATCTAGACCAGTTACTGCCCAGTGAAGCTCTTACCCTTTTTGTACTTCAGTGGCATCTTTGCTGCATATCAGACAGTGAATAAATAATATCAGTGGCCACTGATTGAAACTCAATGTCCAGTCCCAGAGCAGGTGAAGGGAAGTTGAGTGGTGAGTGAGTGCTGATTTCTTGTGTAAGGAACTGGATTGGTGTAAGTGGAGAGACCGATTGAATGGGAGCCTGGAGGGATTCACCTGGGTTAAAGGAAAAACTTTCTTTTTTAACAAGAAATCTGAGAAGGCTGAACTACCAGATAGGCATCATATTTTTGTATTCATCTCCAAAATCAGGTTTCTGTGATTTTGGGGAGAAAGTTTTCAGGAGTCCAGCACTCCCTGTACTGCAGTTCCTGTTGAGTCCTGGCACTTTGTGGGAAATGCTGATTTCAAAGCTGCTCTCTCTGTCTCCTGTGCATGGAGCTGATCCTGCCAAGGAAGTGCTTGCAGAGCTCTCATCCTCGTGGCACCCAAGCACCTGGTGCTGTGTGGGCAGCTCTGCACTCAAATACCCCCCAGTGCCATTGAAGTGTTCAAACTGAGGAGGCTGAATCCACCACTGGATGAGCAGTGCCAGTCCATCTGCTGCCCTTGGAAACACTGTCTGGTGGCTTCCTTTCATATGGGCCTTCCTCCCCACATCTCCTGCCCCTCCAACTCTCACAACCATCCCCTGTTGCTGTTCTGCAGCTGTGCCTGGCAAACCTGAAACCAATTGGTTGGGGTTTTTTTTCCTGTCATTGTGCCACTTCCCTGAATGCTGCTTTTTCCATGAGGCAGAGCTTGATGCTGTTCTGTTGGTGCAGCAGGAAGAGGTGCCAGGTGGACCTGCTGGTCCCTCATGGGGAGGACTGGGGAGGATCCTGTGCCAGGCACTGCTCTCTGGCACTCTGTTTTCGTGGAACTCTGCAGTGCAGCACACTGCAAATGTGTTCTTTGGCACTTCACTGGGTTGTGTTCCTCCTCCTCTTCTAACAACACTGAGCTGTCCTAGGAGATTAGTCTTAAACTCTAATTAACTTCTAATTCACACTGACTGTGGCGTGAAGTCTCTACAACTAATTATGGCAGTGCTTGACTTAGTGTTTGGAGATTGTCCTCCTTTCAGAGCCTTGGTATTTAGCTGAGGTCTGAGGGCAGCTCATGGTCATCAGTAGGAGGGATGCAGACAGGGTGAGGGATGCTCTTGCTCCCTGGAACTTCCCAAAAAACTCATCCTGCTGCCTGGCTCATGAGTAAGGCCCAGCCTACCTGGGACTGCCAGTCCTGAGTGAACCTTGTGTGTCTCAACTGCTCTTTGACCAAGCAGAGAGAGAGAATTGCCTAAACCCTTGTTAGAGGAACAGCTCCAGGTGTCATAGCCCAGAATTCCTGCTGGGATCAGCCCTTTGGATGTTCCTGCTGAAGGATATCTTTGTGTATGAGCCATACCCCAGCACTGCTCACCAGCTGTGTCCTTGTGAGAGAAACACTGTGGTGGCACAGCTGGACTGGGAATTGTCTGGAACCCAGACATTCCTGAAAAACTGGGGCTGATGTGGTTAAAATTCCCACATTTTGAGGGATCAATGCAGAGCAACTTTTCCTTTGCTGTATTGTGTGTTTCTGTATGAGGTGCTGTGAAATCAGCCCCAGGAAGGGCAATGTGGTCAGGCCAAGTGCCATCCTCCCCTCAAGAGCCTGCCGGGGGTGTTCCCTGCCCGTGCTCCCTGATTTGACTTGGACGTGCCAATTTTCACTTGATGAATAATTGTCTGTGCTGATAACTTGGGGAGTCAAGTGCAGTGTGGCAGGTTTGGTTTCTGCAGCACAGGACATCTGATTTATGACTTTCATTGCAGCCAGTAAACTTGTCAATTAGCTGCATGTGAAAAGTGATTTTGATTAGTGCAATCAGTAAACACAAAATCTTGTCTTTGATTGCCACCCTGATTAGATGAATTGTTACTTGAGGAGCTGCTAGAGAAGGCAGTTTCTTTGGCCTTATAGCTCTAGGAAATGCCTAAGTTTTGCAGCCTAAAGAAAATATTAATTGTCATTTCTTCTCTCATTTTGTAGTGCAATTCATTGCTCCAGGCTCTTTCCCTCAAAGATTGTTCTGCCAGCCATACAAATGAATAGTAATGAGGTGGATTTAAATGTTTTTATGATGATTTCATTAAACTCTCTCTTAAACTGTTCCTAGAGCTGCAAAGAGGTGTGGTTACAGCAGGAGAGTTGGGTCCCTTCTTGTTGACATGGAAAAGAAGGGTCTGGAAACATGATGAGCAGAACTCATTACTTTGAAGCTATTAGAAGCAGAGTCTAATATAAAATATAGATGTAAAATATAAATATAAAATATAAATGTAAAATATAGATATAAGATATAGATATAAATTATAGATGTAAAATATAAATATAAAATATAAATGTAAAATATAGATATAAGATATAGATGTAAAATATAAAATACCTTAGGGTATTTTTGATTGAGTGTAGTGACACTCTCAGGAAGTCCCAAACTGTAAATTTTATGGGTTATGGGGGTTTTTAGCAATTTTATTTTTGTACTTTTTTTTAAAGCTTGGGTTGAACACTGTGTGTTAATTGCTCATTTCCCTGAAAGCAGCATTGTGGGTTCTCTTGTATTGCTCTCCCCTTGTGATCCAAAGCAAACATGTGTGGGGTACAGCCTGTTGGTCCTTGTGAGTCACGGGCTGATCAGGAGGAAAATGCCACATGTCCATCTTCAGTCCTGGTCATGCTTTTTAGGCAGGTGTGGTTGGAATTTGGGTGGAAAATAGCCAATTCTACCTGCTGAGGAGCATCACTTGGTAATGGGGTGTGTGTCTGTGTGTGTATACAGATTGATAAATGGGTTTCTATATTGGTTGATGTGGTGGTGTGTATAGACGGAATGGTGTGTATAGATGTAATGTTTACTAAATAACTCTGTGTGGGATATAAATAATTGTGGGCTGGATTGGCTTTGCTCCAGTGGGAAGAGTGGAGCTGCTGGGGATGGGAATTTGTTCTGGGATCTCCCCAGTGGGGGCTGCCCACCCCGTCCCCTGCACACTCGAGAGGTCCCAACCAGAGCTGGGAGCAACGCACAGATCTCTGTATTTCATTTTCCCCTCCTCTCCTTTCCAATTCTGGCCAAGCTTCCGTGTCCCCAGCCCTTGGCAGTGCCCCAGGGTGTCCGTGTCCGGGTGGCTGTTCTCCAGCTGCTAGAACCAGCTGTTGGCATTAGGTGACACTTGAAGCCCATTGAAAGCCATCAAAGGTGTCAGTGAGAGGGAGCTTTGATTGGCGCCCGCTCTGAGCGCGGGGGCTGCCCGGGCGCTATTGAGGAGCCGCTGCTTTTATCCTGTTTACTGACCAGTTTATTTAGAAGGACAACAACCGTTTAATTGCGTGTCCTGTTAAAGCAATGTTGGTCCTGCCTCGGCTTTGTAAAGAGCTGGGTTGGGTGGAGGAGACAATGGAGAAGTGGGTGGTCTCCTGTGCTGCAGCGCTGGGGCTCTGGCCAAGGGTTTACCCCAAAAGGCTTAATTCAGTCTGATTCCATTATCTCACAGATCATTAATAGATTTTTATTGTTGTGTTATCATTGACTACGTTAACTCTTAAATGCACTTTTACTGTCTTTAGTGATTATATATTTCTATTTTAGATTATTGAATTCTTTACCTTTTGTATCCTAAATATACCTTTATTTAACATGAATAAAGTGGGACCGTTCACTTTGTTCCATGTTCCGGTCAGTCTTTTAGTTTCCTTTATGGAAAAACTTAGCCCAGTCAAAGGGAAACTGGCCAATTTCCCAAACTGGCCCAAACCCCCAATATTGTGACTAGTACATATTTGTGGCTCTCAAACCTGGTGTGTTGTGGTGATGACAAAGCAGGGGCTGTGTGTGTGTGTATCCATATTTTTAATGTAATGATGAATGTGCTTGGAAGAAATGTAAATATTAAATGTTTATGGTAGCAGACAAGGTTTTGCATCTTTAAAAATTCAAGAGGAGACACCTATGAAGAGTCCAAGCACTAACCAGAGCTAATTGTAGCAATTAAAATTCATTATTCTTATCACCTGAAGCGTATTGGACATACTTAAACCAAAAAAAGTTGCCTTTTATCAGTTCCCAGCAGGGCTCTGTCCAAATCAGCAGTAGGAACTGATGGCTTGGAGTGTGTTTGTGGCATATCCAGTCCGAGCTTTTCTGTTTGGCTTTCTAAAAGCTGCTCTGGGGCACACACAGGAGTGGGATACAGCTCTTGAATTACACTTGCTCTTTCTTACTTTACAATTCTGTTTTCCCCTCTAGATCTTCGACCCCAGGAGTCCTGGCGAGGCCCCACGCCCTTGTTCCAGCAGACACCACAGAGGTAAGGCCGGAGGGGTGGCAGCTCCGAGCCCAGGAGGGTGGATTTGGTTCTGCCAGGCTTCCCAACGTTTGTTTTTCCCTTCTTTGTTTTGAACATTGCTGTTTAAATTTGTTGAAATCACACTCTGCTGCAGGTTTTTTAAGTTAATTAATGTCCATGATTTATTTATGTTTTGAGAGCACACTACGTGGTGCTCATCCTTTAAAAGGCTCGAGTACTTTGAATTAAAAAAAAGAAGGCAAAAACACTTTCCATTAAAACTCAGGCTTCAAAATTAACTTTACTGTTGGTGCTTTGGTACCGTTCTTGGTTCTTTGGCCTTTATCTTATTGAAGCTTTTGAGATACCATGAAATTGAACACAGAGAGCTTAAAACTGCATTAGATTTTGGACAGGCTAAACAAATTTCTTTTTAGGAGGGCTGTGGAGCTTAATGAGGCATAACTAATGGTGTTCCACTTTTATCATTTCTGTGCTGCAGCCGCGGCATTAGGACAGACCAGCCATTGATTCTTGCTACAAACCTCTTGAAGTCCTAATCAGCTTCTTTGGTACAAGTTTTTCAGGGCTGACAAGCCCATTGTAGGGCAGTGTCACTGTAGGTCAGTAGTTATTAGTTGCCACTGAAAACAGTTTCTTTAACTACTTAAGGCTGAACTGAATTAAATGCAGAAGGGACTCAGGGAAGGATTATGGAATCTGCAGTCCAATAAGTGCCATCGAATAGAAGGAATGTGACATGGTTTGATAATCAGGGATGTTTTACATGCGTTCCTTCATTGATGGCTTGTATGTCCTTCAGTGGGGGGACTCAATAAACCCAGGGTACCTGTGGCAGCTATGAATAATGATATTTATTTATGTTTATGGAGGAACAGGAGAGGATGTAAGAGATGGTTCTGCTCTGAGGCACAGATTTTTTTCCCTTGGTTTTGTTTGCAAATGTTCACCATTGAAAAATACAGGCTTTGGGAGAATTTACTGAGCTCTCTGCAGTCACTTTCCATGGCAACCATTTTGATCCCCACTGAACTAAGTCTGGCTCCCTTGTCCTGTGCCTCATCCATGTGCAATATTGTGAGGCAAGATTCGTTTATAATGCAAACTTTAATATTACTTGGTCCCTGGGAGTTGCTATTCCCACACCTTAATTAAATCCAATATATGTAGTAATATTTTGTGAAGGATTGCTGCAGGTCTGTTACTTGATGTTGCTTCTCTTTGTTACATTTTTGATGGTTTATGAAAATCTGCAACTTGTCAGTGCTGAGGATAAGTAATTTTGCTGCGTGCCTGGAAGGTTTTGGATTTGGGAAGCAGATCAAACATGCTCAGGGCTGATGTTGAGTTAGTTGCCCTGCAGAGACAAGCACAGAGACTTAAGCAGAAGGTTAAACACAGGGAGACTCAGTGCAGGAAATAATGTCTGAACCTGTTGAATTGACCCCCTCAAGGGGTTTTGAGTTTCCCAGTTCATTCCCTGGGAGGTGCTGGTTTCCCAAACCATTTACCCCAAGGCTCTTCCCACTTGAGCTGCAGCTTCAGGTGCTCCAGGAGCAACGAGGTGCCAGGGGGAGAGCAGCCAGGGGTGTCTGTTCTGTCACCTCTGTTCCCAGGAATAGTCACTGGGGAGAGGCCAGCCCTGCTCCAGCCCAGTGGATGGAGTGAGTTGGCAGGAGGTTGTGATACCCTTGATTTACAGCATCAAGTGAGGGATGAGCAGGGAGTGCTGTCCCTGCTGCCAGGAAAGCTGGGAACCTTGGTGCTGTTTCAGGGATGGAGTGTTGCAGGAAGGCTAAAGTAGCTCTTGCTTCCCAGGCCTGTGGGCAAAGAAACCCCCAAGAGTGTAAAGCTGCTTCTCCCTAACCCAGCAGATCCTGTTTACTATGCAGGATTCCTCACCTTTAAATCCAGTGCCACAGTGGGAGCAGCAGGTAAAGTGAAGGGGGGGAGTTGCCCCTGAAGGACACCTGCAACAGGGATAGGTGTCCTTCCCCCTGTCCTGGCATTCCTGGGCGCTGCAGAGGTTGTTTCATGCCCTTGATCTGGTTCAGAGTTGATAGAGATGTTTGCTGCCTGGCTGATGGAAATGCAGCGAAATGATTTGTTTAACCTGCTCCTAGAAGAGATTTCCAAAGAGGCAGAGCTTGGATCACAGACCTGTTTTACTGTGAGATGTCTCCTGGAGCTGTTTCAGCTGTCCTGGGTGAATATGCTTCAGTTGAATCGTGAGTTGGTGTAACTCTGGATGGTGATTTGAATAATTCTGCCAGTGTGAGCTCCTGGGATGTTTCAAGTGGCACAGTTCTTTTTTGGCTACAGCTTTGCTGTGTACAAATCTCCCCCCTCACCAATTAATAGATGCACCAGATGAACACAAAGTCAAGTGCTGTGAGTCCTATAATTTCCATATTTCTGTTTACAGGATGAAAATCTAATTTATTTTTTTAATAATACATAGTTCTGTGGATTAAGAACAGGCTTTAAGAACGGAAAATGCATTGCAGACTTTTTTCCAGGTTTATCCTTTAGAATCCATAGTCATTGTGACTGAAAATCACCAATTTCACTCTTTCAGATGGCCTTGAGCAAAAAGGGCCCAACATAACAGTGATGTTGCTGTGTTTAATTTGTTAAATTCCTAACTTTCCACTAAGCAGCACTTAAAAATAAAAAGTTTAAACTCTGTGCCAGATACAAATTAATGACAAATGAAATTTGTGTCAAGCTTTCCCATTCCAGGCATGGAGCAAGTGCTGCCCTGTGACCCTCAGTTGTGTTTATCACCAGCACTTGTTACAGGGACAGGATGATTTTTAATGAAAGCCCAAGAGCTGAGGCTATATAGGTAATTCCCAGTACCTTTCCTTAAGGCTGAGCAGTATATTCATCCTGGAGTCTGCTGTTTTCTAGGAATCATGAAGGGGGGAAAAAAGTTAGTACTCAAAATACTTAATCAAAAGGAATAAGTATGAATAAATTCAAAGTAAACTTAGAATACTGGGTTTGAGTGTTTAGTCCCTGCAGGTGTGATGTGCTATAACTTTAACTACAGCTTTGCTCTTTCTGAGGTAGGGTTTGGGTAACTGCATTTCTGCAGTGGAAAGCACAGCACACAGCTCAGTATCACCACTTACCACTTGTGCATGTCTGTTTTGAGTTCATGTATTGCACATCTTATTCACCAACTGCATATTTATCTCAGGTAGGATTCATTTTCCTAAACAGGAATCAAGGTGTTTCTGGAGATGGCAGGAGTTCCTTATGCCTTCCTAAAATCCAGGCAGGTCTTACTCTGACTAGGTGGAACAGTATCTTTGAAGGCTTTGCTGTGAAACCAAAAGGAGTTTGCGTCCAAAACCACACCACCTTCACATCCAAAATCCCTGTTTTCATCCATTTAATCTTACCTTTACCTGTCTGGATTCCAACTTTGCCTGTGCTCCAGCTGGTGGAATGTGTGTTTAAAGTCCTTGCCCTCCTAAAGCTCCCTTTGCCTGGTGTTGTGCAGCTGGATGTGAATCCTACAGTCACAACTCCTCCCTGAGCTCCAGGGATGTTTGAGGGTCTGGCCAGGACAGTCTCAGCTCCTCCCTGAGCTCCAGGGGTGTTTGGGGGTCTGGCCAGGACAGTCACAGCTCCTCCCTGAGCTCCAGGGATGTTTGGGGGTCTGGCTAGGACAGTCACAGCTCCTCCCTGAGCTCCAGGGATGTTTGGGGGTCTGGCCAGGACAGTCTCAGCTCCTCCCTGAGCTCCGGGGATGTTTGAGGGTCTGGGCAGGACAGTCTCAGCTCCTCCCTGAGCTCCGGGGATGTTTGAGGGTCTGGGCAGGACAGTCTCAGCTCCTCCCTGAGCTCCAGGGGTGTTTGAGGGTCTGGGCAGGACAGTCACAGCTCCTCCGCAAGCTCTTGGGGGTGTCTAAGGGTCTGCCTGCCTCTGGGGAGGGTCTCCAGGGCTGAAATCCATCATATCTGGGCTCCCTGCTCCCTGCTATCCCCATGTCCCAGCAGGTGACTCTGGGGTGCAGTGCTCCTGCTCCCTGCTGTCCCCATGTCCCCCCAGCTGGCCCTGCTCTGCTGTACCAACTCCCTCATCATGAGGGGTCAGGAAGGATTAACTGTCTCCACTATCCCTGTTTTTCCTTCACAACATCCTATTGTCCTGCAGAGCCCGTGAATTCTGCAAGGCCTGGTCCCTCACCCATGCTCAGCTTTAACGATAAGATCATGGCTGTAGCATTTTTGTAAATATTTTTAATCAGACAATATTTGACGTGTTATACCTGTTGCTTCATAATTGTAATGCCAGAATAGGTACTTGAAGGCAATGAAAACATTTCTTGCTGTTGGTAATCTGGGATGGCAAACTGGGTTATAATGGATGTTGGATCTGCTTTCCCATATAAACTGTACACCAAATGTCAGTCAGCCCGTGCCAATTAGTGCTTATGTTGCTAGGTCACCGTGGTCAATTGAAAACAGCATCAATAGAACTTGAAAAGGTTTCTTCCCGATCAGACCTCCTGACATATTGAGCAGAATAATGGATGGGAAAAAGCAGCCAAGGCCCCTACCCTAGATTCCGAATACTCGCCGTAAGAATTCATTTGCAACCTGCAATTAACTGGGAAGAATGGGCTCCCAGAAGGAGTCTGGGTGCTCAGAAAAGAAAGCCCCTGGCTCCTGTGTGGCACATGTTTACCCATGGGATGGTGGGGATGGCTTGGCTGACGTGGGGACAGCGGGGCTGGTTTGGTTCAGGGGGAGGCGGCAAAGCTGCCCCCTAAATACAGCGTGGGCAGAGGCTTTCCAGGGAATTGAAATATCCCTGGTTTGTGAAGTGGATTTTACTGCTTGTGGCAGTACCTGGTTGTGCAGCCTCGAGCTGTGATGGAGGAACAGTGAGCAGAGGTGGCCTTTGGGATGGTCCCTCTCTAACCCTTCCTTGTCCACAGTCCCGCTGCAGGCATGGCTGGGTGGGACCATGTTCAGCTCTGGCACAAATCCAGGTTTGGGGGTGTGCTGTGGGACTCTGTAAGGTTACACTGCAGTGTCTTTTCCTCCCCCAGAAACGCTGGAGCTGCTCCTCTCCTTGCCTGGAACCGCATGCTGCCATCCCCAAATCAGTTCCAGCCGGCGCCGTACCAGGGGCTGGGCCCGATGGGATACCCACAGAGACCCGAGGATCGCATGGACAGGGGCAGGCAGGTAGGAACCCCTTCTGTCCTCCACCCCAGAGAGGCTTCCCTTTCGTGGGGCTGTGGAGAGGGAGTGGGGATGGGGAAGGCATTCCTGAGCTGGTGTCAGTGTGTCACAGTGAGAGCAGGGACAGGTGACTTCCCAGCCTTGTCCAGCCCCCTGGGTGTGCCCCTGGCACAAAGCCCATGCTGGGACTGCACCACCACCATTGCCCATGAGCACAGAGCAAAGTGCTCCCGAGTCACACACCTCTTGCAGCCTGAGGAGACATCACCTGGAGGCAAGTATTCCAACCAGCCTTCCTCCTCTGTAAGGAACTGTTCAGCTACACCTTTTGGGGACAGAAGGGTTTCACCCCAGCGTGTTTTAAATGCACATTCTTATGACTTCCTGAATTTTTCCTCTCAAGTGTTCATTGGCTTTCTCTTAGCTGAAAAACTACTTAATGCAAATGTAGCCCAAGGAATAAACATGTCTGGGAAAGGACATGTGAAAATAACCCTGTGTGGTTAAATGGAAACAAGGGGATGTGATGGGGAAACCTCATCTCCAAAATTATAGGTGACTTTATCAACAGTTCATGAAAATGCCACAGAGTGAAAATGCTGCTTGAAAGTAGCAGGTGACTTTGCTTAGGGAATTTCTGGGGGGAATGTTCCCAGTAAAACACGATCTGTATATACTCTTGTTTCAGATCTGAGGGTTTCCAGCTCTATATAGTGATTTAACATAAATTTCAGATATCTAGATTAAACTCTTAGTTCTGTTGCTGTTTGGGGGAGTCAGAACTGTGGGAATGTTACTGCCCAGTACTGGGGAGGAGGAGGGCTCAGCTGCTGGGTGACTGCACTGTTTCCCAACATTTTATCTGGAAACTGAGGCATGAACTGTTGGAAATGTGCCTCCTTCTGTGACCTGGCTCAGCTCAGGACAAGTCTCTTTTTAGTCACCCCTAGTTCTTCTTTTCTCCCTCCCAGCCTGCCCACCTCCCCAGTACAGACATGTGTGACATGGCACAGCACAGGGAGGGCAATACTGGTTCAAATCCTGCCAGCACTGGGTTTGACTGGGAGCAGAACTCCATAGCCTGGGTTGTGATCACTCTGGGCTTACTGGGGAAACAGAGGAGCTTGAACCTTTGCACAACTAGGCCCCATTGGTGGTGTATTTTAAATTTGGATTAGGTGTATTTGTAGGATCAGTTTGCAAAGTCTTTTGGGATGTGTTACATAGATTTACCCAAAACACCAGAGCCAGAGGAAAAAATGCCTGATTGTTCTAATCCCTAACAGGGGCTGCTGTGATAATGTAGAAAAATCAGTGGAGGATCTCTGTGCCAGTGGAGTCTGGGCAGTGTTTAGTTAGGCTTGCAAAAGTCTGCCTGCCTTGGCAGCCTCTGCTCTGCCCTTCATCCTGGGCAGTGTGGGTGGATATGTTTGCTAAAGGCATCTCTGCTTCAGGTGGTTCATTCTCAGCCTTAAATCTGGGTGCCCAACAGCTGCAGCTGGTGAGCAGAAATAGTCTTCCAGAAGGGTTGTGGAGGGCATCCCTGGTTGGTTCCCTCCTGGAAGGCTTGGACCCTCCTGGCATCCTCAGCCTGGGTCATATTTTGGTCTTGTCCAAACCAGAATTCCCCTGGCACTGGCACGGACCCATCTGCTGGTGCAGGAAATGTTAGAACCGGGTGGTGACAACCCTTTTATTGATATTCACATACACGATGGGTATTACGGACAAATCTTTCAGCTCCAGTATATTTACTTCCTTAAAAATTCCCTTTGCAGTGTGTTGTTTTCCAGCTGTTTTTATCTCCCTTTAAATTTTTGTTGCCTTTTCTTTTTGTTGTTGTTTTTAATGAACTTTCAGATGTCATTATTTCCTCGGGGCTGGAGTGAAATGAGAAGGTACCTGAAAGGCTTTAGGGTGCCAACCCAATCATTGAATCCGGCCTTGCTGCCTGAAAATTTCAAAGCTTTAAAGCCTTGAAAAGGGATTCAAGTGGAAGTGGTGACACGTAGCAGCATAAATAATTATCTTTGGGCCCTTTCACCCCTGAATTCTTTTTTTACAGCGTACAGAACATGGTCTGAAGAGGTTAATAAACGCGCTGCCGCAAAGTGCTTACAAAATTAATGCAGCTGCCATGGATCCGGGGGGCTCTGTGGGAGTGGGGGTTGTTTGGGGCCTTCCAGCTCTCCCAGAAAATGAAAGAATAAACTTGGTGTGGTGCAGGTGTTGGACATTTTTGTTTCAGTCTGTAGCAACACACAACGGAGCGCCCGGATCAGTGTCTGGTGCAGCTCTCCCAGACCTCTGCATTGTCCTTCTTCACGGGGATTGCTGATGGTTTTCAAGGATTTTTTTAAGGGATAGGGTCAACTTGTTTCCTTTTTTAATTGCTTGCAATGAAACCTGCAGACAAACCCCCAAGGTTCCCTCCCCGGCAGGTTTGGTCTCCAGCTCTGTGGTTTCCGTGGATATCTTGGCTGCCACAGGCCGAGGGAAAGGTGAATTTCTCTTTTAAAAAAAGGAAAGGCAGCCCCTCTTTCCCTCCCCTCCAAAAACACAAACAAATAGAACCTGTCGCTGGTGTTGGTGCACCGTATTTAATTTGCTCTCTGGTCTCTGTGATGTATCAGGTTTGGAAATCATTTCAAATGCTTCCCAGGGACTCTGTGAAATTTTCCGACGGATTTTTTCACTGGGTAGTTGATGTACCAAATGCCAGTATTTAAGTACAAAAATACAACTCATTTGGTATAATTTCCAAGGTGGGATTTAGGTCTCTTTGATCTATTATTAAAGTTCGAATGAGTGCTGGGAAGCACTGCTTCTGTAACAAAGATAGTTCAATTTTTTCCTTAAAATGCTTTAGTACACAGAGGTATAAAGGGAAAAGTGGAGCTGTATTTGTGTGCCCTGAGCAGGAGCATCACCTGTCTCTGCCTGGGGCTCTGAAGGCAGAGCACACCGAGGTGTCACAGCGGGGACTCCGCATGCCCTCGGCGCCGGTTCTGGGTGGGTTCCTTCCCTTCCGAGCCTGTGCAGCCCCTGCTGTGCTCAGGGGCTCAGTCCCAGCCCCTGGTTTTGGGAGCTGCCACTGAGGGGCTGCCCAGCCCTGCCCGTGGTGAGGGTGCTCAGCCCTGCCCTGGTCCCTCTGTGTGTGGAGGATGTGGGGGATTCATTGTTCCAGTTCCGAGTGGCGCCTCGAGCTCGCCCAACTTGTTTGCTTGTGCTGTTAATCCAAAAAATAAATGCTTGCTTTTGTTTGTTTGCAGGCATACGGCCCTGGGAGGCCCTACCCACTCCCCCCTCCTGCAGGAAGGTACAGCTGGAATTAGCTCCTGTCCTCTGGTTTTTTTTTCTTTAAATATAGGAAACGTCCAGGATTTTTGCTTTTGTTCTTTTTAATATTCGTGGGGGGGAAATGACATTGATGAAATTGTTAAGCGCCATCCCTGTAGTTTTTAAGCTCTGATAATACTTGTTTTAAATGTGCACATTTCTTATGGACCTGATGATGATGATGGTGAATTTTTCGGGAGGGGGCTGTGGGAAATAGTGGATGGCAGAGCAGCTTGGCTGCTTTGCCTGCAAGCAGCTGGATGAGCTGGGAGTGCTGTGTTGTCTTCCTTGTGTGTCCAAGCTGGGCCAAGCAATGCCTATCACTCTGAACTCCACACACGAGAGCCTGAAAACAGACCTGGAGTTTTAAAGGATGCCCAGAAATGGGATTTTATGAACTCCCAGCGGGCAGCCGGCAGTGCTGGAAGACACATCCTTGTTGGATCCTTCCCTCAGTGTCTCTCAGAGAAGAGATTTTTATGGACTTTGAAGTAAAACATTTCCACTTTTACAACACATGCCTGTTTCTGACCTGGTTATTGGGACGTAACCAAGCAGGGGAGGTGGATTTGTCTGTTTGATACCTAATTTAATATAGCTGTGAAGGGCAGAGATTCCATTCATTTTTAGCACTCTTTCTAGGGATTTTCTGTGTGTGTACCAAATCAGTAAATATTTTTATTTGATTTATAAAGTGGCTTTTGAAATTCTGAGCAGTGGTGTGTGGTTAATTTCCAACCCCCTCCAGGCTCTGTGTCATTTACCCACCTGCACACATTTATATTGAATTCTTAGAAAATATTTCCACCCCACCTCTATCTTAGCATTTGAAATCTTTGTTTAAGACAAAAAAAAAATATGAGGAGAGCACCCGTTTCAGCTTTTCCTTTGGACTTTTCCCTTAAATAAAAGTGCTGTGTAAATTCCCAGCCCCGCTCTCACCCCGACGCACGGAGCAGGGCACGGTGCTCCCTCCTGCCAGGGCCCAGCTCTTAATCACCAGCAACCAGGGAGCAGCCCAGACAGACCTGGGTAACCTTGGGAGGAAGAAATCATCAAACTGGATTCATTATTTTCAAGTGATTGAGGGTGGAGCAGAATCCTTCATTGTAATCCAGCGTTCCTGGAGCTGGGAACACCGTCAGCCTTCCCCACGGCCTCCTACCTTGGATGGGAAAAATTTGGGCTCCAGAAAAGGCATTTTACTTTTTGAGCAGGACAAAACCAGCCGTGAGGGTGAGTTTTCATGGGACTGGAGTGGAGGAAGGACTGGGATGGGTTGGACTCGTGCTCGTGGCTTTGTCCCTCTCTCCCATCTTGGGGCATGAAAACAAGTCGAACATTTTGAGGGTCTGCCATGGGAAGGGCTCGTTCTTACAGGTTTCCACTTGCCCAGCTCTTCACCCCTTTGCAGTTTGATCCCGAGGGGAGCCTGCCTTGGCCCTGGGAGCTGTGCTGCCTTCCTGGGCCCTCGGAGCGTTCCTGGAGCAACTCCCTCGCCTGGGGGCTTTGGTTCCTGGGCTCTGTGGCACAGGGTGGGATGCAGGGCCTGACCATAAGCATCCCCCCTTGTCGGGCTCTGCTTTGGCTGCCTCTGCACCCCAGCAGCTGGTGGGTTTGGGGGTCACCCTGGAACAGCATCCCGTGGAGATCCTGAAGCTGCTCTACCTATCGATTTTTTTTTTCCAAGCTGGAACTGAGCCTGGTGTATCCCCTTGGATTTATCAGAGTTGGAGGGGGATATCACCCACCCTACTGGGCTCAGACCACCCCAAATGGGAGCCAGTGGAGAGAAACAATCCCTAATGCAAAGAGGGAGAGCCTTAGTGGTCCCCATGTGGCAGCTGCTGTGAGGGGTCCCTGCCGTTTCCCACGCAGGAGGACAGAGGGGGCTGCCCCACTTCCCCTCCCGGCTGCCGCATGGGCCTTGGAAAAGGGTCTGTGAGCTGGTCCATGGTCTTGGAGAGGTTGAAATTCCCATTTTCCAGCCCAGAATCGTTCCTTGCTGGCACAGCCGGGAGTGGCACAGACTCCTGACACTGCCCAGGGCGGGGGAGCCCCTGCCCGGGATGGGATCCAGCGGGTTCCCGGAGGATGAGGAAGCAGGGGCGGGGAGGCACGGAATTAAATTCTTGGCGGCTGAGAGGGAGGCAGAAAAAAGCCGCTTTGGGGGGTTGTCCATCTGTCCGTACACTGAGAACGAAGCAGCCGACCCGTGAGAACAAGGCTTCCTTTTATTGTTAAAAATAAAATAAAATCAAAAATAAAAGAAAGAGAAATTGGCGGAAACTGCCGAGAAGTGTTTCGCGATGTGCGGGATTTCCTCGGGAAGAGGCGCGGGGATAAACCCCGCTGTTTCTGTGCCGCGGCGCATCCTCCTGCCCGGCGGAGCCCGATCCCGATCCCGATCCCCGCCCGCGCTCCCGACGGGACGCGGGGCCAGCCCCGGGAATTCCGGGGCTCTGCGGCACCTCCGCACGTCCGGGAGCTCGTCGGACGCTGAGCGAAGGGCCGAGGGTTGTGGCGGCTCCACGGGACGCGCGCCCCGTCCACGCGCGGACATTCATTTACTGAGCGATATTTAATAACAATAACGAGAAAAACGGGTTTTCCCCTTAAATCTGAGAACCGGCGCTCCAGGACTCTTCTGCCACGGCTCCCGCCGCCGCCGCCGCCTCTCGAGTTGCGACTCAATTTACCTCCGATCGGGATAAGAACGGAGTCGCCCTTCGGGGCACCCCCGTGAAATTAAATGTGCCAAGAGAAGTTGCACTTCAGAAGGTTTATTGTGGCGTTCAGCGGGGCTGTGGCGGGACACGTCGCGGCTCCAGGTGCCCGGGGGCTGCCACAGGACAGCGGGGCCGGCCCGGGGGCGGAGGCCGCGCTCCCCCCGCTCCCTCCGCCCCGTCAGGGACAGCGGCCGGGCGGGATGCGGCGGCACCGAGCGGGGCGGAACACGGGGCCACGGCCACGCGTGCACACACCCCTCCCGCACACAACTGCACTCGCACGCCCCACGCACACTCACACACACGCGGGTCACGCCCGCAGCCCACGCGTGGACGCGCACTCGGCCCCGCCGCGGGGCTGCCGTCGGCGCCGTTTATCCAAAAACCGGAGAGGCTTTAAAAAAACAGAACGAAGGACGGGAAGGGGCCGGAGGGAGGGGAGCGCGGTGGCCTACGGGCGTCCGTCGGGGTCCCCGCAGGCACCGGGCCGGAGGGGCCGGTCTCGCAGGACCGAGGGGTCGCGGCGGGGACACACGGGACACACCGATTACCACGTCCTGCCGTAGAGCAGGTTGGGGCTGACCATGCCGCCGTTGTAGTCGACGCCGGCCGAGTCCAGGGGGGCAAGGGTGGCCACGGGGCCGTGCAACGCCGGCGGGCTGGGCGACAGCTCCTCCAGGTCGGCCGCCTGCCCCAGCGAGCCGGGGTGCGGGTGCGCGGCGGGTGCGGGCGCGGGGGGCGCGGGGGGCGCGGGCGCGGCCTGCCCGGGGCCCGGGGTGCCGCTGCCCGGCGGCGGGCAGGGTTTGCCGTCCTTCACCAGCACCGGCACGGCCACGCGGCGCGGAGAGGGCTGCTGGCAGAGGCCGCCGCCGTCCGGGTGCAACTGCTGGGCGGCCGCCTTGTCCTTGGCCTGGCGCTTCATCTTGTAGCGGTGGTTCTGGAACCAGATCTTCACCTGTGTCGGGGTGAGGTGGATCAGGCTGGCCAGATGCTCCCGCTCCGGCGCCGACAGGTATTTCTGCTGCTTGAAGCGTCGCTCCAGCTCGTAGACCTGCGCCTGGGAGAAGAGCACCCTCCTCTTCCTCCGCGGGGCCGCGTGGAGCGGCACGATGGCCTTGGCGCCCTCGGCGATGCCGCTCAGGCCGCCCATCCCGGCTACGTTCATCCCCGCCGACGGGCCCATGAACCTGGAGACTGAGCGGGACAGGCGGCTCAGAACCGGCGGCCGCCCCGTCGGGGCCGCGGCTTCCCCCGCCCGCCCCCGCCGCCCCCCCGCGCCGCCCCGGCCCGCACTTACTGCTGGAGTAGCGGGGGTCTCCGCCGGCCCCGTACCAGCCGCCGCCCGCCGCCGGGCCGCCCCGCATCCCCTCGGGGTAGGCGGGCAGCTCACCCACGTTGCCCAGCCCGCCGTTGCAGTAGCCCCCGACGGCACCGTGCGAGAACTGCGAGACGCCGTGGGGCATGTGATAGGCGGACGCCCCCGCGGGGACGTGCTGCGGGACGGCGGCGGCCGCGGGGGGCACCGGCGCCTGCCGGTAGGGCCCGAGGGGCGCGCCCAGACCGCCCGCCCCGTCCATGCCGCCGAACTTCTTGTAGCTCTCCTCCATCGGGCTGAGGATGTCGGTGACCGAGAAGGGCGTCGTGTGCTTGGGGCTCAGCGACATGGCGCGGCGGGGCGGGACGCGACGGGGCGGGCCTGGCCGGGCCGGGCGCTGCCGCCGGCACCGGCGAGCCGTCCGCGGCGGCCACCAGCCCCGGGCGCCGGTAGCTCGCCGGTTCTTTTAGCCCGGAGCCGGGTTTACGCCAGACGCGGGGGGGCGGAGCGGCGACGGGCGGCCCCGGCCCCTCCCCGCCTCCCGCCGCCCCCCGAACCGGCCCCCTCCTCCCGGCCATTGTCCTGCGCCCGCCCGACGGCTCTTAAGCCCGGCCGCCCCGGGGCAGCGCCGGAGCGGCTCCGAGCGGCCCCACCGCCCTCACCCGTAAGTACCTGCCCGTCCCCCGTTCCCTCGTCCCCCCCGCCCCGCGGTGCGCGGCGCCCCCCGGGCAAACCGTCCCGGGGCAGCGCGACGGCTGCGGCCCCGGCCCCGACGGCGCGAACCGGGACACCCGCTGCCCTCTCCCGGGCCGGTGCCCCGGGGGTGCGCGGCTCCTTCCTGGCCCCAGCCCCTCGGAAGTTCTGCCGCGGGGTGTGGAGCCGGCGGGGGCCCCCGCAGCGCCGGGACCCCTTAAGGATTAATGCTTCGTTTGCCGTTGTGTTTTGGGGTTTTATTCGGTCGTTGTTCGTTTGTTCGTTGGTTTGCGACAACGAAACGCTCCTCCGGGGCAGCCCGAGCCGGAGGGCGGGGGCCGGGCCGGGTGTGGGACGCGGCTGCGGGGGCTCCTGCGGCCGGACCCGCGCCCGTCGGGAGGCGGGGGCTCCTGCCCGGCCCCGCCGCTCCCGACGGGCAGGGGAGGCTCAGAGGGAGTCTCTGGCGGGCTGAGGGGACGGGGCGCAACCAGAGCCAAGGCCAAACTTTCCCCTGGCTCCGCGGGCACCGCCGCGACGGGGCGGCCGGAGCCCCACTAGTCGCTGCGCTGTGCGGGCCGTGTGCGCGCTCCCACCCGCGGCCGGACCGCGCGCGGGGACCGCAGGGCTGCGCTTCCCTGAAAAACAGCTAAAACTCGGTGTGTGCCACGAGCAGCACCCGCACCTCCCTCCCGGGTGGGCAGCCCCTCCCCGGCTGCTTCTGGGGTTTGCCCCCCTCGGCTACGCACCTTGTCCCCCTCCAAGGGGGCTGAGCTCCGTTTTTGGAACCAGGGATATCCCGCTCCTCTGGACCCGACCCTTCCCTTTCCCTCTCAAACTCGATCCTTTTTCTGGTCCCTTTGGAGTAAAGCACCTGCAGGACTGTGGCGGTTATACAAAATAAAAGATAGAAGATCAGGGCGAGGACAGTTCCTCCTCTTAGAGTTTGTGCTGCCCCCTCAGCCCCTGAGATCCCGGTGAGGGGCAGGAGTTGAAGTCCCAGATCTCCGTGTGCTGCTGTCTGAATTGAATCCCCTGCTTCTGCCAGTTTTATGCAGTTGCAATTTCCCCACAGTTTGGCCAGAATTCCTGGCACCTGCACCCTTTCCCCCGTGTCTCTTTCTTCCTTCCCTGATTAAAAAAAAAATTAAAAAAAAAAAAAAGAAAAAAGAAAAAAAGAAAAAAAAGTGTCTCCCTCTACATTGCTGTGGGAGCAGCACAGGGGTTACTGCCATCCCTGCCCCGGAGGTGACCCACTGATGGGACCTCCCTGCCCCTCAGGGCACCCAGGGAAGGGGACAGAGCCCTGGCTGCAGTCCCAGGGGTTGGAGCCCACAGTGCCCACCAGTCTGGGCACTTCTGTCACCAACTGTGCTCTGAGCTGCTGAGCACTGTCTGAGCCCAGCTCTTACTTCACTGGTCTTCCTCAGAAGGCTGACAGTTGTATTCATATTTTATTTCATTTTTTTCCTCCGGAGTTTTTCATCCCTTTTAGAACAGGTTCCCTCCTTTCTGGGACCCACATTCCAGAAAGGAACTGCTGAAATCTCCATCCTCCCTATACAGACGTGCCCTTCTGTTGTCAGGGCAGGTGGCATCACCCCACAGAGGGGGTCAGGCCAGAACCCCCCTGGCCTGGCAGGAGGAGAGAGGGGACCCCACTCAGCCCTGCCGGGAGAAAGTCCTGGGGTCAGCCCGCAGCTTGGCAAAGCAGGGACCCTGAAGCACCCCCAGCCCTGTGCAGGGGAGAGCCCTGGGAGTTTGATCTGGATGGATGGATGGATGGATGGATGGATGGATGGATGGATGGATGGATGGGTGGATGGATGGAGACTGGCCAAAGAGGCAGAGTGTAGTGTCCCTGCTTCTCTCTGGAAAGGGAGAGGCTGTTCCTGGTGTAGGGATGATTCCCTGCAAGCCACTGCGGCAGGGAGGAAGTTCAGGATCTCACCGTGGCCTCAGCGCTGCTTTGGTGACAAATCAGACAGAAATTAAGGCTGAGTGGGACTGGCCCCGTTTACATCAGACTGGCCCCGTAACCTGGGATTTTGGGATCTGACAGAGGAGAGGTGGTTCATAAGGACACAACACCAGTATCTGTGGCCTCTGCTTGTGCTCCAAGCCTGGAACTGGGGAGTGAAATGCAACGAGCCTGCCCCAGGAGAGCAGCCCGGGAAGGGGGAGCCCGTGGGAAAAGGACCCTGGACACGACGGCCAAACTCCTGTTAATGGAGCTGGAATGAGGAGCCATGTCCCCGGTGACGGGGCTGGGAAGGGCTCCCGAGGGCTGTGGCAGGTGCCTGGGGCACAGTCCCATGGGGACACCCCTCGCCCGTCCTGGGGACAGACGCCACCCGTCCCCTCACAGAGCCCAGGGGGAGCACAGCCCAGGGAGGGCTGGCAGGAATGCAGGCAACAAAATCCCTCCCAGCCGTTTTGCACCGAAACCCTCAGAATTTCCCCCCCCATTGGTAACAGTGTTTTGGATAAAAAGCATCACAGCGCAGTGAAGGCTTTCACCACTTCCCAAACTTCCCTGGGATGGAGCTTTTTGGCAGGGTCGGGGTCGACCACTTGGTCCCCGGTGAAGCGAATGACTGAGACGGTTTTTTCTTTTGCTGTTTGACTGTGGCAGAAACCCAAAGAACTCGTTCCAGTTCAACTTCAGGGACTGGGTTTTCTGAGGGAAAGATGTTTCATTTCCTTAGAGTGTGTGTGAAGAAAATCCCAGTGATGTGGCAAATGTCTCACAAGAAAAGCCCAACCTTAAAATCCTCCTCACTTACAGAATGTGTGTTTTTCTAACCTGGAGGTTCCACACAAAACTGGACCATATCCCTCCATATCCTGGGAAGATCGAACGGCACATTCCAAGCTAAGTAGGTTAAAAGCAGATTAAAAAAAAATACATAGGAAATGCAGCAGGGCTGTCAGCAACAGGAAAGAAACTACCAAGAAGATAAACTACCGGGTTTTAATTTTTGTGAGTGATTTTCCCCGCTCCCTGATTACCCCATTCCTCAGAAGGTCGCCCGGATTCCAGACGGCCGAGTGCAGATGTTATTTCCGAGCTGGACTTGTCTCTCTGATAATAATGACCCGTTTGGGCCGTGCGGGGCTCATTTCCACACATAAGTTGTTCTTTGCGATTTGAGCCCGTGCCTGTCACAGCGGAAACATTGACCCCGGCGAGGCACAATTGACACCGAGATGGAGGCTGATTTTTGGTGGGCCGTTTCGCAATAATCCAGTATAAATGCTAATTTCTCTGCACGGCAGCTCACCTAAAAGTGGCAGTTTCTTCTAAATAATCAGCACCAGCCTCTCCTGGCACTGTGCTCGCAGTTTGCCTTCATTCAGCTCTTACCGATAATTTGCGGAGATTAAAAGGGTCTTGGAGACGGAGGTTTAAGGAATTGCTTTCTAAAGACGTCGCGAGATTGCAAAAGGAACCCGGGGTTTCCAACACACTCTAAAACCATTTCCACGCCAACCCCAGAATGAGGAGTTTGAAGTGTCACCGAATGGGAAGGGACATTAACGTGGCACGGGGACAGCTCCGCTCGGTCCGCGGCGCCGGCCGGGCCTCCTGCTGGGCTGTCCCTGCTTTTCCAGGGAATCCAAGCGCTCCACAGGCAGCTGGGTCAGGGATTGCTGGCCCGAGTGTTTGCTCCGGGGCTCGGGTGCTTGTGGCAGGAATGCCCGGCAGGAATGCCCGGCAGTGCCAGCGCAGGGCACGGCCACATCAGGAGAACTTGTTGCAGATTGGGGTGAGTTTTATCGCTGCCTCTCCTGTCCCGCTCTGCCTCTCCTGTCCCACTCTGCCTCTCCTGTCCCGCTCTGCCTCTCCTGCTCAAGTGTGGTGTGCTGGCACGGAGCATTAAAGAGCCAGAGGCTGCCTTTGTCTGCCCAAGAAGTTCATTTTCTGCCACAGGGTTGATCCACACAAAACCCCAGACAGGCATGTGGGTTTTCTTGGGAAAGGTGATGCAAAAAAAGATGAAACCACCTCCATTTGGTTTGGATTTAGATACAGTGTGAGGAAGTCACAAAGTAGAGAGACATCCTGAAGGATAATCTCCATGCTCTTTAAAGTCAGAATAATATTCCATATACAATTAGAAGTAACCCCAGTGACTCAAGCCCTGGCTCTGGGAAGCTGAGCAGAGCAGGGTGGCATCAGAGCAGGAGAAAAGCCTTCTCTGGAGGAAAACCCCTCTGCTTTGGTAAATCTGGGAAGCAGAAGTGTGTCTGATTGGTACAGGACCTGGCAGGGGCTGGGGAGTGGGAAATGTGTTGCTTCCCAGTGATGTGGAAAGCCAGGGAAGAAGGTCCATGGGGCTTTGCCCATCAGGGGATGCTGATGTTAAATAGGCTGCTGGGATTTAAGGGTATTTATCCCCCTGCCAATGGCCTGTGAAGGGAGAGGTCACTTTGCCTGGTCTGGTGGAGGGAAGAGGAGCTGAGGAGCAGCTCCTGCTTGTCCCTGGGGGGAGGAGGAGTGGGCATTCCCACGGGCAGTGGGGTGTGGGAGGTGAGGCCACCTCCCCAGCAGCAGCAGAGGCTGGATCCTTTGGGGAGATGAGGGTATTCCCAGGGGTATTGCTGAGTGCCCAAAGCAGAACTCCCATGGCACATTCAGGCCATGCTCCCTGTCCCTGGTCCAGAAGGAGCCAGAGCACAAACACAGCAGAGCTTTCCTGTTGGGACAGACCTGTGGGAGCTGTGCTGGGACAGCCAGTGCTGCTGCTGGATCATCTTGAGGCAGGACCTGGCAAAGGGCCCCTGAGCTTTTGTTTTATTTTGGGGGGAGGATGTTGGCACCTCAGGCAGCTTTTCCACCTTGGCTGGCTGTGGATTCTGTGTGGAGGTGCCTGGGACTGCTGGCACTGGGCAGGTACCAGCAGAAATGCTCCTCTCCCTGCAATGGGAGAACTGGGATATGCAGAATGAAGACACAAATATCACCAAGAAATCAGGAGGGGATAATGGAGCTCCCAGAGAGGCAGTTTGTAAAGACACCGACTCCTCTTGGCCCTGCTGGGGCCTCTCAGCAGCTCCAGGTGCCAAAGTACCCTGTGCAGGGCAGGGAAACACCACACAGATGTCCTTTAAATCTGATTTATGTACCCAGTGAGGTTGTTGTGAAACATTCTGTGGCTCTTGATTTGTGGGACAGCCTGGTATGGAAGTGATCTGAAACCTGGAGAGCTGAGTGGGGAGTGGCTGGAGCTGGAAATAACAGGGCAGAATCACAGGATTCAGAATCACAAACTTGAGTTGGAAGGGACCCACAGGGCAGGGCAGGGCTGAGCCAGGAGGAGGTGGCTACACTGGATTCATGAAGGATGTGAACCCGAAGATGAGATGATGGTGGGAGGTGTGCCCCAGGTTCCCTCTGCAGAAACCCCCATGACTGTAGCCACCTTCACCTGGATCCAAAGCTGCTGCCCAGGGAAATTCCCTGTGGGGTGTGGAAGGGTGAAGCAGGATGAGTGCCCTGCTGGTGCCTTCCCAGCTTTGCGATAGGCTGATGCATCCCGAAGAGTGTTTCCAGCAGAGCCCTGCAGTGTGTGGTGTCCCCAGCACTGATGAACAGAACTCAACCATTATTTGGGGGGCTCTCACCTGCAGGAGTCAGGTCTCTGGGGGAAAAATCCTGGAAATGTCACGTTGTTGAAGTGCTGAAATCCACCAGGCCTGGAAAAACAGCAGAGCTGAAGGAAAGAGAAGTTTTGTACTTGAACAAAGCCCCCAGACAGATGTTTAAGAGGTGCTGGCCTCTTCCAGATGGTGTTAATGAACGATTTCATATGGTTAAAAAAGAGGAAACTTAAGTTAAGGACCTTCTCCTCTGGGCTGTGTGTTTTCTCATCCTCAAGGCCGTCCTTTTTTCATAGCCTGTGTTCCTGCTCTGCCTCATTGTTCCCTTCCCGAGCTGACCCAGCAGTGTCACAGCTTTCCCGAGCTGTTTGTCACCATGGAGTTGTTGTCTGCAAAGCAATGGTGGCATTTAAATAAAACAAACCACGCTCAGAAGGCAGCACAGCCTTCCCTCCTGGCAGAGCCGAGTGGGTGGCACCGGTGGCACCACCGCCCAGAGTGGCCCCACGTGGACACCTGGCAGAGTGGCTTTGCTTCTCTCTTTGCTCTTTCCCCTTGAAATTCCCCCACAGGTGGATGGGGAAGGCAGTGGAGCTGAGGGAGCTGAGTGTGTCCAGAGACACAGATGCCTGGAAGTTCCCACTCTTATTTTCCTGGAGGAGTCTGCCCAGCTCTGCAGCCCTTGGGCTGTTCAGGGGACAGCCATGCCTGAGCCCTGGGGTTATTTATTTTAGGGTAGGAACAGTGCCTGAGCTGTTCCATCGTGCTGGGCAGCCCATGAGGGCAGGGTGCAGGTGTCCCATGCAGGGCTGTCCCATGCAGGGCTCCAGGTATGGGGGATACACTCCCCAGTGCCCACAGGCACTGGGCACCTCTGCTCAGGGCCAAGGGTAGGGCTGAGAGTCTTCTCAGGGGGTTTCTTGGGTTTTGGCACTTGCCAAGAGCCAATCTTTTCAATTTATGTCTTGATTTGTGCTGCAGATCTGGTGCTGGGTTTGCCTCGGGTCTGACCCCTCTCTGTCTGCCTCGATCCACGTGGTATCTGGTAACTCCTCGTGCTGCTGAGCTCCCTTTCCATCTCTGCCATGGAATTGCTGCCCATGGGAGGTGTGTGGCAGCTCCAGGTGTATGTGCCAAAGGTGTCCCTGCCCTCACAGTGACCCCCTGCAGGGCAGAAGCTGTGGGACAGGAGCTGGGGTCTGGCTGGGGGCCACCGGTGCTGTTGTGCTCACGAAAAAAAACAGAAATAAAATGTCCTGATGAATGGATGGAGAGGTGGGATGGATGTTGCCGCCCTGCACAACCGGCAGCCCGAGCCCTGGGACCCCTTGGGCACACCCTGGGGTGGGACAGGGACCCCAAGCAGTGGCAATCAGTGCCTGGGTGGGTTATCTCTGCCCAGCTCCAGGGGGAGATGGCCAACAGCACAAAGATGGGGCACAGCAGATTATTCTTCCTCCCTCTGTGGTTCCAGCTGAGCCTCCTGCATTTTGGGGCTCTGTGGTGTGGTCACAGAATCATTGATGTTGGAAAAGCCCTCCCAGCCCCTGGAGCCCACCCTGTGCCCGATGCCCACCTTGGCAAAGCCCTGTCAGCCCATGGAGCCCACCCTGTGCCAAATGCCCACCTTGGCAAAGCCCTGTCAGCCCATGGAGCCCACCCTGTGCCCAATGCCCACCTTGGCAAAGCCCTGTCAGCCCATGGAGCCCACCCTGTGCCAAATGCCCACCTTGGCAAAGCCCTGTCAGCCCATGGAGCCCACCCTGTGCCCAATGCCCACCTTGGCAAAGCCCTGTCAGCCCATGGAGCCCACCCTGTGCCCGATGCCCACCTTGGCAAAGCCCTCCCAGCCCATGGAGCCCACCCTGTGCCCGATGCCCACCTTGGCAAAGCCCTCCCAGCCCAAGGAGCCCACCCTGTGCCCGATGCCCACCTTGGCAAAGCCCTCCCAACCCATGGAGCCCACCCTGTGTCCGATGCCCACCTTGGCAAAGCCCTCCCAGCCCATGGAGCCCACCCTGTGCCCAATGCCCACCATGGAAAAGCCCTCCCAGCCCACCCTGTGCCCGATGCCCACCTTGGCAAAGCCCTCCCAACCCATGGAGCCCACCCTGTGCCTGATGCCCACCTTGGCAAAGCCCTGTCAGCCCATGGAGCCCACCCTGTGCCCAATGCCCACCATGGAAAAGCCCTCCCAGCCCACCCTGTGCCCGATGCCCACCTTGGCAAAGCCCTGTCAGCCCATGGAGCCCATCCTGTGCCCAATGCCCACCATGGAAAAGCCCTCCCAGCCCACCCTGTGCCCGATGCCCACCTTGGCAAAGCCCTCCCAACCCGCCCTGTGCCTCATGCCCACCTTGTCCCCCAGCCCAGAGCTCTGAGTGCCACGACCAGTCCTGCCTTGGGCACCTGCAGGGCTGGGCACTCCAAACATCCCTGGCAGTCCCTTCCAGTGTCTGCCCACACTTTCCAGGCAGAAATTCCTGCTGCTGTCCAGGCTGAGCCTGCCCGGGTCCCTGGCACTGGGAATGCCCTCTGGGCAGGCTCACCCAGCCTGTGCTGGTGTGGAGGTCCTGCTGCTTGAATATTTATAGCACCTTTGCTGTGTTCATTCTAGCATTAAACTGCTAATTAATTATGACATTTGTGCTACTTCATTTTTCCCTGTGAATCCGCAGAACCTGGCAGGCAGTTAATTAGCTCTCTCTATGCAAAGGATACTAAGGAAAAATAATTGCTTGAGGAATCATCAGGGCGTTCTTTCAGAAAGGTCTTACCTACGAGCTGACTTCGAGCTTGCTGGATTTGCACTCTGAAAGATGCCTCTGTCAAAGGCCAATCCTTTGCAAGAGAGATTTGAAGGAAAAGGTTATCTCAGAGATGTGGCTCGGTGGGTGTTATTTAGTGCTTGTAAGTCCAAGGGAAATCAA
The DNA here is from genome assembly GCF_047495875.1 of Pithys albifrons albifrons. Classification (NCBI taxonomy): domain Eukaryota; kingdom Metazoa; phylum Chordata; class Aves; order Passeriformes; family Thamnophilidae; genus Pithys; species Pithys albifrons. The sequence continues at coordinate 118,145,476 of NC_092459.1, read as the reverse complement.
TTATCTAAACAACTCCCGTTCTGGAATGGATTTCTTTATTCTTCTCTAAATATGTACTCATCTTTGTGTGTGTATTGATGTGTGCAGGCAGCAAACTGAGCCCAGGGGAGCAGCTCTGGCCTCCCCTGGGCCTCTCTCAGCTACTCCTGGGGAGGGTGAGGGGCTTCCCCAGCCTGTTGTGTGTTTAAAAATGGGATTTATATTTGAAAGGGAGCTGGGGGGGAATGGAAGCTCCCAGTTTTATACACCCAACTTCTCTTCCCAAAGGTATCTGGATTTCAGGGGCACACGAGCCTGAGAGACTTGGTGGCATCACTGAAAGTGCTTTGGGGTGATGCTGATGGTGCCTCCTGCCTGTGGGGTTGCTTGGTCTTCAGTTCTTGCTGTTTTTGGGGAGATCTGCACCCAAAAACACCCCCCAGAGGGTTTGGCAGCACATCTACCCAGAGCAGGAGCTTTTCCCATCTTCGCTGCTGTTCAGACCTGATGATGTTTCAGGTCCCTTCCAACCCAAAGCATTCCATGATTCTAACATAGATTTCAGCCCCCCACTGTCACTCCAGGCATTGTTCTTCCCATTTTCTGGCTTCTCTAACAAGAACAGGTCTGTGACCACCGCGGGCTCCTTGGGATGAGGAGCAGGTTTTTATTTTGGGACAACAAAGGCGACAGTGAAAACAGAATAATGAAAATGATATTTGTGCCTAGAGGGATAAACAGGCATTTTCTTAACCAGATTGGAACCTCCAGCAGGTCTCTTGCCCTCCGCTCCCCCTGTGAGAAACTTGTTTTATTAGCAGATAGTTCCATGTTGAGGTTGCCACAGGAGCATTACAGTAATGGAGTTGACATCTATATAATGGAGTTGACATTTTATTCAAAAGGGAAAAGAAAAAGCCTTCACAAACAGGATTCCCCTCCCTCCCCCTTCCTTTATTTCTGTATTTTGCTGTCATTGATCGCACCGAGCCACAAACTTTGAACAGGCGCCCGAGCCGGCAATTTAATAAAATTTCATACAACAGGAGGTGCTTCAGGGATGGTGGTGGGATAATCAGCCTGCTGCAAACTTGAACTTTGCTGAGAAATCAAGGCAATGGCTTTGTTCAGCAACAAATCACAACAATTTGAATCGGTTCTTGGCAGCAGGCTCGTGTTAACTGTTACCCTCTGGATTCCAGCCTGTGTTCAGTGCTTTCAGCACCGAGTTTGGGAGTGGGATCATCCCCTGGCCAGGGTTCCTTTCTAAACTAGCTCATGCACAGACTTTGCTGGGGCTGCTGCTCTGTGTTGGGCTGGCATTGAATTGGGCTGGGTTGGAAGGGAAGTCGTTCCTGTGCCAGATTCATTACAGCAGGTTTAGGACAAGAGGGACAAACAAGCCCATCTGGGTTTGTGAAGATGAAAGGAGATGCCAGAGCAAGATGCCAACTGGATTGGGGGAAAAAAGTCAGGAATGGAAGCACCAAAGCCTCCTCAGTCTATTAAGCATCTATAGCCAGTCCTCAGTGTGGAAAATGAGCCATTTGGGGTTTGTAGCTCTGAGTTGGGTGACCAGGAAATGGAAATGACCTGCAGTTCTCCTTTCTGTTTGCATTGTCCTGGTTGTCACTTGTTCTGGGTTTAGCAAAAGAATCATTTAGAAAAAACATGAGCTCTCAGCTCCCAAAATGCTTTTGGAAAGCAATATCTTTTTAATTAACTAAAGTTAAAAGTCCCTTGATGGCATCCGCTCTTCCCTCTGGTCTGTAATTTAAGTCACACATCTCTTATTTTCCTTCTGATAACTCAGTTGCTGCAGCCCATTGACATTTGTGTTTCTGATGTAATAATCAAATGCTAAAACACAGAGATTACATTTGGATCAACACATTTGGTTCTTAAACCCTGACTGTAATTATCTTTTCTCATCTGCAACGAATGGAAATATTATTCTATTAACCATTAAGCATCTCTATTGTCTGAACACCAATCTGTGGCACCACTCATGGTCCCATTTGCTGCCTCCATCATCTTTAACCTCATGTGTTTTCCCACAGCTGGAAACCTTCTGGGGAGTTGTGGGTGATCCTGCAGGCTGAGGAGCCACAGCCCATGAGGTGCACGGCTCTTCCCACGGGTGGGAATTGGCTCAAGTGTAATGAAGTGCTGGTGACGTGATGTGGCTCCTCAAGACTTCATGTCCGACACACAGAGACCTGTTGAAAGTGTCTAGAGGAGACTTCAGACAGAGTCAGCATCAGAAATCATCACTATGGAATCCAGAAGGCTTTGTGTGGAAAGGGACCTTGGAGCTCACGTCATTCCAATCCCTGCCACGGACAGAGGGACCTTCCACCAGACCAGGTTACTCCAAGCCCCATCCAGCCATCCAGGGATGGATGCTTGTTTAAAATCATCATTCAATTCCCTTGGTTTCACCTGGGAAAGGGCCTTGAAGGAAAGCATCTTGCTGCAGCCAGAGCTGGGGAGTGCTGTCTGGCTCCCAGGGCTCCTGGCTTTCCACAAGGAACAGGGATGTGTTCAGGGATGTGCCCAGGGATGTGACCAGGGATGTGACCAGGGATGTGCTCAGGGATGTGCTCAGGGATGTGCCCAGGGATGTGCTCAGGGATGTGTTCAGGGATGTGCTCAGGGATGTGCTCAGGGATGTGACCAGGGACGTGACCAGGGATGTGACCAGGGATGTGCTCAGGGATGTGCCCAGGGATGTGCTCAGGGATGTGTTCAGGGATGTGCTCAGGGATGTGCTCAGGGATGTGACCAGGGATGTGCTCAGGGATGTGCTCAGGGTTGTGACCAGGGATGTGCCCAGGGATGTGCTCAGGGATGTGCTCAGGGATGTGACCAGGGATGTGCTCAGGGATGTGCTCAGGGATGTGCTCAGGGATGTACTCAGGATGTGTTCAGGGATGTGCTCAGGGATGTGCCCAGGGATGTACTCAGGATGTGCTCAGGGATGTGCTCAGGGATGTGCCCAGTGCTCAGGGATGTGCCCAGGGATGTACTCAGGATGTGCTCAGGGATGTACTCAGGATGTGCTCAGGGATGTGCTCAGAGATGTACTCAGGATGTGCTCAGGGATGTACTCAGGATGTGCTCAGGGATGTGCTCAGGGATGTGCTCAGGGATGTGACCAGGGATGTGACCAGGGATGTGCCCAGGGATGTGCCCAGTGCTCAAGGATGTGCCCAGGGATGTACTCAGGATGTGCTCAGGGATGTACTCAGGATGTGCTCAGGGATGTGCTCAGGGATGTACTCAGGATGTGCTCAGGGATGTACTCAGGATGTGCTCAGGGATGTACTCAGGATGTGACCAGGGATGTGCTCAGGGATGTGCTCAGGGATGTGCTCAGGGATGTGACCAGGGATGTGCTCAGGGATGTGCTCAGGGATGTGCCCAGTGCCCAGGGATGTGTCCAGGGATGTGCTCAGGGATGTGACCAGAGATGTGCTCAGGGATGTGCTCAGGGATGTGACCAGGGATGTGCTCAGGGATGTGCTCAGGGATGTGCTCAGGGATGTGCTCAGGGATGTGACCAGGGATGTGCTCAGGGATGTGCTCAGGGATGTGCCCAGTGCCCAGGGATGTGTCCAGGGATGTGCTCAGGGATGTGACCAGAGATGTGCTCAGGGATGTGCTCAGGGATGTGACCAGGGATGTGCTCAGGGATGTGCTCAGGGATGTGCCCAGGGATGTGACCAGGGATGTGCCCAGGGATGTACTCAGGATGTGCTCTGGGATGTGCCCAGGGATGTGACCAGGGATGTGCTCAGGGATGTGCTCAGGGATGTGCTCAAGGCCCTGAGCATCCTTCGGAATTCATTCAATGTCAGGAGATTGGGTGAGTTGATATAAAAGTCAATAACGGCGCGTGCCTGAAGTGGAACTTAAGCTCAGGGCTGAAAACACTTTGAAAAGCACTGGCCACAATTAAGCACTTAATCAGGAGAGAGCTGCAATTTTCTGAGGCTCTGAGCACAGAAATCACGAAGTACAGATCCAGAGATATGAAGGAAAATGTCTCTTCGGCAATTAAGACTCATTCTGCTCAGAGGCTGGAAATGGTATCACTGAATGACTTTTGTTGCACAGTTTATACACTGAATTATCAGAAACGTAAAGCATTGTGCCTAAAATGCCACTTGAGGAGTAAAACTGCTTCTCTTGTGCAACTGTTACTCTGTGAATTGGCTCCTGCTTTCCCTTCTTTAAAATAACAGTGGAAATTGTCTCTTTCTCCTCCCCCAGGAAATGAGGTGCTGGATGAAAGACCCAGGCAAGCATTCCAAGGATAAGAGGCTTTCCAGGCAGATCTCTGGAAAATGTGCCCCACAGCCGAGGTACAGAGCACCTGAGGAAGGTGCTGGTCCCACAGGACATACTGGGGTACCTGCCCTGCTGATTCTGGGAGTCTGGGGCTGGTTCATTCTCTCTGCTTCACCCAGCAGGTGGATGTGGGTTGGTGTGGGTTGGTGTGGTTGGTGTGGGTTGGTGTGGGTGGTGTGGGTTGGTGTGGGTTGGTGTGGGTTGCTGTGGGTTGCTGTGGGTTGCTGTGGTTGGTGTGGGTTGGTGTGGGTGGTGTGGGTTGGTGTGGGTTGCTGTGGGTTGCTGTGGGTTGCTGTGGGTTGCTGTGGTTGGTGTGGGTTGGTGTGGGTGGTGTGGGTTGGTGTGGGTTGCTGTGGTTGGTGTGGGTTGGTGTGGGTTGGTGTGGGTTGCTGTGGTTGGTGTGGGTGGGTGTGGGTGGGTGTGGGTTGGTGTGGGTTGGTGTGGGTTGCTGTGGTTGGTGTGGGTGGGTGTGGGTTGGTGTGGGTTGCTGTAGTTGGTGTGGGTGGGCGTGGGTTGGTGTAGGTGGGTGTGGGTTGGTGTGGTTGGTGTGGTTGGTGTGGGTTGGTGTGGGTTGCTGTGGTTGGTGTGGTTGGTGTGGGTGGGTGTGGGTTGCTGTGGGTTGCTGTGGTTGGTGTGGTTGGTGTGGGTGGGTGTGGGTTGCTGTGGGTTGCTGTGGTTGGTGTGGGTGTGGGTTGGTGTGGTTGCTGTGGGTTGCTGTGGTTGGTGTGGGTGTGGGTTGGTGTGGGTGGTGTGGGTTGGTGTGGGTTGGTGTGGGTTAGTTCAGGTTGATGTTCTCCCCGCCCCAGTTGTTCCCTGCCAGGGGAGCTGTTCCATGCCTGAACTGTCAGTCCCAGCCCTGTGTCTGTCTCTGCTCTCACCCTCTGCAGCCCCAGAGTGTTCGCAGCAGATCTGTGGGAAGCCCTTGGTGCTGAGCCTGCTGCTCTCTCTGCCTGTTGCACACTCCATTACAGACAATGTTGTCAAGGTTTCTTGCTGATATTTTATTTTTTATTAAATCTGTGACTTGTCAGAACTCCTTGTTACTTCTCCAAATGCCAATAAACATGAAGCCAATCTCCACCAGTGGGGCTTATCTTCCTTAGAGAACCTGATTCAGTGTCTCCTGAAGTCAGAGTGAGTCTTTCCTCTGCTTCCAGTGGATTTCAAGTCAAGCTCTTCTTTAGGCTGAGCTGGCAGGTGCTGGCTCTGAATGGGCTCTAAGTGTTGTACACTGAGCACGATGGGATCCTGGTTCATCTCAAGTTCCACGAGAGCTCTCCTAACAGTGCTGGTGAAGTCATCCCACATAAATTCAGATGAAACCCTTGTATCACACCACATTGTATCTTGGTTTGAAGGGACATGGACAAAACCAGGATTACTGTGACTGCAATTACCTCTGAGAGCTGTGTGGGTTTGTGTGGGTGGTTTGGGAGGTGGGAGAGGGCTGGAGGGGTCTGCTTTGTTTCTTAAAGACTGATAATATTGATCAGCAGTGTGGCAAACCACAGAGCTGAAACATTTTTAGTCCCTCCACTCTGGTGTTCGTTCCCAAAGGTCCATAAAGAAGCACTAACACAGCCAGTGGAGGAGTTAAGGGTGGCTTTTATCCTCTGCTGACTAACACACTGCAGCCAGATGGAATGGAATAAATCTCTCCTCACACACAACCAAGCCAAAACAAATATTATGCAATGATTAAGTGGCAACCCAAACAGAAGCAGGCGTCCTGTGGGCTGAAACAGGAAGTCTTGGGTTACAAAACTCAAGATATGTGAATTTAATTTGATTATATATTTGATGACTATCTGGAGTGGCCCATGAATAATTGATGAAAAGTAGAAAAACTGCTGTTTGCCTTTAAAATCAAGCTGAAGAAAGTAGAAGCTGAGTGTTTAGGAGCGTAATTACTGTTTGCATGGGTCACATGGGTGGTCCCCACTGTGCCTGGAGGTGACCACCAGCAAATGTGGAATTCTCCCTTTCTGGCTGCATTAGTGGTTTTGCATCAAGTGAGGAGGAGAAACAGCAAAGTCCTTCAGCTCCTCTGTGGCTAAGCTGGAGCAGGAACCTTCTGGAACCCAGGTAGGTGCTGTTTTCTGCCTTTAAGTGATGCAGAGTGTGAGCAGAGTCTGCCACTGGGACTAAACTTTGGGTTGGAAAAAACCTCCAAGGTCATCAAGTGGCACCCCTTGGCTTTGCAGCTCCAGGTGACTCCCCAGAAGATGCAACAACCTGAACTTGATTGTTGGTGCCACTGAAACCCAGGTCCTTGCCACTCCTTTCCAACGGGCAGAGGACAGGGGTGGGTTGGATTTTAGGAGGAAATCCTTGGCTGTGGGAGCAGTGAGGCATTGGCAGAGATGGTCCAGGTGCTCCAATCCTCACTCACCAAGGAAGGGGCTAATGCAAAGGTTTGCCTGACAGGGACTCCTTGTTATTGTATGGAGATAAATGTAAAAGAGATAAGATGGGTAAACATTCCCCAAGTAAAATAATGATAAAACTTTGCTTTGCCTGAGCACTGGAAGGAGCACAATAACCAAAGGCACGAGGGAAGGGAGAAAGCTTTAAGTACTTCAGGAATTTGTCATTAATTATATGGAGTGTTCCAGAAGTGTGACCTGTGCAGGTGTGTGGAGAAGGGAATGTGTTTGCTCTTGGCTGAAGGGAGTGTCAGACTCCATGGGCTCTGATGGGGACTCCAACATCCACGTGCTGCAGATCTGCCCCCAGCTGCCTCCAAGGGACATGGGACAGAGTGGGGAACAAAAGCCTGTCTTTAGAATACTTTGAAGTTCTTAACCCAGATGCAAAGCACAGATAGAAACGAAACAGCAGCCTGAGGATCTTAGTTAAAAACCAAAGGGAATGGACTAGTTGTGGGAAACAGCCTCACCTTGTTCACTGACAGGTTTAACTTTGGTTCCAGCCAGAGGTTAACAGTGATTACTCTTGGGTTCCTATTTAAATACTTCCACAATGGTATAATAGCCAATTGGAAAGTCTGGACTAATTTAGGCTGTTTTTATGACAGTGGTAAAAAAAATTATATGTTAGGCCAGATGGCTCAAAACATGTCACTGAGTTGATTTACTCCTTTACAGATGCTGGGTTATCCAGGGAAAAAAAAACCCAAATATTTTCAAAGTTTTCCAAGGCAAACGGGTCCTTTAATGAGGTTAAGTCGTGCCCCTGGACCTCAATGGGATTGGGATAAACTGGAGGTGGGCCCACACACACCAGTGTAGATGCAGCTTGGTGTTCACATGCAATTTCCCAGAGCTGATGGCAGTGGGTGTCCCCACCACCCCCTCAGCCTGTCTAGGGGGCTGAGGATGCAGTTTGGTGGGAGATGCTGGGGGTTGGATCCTGGCAGGCTGGAGCACATGGTGTGAAAGGGGGAGGGAGCTGGGAGAGTGTCCCCTCGGTCTGGGCTCATCTCTGGACTCACCAGTGATTCCTTTCCCTTCCTCACTGTCAGTGTGGTGGTCGTGGCTCTGATGAGCAGCCACTGCCTCTCTCCATCGGGGAGATTCTGAATTCCACAGGGATTTAAGTGGTGTGTGCTGAGTTCTGCAGACACCTCAGCAAAGGTGATGCCTCATTCCACCTCTGGGGCAGAGCAAGGCTGGCTCAGAAGTCACTTGTTCAGTGTAAAATGGTCCCCAGGGATCACCCCATGAGCTGTGCCTTCCACCTGGCTCTGTTCTTAGGGCTGCTGTGGGGTTTGGAGAATATACCTGGGGAAAGGACCTCAACGGTCACCTCTCTGCAGCTTTCTCTGAAGGCACATCTGTCAGGCTGATTCCTACCATGTTCCCTGAATTAATCACATCTCTGCTCCTGTGTAGGCTGTGCCAGGAAAGCTGCAGCACCCACCGGACTTCCTGAGACTCTGAAGTGACTGTGGAAGTGTAAAGGGGAGGAGGAGGCAAAAGCAAACCCATCAGCCACGTGTGCCTTGAGCTTCTTGATGCACCAGAGCCCTGCCTGGGGAGGGGCTGCACCAAACAGGGCTGGGGACTGGTTTTACCCTGTGAGATGTGCGGCCAAGTCACTCTTTGTGCTGTGTCTGCAAAAAGAGACTGGACATGAAGATATGAAGGATTTAAGGCCATTTTTATCAAAAGTTTATTGAGGCTGAATCACTTGGTCTGATCTTGGATAAAGAATCACGTGTGTTTTTGTCTTTCTCAGGAGTTGGTGGTTCTCAGGCTTTTGTGGGACCACTTTAAACTGAAGAGGAGGGAAATAATGTCTGAATAAGAAAACAACTTCACAACTGGAGCAGTTTTCCAGGGATTTTTTTAAGACTCTTGGACAACTGGAGATGAACTTTTTTTCCTTCAGACACCTCTTTCCTTCAAGACATTTGGAATACATCCCACAGGCTGTGGGGAGAGAACTACTCCATCCCCGCACATCAGAAGGCACAATCACTTTCCAGAACTGTTTTTTTTTCTCTGAAATAGTTGAGACTGTTCAGCCAGATCCAAGCTGAGGCAGTGACAGCATGATTTGACACAATTTATTCTGAGCAGCTTTGCTTGCAGTTTTTATCTCCCAGATAACTTTCTCCCTGAAATGGTGCTAAATCCCATGAAATGCAGCAGATCCCCAGACAGGATCAAGGGACTCTGTTTGTTTAAGTGCATCTGTAACAATTCAAGACAGGTTTGTCTTGGGTTTTTCCAACAGACCTTGCATGTTTTCTGTTGAGAGTATGGACACTATTCCTAGCAGTTAAATCCCAAATATGTAAGTGGAACTTGGGACCATCACATGCACCCCACTCAAACTGCTCAAAGCTCTGTATGAACCAATAAAATATGTTAAGACAGAGTTTGATTTTTGTGGCTGTGAGACTTGTGGAGCCTGTGGGAGGGAAGGATGCTGCATCCAAACTACAACCCTCTCTGCAGGCTTAAATTCATTTTTTTCCCAACTAAATGTTTGTCCTTTGCACCTGGAGCATCTCAGGTGCTCTGAGTCTGCTGGTCATTCAAGTATGGGGAGGGAGGGGGGCAGAGTGATGACCTGTGCCAGCCATGGGAGGGAGGGAGAGAGGAAGGACTTGCTGCCTCAAAGGGCTGTGGGGGAGCTGAAGTTGTGGGTCTCTGCTCTGAACCCCTCTGGGCCAGCTGGAGTGGGCAGCACGAGGAATCCTTTGAGCCAGGGAGGTGGGAACTGGGTGGCCTTTAAAGTCCCTTCCAACCCAAACCAGTCTGTGAGTTCATGATTCTCTGACTCTCTATGTAAATATCATTAATTAATGATACTGTGGAAAAGGCAATAAATTCACCGTCATTGGGTGGTGAATGAAAGTCTTGTTGTTTACAGAATTAAACACAACATCTAGTGGTGCTTCTCTTGGTGAGAGATAAGCACAAAGCCTGCGAGGAAAATCACAACTTTCTGGGGCTAGAAATGGTTTCTTTTTCTTTTCTTTTTTTTTTCCTCCTGGGAAAAAATTGGGGATCCCCATTCTGGGAGCCAAAATTGAATTTGGAAGGTGCTTGTTGTGCTACACCCAGAGAACAGCAGTTCCTCACCTCTGTCCCATGGGCTGTTTTTTATATAAAATGTGAGTATTAACAATCTTTTAAAGCTTTTTTTTTTTGGTAACAAGATGATTGCAGAGGGAGGAAAAGCTCAGCTGAGCGTCGCTGGGGCTCTCACACATCATTGGGCTGGGCTGGTGTGGGGGACCTGCCAAAGGCACAGCAAGGGCAGCCCGAGGTGACCTTTGGGTTTCCCTGAAGCACTTTGGAGCTGGGGCATTCCAAAAAAGGGCTGTCCTGAGGCACCTGCCTGCTGTGCTCAAGTGCCTTGTTCCCTCTGGCCACCTGGAGTGTCGGTGTCCCCTGTGTCCTCCGCAGCAGAGAGGCAGCTGGCACTGTCCCCAGCTGTCAGCACTGGCTTTGTGAGTGGGGGAGAGGAGATGGAGCGCTGGGAGGAAGCTGTGGGTGCTCTGCCCCATCATCTCCAGCTGTCTGAGATTCAGTGCTGTCCTCTGGCCGCTTTGTTTGTTCTTCTGATGTGGCTGATCCTCGTGATGATGTGAAACAGGTGACTGCTCAGCCCCAGCCCCTGCCTAGGACAGGAGAGGCACTGCCTGCCCAAAAGGTGGGTCTGAGGGCTTGGGGGGCTGCAGGGGGCAGGAGGGGTGGCAGTGCCACCAGCGTGGGCAGCAGGAGTCCCCGCTTCCGCGGTGTCCTGCCACGCAGAAGGCTTGGGGACAGGTGTCTTCCGTCCCTGAGCTCTGTGCTGTATTTCCCAGCGGTGTCTCAGGACGTCTAAAGACGCTCCTCCTTCAGCGGGGTGAGGTGGGGGGTCTGTGGCTGTCCATTGACCCCGAGGTGCTTCCCACCCACCCTGCCAGTCCATCCCTGCTGTCCGTGGCACCGGGCGGTGTGAGGGCCCCATCCCCGGGGGGGAGCAGGGGATGGCGCGGGGGTCCCGAGGGACGTCCCCGACGGCGCGTCCCTTATCCAGCAGCGCCGCCGCGCGGCCGTCACGGCGGGAGCGGCGCGGGCATCGGGGATCGGTGCCCACCGCCCACCGTCTCTGCTCCGCCGGGTTCCCCCCCTCGCCGCTCCCCGGGGGGCGCGGAGGGGCAGCGGAGCCTCCGCCCCGTGCTCCGCCGGGCTGCGCGGGGTTCTGCTGCCTCCCTGCGGCCGCACCGCGGGGAGCGGGGCGTGTAAAACCCGGCCCTCGCTCAGGGAGCAATAAAAAAATAAACCACAGCGCTCCACTGATGGCAAGAAGCCCCTCGAGTGGTGCCTTTTCGGGGAGATTGGGGAGGGGCTGTTTGCGGGGATAACGCGGGGGAGCAACGCGCTCCCGCAGCCACAAGTGCAAATATCCTGAAATACGGCCCAGGGTCGTGTCTCGGCGCTTCAGCCCCGCCGCGGGGGCGGTCCCCGGTGCCTCCCCCGGCTCCTTAATAAACACCGCCGAGAACTGCCCTCATACTCGGTAAATATTGGCTTAGCTTCCCATTGACCGGCTCCTTGAACAGCCCCGAAAAATCCACACCGGTCCCCGACTAAGCCCAACAGTCAATAGGTGAAGAGAGGAAGTTATTGCGGGGCTTAAGGGGCTCCCTGCCCATCACCGGGTACGGGGGCGCCCCGCAGTTCCGGCCTGCGGGGGCGGCTGGGAGGAGAAAACCGGGAAAACTGGGGGGAAAAGGGGAAGGCAGCGGGGCCTGAAGCCCGGGCTGAGCGTGTCCCCGCCCGCCTGCGCCCCAAATCGCGATGCGCGTCGCGATCCACTCCCGACGGGCTACCCTGGCGAGGAGAAGGGCTCACCGGGGCTCGGGGGTTTCGCCGGGGATGTCGGAGGTGTCGAGGGGACGGACCCCCCAACTGAAGCCTTGTCCCAGCTCGGGGGGTCCGCTCTGCCGCCCGCTCAGCCCCGCAGGGACCCCGCGCAGCGCTGCGGGTCCCCCCCTGTGCCCGGGGCGCGGGAAACGCCGAGGGTGGCGGAGTTAGGGGGGTCCTCCCCACTTTTTTTCAGTTTGCCCCCAGTTTTCCCCTTTTCCCCGTTACTTTTCCTCTTTTAACTTTTTATCTTTTTTTCTTTCTTGTTCATTTTCCTTTTTTTTAATGTTTTGTTATTTTTTCTTTTTCTTTTAAATTAATTTTTCTTGTTCCCTTTTGCCTTCATTTTTCTTCTTTTCTTTTTCGTTATTTCTTTTTCCCTTTTCCTCTCGTTTTCTTTTTTCTCTCTTCTTTTTCCTTTTTTTTCAAATGCCTTTTTTTCCTTTTTTGTTTTTCCTTTTTTTATTTTCTTTTTCCTTTTTTCTTTTTCCTTTTTTATTTTCTTTTTCCTTTTTTCTTTTTCCTTTTTTTCTTTTTCCTTTTTTCTTTTTCCTTTCTTCTCGTTACATCTTCCTTTTTTCTCTTTTCTTTTTTCTTTTTTTTCTTATTTTCCTTTTCTGCCCCATTTTTCTTTTTTCTTCTTTTTTCCTCCTTTTTGTTAATTTTCCCCCTTTTATTTTTCCTTCTCTCCCCCCCACCTTCTTCCCCTCCTTTTTCCTTTTTAATTTCGCCCTCCCCGTGTCTCTCTCCCTCCCTCCCTCCCTCGGCCGGCCCGCCTTGCACAACCAGGAGCTCGGACAAGAAAGGGCCGTTTCTCCGGGGGGCAGCGGGACGTGCCAGCCGGTACGGCCGGGCCGCGCCGGGAGGCGGCAGCTGCAGCCCGGCCCTCCCTCAATGCCGCCTTGTTCTGCCCCGGGCTCCGCGAGGCAGCGCGGCCGCTCAGCGCGGCTCCGCGGGCTCCTGCGGGGGGATGCGCCGGGGCTTGGGGGGGGGAATTTCCTGTGAAATGAGAGAGAAACTTGTCAGCGGGGAGCGGGAGAAGAGGAGAGTCTCTGTTGGCCTTCAAAGAGAGGAGAGAGGGAGGGAAGAGAGCGGAATTCTTTCTCCTTGCGTCCCCCCTTCTTTTTTTTTCTTTCCTTTTTTTTTTTCCAGAATAGATATAGCACGAATTTTTAATTCGCCTCCCTTTCACAGACAACAATGCTGGGTTTGAAAGCTGGGCACAATTTGGGTTTTGTGAGGGGTCCCCGGCCCAGCTGGCCATATGGAATACAACATGTAGAACATGCCGAACAATGAGCGCGAGTGACAGCCCGAACAAAACGCGGAGGACACTGCTCCCTGACTCCGCGCTCCGCATCAATGCCGTGCCCCAAAACCAGGCGTGGGGGGCAGGCGAAGGGAGGGAAGGCACAGCGAGGCCGGGCCCCCCTCCCGGACTGTCTCTCCCGTTTTTTCCCGGGTCCTTTGGCTCCTTTGGCTCCGGCTCGTTAATATGCACGCCTCTAACATGCTCACCTCCCTGCCTCCCCCATTGTGCTGCTCTCTGAAGTCTACTGTATATTGTGCAAAGATAGACTGGCCCGGCAGCATGGGAGATATAAGGCCACGGAGGTTAGGGCCACACAACTGGTTTGATAGACTCAACAGAGCCCGAGGGGAGTGGAAAAAAGAAAAAGAAAAGTGCGGGGGGAAAAGAAAGAAAAATAAAAAATGAATGGGAAATATATTAAAAGTGGAAAACAAAATTAAGAAGAAAAATAGTGATAATTTTCCTTCTCTCCGCTCCTGGCTCGCAGGCTGGGCTTGGAGAAGTGAAAACCAGCACTTGTCCGTGTGTCCCCCGTGGGTCCGGGACTCCAGAGGAGCCTCCCCCGCGCTGGGAAGCGGCTGCCCCGGGGAACGGCCGTGACTGCTCCGCCGGTGCTTGGAGACTGGGTGGGTTGGGAATGGGAGGCTGGAGAAGGGGGAACGGGAAAAGCGGGGAGGAAAAAATGGTGAGAAAAAGGGGAAAAACCAAGTGCGGCGCGGAGGCTGCTCGAGGGATCCGTGGCCGGCGGACGCTGCGCCGGGGCGGAGAATCGCGCAGGGAGCGGCGGGGCCGCAGTGCTGAGGGCCGGGATGCTACGGGATCCAGAGTGCTGCCAGGCCGGACTGCTGCGGGCCGGGATTTTGCAGGAGAGGGATGCTGCGGGGACGGTGCCGATCGTCGCTTTGGCGTTGAACTGCCCCGTCGCGGCCGAGCTCAGCCCCGCGGGACGGGACGGGCGCTGCCCCGGCCCCAAGGATCCGGACAAAAGCTTGTTTGGTTTTGTTTTCGCTTTTTAAAAGCATCTTTACCAGCCTAAAAGCCTCAGGGGAGGGCGGGGGATCCCAAAGCTCTGCCCTCACCCGCTTCGAGCCCGGGCTGCGCCTGCCCGGCCCCGGCCGGTCTCGGTCCCTGTTACGCTCCGGCCGAGCTGCCCAGCCCCGCCTCGCCCCGCTCTTCTCCCCTCTCCCCCTTCGCCGTTTTTTGGAGGGGTTCTCCCGGGGTTAACCCTTTCCCCCGCTCTGTCCGAGCCGCCGGCGCATCCCCGAGGGTTGACCCCGAAGTTTCCGCGCTCCCTCCCGTTCACAGTGCCCCCAACCCGAGGAGGGGCCGCCGAGGTGATGCTGGTACCCAAACCTCAGCAGCGCGGGGGGTGCACTGAAGTGTAGAAGGGCACAATCACAGAGATGAAATACGAAAATATAAATCCTTCCCGCTCCCGTTATTCGCCAGCGGCTAAAGCCGCCTGACCCCACAGAAAAACCGCTTTCCCCAGGAAAAATAAAAAGAACAAGAAAGAAAAAAAGAAAAATAAATTGAGTGGGTGGAGGGGGGTCCGTGGGGCCCTGCTCGATCGAGTCTCCCGTGGGGGCCCGGCAGGCCCCACGCAGGGCTGAGCCGGGGGATGCAGGGAGGCGGCCGCGATTGCAACGAGAAGTCGAACAAAATTGTTCCGTCCTTGTTATCCGTTCTTTCTCTATTATTTTTTTTCTTGAAACACAGATTAAAAGAAAAATAAAATCCGTATTAAATCTCCATGAGCTCGGGCTGGTGCACAACGAGCCGCGCTCCGGGCGGGGAGGGTTTCACCGGGTCTTTTTCCTCTGCTCGGGAATAGTTGAGACAAGCCGCAAACAGGAGAAAGCAGAATGACCGCCCCGGCTGCGGCTCTCGGCAGCGGCAATCACAACGAGGTGGAAAAACGGGCCCGTTAGCCGCTGTCGGGGCCGCAAACTGTGCTCGAAAGGGAGCGATGGAGCTGCCCGTCCTGGGGTGCCCCGCTCGGCGGCCACACCCCGGTTCCTCACAAAATCACAGGAGCAACGGGGGGGTTTTATTCTTTATTTTTTTTTTTAATTCTGACCGTGTCCCCCCCCTTCCTCTTTTATTTTAGTTGTAGGTAGACAGGACCACTCTGAATGGCGCAAAAAATTTCTGTAAACAATGACGCACAAAAAACACCTCCCCTCCCTTCCCCCCCGCCTCCCCCCGAAATGAAACCGAGCCCCCCCCAAAAAATGGAGGGGAAAAGAAACGGCAGAGGGAAAAAAACCATAATAATAATAATAATAGCAATAATAATAATAATAGCAATAATAATAATAATAATAGCGTTTCCCTCTCCATTCCTTCCCCCGCAGTTTCGATGTTTATTTTTGGAGCATCAGTCTGTCTCCTCCTCTCTCTGTCTTAATTTTTTTTGTTTTTTCCTCCTCCTTTTGGGTATGTGTGCGTGTGGGGGAAGCGTGTGCGGGTGTGCGCGCTCCCCGGCACAGCCTTCACCAAGTCCATTGCTGAGCCTGTACCAAATGGTGTGCTGTGGGGTACTGGGGGTTGCTGGTCGCGCTGTACTGGGCGTTGTATTGCATATGCTGTAGAGACTGGGCGCTATAGGCGGAGAAGGGGATTCCCGTCTGGAAAGTTGCGGCTGCCAAGTCCTGAGCTTTGAGCGTGTGGCAGGGCTTGCCGTCCCTGACTAAGACCGGCACGGCCACCCGCCGCGGGGAGGGAAGAGGAGTCACTTCCATACCTTTCTCGGCCCGGGCCCGCTTCATCTTGTAGCGATGGTTCTGGAACCAGATCTTCACCTGGGTGGGGGTGAGGCGGATCAGGCTGGCCAGGTGCTCCCGCTCGGGAGCCGACAGGTACCGCTGCTGCCGGAACCGCCGTTCCAGCTCGTAGGTCTGGGCCTTGGAGAAGAGCACCCTCCTCTTCCTCTTCTTCCCCGCGTCCCCGCCGCCCGCCGCTTCCTTCTCGTTGTCGGGCGACTCGTCTGCCGACGGTTCCGGTGACTTGGCGGAGGGGTCCTGGCCGCCTCCGCCCGCCGCCAGCCCGTGCACTGCGGAGAGTCCGCGCTTGTCAGGGTGGGGACGGGGCGGGAGGACCCTCCGCCGCCCCCCGCATCCCTCTGCCGCCCTCGCGAACCTCCCGGCCGTGGCGGGGATGGAGGCACCGGCCGGGGCTCGGCCAGCCGTGGAGAGAGGCAAATCCGCCCCCCATCTCCCCCTCATCATCCCCCATCGCCCCCCAACACCCGCCCCGCCGCCGGGGGCAGCTGGAAGTGGAGCTGCCCAGTCCGTCAGGGTGGCACCGGCCAAGGCGAGAGGCAACTCCCCATCTACCCCATAATCACTGCGCATCCACCCTGCATTCATCGCCCGTCACCTCCCAGGGCCCCCCGTGCCCTCCCCCGGCCCCCGGTCTTCGCTGCCCCGTCCCCCGCTACTCACAGGAGTACTGGATGCCCTCGGCGCTCGCCAGCCAGCGCGTGTAGGGATTATCGCTGTTATCATAGAAAGGGCTCTTCAAAGGCAGCGTCGGAACAGTGTCCAAGGGGGTTTGTCCCAAAACTCCCGCTTTCCTGGGCGGCTCGGGCGCCTCGCTCTCCTCCTCGCCGCCCTCCGCCGAGCCGTCCTCATCGTTGGTGTCGGGGAGGTCCAAAATGTCCTTCACCGAGAAGCCCGTCTTTGTGTTGGTTAGAGACATGATCCGGCCAAATTTCGGCTGGGAAAGTTGGAGCCGCAGCTTGGCCGAGCGTCACGGGTGGGCACGCACACGCGGAGCGGCGACAACGACACCGCGCAGGGACACGGGGAGCGCGGGCGGCACGCGTGGAGATGGGGAAAAAATAGAATAATACGGATTTACAGAAAAATAAGCGCAGGGGGTTGTGCGAGAGAAGCAGCCGCAGCGGTGGGTCTCTGCGGTGATGGTTGTTCTGCCACGGGGGAAAATTCCGAGAGCGGGAGCAGCAGCTGGCTTCGGGAATAGTTTGTAACTCCAGGGGAAAAGGGGGAAGAGACGCCAAAAAAAAAAAAAAAAGAGAAAAGAAAAAAAAAAGAAAAAAAAGATCACTTCTGGATCTTGTTCAGCCGCGCCGAACCCGCGCCTGCCGCTGGAAAATCCCGAGCCATTGCTGGAGCGAGGAGTCCATATAAGGCTGGTCCCCACACATGAACCTGCCGAGAGGAAGGAGAAAAAAACCTACATTAAACCCAGGAAAGGTTGGCCACGTGTGGGCGGGTCTTAGAAGTCAAGTGGATGAAGACAGTGTTTGCAGATGTGAAATTGCGGGTTTTGGGCGAGCTCCGAGCTTCCACCATTGGTGATGAGTGGTATAACGTGTCAGTTAATTACCGGCGTGGGGAGGGCCCTTCGCGCGGGTGTGTGCGCGTGTGGCAACGGGAGGGAGGGAGGGAAGGAGGGGGCGACTTCCCTTCTTTTTTTAAGGACAGTATTTACATACAAAGAGCTTCGCACCAGCCCGACACTTCGCGCACTCCAAAGTGTGCTTTCCTCCGACTGAGGAAAAAAAAATAATTCTGCTGGAGACTACTCCCACCCCCCCAACCCGCGCATCCTGCGCGCTCCGCACCCCCGCGGGCAGAGTTTCCGCGCGGGGACGCGCTCCCGGCCCCGCGCGGGACCGAGGCGGCTCAGATGGCAAGAGCCCAACTTATCTAACCCGCCTAGGTCAATATTTTGGTTGGGGCTTAAGGATGAGCGCTGGAAATTAAACAGCGAGTAATTGATTCTAGTTTGCTCCGAAATTAACCGAACTGGCAAAATGCGATCGTCAGGCGCGACCCGGGGAGATCCGAGAGGTGATTACTGGGGGGGTGTGTGTGTGTGTGTGTGTTTATTTGAGGAGGTCTCATTGATTTTGCCTCCTTCTTCCAGGGGAATAAATCCAGCCCGTTTTTAGATAATTCGATGGGTTGGAGCCCGATAGACTCTCATATACGACTGATTTTTTTTTCTTTGCTATATTTTGTCTTTGTTTTTCAGGACCTGGGTAAGGAAGGAGGGGGGCCAAGAAAGGATTTCTTCCCCAGGTGTCACACACACACACACCCGCACACGGCTCCGGCACCGCAGACCCCTCAGCGTGTCCGGCCGCGGGTCCCGGCGCCGCGGGGGTTCCCCCTGCCCGCCGCGAGGTGCAGGACCCTTCGCACCCTCCCCCAACTTCTATCTGTCTGCCACCAACTTTTATTTTCGTTTTCTTTCTTCTCCCTTTTTCTGCACCCGCCGAGGAACCTTGGCCGTGCGCATTCCCGCCGGGCACGGCCCGGACCGCCTTCCTTTTCCCTGTCTCCTTCCTTCCCTCTCCATCCCTTTCCCTATCTTTTTCCCTTTCCCTTGCCTTTCTTTTTCCCTTTCCCTGTCCCTTCCCCGAACGCCCCGCCGCTGGACCCCGGCCTGGGACGCGCCTGTGTACGCGGGGATGATGGAAATGTGCGGGGTGGATGGGGAGGATTTGTACAATCTGGGAAGGTGCTTCCCACCACCACTCTCGTTTCTGGGAAAGAAAAGTTGCCCGAGTTTCTCTTCCAGGGGGAAGGAGCCGTAACGCGGCTGGCGGTGCTGAGAAGACGATCCCTCAGTCATCCTTCTCTGCGCCCATCAATGGATTCGCACCTTCCCCTTCTCTCCCTCGTCGCTCCCCCCATCTTTCCTCCCCCAGCCCCCAGCCTGCCTCCCATAAAGTATGTGATGTGGCTGACAATGCCCAGGGATTTTTCTCCCCCTCTTTTTTTTTTTTTTTTTTTTTTTTTTTTTAAGCGAGCCCCTGCGCGCATCCTGGGTGGTCGGCCCCGCGCAAACACAAATACAACCCGACGGCTAAGCTGGGGACAATGTCCGCAATGTAGACAAATGTCCGGCTCCTGTTGGAACCCTTTGTCTCGGCGCAGTTTTTGCATTTATTTCAGTGGCGAAATAATACGTGATTGACGCCCTCTTTCAGCACGCCCTAACTGTTGGGAATAAATCTGAGGTTGTTCCTAGTTGTCATGGTATTCAACCGCACTCAATGGCTATCTCTTCATCCATTGCGGAGTCCTTCTCGATATCGAGGGAACCCCTTCGGGCGAGCCCCCGCTTCCCGCCTCCCCTTCCCAGCGCACAGGGCAAATACAGCCAATTCCCAGCAAATCTTGGGGGTACCGATGGGTTCATTCAGGGCCCCAGTTGGGACAGGATGGGGTTTAATTGCACCAAGGGGAAAAAAAGAGCAAGGATAACAGTGACAATCGCGATAGCGGCGGGACGGAGAATCCCGACAGAAGCAAAGCCTGGGAAGGGACGGGCAGAGCATCTCGGCGGCAGCGGGGGCCGCCCGGACTTTAAATAATGGCAATAATAATAACGATAATAATGATAAACATCTCCCCATCCAAACCCGAACAGACGCGCAAACGCCACGACACGGGCAGAGGGTCCCACAGACCCTTCGCGACGTGGGGCCCGAGCGTGGCGGGAGCGGGACACGCCCAGGGGAGGAGGCCGGACACAGCCCAAGGGGCTCGCGGCCCCCTCCCCACGAGCGAACATCGCTGTACACCGAGGGACGGTCCCGGGACACCGTGACGTCACCGGCGGGGGATGACGTAAGAGCCCTTCGACGTCAGGAGGGGTCGTGGGGCCGGGACTCAGCCCCGCACCACCCGCACCCGCAGCCACGCTGCGTGGGGGGGAAAGCCGACGGCGGCCCGACGGCTGTCGCGTTAGAGCCGGGGGGCTTCTGCCGCCACCCTTCATACCTTCCTCGCCCTCAGCACCCGCTGGGCGCGCACTCGCCGCTCCGCCCGCACTCCGCGCCCGCCCGGCTGCCCCACGCGTGGAGCGAGGGGTGGCAGGGCAGGAGGGGCCTGAGGCGGTTCGGGGGGGCCCTCCCGACGCTCTCCCTCGGGCAATCACCCCGACGGGGCTGTTTGCAACGGCCCACGAAGGGCCGTGGGGCGTGAATATGGGCTAAGTGGTGGCACAAGTGGCTCTGCCCACGGAGGCTGTTTCCCTGTTTGCGCTCACAGGTGGCTCCAACACCCGCCACTTTCCTCCCTGCCCCACGGGCTGCGTGGGGAGAGGCCTCCTCGCCCCACTGCCACGTGCGGGGCGTTAGCGGCATTAACGCTTAATTTAATAATTTTTAAGAGAGAGGAAGAGGCACTCGGTGGGGATGCGAGAGGGAAGAGGCCTCCCGAGGCGCTCTGCACTGCTGCCGTGCCCGGGTCACGCGTGGGCTCCGCGGCTGCGGATCCGCCAAGCGAGAAGCAAAGCGGGCAGTGCGGGGTCACCCAGCGGGGCTGGCCAGGCCACGAGCGGCCCGTGGGTTGCCTTTTTAAGCGGTTTCATCGCCTTTCTCTTCCCGTTCGCGGCCTGAGGGTCTCGCTCCTCGCACAGCGCCGGGTCTCCCGCTCTGCTTTTAGTCATTGACACCCCGACTGCAATTCCTTCTCTGCCAAGCGATACCCCCCACACGTATTATATATAATACAATATAATACGCAGTATTATAAAGCATAATATTATATAATGCATATACAAGCGGGTGTTCGGCGGGAGCCTGCCGCTCTCCCTCCCTTCTCTGCCGGCAGCGACTCTGCACCGCAGCTCCGGGAACAGCCGAGAAGTGGATCAGTGTATTGTTTGATGAGCCCAAAGGTGTGAGATAATGTTTTGCCTTCCCTCCGGCCCACAAACAAACAAACCGAGCAGTGCTGCACCTTTGCCGCTCGGCCCGGATTAGCGAAGCCCACACAAAGCCTTTGTTAGGGGACAGGTTGATTTTATCTCTTAGAAAGAGATCCACTTGGAGTGAATAGGGAAAGGGAAGAGCAGCCCAGGTCCCGATAATTGTTATGAGGAGCTTCACCTCGGGAGCACCCCTGTAAGTAACACCCTCTTTGTTTTAAAGTGTGGCGGGGGAAAGGAGAGCGGCGACGTTAAAGGGGACAGCTTTTCTTGGCGATAAAAAAACCGAAACAACAAAATAAAAATTAAAAAAACAGAGTAAAACGATTGCTGCAAAACAACCCCCCCGAGAGCTCCACTCGGAAGGGTTTAAATCGCATTTTCCAGCGCTGAAGCGGAGACGCTGCTGCTCAGCAGCGGCTCCGGCTCGGAGGGGACCGGCCACGCCAGGCCGTGGGAAAGGCGGCGGGCACGGAGCCCACGCCACGGGAATGCCTCCCACACTGGCAGCCCGGCCGGGGAGGGCGGGAGTGTAAAAAAATTGTATTTCCCCAAATCAAGGGGAATCAGAGCGCTCTGAATCCTCTGGTGCTTTCAGGAACTTAATTGTAACGGAGTTTCTGCGCGGTGAAATTCCTGTCTCTTTTCCTGGCTGGAAAAACGGCATTAACAGAGGCGTTAAGGATGGTTTTTGGGGAAAGGAAGAAAAAAAAAGGGAGGGGGGGACGGAAATGAAAAGGTGGAAGATCCACCCGCACGCAGAAAGGGAGCAGCGCCAGCCTTTTCTGTGGAAGCTCCAGGGAAAGTCCTCACCGCCCCCCAAAATCCCGGCGCTGGCCTGTCTTTCTCCAGCAGACAATTAATTCTTCTCCAGGACACAGGAATCTAAATGAGCTTCCCTATTCTCACGATTACTCTATCTCCTTCCCCCCGAAGCTTCAAAGGCGGAGAAATCCTTCCAATTCACCGATATTCCTTATAAATCTGTAGATGTGGATCTGCCCCGCAGCCAACCTCCCGAGGTGGCGAATTGTCATAGAAATTGGGATTTTCCCCCCTGCTCCCTGGGGGCTGGCGGGGTTATGGCAGAGCCGGAGGGCACATGTTAGGGCTTTGATAAATACACTTTAATGAGATTTTGGAAATTATTGCCCATAGTGATGGAGGCAGTGGGGTACGGCCGTGCGGGCGGGCACAAAGCCGGGAGCTCGCAGCCCCCGACCCACGTATTTGTCTCATTTAATTCCCTTTCTTCATCCCGGGGGGAGCTGTAAGCCTGGCCCGGGGCTCCCTTCCCCTTCCAGTCTATTATAAACCGGTTTATTTGCAGGACAAACGGGGGTGCCCCCCCTCGAAGCCCCCCGGCTCTGTCCGCCCCCGTCTCTAATGATTAAACGTGTCCCAACGAGATTAAGCTTTGTCAGAAATGGGTTTTTTCTCCTTGGGAAGGAAATCCCAACCCGTTCGCCCCCCGGCCACGGGAGTGCGGGGGATTTACTTTCTTATCTGAATTCACTTCCCACACTCTCAAGTCCAACACGGAGGGCTCAGCACCCAGGTAGTGGTGGGTGCGTGTCGCGAGTGGGGGGGCACAGACTCGCGGGAAGCCTGAGAGGAAGACTCTGGTGCCCTCACGCCCTGGGCAGGGTGTATGGGGTGTCATGGTCTGGGTGGGGAAGGGTCCACACGGTGGGCCTCGACTCAGATGGTCGGGGCCGAGTCAGGAGCACCCGCGTGGCGTGGGCAGAGAAGCGAAGGGGTGAAGCGGGAGGGCGCAGCGCCGAGGCCATTCCCGGTCATTCCCAGTCCTCTGGCGTACTCTGCCGTCACAGCCGAGAAGTGTTCCGCCGCCGGGGCAAGGGGGGAGCCCCCCGGGCGCCCTCCTCCCCGCGCTGCCCCCTCCCCGCGCCCACCCGTGGCCGTGGCCGTGTCGGTGCGCGCCGTCGGGGTCCGGGGAAGCGCCCCACTCAGCGCTCAGCATCACCTTCTACCTGCGCGGCCAGCGCACCATGGACCCCTTTGCAAAGCCCCTTCCCACCTGCTAGTCCCGACCCCCGGGTGACCCCCCTTCCCTTGGCGGCCCCCGGGGCTCACCTGGCCGGGGGCTCCAGGCTGGGGGTCCCCCCGCTCTATCCCGGGCGCACCTGGCGGGGGTCCCTCTATGGGGGGCTCTGCCCGCTCCCTCCCGGAGCTCACCTGGCCGGGGTCCCTGTGCGGGGTTGTCTCCCCGCTCCGCCCTCGGGGCTCACCTGGGCAAGGATTCTTATGCGGGAGGGTCCCCCCACCGCCCCCCGCGTCTCCCCGGGGCTCACCTGGCTGGGGGTCCCGAGGCGGGAGGTCCCTAGGCGGGGGGGTTCTGGCTGCCGCCCCCCGCCTCCCGCATTGTCTCCGCCGTGTGCCGGGGCCGCTCCTTGTCCCTCCGGCCTCACATCCCCCGCGCCGTTCGCTCCCCTCCCCGGCGGCTGGCGCGGGGCGGAACACCGGCCATATGCTGCGCGGCCATAAATTGGGAATAAGCGCAAACACGCCGGTTCCTGGGTGGCTCTTTTAAGGCTGAGCCGGCCCCTCTCTTCCCCCGGGGGGCAGAGCCGGCCCCCCGGCCCCCCTTCCCCAAAGGAGCCGCCGTGTGCGGCGCGGGGGCTCCCCCTCGCCCACCGCCCCGCTCTCACAGCCCCCGCCCGGGCCAGCGCGGCCGCTCCGCCGCCAGCTCGCCCTGCGTAAATCGCTCGGTAGCCAAGGCGCTGTAAAGCCAAACAGCCAGATGTGGCACGTTATTTATGTGTGAAAGCTCGTTTACATTAGATATGCTGATCCGAGCGCTGATAGCGGGGGTTTGCGGGAGATTAGAGCTGCGCTGCCAGAGCCGGCTCCAGCTGCAGACCCCTCCTCTGCCCCTCTTTGGGCCTTTTGGGCACTTTTTGGTTTAGAACATCAATTTTAATTTATTTTTTTTATTTTCCAGGAAGAAGAAGAAGAAGAGATGATGGAGTAGGGGACGAAGAGTGGTGCTGTCCAGCTTCCCTCAAGCCAGGAATGAAGAGTGGTCATAAATCCTTGGAAGGGACCCCCGAGGACTGTTGAGCCCAGCTCCTGGTTCTGCACAGGACAACCCCCAAAATCACACCATGTGCCTGAGAGCGCTGTCCAAACACTTCCTGAGCTTGGTGCTGTGGCCCCTTCCCAGCAGAACGTGGTTGCAAAAGGCTCCTGCCAAAGGTACGACCCTGCTGTGATTACAGTCCAGCTGGCCAGAAGGGCTACCTGGGCATCCCGCCTGGTAGCCCATCTCCCTCACAAAGGGAGCCCTTTCCCGTGTCTCTCCAGGATGATGCTCAAAATCTTGTTGAAGGGGCACCACTGGTGGCTGCAGGGGCCACAGAGAAGGTTACAGGGGGCCCTTATCCATCTCACCTCAGCTGGATCTTCTGCACCACCTGCCCAGTTTCTGAAAAGACCTTGGAGCCCTCTGTGAGAGTTGCAGGGCCCAGGACAGATATCTGTTAGTGAAATACCCCAGTCACAGGCAGCTCAAACAGAGCTGCTCACAGATAAAGTGATTGATCCTCACACCAATCAATAAAGATCTTGTTCCAGGCAATTAATAACTTCACCAAGCTTGTTTTGTTTGGATAAGGAAGTGCCCAGATTGCTGAATGAGGCAGTGAAATTGTGGGAATAAATAATCCTGTTGCCCACGTAAAAATACAAATTAAATAATTTTTATTTACATACATGTTTATTTATGTAAATACTCTTTATTTAAATACCTGTGAGGTCTTTGCTTTCACAACAAGAAATTCACTGCGCTTGTCCAGGATGTCTCACTCCATCCCCAGGGAAAGCTGCACAGAGGGATGGAAACTGGCACCTCGATAATTTTGATTATAAACCAGCTCCAGCTCCTGCCTCCCCACATCCAGGAAGGAGGAGTGTGGGAGAAAGGCAAGGGAGCAACAGCTCGATTTGGGGCAGCTGAGGGAGGGACCAAGGGGAGCAAACTGACCCGAGGGAAAATGAGGCTGGAGCAGCTGAGTGACCACGGCAGGGTCCAGGCCCTGCAGTGTCCCCTGGGACAGGGACAGGCTGTCTCTTGCTTTGTGCTGTAAATCACAAAGCTCCTATTTTATTAACAAACCATTTTAATTCAATATTTATTTTTTGAAGATGTTTTGGCATGTGTCCCATTATCCCCTAGAACTGCTGAAAACAAACCATTAGGCTCAAGGACAGAGAGTAAAGTGGATGATGTGGCCACATTTCCCTCAGTCTTCCAAATTAAGTCCTAAATCATCCTGTGTGGAATCTCTCAGAGATGTGGGTGTACAAGGTGGGAGGCCTGCACCCCAGTGTGGGGAGGATGGGATGGGCTTCACTTCATTACAGGATGATTATTTCCAAGTATCTGCAGTCACAGCTTTGACTTCTCCTGTGCAGAGTCTGCTGGCCCCTCTTTATGTGCCAGGCTTGGGAGGGGACTGGGAGCTCTGGGTTTGGGATGCTCAGGTAGGGCAAAACAGATCTGACATTTCTGACTGAAGGGTTATATTTGCACTTTCCATGTACAATCCTTTCACTAAAGTGAAGGAATTTGAAGTGACCAGAAGGACTTTCTGCCCTGGAAAGGAGGAGAGCTCAGGAAGGTGACGCTGGGACAGGCCAGGGATTGGGAAGAGCAGGAACTGTGATGTCTGGGCTGAGCTGTCCCTTGGTCCAGCCTGGTTTACAGAATGATTCCCAGTTCACCACCCCAGTCCCTGGGGAATGTGATGGATGCTGCTGGAGGAGATGGGAGCAGGATGAGGGGATGGTGGAGCACACCCACCCCCACTTTACAACCCCCTGCACCCTGTGTCAGGTGATGGGTGTGTTTTAGGAGCTGAGGGACCTTTGCTGCTGCAGAGCCCGGCGTGTGCACACCTGGGGTGACAGATGGCCCTGGGCTGTCCCCGGGCTGAGCACACAACACAATCTGCCACAGCAACGCCTGCTCACCGGGGCAGGACTCCCTCCTGCTCCCATTCCCAGAGCCTGCAAGAGGGGAGAGAAGGATGAAACCTGCAGAGAGGCCGACATGAATTGCCCCTTTCAGCCAAGTTTAATTTGGGAGTGGGCATCCACCCTTTGGTTTTAAAAGATATTATTTAATTTCATTTTATTTAATTTTATTCTATTTTTTTCTTGGGGACTGCAGTGGGAAGGAGCAGGACCAGGTGTTGGTGGTGGCTGGTGGGACACAGAGTCTGGTGCTGGGGCCTGATGGGGCACAGCAGCCCTAGGGCACGACTCCAACACTCCTACACCAGCCCTTGCCCAAGAGAGGCTGTGTGGGCTGGTGGGGAGCAGAGGGGCCCTGTGGCAGCAGAGCTTTGGGAACACCCTGGGGATGTTGCGGGTTTGTCCTGGTCTCACCTGCCTGGCAGAGCAGTGGACATTTTCTGGTGTTTCTAAGTGTAGATCCAAGTTCCTGGGGAAGCAGAGGGAGAGGAAGGGATGTTCCAGTGAGACCAATAACATTCTCACTCAGACTGATTTGCTTCTCCCCTTTTGCCCATCCTCTTCCCTGTCTCCACAGCCAGCCTTGGTCTTTCTGTCCTTACCCATGGCTTTGTATGGCATTTGCCATTGCTATGTTGGATTCAGAATCGCTGTGGAAGTCTCTCTGGATGGATTTAGCTCTCAGCATCCTGCCATGAAAAGCAGGTACCCTCCATCTGCTCCAACTCACCAGTCTCCACTCACAGTTGAAGACAACGAGGTTTGCCCAGGACAGTTTGTCCAACATCGCTAATCCTGCAGGTGAAACAGGTTCCATGGGATCCATGGAAAGAGCCCAGCAGGCCGACAAAAAGGGAAAGCCAAGGCAAATGGAGTGACAGTGATGGCGTAAAGCCCAGGAGCGACACGGGAGCCCGTGGGGACGGGCAGATAAGGAGCGTGTGGTGTCGTATCGCGGGCGCCCCATCAATCACACGTCCATCTCCTGGCGCCCGGACCCGGTGCGGCAGCTGCGGTGGGAACGCGGCGCTGGAATCACTGTCAGCACGGATCAGAGAGGCTGCTGGTGGCAATGCTGCTGACACCAGGCTGGTGTTGAGCAGGGAATTGCAGGGGTGGCTTCACCCTGCCCAGTGACCTCCCAGGAAGTCACTATTGGGCATTTGACCCAATGGCATTCCCAGTGGAGACAGGACTACAGGAATACAGGGGAGGTTTGTGTTGGATATGAGGAAAAGGTTCTTCCCCCAGAGGGTGGTCAGACACCAAATGGGCTCCCCAGAGCAGTGGTCACAGCCCTAAGACTGCCAGAGCTCAAGAAACATTTGAACAACACTCTCAGGGACAGAGTGGGGTTGTTGAGGTGTCTGTGCAGGGCCAGAAGTTGGACTCAATTATTCTTGTGGGTCCCTTCCAGCTCAGGATTTTCTGTGATTCCATGACACTCTGGGAGATCAGGGAGCTGAGAGCAAAGTGCTATCTGGCTCATTTTTCATCTGCTTTTGTCACTTCTCAGCTGGACTTGCCCATCCCTAATGACATTACATGGGCTTCCACATGAAAACCTTGGTGTCAGTGGAACCACCGGCTGCTGACCCTCCCAGGCAACCCAAGCAGAGCAGGGCAACACTGCCATGTGCTCCAAGGACATCCCTGGGAACAACCTGCCACATCCAAAGGGACAGTGTGGCTGAGAATACTGCAAGAATTGTTCAAAGTTGTGCTGGGAAGGGGCTTATTTCCTTGATTCTTTCACTTCTGTGGGAACAGGAGTTAAATCTGGTGATAAGAAGAGTGGGGCTCTGCCCCTGATGGAATGGGGCACCTCTTGTGAGGCCTGTCCTGGTGGGAGGAGGACAAACCCTATTCTCAGGGTCTCTGTGCCTTGGAGCCCAACACTGACTCCTGTGCTCTGAGGGAAATTCCTGCCACAGACTCTCAGGCAGGAAAAGGAAAACATGAGGACAATGAGGACACGAAGAACAGCCATGTCTGCTGCTGAGGAAGAGTGAAAGGGAATGGGGCATCAGCTTGTGGGGAAGATCTGGATAAGCAACAGGGAGCAGGAGGGTCTGAAAATGGGAGAAGAGGGAGCGAGGGGGCTCCAAGCAGGAGATTGCACAGCCCCTCCTGAGCTGTGGGCAGGACCCTCCTTTGCCTGCAGATGCCAAACCAGGCCACCCACCCCTCCCTCACCCCCTGCCCGCTCATTCACCCTGCCTGGGCCTTGCTTGTGCTTTGGTGCCCTGGCTCTCCTTCCCTGGCAGATGCTGATGCTCAGAGCAGGTGAGCAGAAGGCCGGGGAAAGGTGGTGGGGCCGTTACACATTAACTGTGGGCCCGGCTGCTCTTTCCTCCTGTCCTGCCCCCGGCCCTCTCCGGGGACCTTGGTGCGTCTGCTCTGGCTAATGTGTAATCCCAGAGATTCTGCTCCTTCCCACCAGGATGTCCCAGTAGCCAGGCTGGCTGGGGGAGGCACCGTGTGCTGGGAAGGGTATTTGATGTTCTTGATCTTTATGGATAACTGTTTTTCCAGTGCCCCTAAACACTCCCTTGTGGGCATAAAGTAGCCTGGGGGAGCTCCTGCACCAAACCCACCTTGCACAGGGACTGCTTCCCTCCTGAAACTGGCCATGGTTTTTGGGGAATAGCAAGCGTTGAGCTGCTGGAGTGCAGAGTGCTATGGAGACCTCATGCTGCTCCCTGGGGATGCCGAGGCTGCAGGAGCTGTGTGGTTATTGCTGGAACACACCCTGACACTGAAAGCTGCTGCTAATCATGGGACCTGCCCCAGGAGTGGCCACGCAAAACCCTGGCTTGGAGGTTCTCCTTGGTGTAACTCTGACTTTTGTAGCTATTGAGATGCCTTCAGTGATTTGCACCTTTTTTACCCACTTAGACATGAATTTCTGGCACTTCAAGCCCAGGGAGAAGGAGGAGAAGCCAGTGGCTGGTGGGTGTGGGCCAGGGGATGAGTGCTGATGTGTTCTCCCTAGTTTTGGAAGCAAGACGAGCACATTGTGAAGGTTTTTTTCCTCTTTTTTTTTCATTGAAATGAGTATTTATGTTTGATAATGACTCTCAAGGGTTTGTTTTTTCCTCTTACTACCACTAGTAAACTCTTTTGCTTATGAGATAGTGCTGCACACTCCATTTACTGCAATAGTAGGTCACATTATGTACTAATAAGGATGCTAAATACTGCCTGTAATCCAAAGTTTTCCATCAAAGGGAAAGACCTGAGTGAACAGCCGAGTCAAGTAATGAATATCAGGAGGGTTCTGCTCTTCAAAGGCGGAGAAAAGTTGATTCTTTCTAAGATAAAAGCCTGCTGCTTTTTTAAAAAAATAAATGAAAGTAAACCTAAAAGATTTCCTTATCACAAAATATTATTCACAGCAACAGCAGTGTCTGATTTCATCCCCCATGGCAGGATGTGGGCTCAAAAAGCCCCAATTTGAGTGAGAGGCAGAGAGGAGTGAAACTGTTGTTAGTAGGAATTGACTGGATTTGAGACTTTACAGAAATTTGGGTGCCTGTAAAATGCCCCTGAGTGGGTGTGTGGAGAGTCTGGTTTCTGGCTTTACTGGGAGGGCAGTGGCTTTGGCAAACCTGGGTCCATCCCCAGGGCTTCCCAAAATTTGCTGCAGCTACTTGAGGATGTGGAGGAGAGACTGGGAATTACATCCTGTTTCTCCTGCCATGTAGGCAAAGAAAAGCAGCAGGCAGGACTTAAAAATGAGAAGGACTGAAAGAGGGGAAGAATAAGACCCCCCCACCACTCTGTGAGCTACCCAAGAGCATTTCCTGTGGGTTCTCATCCCTGGAAATGGTCAGGGTCAGGTTGGTCTGGTGAAAGGTGGTCCTGTCCATGGCAGGAGGTGGAATGAGTTGAGCTTTAAGGTCACTTCCAACCCAAACCATTTTGGAGTGTTTTTGTGAATTCTGCTCCAAAATCCCAGCTCTTCCATGGGGCTGGGGTGCAGCAGAGCTGATGAAGTTTCTCACTGGGGGTTCAGCTGAATGCTAAAAATTAAAGGGCTGTGGTGTAGGCAGGGAGATTGCTGGGCTTTTTCTCATCATACTGAACCAGTTGGATTTTTTTTTCCCTCCCACTCTCAGGTAACACTCAAATGTAGTGGAATGAAACCAAACGAGCTTGGAGTCCCTTTTGTATTTTGCCTCTGTAATCTCTGGGTTTATTTAAATGTTCTCCTTGCAGATATTTTCCAAGACTCTCTTTTCATGTCGAACATCTCCTGTTGAACAACTCCTCAGACACTGTAATTTCAGGATCAACAATGCTGCTGACAATAGAGAACAAATTACATTGGGAGGCACAGAAAAACCAGCCCATATCCCCAGCTTTATTCTGCTGCTCAGGGAGCATGTGTGTATCCCTAATCCAAATTAATACAGAGATCAACTTTCACTTGGGCTGCTTTGGCTCAGATTTTGACAAAAGGCAGGAGCACACGGTCACATTGAATAACTGGGAGCACCGAGTGACCCATGGAAAACACGTGATTTCAGGGATATAAAGCAGAGGCTCTCTGGGAAAGGGGGTGAGTCAGGAAGTAGCAAAAAGTGGTCGAGGTTTCTAAAGCATAGGAGTGAAAATCAGGCTCTTTGGTCCCCATCCCTTCAGGCTGGAGCTGCTGGTGGCTTCCACTGAAGCTGTGAATCTGCAGGCAGCAGAATCAGTGGATGTGGAGCACAGAGTTCCTTGGTTAGAGAGCTGATCCAAGGTTAGGGATGCTTGGGTGTTGTTCCATGTGGTCTGTCATCATCTGGGATGTTGGTGCTTGTGTGTGGGGCTCTCTGCCCTCCTGGCTATCAACAAACTCAAACAGGATGAGAATCATCATTTTTAAGAAATAATAAGAAAAACCCATCCCAAGACCCAAGGAGAGGCATCTCTCCCCGGTCCTCCATGGGCACAGTTCAGCCTTGCCTTGTGTCACTGTGCTCATGTTTCCAGTGCTCAGAGGTGCTGACTGAGGCACAACGGTCCCAAATTGGCCTCTTTTCTCTTGCAACACCCCCATTTCAGGGTTGTAGTCCAGGGAAATCCTGACTGTTTGCTTCCCACCCTCTGCCCCCTGGGCAGGTGGCCTGAGGTGGAGCCTCAAACCAGAGCTTCAGGTAAGCAGTGGGGTTTATATAAGCAACAGCCCGTCCCTGGTGTGCACGGGACTCCTCTCAGCACACTCCAGCCTTTGGTGCTGTTAATCATTATTCACCAAGGCAGAAAGCTGTCTGGAACCAGGCAAGCTGCAGGAAGACATGACAGCTCAATGAAAGAGGTTCAATGACTTGTTCTTCATGTTCTGGACACCTGGAATATTTTCCTTGAACTTTCTGTATTCAGTCAAAAGCCCTGCATTATTTTCTGAAGGACATCAGAGATAATTTTATTCATAACAGAACAAATTCTGTGACTGTCTGTAAAAGAATAAATGAGGAGACTTAACACAGCAGAAGATGTGGAACGTGTCACAACTGTGGCGTTTCATTGAATATGCAGCATGTCTTTCTCAACTTAAGTGAATTGAAGAGCTTTAAATATATTCACCAACTCTTGTAACTACAAAAAAAAAAGTAAAGCAAGTGCATTACTGGGGTGGCAGGTGTCAAGTGACTTGGCGTTTTAACATTTTCATTATGCTCAGGGAGAGTAAACAGAAAAGCAAGCCAAGGTTTTCTCCCTACAAATTGCATTTAGGTTTCTAAACGATTTGTGCTGAACCCAAAGCCAGCACTCAACTCCGGTGAATGGAAATAGAAAGCAACAGGAAACTGCCGGGGTTTTGTTCTCTGTGACAAGTGTGCAGATCGATTTGTCACAGCTCAAGTTCTCCTGTCCCCTCCCCGGCCCCTGCCAAAGGAAGGGCTGATCCCAGTACCCAAACCCCCTGGCTTTGGAAAGCATGATGGGGGGGTGGGGGGTCCCAGCTTTTGGGGGCCTCTTGGTGGCTCTGTGTTCTCAGGGAATGCAGCAGTAAAAGGCTGCAATCTTGATGGATTTGGCCCTGGTGGGATGGACGCTTCAGTGGGATGGGAGATGCTGTGGGTGGATGTCGGGGCATTGGTAAGGGCACAGCATCGTGGCTGCTCCCATATGGACAAGTCTGATGGATCACTTGGATTCCTGTGGTAGCTGGGAAGTCTTGGAGTGTAGGAGAAGCTTGGGGGAAAGGGTTTGTTCTGGAGGCAAATGATACTCCCAAATAATTGAGCAGCCAGTGCCTTCCCGGGTGTCAGAGGGGGATGGTGATGCAGTGACTGCAAACCTGCCCGTGGGTTGGGGCTGACACTGCGGCCAGAGGCTGCTGATGGTCACCCTGCACCTCTCCTGGTGGCAGTAGAGCTCTGGCCTTGGGAAGGATGGCTTAGTGTGCCAAAAACCTACGGCTCAGAGCTCCAAGGGTCTGTTCCACCAAAGCCCAAATCTTGGGGCCACCCAGCTCCTCCTGTCTGTCCGGCTCGCGTGGTGCTGGACCCAGCCCAGTGCTGCTGCCCTGGCCTTGCCCACTCACTGCCATGCCCGGTGCCAAGGCGCTGTTCCCGCTCCATGGTGCCGGTGCCGGCGGGATGAATCACTCGGGGCTCGGTGAGCCCACGGCACAAAGCGCCGGCTCTTTTGTGACTCCCTGACTCGGAGCTCTCTGCATGTGCTGCAGCCTGAAGTGGCTCTTGGGCTGTTTAAAGGTTGAGTGCTGCTGCTCCAAATGACGGAAGGCAGATTCGGTTAAATAAACACAGGGGCTTAGAAATAAATTGAAGGTTACGTGAAGAGCTGGATCAGAATATAATGTTGTCAGCCACGTTGCGGCGCGCCCGTCTGAATGCGGCTCTCCAGCCACATCACTCTGGAATGCGCTGTGACACATTCCCTGTGAGTCCCTGAGGTGGGGAAGGGGGAGCCTGGGGGGCTCGGCTGTGGGAGGAAGAGGATGGATGCCATGGAACCAGGAAGCTGCTTGTTCAGGCAAGCGGAAACCTGTGGTGGTCCTACTGCCTGTTAATTACTGCGTGGTTAATTTTGTCCCTGCTCTGTGAGCAGCTCCTCGGGCTCTGGGAGGGTGCTGTGCTGCCCCAGTGCCTGTGGTGCCACAGAGGCTTTAGAAAGCTGCGTTCTTGCTTAATGACTCAGGCCACTGTTTTACTACCTGTGAGATTGTCTGGGTTTAATTCCAGCAGTTTCCTGCACGGCGAAGGCGGCGCACTCGGATTTAATTCTTGCCCCCCATAAACAGGTATTTGTCCTGGGCCTGCTTTTGTGGAGCAATAACAGTTTTGATTTGAAGAGTGCTGTTTGGGGGCACTGGAATCTGCTCTCATTTCGTGCCCATCACTCCTTAATTGCCATTAGTGCCCTGGCTGCTGAAGTGTGGGCTGAGATTTCAGCAGTTCAGGTCCCTTTGGCAGGTAACCAGCGTTTTGGCCATTTCCAGACTCCAGAAATTGCTGCAGTGCAGGGAAATAGAAATTATCTTGAAATTTGGGGGGTTTCCTTCCATCTGAAGTTCCTGAAACACTCCTATGTGGTGTGAGCATGTGCTGCTCCACTAGGGCAAAGTGCAGGGCTAAGCTGCTACTTGCTTTGTGCCACAGGGATGGGTTGTGTATTAGCCCAGACTTGGGAATGCTGGTGTGATCCAGAGCCTGGCTGTGCTGCAGAGGGGCAGCTCTGACCAATGGCACTGATTGCCTTTAGCCAATCTCCAAAATTGTTCCTAGCAATTGCCTCTCGATGATCACCAAGTGTCTGCTCAGATGGCTCAACTAAACCAGGTTCATATTCCAGAAGGCCATAAAATCCTACTTGAGGCTTATTGATCCCATTTATTGTAACCCCCAGAATACATATCTGGTTTTAGAGTCTCATTTGTTGGATTTTTGCTGTTAGATTCTTGTGTGATTTCTGCTCTGGTTGAAAAGGGGAGAAAAATTGCTGTTTGTAGTGGGAAAACTGAATAGGAGCATTCAAAGGGCACCTGAAGGGGAGTGTAGAGAAATCTGTTGCAGTTTAAGAGTTATGTTTGAAGCAGAACTTGACATTTCTCAGGAATTTCTATTACTGGTTTGGGCAACTGTGGGATGGAAAGTGACTGTGCAAAGCCAAGGGGGGCTTTAAATTGCCATGGGGGTCCCCTGAGCACCCCCTGACAGTGGAGAAACAGGGAAGGAGGAGACCTGGCTGTCACTGCAGGATTCCTTGTGTCTTGTGAGGGATGAAACTGGGGAGCCTCTTGGTGCTTCAGTAGAACTTGGGGCTGCTAAAAATCTCAGTGAAGGAAAAGGTTGGATGGGACCTGGAGCAATGTGGGATTCCCACTCTGGGGATCTCTGATAAGTTTTTTGGTTCTTGAAGGAAAGGCCAGGGCTGGGAATACTCTGGGGCTGTTGCAGCAGAAGACAGATAGGACAAGAGGGATGAGGCAGAGGAATGAATAGATGGAAGTGGGCAGAAAAAAGGAAGAGGAAAGGAACAACCACACCAGAGAAAAGGCAGTGCTGGCAGAGCTTATCTGTGCATTGCCAAGTGACTGTGACTGGGCTGGGACCACCTGGGCCTATCCATGTCACTCGTGTGGCACAGACTGGGACAGAAAAGCTCTGGCTGGGCCAGCCTTGCTGGCACTTCACCCTTTCCAGTTTGGGGTTTCCCGGGATGGGGCACTGCCCAGAGCAGGGAAGCTGCTGGGAGCATCTGCCCCCGGTGGGGCCAGGGGGGTTCTGGGTGCGGGGCTCTGGTGGGGTGCTGTGATGGAGGGCTCTGGTGGAGGGCTCTGGGTGTGGGGTTCGGGTTGGGGGCTCTGATGTGGGGCTCTGGGTGCGGGGTTTGGGTGGGGGGCTCTGGTGGGGGGCTCGGATGCAGGGCTCGGGTGCGGGGCCCTGGTGCGGGGCTGTCATGGGGGCCTCTGGTGCAGGGCTGTGGTGGGGGGCTTTGGTGGGGCACTGTGATAGGGAGCTCTGGTGCGGGGCTGTAATGGGGGTTGTGATGGGTGGCTCTGGTGGGGGGCTCTGGGTGCGGGGCTCGGGTTGGGGGCTTTGGTGCAGGGCTTTGGTGCAGGGCTCTGGTGCGGGACTCAGGTGCGGGGCTCGGGTGCGGGGCTGTGATGGGGGGCTTTGGCGGGGGGCTGTGATGGGGGGCTCTGGTGAGGGGCTCTGGGTGCGGGGCTCTGGTGCGGGGCCGAGGATGTCGCGATCTGCGCTGACACCGTGTGGCCGCTCCCCGCATCTCGCCCCGGCGGCCGCGGCAGCCGCAGCGCCCGATAAAGGGCATTTCAAGAAAAACATCCCCGAATCCTCCCCGAAATCGCCTCAGAGCAGGGAAATGTCAGCCAGTGGAGGGACAGGTGTCCCTTCTCCAGCTCCCCTGCAGCTGAATGTCAACCTCATACCTGGAATTCTGCATCCCTCAAAATGGGCTGGATTTGGGCATTTGGAATAGTTCCAAGTGAGCTGGGTCCAGGTTTTTTGAATGGTTTTAAACTAAACTTGATTTAAAACTCAAAGAGGATCAATTTAGATAAGGGATTAGAAGAAATTCTCTTCTGTGGAGTTGGTGAGGCCCTGGCACAGGTTGGGCAGAGAAGCTGTGGCTGCCCCATCCCTGGAAGTGTCCAAGACCAGATTGGTTGGGACTTGGAGTAACGTGGAAGAGTGGAAGGTGCCCCTGCCCATGGCAGAGGCAGTGGAATGAGATGAGCTCTATAGATCCCTTCCAACCCAAAGCATTCTATGATTTCCCAGAAAGGCCTGCTTGGATCACTGATCCAAGATATTTTTGTTTCCCCTGTTCTCGAAAGGCAGCTGATTTTGGGAGGACAAGGACCTTTTATCTCCGATCTCGGCAGGCACGAGGCTCTGGAGAGGAACCATGCCTAATGTATTCAGTGACATGTACTCTTAGAAACAGCTCTTTCTCCTTAGTCCCTTCCAGTCCCAAGGATTTGGCACAGCAAAGCCCAGCTCTGCCTGTTGGGGGGCTGGAGGAGCTGACAGAGCTGCAGCCTTGGGGTGCAGGTGGATGGCACTGGAGGCAGCCACACAGGTGGGGGGTCACCCAACCTGCTGCCAAAATACACCCCTTATTCCTCCTTGGGGGGAGAAGGAGGTTATCCCTCGTTGCTGCAGCCCAACCCCTCACAAACAGGGCAGAAAATGTCTTTGGGATAAATATCCCCTCGCTCCGAGCAACGCCGGGAGCCCGCGAAGGCGCTCGCTGTGTCTGGAGGGTGTCTGTCCTCCCTGGGCCCTGGGACAGGCAGAGAGCAGAGCTAAAGGAAGATTTAGAGCTCAGGAAAGGGCCCCAACAATAGACAATGGAGCCATTTAAGGGACAACAAACAACTTTATGCCCTGTGAGTTTGTCCCATTGAAGTCACGGGGTGAGGCGGCGGCGGAGGGGAATGAATGGGTGTTTGACTCTCCGTTTCAAGGGAGCCAGGGTTTTACCCACTGCACGGCCACTTCAGATGCTCTGGCATTTATTTTTTGTTCACAGGATCAGAGCCAGAGAAAGAATGGGGACAAAAGCATCACATTTGCTGTCAAAAAAGGAAGGAAGGGAGAAAAAGGGCTTTAAAATAAGGCGCAGATGGGAAAATATGAATATTCTGGTGAAGAAAACCAAGCAGAAAGGGACTGAATCTCTCCCAGAAAGGGCTCTGAGACTGGTTTGGAGTTGGAGAGCCGGGGCAGCCCCTTTTTCAGAGCATTGAGGACTCGGAGGGGATGTGGTGGGCTCAGGAAGCTGAAATCTGTGCTGTGCTCCACGGGCTGGGGTCGGGGGGTATCTGTGTCTCAGGCACCCCGGGATTTAGGGGCATTTGGCAGGAGCAAATCCTGTGGCTGTGGGGGTATAAACCCTGGCAGCACAAGCAAGGGCAGAAAGTTTGGCATGGAAATGTTGAGGGATCTTCTGTTCCCTCTCTGTGTTGTTGTGCCTCCAGCACAGCTGGGTTTCGGTAGCAGCTTCGTGCAGGAGCAATAACGAGGTGACATAAAGATAGATCCTTCTGGAGACAGGAAAATTTAGGAAACAATTCCTTCTCCTTTGATTCCAACCCTGGCTGCCAGATGGAACAGGGCTGTGCCGTCCCTGGGTGCTTTACTGAGAGGTGCTTGGGCTCCTGGGCTTTGTTGTGTTGTGTTCTCTGGGAATGAGCTGTGAGAATTGGAGAGTCTACAGGAAAGTTAAAGGAGTTTAGAAAGTTAAAAATAGAAATAATTTGAGGGAAATAAATAAAAACACCCAATCAACCAAACCAAAATTGGGCAAGAGCAGCACCAGGAAGGGAGAGCTGGGTACAGGGTGTCTGGGGAAAATGTGCTGGATGGGAATGTGCTGCCTGGCTCTGTTTCTTTGGGGCTTAGTTTTTGTGAGGACTCCAGCCCAGTGTTGAGTGTTGTACGCCTGAGTTTGTTTCCACAAATAATTGCTTTTATCTGAGCAATCATGGCCAAGGAATCTCTTTTCCCAGCAATGACAAACCCTTTGATGCTCAGGAGTGTCAAAATCCACTTTCCCCCCTTTCCCCACCTTTGCTGTTTGTGGGATCTGGGGAAGACACTCCCATCACTCCCTGTGGGCTGGTCCTGCAGTGGGATAATTCAGGGATGCTCCACGATACTGTGCCAGCCCTGGAGCTGCTTCTCCAGCAGCTGCTCTGTGCGTGAGGTTAATGAGCGCAATTAATAGTGAATGCTCTAATTGCAGACGTTTAGTGGGAGACTTTATGATTATTGTTTTCATCTGCAGTTGTGCCCAATGCTTGGGTGTCTCTTTATTAAAGGAAACAAAGCTGTAATTAGTCACTGTCTAATCCCAGTGCTGGCAGCAGCCCTGTGGGGATGCAGCAGCTCTCTCTGCACTAAAGGGCTCCTTGACAGATCCTGTCATTCTCTCACTGCCCAAGTGAGGTGGGCCTGGGGGTGACTGGAATTTTGAGCCAAAACTGGTGGGGTTGAAAGAGAATTCTGCTCTGAGCAGAGCCTGGTGGGGTGTGCACACCAGTGTGGGCACCCACAGCAAACAAAGCCCTAACAGCACACCCAGAGCAGCTCTGCTCCCTCCCACAGGAATATGGGAATGGAGTTCTCTTTTCTTAAGTGAAATTAGTGCCCAGATTGTTTAAGTATAGTTGTCCTATGCTGTGTTATGTGATAGGAAGATGTGTCTGAGAGTTTCATCTCTACTCTGGGTGACACTATTCATACAAGTTTATCTCTTTCATGGATTTGAAGCTTTTTTAGATACATATCAAAGACCTTTCCTTGCTTCCAACATGAATAATATCTGCTGGCGCAGCTTCCAATAAATCATCCCTGTCCCTGTGGCACAGAGAGGCAGCAGGGCTGGCTCAAGTGCATGGATCTGCATTTCAGACCATGCAGCACAAGGCAAAAGCACCTTCCACCCTCCTCCTGGCAGGATCACGGGCTCAGTGCATGAGCCAGAGGCATCCAGAGGTACCCAAGGGAAGGGTGACTCTTCAGTCATGGGCTCAGTGCATGAGCCAGGGGCATCCAGAAGTGCTCAAGGGAAGGGTGACTCTTCAGTCACATTTTCTGTCCTTCTCTGCCTTTGAGACTGAAGAGTGTGTGCTCCTGGCTCAGCCAGAAAGGCCCAGCAGCAGCCAGGGGTCATCACAGGTGTGATTGTGTTTGGAATTTCCATGATACTGGGACAGACTGGGAGCATCCTGGAGCTGCTCTGGGAGCTGTGCCATGCCCATGTGACACCCAAGGTGGCCCTGGAAAGCCTCTGGGAGCTGGGAAGCTCTTTAGTGTTAAAAATTGACACCCAATGTGGCCCTGGAAAGCCTCTGGGAGCTGGGACTGATGCCCAAGGGGATCCTGGAAACCCTCTGGGAGCTGGGAAGCTCTTTAGTGTTAAAAGCTGATGCCCAAGGGGATCCTGGAAAGCCTCTGGGAGCTGGGACTGATGCCCAAGGTGGTCCTGGAAACCCTCTGGGAGCTGGGAAGCTCTTTAGTGTTAAAAGTTGATGCCCCTGGAAAGCCTCTGGGAGTTGGGAAGCTCTTCCATGTTAAAAGTCTGCAAAGCCTAATGGGATTCAGTGATTTGAGGGGAGGTTGGGGCTGGGGGGCCCTGGAGCTGAGGAGGGGCTGGTGGATGCCCAAGCCATGCGCTCCTCTCCCTGCAGGTATGTCCTTCCCCCTTGCACTCTTCCTGGCAGGGACTCAGCAGCACAGCACCCTTGGGAGCAGCTGATCCCCCCCATCACCCAGAGCACATCCCTCCACACCCCAGCCTGGCTCACAGAAGAGATTTTCCAAGGAAATCCTGCCCTGTTCAAGGTGTGACAGCATTCTCTCTAAAATCAATTATTTGGAGTTTATAGAGCGTGTTTTCCATTACCTGATGTGCTGTAGCCAGTGTATCTGTTGATTTAAAGGATTCTTTCCTTTTTGTATTTCACCTTGGCATGTCTTTTATCAGAAATCATTCTGAAACTTTTTAATTTATGGGCTTTTATTGCAATAGTCAATTCATCCTGAGTAGTCTATTATTAAGTGTTCTCGAGGCTCTTATTGTCCTTTATCGGAGGATTGTATCTCTGTGCAATTCATCTGTAGTCATTCTTCAGAGGGAAAATCTTTCATATTAGGTTTCTTTCATCACTCGATGACAACTCTTGAATACATCATTATTCAGCAGCAGGTTTAGAAATTATAATCATTAGGCAATTTTTCATATAATCTGATTTTATAAACTGTTTCTTTTTATTATCTTTGGATGGAAAACAGTAAATGCATCTGTCTGGTGTGATCCTCTCTGATAACAGTAATAGAAAAACTAAGTAAGGACATCTTATTGAGGGAGCAGCCCGGCTGCATGTCTTATATGCACAGATCCAAAGGTTGTTTCATGAGGTGGAATTGGCAACTCCAGCTGCAGCACAAATTCCCAACGCTGCACACTTTGGGCACCATTGTCACCCCTCAACTGACTCCTGGAGTGAGGGAATTGCATTTATAAATTAAAAGGGGGGGGGGGGGAAGAGTAGAAAGGAGGAGAAGGAGAATCCCACCAATGTGTTTGCAAGCAGTTTTCTGGGAATAAATGTCTCCTTTTCCCTCCCAGCCAGGTAAGGGAGATGCACCTTATATGATGTGGGGAATGTGGGGATCCCTAGTAGTGATGTTGTTCCCTATTTAAGATACTTCTGCTTTATAATTACAGAAAATTAAATCTCCACATTCTTTTTCTCCTCAGAAAGTCGGGAGAGGCAGCCAAGCCCCCTGGGGGGACATAAAGCAAATGTGCTGCCTCAGCCCTTCTCTGCTCTGGGCTGGGTGGGACCAGGGGAGCCACAACACCCAAGGTCCATCACGGCTTCAGACCTGGCTGCCCATTTTGGGTCATTTCCCAGGGCTTGGGAAACGTCATTTAAATCCAAACATGTCACCTGGAGAAAGGCACCTGCCTGTGGGCTGAGCTTGCTGCAGGCAGGTTGGGGCTGGTGCCTCCTCAGGAATGGCCCTTTCACCACCTTTTTAGAAAAAATAGCCAAAACTCGCTCAGAATTGGGCAGGGGAAGGAGTCTGGCTGGCCACGTGTCCCTGGGATTGGCAGAGTCTCTCCTGCCCAGCTTGGTGGTCAGGGAGACATCCAGAGGTCACAAACCCCATCCCTTTGCCCTCCTGCCCTGCTGTGATTGTGCTTGCTGCATATCCCTCACTCCCGGTGTGACAGGGACCTCTGGAAAACAGGGTGCAGATTTCCAGGTTGCCTTTTCATTCTATATTTCAGTCTATTTCTAGAAACCTGACTGAGGAGCAGGGATTTCACGACAGCTGCAAGTGTTGTGCCGTCACCCCCTTCTCCTTTCTCAGGAGGGGAAGCGCCCTCGGATCTTTCAGCCCCCACGGAAGGGAGGGAATGCTGGAAACCTCAGTGCAACCCCCCTTCTGCTCTTCCCTCCCCAAAAAGAGGAGCCGTGTGGGCATCCCCAGTGCCTGAGCCAGCAGAGGAAGGGAGGGAGGGAGGGAGGGAAAGAGGGAGGCTTGATGTCTTATTTAGCTCGGTCGTAACCAGCCTTCAGTGACATGAACCAATAAAACCTTGTTGATTCAAAGCTTAGTTCATGAAGCCTCTAATCCCACGGCAGATAGCAAACAGATAACAGGGACACTCTAATTTTCTGTAGTTTATTCGAGAAGACAGAGGGAGATAATGCACCGCAGGGCAAATACACGTTATTGCTTGAAACACAAAAATAAATCCCCGCTCATTTAGAGCCGCTGGAGAGGTGTTTCCCTGCGCAGGACTTATCTGGGGGCTCCTGGGTGTAACGGCTTTATTGGGCAACCTCCCCGCAGCTCCTTCCCGGCGCAGGGACACGAAGATGGACATTGCCACCTCCCGGCGCGTGGCGATGCTGCAGCAGCGCTGGTGGCAGCGGAGTCTTTGCAGGGCCGCGGAAGGGCCAACTTCCCATCCCTCGGTGCTCTGGGTGGCCTCGGTGCTTCTCTCCCGTGTCCTTTCCCCGCCTGTCACACGCGGTCACTGCGGTCAGCTCCGGGCCCGGAGGGTGCTGTGCAGGGCCAGGGTGGGGATGGCACCGTGCGGAGGCACTGAGTCCGGGACATGGAGCTTTGGGAGGGTGTGGGCATCCCCCAAGGCACTGCGGGAGGAGAGGAGGCTGTTCCTGAGGTGTGGGCATCCCCCAGGGCACTGCGGGAGGAGAGGAGGTTGCTCCTGGGGTGTGGGCATCCCCCAGGGCACTGCGGGGGGAGAGGAGGCTGTTCCTGAGGTGTGGGCATCCCCTAGGGCACAGCGGGAGGAGGCTGCTCCTGGGGTGTAGGCATTCCCCAGGGCACAGCGGGAGGAGAGGCAGCTGTTCCTGGGGTGTGGGCATCCCCCAGGGTACAGAGGGAGGAGGCTGCTCCTTGCTGGGCACAGGTCTGGTGTCCGGGGCTGTCCCTGAGCTGCTGGACAAATACTGTGCCCATGGCCTGGAGGGCTTCTGCTTTCACAGAATCACAGACTATTCTGAGTTGGAAGGACCCACAAGGATCATCGAATCCAACTCTTAAGTCAAGGACCCACAGAGGGGATTGAACCCATGACCTTGGCATTATTCCAAACAAGTTTGAACCAACTGAGCTAATCTTTGGCACCTGACACCCTCCCTTCCCTCGTGGTGAGAGTTTTGGTGACAATCTCTCTCCCTTGGAGGGGACATGGGTGGGATTGAAGGGGCTGTGCGTGGGGCAGAGCCAAGCCTCCAGCTAGGACCTGTGCAGGAGCCTTGCAGCAGCAGAGCTGTGCCCTGGGCTTGGGTTTGGGTGCTGGTGCCCTGTAGCAGCAGAGCTGTGCCCTGGGCTTGGGTTTGGGTGCTGGTGCTCTGTAGCAGCAGAGCTGTGCCCTGGGCTTGGGTTTGGGTGCTGGTGCCCTGTAGCAGCAAAGCTGTGCCCTGGGCTTGGGTTTGGGTGCTGGTGCTCTGTAGCAGCAGAGCTGTGACCTGGGCTTGGGTTTGGGTGCTGGTGCTCTGTAGCAGCAGAGCTGTGCCCTGGGCTTGCGTTTGGGTGCTGGGCTGGAGCCCTGCAGGAGCAGAGCTGTGACCTGGGCTCGGGGTTGGGTGCTGTGTCCTGTGCCCTGGGCTCAGGGTTGGGTGCTGTGCCCCATGCCCTGGGCTCGGGGTTGGGTGCTGGAGCCCTGCAGGAGCAGAGCTGTGACCTGGGCTCGGGGTTGGGTGCTGTGTCCTGTGCCCTGGGCTCAGGGTTGGGTGCTGTGCCCCATGCCCTGGGCTCAGGTTTGGGAGCTGTGTCCTGTGCCCTGGGCTCTGGTTTGGGAGCTGTGCCCCATGCCCTGGGCTGGGATTTGGGTGCTGGAGCCCTGCAGGAGCAGAGCTGTGCCCTGGGCTGGGGTTTGGGAGCTGTGCCCTGTGCCCTGGACTTGGATTTGGGAGCTGTGCCCCATGCCCTGGGCTTGGGTTTGGGAGCTGTACCCCATGCCTTGGGCTCGGGTTTGGGTGCTGTGCCCCGTGCCCTGGGCTCGGGTTGGGTGCTGCCCACACACGTGAGCCACGCTGTTTATTCCTGAATCAGGGCAAATATTTGCCATGTGGCACTTCTGTGTGTGTTGGCAGGGACACAGCAATAAAACCAGGTCTGTCCCCGGAGCTGGGGCATCTCACTTCCCATGGCTTTTAACACTTTCTGGGATTTGCCCCGGGAGGATCCTGGCAGGGATGATGTGCCAGAGGAGGATGTGCTGCCCGGCGCTGCTCGGGGCCCCTGAGGAGGTGCCTGCAGGCTCTGCTCGGAGGGGTTTGGTGGCACAACCTTGCAAAGGGCCAGCTCAGCGGTGTCCTGAGGGGATGGGGAGAGCTGTGCTCACTGTTCCCCACCCAGAGAAGGTTTCCCGCCCCAGGATATACGCTAAGACATCCCTGGTACCCGGCACCTCTGGGAAGCGGCACTAGAGGGAGCCGCAGGCGGCCCCTCCAGCCCGGCAGCCGCTTCTGCCTCTTTTCTCAGTTTTCCCCACTCTTTTCCCACTTCAGGAGTCTTCCCACTCCATTCGGACACCGACTCGCTGTGCCCTGACCTATTCTAGAGCTGTGGTGGAAACACGACCTGCCTCACCTTGGTAGCCACCCCGAAGCCTCTCCCCCCAAAAACCCACTTCAGCCCTGACCTCTTTTCACCTGAGGAATTAGTTTTTGAGAACAATTTACTTTCCTCTCCTCTGCTACTTTTGAATATTTGAAGCCTTGCCAAAAATGCACATGCTGACAAGCCTTAAATGTTTCTGATTTTTGCCAAAGAGACCCTGGTGACCTTTATCTCCATTCCCAAATTTCAGACCTTTACATTCCCAAAAATGAGGCTGATAACATAAAGGTGACTCCTTCACCTCTGCTGATCCATTTCTACTTAAATGTAATACTCAAAAAAATACCCAAAAGCTTAACGTAAAAATCTGTATTTTTACATCTGTAAATATTGACACTTAAGTGTTTTGGTTTTTTTAAAAGACTTTCCAGTGAAGGGGTTAATGAAATAACCAACTTTTTCTGCTGATGGCCAAGGCCGGGTTGGATGGGGCTGGCAGCAACCTGGTTTAGTGGAAGGTGCCCCTGTCCATGGCAGAGGATTGGAATGAGATGAGTTTTAAGGTCCCTTCCACTCCAAAACATTCTTCAGTTCTGTGAGGTTTTCCCTTGGAGTTGCTCTCCTGTGGTGTTCAGCTCCCATGAGCTGGTCCCTCAGGTGT
Source organism: Pithys albifrons albifrons (assembly GCF_047495875.1). Classification (NCBI taxonomy): domain Eukaryota; kingdom Metazoa; phylum Chordata; class Aves; order Passeriformes; family Thamnophilidae; genus Pithys; species Pithys albifrons. The sequence continues at coordinate 118,101,559 of NC_092459.1, read as the reverse complement.
GTGGCCACCACCAACCGTGATCTGCCCCCGAGGTTATCTGGGACAAAGTACTGGCAAGGACAGAAACAGCTCCTGTGGCTCTTTGGAGATGCTTCCCAGGCAAATCCTCATGGGAATCTGCCAGTTCATACAATTCCCTCTTGGCTCTGGGCACCAGGTTATGGTTATTCCCCTCTGCTCTTGCCCCTGACAGACCTGGAGTGTGTTTGCTGTTTTTCTCTCTATGAGCTTCCTGCTTTCTCCTCCTTTGCATGGAGCCATTTGAAGTTGCTGCTGCTTTTGCCTTTTCTTTGGAATGAAGGTGCAGGTGCTGCCAGCAGGTTCAGCACCCAGGACCCTGAAAAGCATCTCCATGACAGCAGGATTGTCAAAGCCAAGGCCTTATTCCCTGTGTCTCATTGTATCAAGGTGAATTTTAGCACTTTAAAGGTATTTCATGTTAGAACTACCCTGATGGAGCAGCTCAACAGCCCCTGCAGCTTCTGAGAGCCTTGGACATCCCACAGCCAGGTGGGTGGAATCTGCACATGTACGTGGGGAGATTTCCTTCCACAAAGGGAATTCAGGAGGAATTTCTTTACAGGAAAGACTGTCAGACATTGGAAGGGGCTTTGCAGGGAGGTTTGGAGTGCCCATCCCTGGAGGTGTCCAAGAAGTGTCTGGACGTGGCACTCAGAGCTCTGGGCTGGGTGACAGGGTGGGCATCGGGCACAGGGTGGGCTGGATCTCCAAGGGCTTTTCCAGCCTGGATGATTTTATGAAAGCAAATCCCATGTCAGGGCAGGGTTTCCACACAGACACCTCTTCCAGCAGCACTTCTGGCACAACCGGTTCCCCTCCGTGAGGAGATTGGTATCAAGTTTGAAGTTCAGGCTGTATTGACAGAGATTCTGTCAACAAAAAGGTGTTGAAGGATGGGGTATTTGTGGAAGAAGTCACAAAGAGGTGAAAGATATCCCCTTCAGGGGTCCCTTTCCTGCCCAACAGGCCTCTGCTTGTTGGTATTTTCCAGGAGAAGCCGAGGTGTGGATGTGACTCCATGTTCTTGCACTGCCCGGGCTGTGCCAGCCCAGCTGTGCCAACGTCCTCCAGGGACGTGACAATGGGGACAGTGAAAAGGGACAGAGCAGCAACCAGAGCCCTCACAGCCCTGATCTGTCCTGGGAAACAGCTTTGAGCCTCCACCAGGCTGTCTTTGGAGACTCAAATATCCTAAATAAGAGATAAGGGAGTGGCAGCTGAGCATGGACATATAAAATGGGCTGGTGGAAAGGGAGTTTACCCTGTCAGGGCACTTGGGTTGTCTCTTTTTCCCCCCCTCCTAGTACATTATCCTGGGATATTCCCTCCTCCTTACTGGGCTCATCATCCCTCTTTTGCTGACCCGGACAAGCTCCTTGGCATGGAACTGCCTTTTGGAAGGGCTGTGGGGAGCACCTGCAGGCAGGATGGTGGCTGAGCCCACGCTGGAGAAAATAACTCCAGACAAAGAAATGCAGTTCTGGGGACTTTTTCCATGTCCTTGTGGCTGTTCAGGGGAGTCCCTCCCTTGGGGCAGGGACACATCTTGTCTGGTCACTGCCAGTTCTGTGTCCCAGTGACAGGAAATGAGTATTTTTGAGGCTGCTGTTGATGTTTGGCAGTGGATGGCAAAGTGGGAGGGTGGGCACCAAGTAATGTGGGTCAAAATGATGGAGGGGTGGGTGGATGGATGGATGGATGGATGGATGGATGGATGGATGGATGGATGGATGGATGGATGGATGGATGGATGGATGGATGTTCCCTGTCAGTCTCGTTCCCTTGGAAAGCTGGAAATGCTGCTCAGGCTCCCAGGAGAGAAGGGAAGCAATCCCAGGAGATTTCAGCCATTGGGATTTCTGAGAAAAATGAATTATGTTCAGGTTTATGAAAGGCTTTATTAATTCCAGGGTGAGGAGTTTTCAGGAGCAGAGCAGATCCAGTGTGAGGAGTGTGGACAGCTGGGTCTTTGCCTCCCATGTTTGCCCATTTCTCAAGGACTCTGGAGAAGGAAATTAATTTTAAGTGTTATTTTCCAGACATCTGTAACAGACAGGAAAACAGACCATTGTGCCTCCTCTTGAGATAATGATCAGGCAGGAGAGAAGAGGCTGGAGCCGGGCTGTTCTCACATTCATCCCCACACCAGGATCAGGTAACCTGGCACAAATGCTGTTTTAAGCCTTTTTTTGGTCTCTCCCAGCCCTGACTGGGGTGGGTGGAGGGTTTTGTCTTCCCTGGCCCCTGGGCTGGCTGGACATGGATGGTTTCCTCATTCCTACAGTTTCCCAGGACTCAGGTGTGAATACAAGGCCACCTTTGCCCAAGTAGCATTGAAGTTTTTTCCCTCCCCATGTCCCCTGTTTCCTTCTCCTTCCTAAAACCTACTTGGTTTCCTGCAAAGCCTCTGGGAGTGTGGAAGGATGGAGAGAGCAGCACAGGAGCATCCCCTCTTCCCACAGCTCCTTCCTCAGGCAGGCTGAGCCCCACCATCACCTACCAGCAACGGGTTTGTACCTCCTGCAATGCTCCCTTGCTTCCAAACCCCTCCTGCACCACTTCACCCACTGTGTTCCCTCTCTCTGCTGGTTTGTCTCCTGCAGCAAAGAGACCAGCCCCTTGTCTTGTCTAATTAGGTGAGGCGAGAAAACACTAAAAACCCATTAAACCCCCCCCAAAATCCCCCCAGCTTTGGCAGCTGAGAGGAGCTCGGGGCGTGCTCCATGATGTTTGAATTTTCCCAGGGATGCACGTCCACTGGATGCAATCCCAACATGCTCAATGCAACTGGCCCCTAATTGCATTGTTTCCGCTGATCTCCGATGAAATTATTTATGTGTATAACAAGCATGTTTGGCTTCAACAGTCTTTAAACTTTATATGAGTTTTTCCATGTGCTTGTTTGCTAAAAAGAGTCCGAGTGCTGGCAGGTTTGGGTTATTTTTACCCCCCAATTAATTGTGTTTTCTTTCCCTGCCTGGCTGTGTTTTCACCCTCTCCCTCCTCTCCGGCAGTGCCAGCAGCAGGACGGGAAGGGTGGCTGGACAGGGGCCAGCTTTGGCTTCACATCATTTCTCCTCCGGTCTCTGAAAAACCAGATTCTGTTTGTCATTTGCTCTGCTCTCCCGGCGTTGTGTCATGGCCATGGTATTGCTGATGGATTTCCAGCTCTACTCATGCAGCAGGGCACAAGGTTTTCATAAGCACATTAATCTTAAAAGAAAATCTGTCAGGAGCAAACAATACCCCTATGAATGATGTTGTAAAGACACAAAATAACTCTAAACATCCATTACCCAGGAATATTAACTTATAGAGGAGCTCCATTTCCTCTTGCTCCTTTTTAATAGGTACCTGATACCCAAAGTACTTCCACATTGGAAAATTTGCTCAAAGATGTGAAATTGCCTGAGATAAGCCCCCAACAGAAGCTTTTCCATCAGAGCTTGGGCTGAAGAGGGGAAGACTGTCAAGGCTGGGGACTGATGGTTCCTCCCTGGGACCTGCTCCCATTCTGGGGTTCCTCTGGCTCCTAAACCCTTTCCCTGGCAGAGTGAGGATGGGTGGGTACCACAAATCTGCTCCTGAGGAGGGGGCACAGCCTCATCCCAAGTGTCTCCTCTTTGGAAGTTCTTTTCTTTGCTCCCCCCCACCAGTGGGTTTAGGCAACCCCCCTGCCCCAACACACACCAGCTCTTTTTTGGGAAGGGAGCAGCCTGTGTGGCAGGAATAAAACATCTGAGGTTGCTTTAAATGTCCCTTGGAGCCAGGCCAGCAGCACAGGCAAGGAAAAGCTGGTAGCTTGTTTTAATTTAATGGTGTTGAAGTGTTCTACTGCAATTAAGCATCTGAAAATTAAACAGAAACAGTCATTAAGTCTGGTGATACAAACCCACCAGACCAGAGAATATAAATTATTTCAAATGGTAAATGCCAAAGCCATGTTTAGGATAGGGATAGCCCCCCTTGTTAGCACTTATCTGTTGTTTGAAATCAGAGGAACTTAATCCCAAGGAAATTAATCACCAGAGATGTTGGATCTTGGTGCAGGTCACTCCTTCAGCCAGAGTGAGGGCTTGGGAGAGGGAAAATAAATCCCCAGTCGAAGTGCATAAGGGGATGTCTGTCTGTCCAGAGGGTTTCCTGCACCTGTGCTCTCCCAGTCCCTCCATCCCAATCCCTGCCATCCCAGGAAATCCTGTCCTCCCCCTGCCTGAGCTGCAGACAGGGATTTTAAGCTGTCAGTGTTATCCCTGATGATGATGCTCCCTTTTCCCTGCATCCTGGCTGGCAGCAGCTGGTCCTGTGGGGGAATGTGGAGCCAAAGGGCTCCTGCAGGAGCAGCATTGGGTCACTCACAAGTGTGTGTTGGGGGGCAATGACCTGGTCTAGGGGGTCTTCCTCCACCCACTGGGGGTCTTCCTCCACCCCCTAGGAGTCTTTCTCCAGCCCCTGGGCCAGGTCAGGCTTTGGGAGAGGAAATGGTGTTTTGATGCCAGCAAGGAGTGAAGGGGGGAAGGCAGAGGTGGGGAAGGGCATGAGGAGGAATCAGTGCTGAAAATCACCCACCTCATGTGGTGACAAAGATGGCTGAGAGGGGGAGGATGGAGTAGGGCCCCCAAATCCATCTGAGCTGCTGGCTGGGCACATCCAGGTTGTTTATCTGGACCATTCTGGGAAATCAAGGCTCTGCCTCCATCTCTGGTGCTGGCCAGAGAAGCAGACAGACAATCTGGATCCACGAAACTCCAGCATGGGCTGTTCCTGCAGTTTTCTGTTACAAGCCTGGCCTCGCTCTGCCCTGAACATCAGCCAAGCTGGGAGCCAGGTAAGCACAGGAACGCTTGTTTGGATTCCTCATCTTTCACCAAAGGCAAGACTTAAGCCTGGCTTTAAAGTTAAGCACGTGTTTGAAGTGCATTCCTGAGTGGGGCTCTGAGCTCTGGTGACATGAGCAGAAATGTCCCCGCTGGGTTCGGTGGGATTTTCCCTGTCTGAAATGGAGTCCAGATCGCCTGAAATAAATACCCCCATCTCTGTAGATGGGGAACCACATGGAGCCTTAGGAATGCTTGTTCCCAGAAAAGGATCCAGCTTATTCATATGCCTGCATCATGTGTGTTAAATTCTCCTGACATGTCCCACAATTCCAGCAAATAAATGGGAACCAGAATGGATCCCGTGCCCCGAGAGCGCTCGGCTGGCTGAGGGAATGGCAGGAGCTTTGTTTGGGAGCAGCCTTTCCAAACTGAGCTTCCATGGGCCTCTTGCCAGTACAAGATGTGAAATTTCATTCCCATTTTATCCCAATTACTGTCCAGGCCGTCCACGAGGGCTTCTGGCACTGCACACTTCTGATAACACACAATGACTCAAAGAATCCCTTTCCCTGCAGGGGCAGTGCTGGATTTAGAGGGGGAATTCCAGCAAGGAGCTGCAATGTTTGCATAGTGTGTTCCCAGGTGTTCCCATTCCAAGGCTTGCTGCTCTTCCAGGTGAGCAGCAGCAGCAGCTTTCACCTGACCCTTTTAATGCCTTGCTTAAAGCCTTCTGGAGCTGACCTCTGGATGTGGTTCCACAGAAAGAAGGAGCAGCCAGATCCATGAAGGCTCCCTGGCTTCCCACCTGATGGAATCTCCCACTCCATCCCTCCCCAGAGCTCCAGATCGGTGCCATAAATGTATTTTTTTACAAGAGCAAAATTCTGTGCCTGCTTTCCAGGAAGGATTTAAAAAGGAACAACCTGGAGGGTTTTTTTCTCCTCTTTCAAAGCAAACTAACAGAGCTCTTCCCATCAAACCTGGATCAGAAACGTCAAAAACCATTTTGGCTTTTCCCTGAAATGAATGTGAAACTTTTCCTGCCACTTTCCCTTATCTCATCTGTGAAAAAAGCCAATCTGAAAACTGAAATCTTTCACATCACAAAACATTTTTCTCAACCCCACACACCTGCTCAAAGGATCCATTTTGCTCAAAGGACTTTTTTTTTTCCTCCTGGAGAAAGATTTCAGTGAAAACAAGGTACAGAGGCATAAATAAGTACTTTTTGGTTTATTTTCATTGTCTCCTGCCAGTCCTGAAGGTTGAGGGAGGGAGAGCAGTGAAGACAAGGTATTTTTTGGCACTCCTCATCCTGAATTTTAAGGGCCTTCTGTGAGGAGGAATGGGGAGCAAAGGGAGCATCACTGGAGTGGTGCCTAGCCAGGGGATTCAGGGCTGAAGGAGCTGGATGAAGAGGACAAGGCAGCTCTTCACAGCTTTACGTGCTGTAAATCCCATTTTACATCCCCCGTGTCCCACACAGGGAGAAGCAAACAGAGTTTTGTGATGATTATTCAGGGTCTTTATGATGGTTATAACGTTCTCTGCTGCTCACCTCGCCCTGGCCCTGCTACCTTGGCACATTTTCACACTGATACAAGTTTCTGCTGGGAAATGATCCCTGAAAAGAGTTTCCCTGCCACTAAATGGCTCTGAACGCTGAGAAGAGCTTTGGAGCTGCTCTGTGAAGCTCTGGGCTGGTTGGAATGACCTGCTGAGCACATCCCTGAGCCAGGGCCCTCCCTCAGGGCTCTCAAGTGTGGCCCCAGCCGTGAGGAGCTGCAGGGGAGGTGTGATGTTCAGATGTTCAGCACTGCAACATTGAGGGCTAAATTCAGCACTATGAAATTTAACCTGTTGCTTCTCTCACCCCCACCAACACCCAGGCAGACATGGAACAAACCTGATGGGGAATGTCTGTTCTTTGTGAGACGTGTCTTGGCTCTCTGGGGGGCACAAATGAAGGGAGGAGGCAGTGCTGCCCCCTCAGAGTTGTGTTTCATCAGCCACAGGCTCCTGGCTCAGGTGAGACCTTGGCACTGGGCTGATGGAGCCCATTGCTGGCTGAACAGCAGGGCAGGTTCTTCCTCTGTGAGATATTGGATTATTATTCCTGCCTTTCAGGTCACCCTGATGTAAATCCCCTCCTTTCCCCCGCAGTCCTTCTCCTGGACTCCCTTTGGATAAGAAGATCCCACACAAATCCAACAGAGGACCATCTCCAGGAGCAGGGGGTGATGTGCTGGATGGATCCATGCCATAAAACCAGGCTGACTGAAGTGTGAGCAAATGTACGTGAATCTCATCTGGAATGTTTTCCAGCAGAAGGAGATTCCCTGCCCTCCCCGTGGGGCCACCTGTGCCAAGCCCAACAACCCTCCCGGTGCTATTGCAGCCTGTGGGGTGTGTTTTTCCACCAGCACAGCTCAGCATCCCATCCTTTGCCAAGCCTGAGGCCTTCCCACTCGGTTGTGGCCAGGAGAAATCCATTTCAATAAGAAAACAAAGGGAATAGGTTTAGCAGCCCTTCAGCCCAGCGAGCACGTGCAGTGTTTGTTTGCAGAGCTGGGCAGAGGTTAATAAGCTGATCCTGCAAAGATTTACACCTAGGCCAGGGTTTCCATATGGGCTTAACACTAAGCAAGACCTTAATCTAAAGGAAAATATTTGGAGGGAGTTTTGTTTCTCTTTCAGAGTGCTGTAGGACCCATGAAATATTCACCCAAGAGAGACAGGCACTGTCTGTCAGGTTGGACTTGATGGGTCTTAGGGGTCTTTTCCAACCTAAATGAGTCTACACTTCTGTGCCCCTGGGGGGTGTTGAGGGCAGCTGGCAAGGAAGGAGACAAGGGCTCCATCTGAGAAGGTGCTGGTTGTCCCTCACAGCACCTGCAGCTTCCACCAGAGTCACAGGGGCTGTAGGTTCTCAGCACCTCTGGAGCTGGGGCTGGATGAGTGTTTGCAGGACAGGGATGGTCATTTACACAGGGAATGCTGGGCAGGACACGTGTGCTGTGTCAGCAAGGCAGGAGGCAGGGGCAGGACCCCAGAGGCAGGGGCAGAACCCCAAAGGCAGAGGCAGGAGGCCAAAGACAGAGGCAGGACACCAAAGGCAGGGGCAGGACCCCAAAGGCAGGGGCAAGACCCCAAAGACAGAGGCAGGAGCCCAAAGGCAGGGGCAGGAACCCAAAGGCAGGGGCAGGAGCCCAAAGGGAGAGGCAGGAACCCAAAGGGAGAGGCAGTATCACAGAGGCAGGAGCCCAAAGGCAGGGGCAGGAGCCCAAAGGCAGGGGCAGAACACCAGAGACAGGGGCAGGAGCCTAGAGGCAGAGGCAGGATCCCAGAGGCAGAGACAGGAGCCCAAAGGGAGAGGCAGGAGCCCAAAGGCAGAGGCAGAACACCAAAGGCAGGGACAGGACCCCAAAGACAGGGGCAGGAGCCCAAAGACAGGGGCAGGAGCCCAAAGGCAGAGGCAGGACCCCAGAGGCAGGGGCAGGACCCTAAAGGAAGAGGCAGGAGCCCAGAGGCAGGGGCAGGAGCCCAAAGACAGGGGCAGGAGCCCAAAGGCAGGGGCAGGACCCCAAAGGCAGGGGCAGGACCCTATAGGCAGAGGCAGGAGCCCAAAGGCAGAGGCAGGACCCTAAAGGCAGAGGCAGGAGCCCAGAGGCAGAGGCAGGACCCCAGAGGCAGGGGCAGGAGCCCAAAGGGAGAGGCAGGAGCCCAAAGGCAGGGGCAGGAGCCCAAAGGCAGAGGTAGGACCCTAAAGGCAGAGGCAGGAGCCCAAAGGCAGAGGCAGGAGCCCAAAGGCAGAGGCAGGACCCTAAAGGCAGAGGCAGGAGCCCAAAGGCAGAGGCAGGAGCCTAGAGGCAGAGGTAGGACCCTAAAGGCAGAGGCAGGAGCCCAAAGGCAGGGGCAGGAGCCTAGAGGCAGAGGCAGGACCCTAAAGGCAGAGGCAGGAGCCCAAAGGCAGAGGCAGGACCCTAAAGGCAGAGGCAGGAGCCCAAAGGCAGAGGCAGGACCCCAGAAGCAGGGGCAGGAGCCCAAAGGCAGGGTCAGGAGCCCAAAGGCAGGGGCAGGAGCCCAAAGGCAGAGGCAGGACCCCAAAAGCAGGGGCAGGACCCCAAAGGCAGGGGCAGGACCCCAAAGGCAGGAGCCCAAAGGCAGAGGCAGAATCACAGAGGCAGGACCCCAAAGGCAGAGGCAGAAGCCCAGAGACAGAGGCAGGACCCCAGAGGCAGAGGCAGGAGCCCGAAGGCAGAGGCTGAGCGATGTGTTTTTGCCACAGGCAATGACGATGGTTGCGGGATCGCGGCTTCCACAGCGCTTTGATTCCAAGCCCTGCTGAATCCAGAGGCTGCTCCTGCCAGCCCGGCCCCGGCACGCGGCTCCCAGATGTGTGAGCAGGATGAAGCCTTTGCAAGGAGCAGCCTCCAGCTCTGCCCCTCCTGGGAGCCCCAGCCAGCCGGGGCGGGCAGTCCCTGTCCCCAAACCTCTGCGTGCTGTTAGCGCTGAGATTGTTTCATATTCTTCCCCAAATACTTTGTATTTTTAACACTCAGTACCTGAAAAGGAAAGGGTATGGTCCCTGACCGGGCACCTCCAGGCGGCTTCAGGCTGAGCTAAACACCCTCCCACTCCTTGCGAGCTGGTCGGGGCATGAAATGAGATTTCAAATCCATGAACAGCGACTTTAAAGGCTCTGAAATGGTTCCGAGGCAGAAAATCAGGACAAAAAGAAAGACAGGATATATCCGTGCAATTTATTTCATTTAAATGCTGTGTTACAGCCCTCGGATCAGCAACGTTTTACACAAAGATTTTTTTTTTTACGTTAAGGATCCAGGATCTCATTTTCATGTTATGAATCTGTGATCAAACCCTGTAGTCTCTAGAGGGGAAAATAAATCCAAACTCAGAAAATCTGAGCGGCTTTGGTGTGTTTTCCCCGTATGGATTTGAGGAGCCTTCTGGCAGAGGTGTAATGCACAGAGCAAAATCGCATTTGACACATAAAACTGAATTATTGTTAATTACTCAACCTGTGGCCTTTACAACCTGAAAGAGCCAATTAAGCAAAGTGTCTGAGAATGAGCTTTGGAGAAGGATTTTATTTTGGTTTAGCCCTCAAACCCTCTTCTTCAGCAAACAGAAAGCTTTTCTGGGGGCACAGCAGCGGGACCATCCAACTCCCTGCATACAGTTCATGCCAGAAGGCTGGAGCAAAAACTATTGTCGGAATTAATTTCGAGTTCCCTCTGACACACAAAGCACAGGCACTGAGATAGTATTGCACTTGCTGGACCGTTTTCAGTGTGTCTGATCCTACAGCAACAGAATTTTCCAATTTGGATTGACCCTGACAGAAAACAAACTCCATAAACTCCTCGAAGAGCCGCAGTATTCCTGAATTAGCAATGAATTATAGTAAATAATAGAATAATGTAGTCTAGTATTGTAGTATTAGATAATAATACAACAGAATTATATAGTAATATAACAATATTTTATATTGCTATATTACTATATTTTATATTGCTATATTACTATATAGTAATATAACTGTATTACTTTTTAAAACGTAATATTATTATATTATTATTTAATAAATAATCTGGAATAAATACTGATGAAACACGCGGGAGTTCCTGCCTTTATCTGTACTAATCGCCAGCTGCTGCAGTAAAGGAATATCCCTGATATTTCTATCAAGTATCCCTGATATTTCTATTTTTTTAATTAAAAAAGGCTTCTGGAGATCCTTGTTCCGCTGCTGATCCTGGTTTTTTCAGCAAAATGAACGATGCAAAATCGTGCCTCTGTCGCGACAGGCATTAAAATACACACTCTGACAAAATATTGGTAAAATAAAGGGGCTTTTAATGCATTTCCACGTCGCACGGTGCTCACGGCGCTCCCAACGATAAGCAGGGAAGGAGGGAGGGAGAAGGGAAAAAGGAGCCGCAGCAAATGGAAACCATCTCGGGGCAGGGCGAGGGTGAACGCGGCCCGGGGGAGCAGATTTGGGGTCTCGGGCAGCCCCCGGCGCTGTCGTTGCGGCTCCACAGGGAGCTGAGCGCCTCAGGGAGCACTTGCAGCGTGCCATTAATAGGGACCCCCACCCGCATCTCCCCGCCCGCTCTGCTTTCCCTTTTTCTTTCCCCCTCTCTTTTCCCTCTCCTTTTAATTTCTGCTATTTTTCCTTTATTTTTTCCTTTGTTCTTTTTTCCTTTCCTCAATTTCATTTTTTAAAAATTTCCCTTTTCCCCCCCTTAATTTTCATTTTATCTTTATTCCCTTTATTTTCTTTTATCTTCTACCTCTCTTTCCTTCTTTTCCCTCCCTTCTTCGTTTTCTTTGTCTTCTCATTTCCCTTATCCTTCTACTTTTTTTCCTTCGTTTTCTTGTCATTATTCTTTTCCTTCTTTGTTTTCTTCCTCTCCTCCCTTTCCATCCCCGCTGTGTCCAAGGACTCATTCCTGCAGGGGCCGGGGCTCGAGGCTCCATCCTCTCGTCCTGTCCGGCAGCCCGGCAGAGTCGCGGGGGTATGCGGGGAGCAGGTGGAGGGGAATCGCTTCCAAGGGGGATATTTTTTGGGGGAAAGCCTCTCCCAGGTCCTCAGGGATGGAGGGATGCGGGCTGGCTGCGGTCACGGCTGTGCGAGGCTTCCCGTCGGAGATGCTCCAGCGCCGGGTCTCCTCCGAGCGCGCCCCCGAGGGAAAAGATTCCTCCACGGGTGGGAGGGGACCCTCACACTCCTCGAAAAAACATTTCCATGGGATCACAAGGGCAGGGAGAACCACACCTGCCTTCCCCGTCCGCCGTTCGTTGCTGGGCTTCCCGCGGGCCGCGGCGGCCGCTCCGCCAGGCTGAGAACGGCAAACTCATGGCAGGGCCCCCCTGGGCGCTGCAGCCGGGTGGGTATAGGGGGGGTGAGGCAATCACGGGACCCCCACCCCGAGCGATGCTCCACTCCCGTTTAATCTATCCGCTCCCTTTTCCCGGCGCTTTCTCCAGCGCTCAGGCGGCGCCGTCTGCAGCGACGCCTCCGCGGGTTCACCCCCCCGTCTCGGGTGGGTAGGGGGGCACAGAAGAGGGTGGGCTCGAGTGGGTAATCCCTGGGGGCTTCCCCCCGTGCCCGTCCGCGCGGGGATGCCGTTGGATGCGCTGCCCGCGCCGCCGGAGGGGGGCCGGGCACGGGGAGGTGGGCGCTGTGCCCCCTCCAGCCGCCCTCAAAGCGGCTGCGGAGCGGCCTTGCCGTGCTGCTGCCCCCGCTGGGCCCCCTTTGCCCCCCACCCTTTCAGTCGTTTGCGGGAAAACACTCACGATCTTCCCACCGACCTCTCCTTGCGAGGGGGGATAAAAATCCACAGGAATCTCCCGACCACTCGCCCCATCCACGAGGCTGCTCTCGGGCGTTATTGTGGGGGGGTAAAATCGGATTTCAGTGCTGGGTGGGCAGCAGCGTGTCCGCAGGGGAGCCCCCCGGGGAAGGGTTCCGTGGGGTCCCCCGCCCCACTAAAGCACGGCCCGATCCTCCCGGAGCCCCCGGCGCTGCCCCCGCCCGTGGGTCCCGTCGGGGCCGGAGGCGGGGCAGGTGCGTGTCCGAGTCCCGCGTGGGAACGAGAGCGCAGAGAGAGCCAGGAGCGACCCTGACGCCTTACGGAGGCGGGGGACTTGGGACCCCCACGGTGGACTCCGCTCCGCCTTCCCGCAGCTCGGGGGATGTGCGGGGGGATGTGCGGGGGTGTGCGGGAGGGTTGCCCAGGGGTGGCGGGGCGCGGGCCCCGAGGGGGCGGGCAGAGGGTGGCGGCCCCCCCCGGCCCTTCTGGCCGCGGCCATTTAGGAGAGGGCGGGAGCCAATGGGCGGCGGCGTCGCCGCCGTGACGGCCGGGATTGACGTGATTCCCACGTCAAATTGATCCCGAGGAGCGGCGGGGGCTTCCCGCGAGCGGGGAACCGGCTCGGCGCCGCCAGGACCCCCCGGCCGCCGGCTCCCCGCAGCCCCCGCCGCCCCCCGGGCTCTCTATGCCGGGGCAGGCGCTGCCCCCTCCCCGGGCCGAGCGGCGCGACCCCCGCGCCGGGCGATGGGTGAGTGCGGGCGGCTCCGCGAGGGCTCCGGGACGGCTCCGCCGGGGGAGGGCACCGGGCAGGGGGGAGGCGGCGGCCGAGGGTCCGGCCCGGAATGGCCCGGCCCGCAGCACCGGGGCCGGAGCCTGCACGATGTGCCCGGCCGGGAGGGCTCCGGGTTCCCTCGTTCTCCCCGCTCCTCCCTTCGCATTCGCTCAGCTCCCTGTTTGCGGCTCTTTCTCTCGGTCTCGTTCTTTCGCCTTTTCTCTGTCTTTTTATTTTTTTGCCCCACTCCTCTTTTTTTTCTGTCCTCGTTCCCCCCTTTCCTTGTTTCTCTTTTTCTTTTTCTCTCTTTTTCCCTTCTGTCTTTCCTCCCCTTCTTTTTTACTGTCTCTTTTCCCTCTTTTCCTTCTATTTTTCCTATGTATCTTTCTCCCCTCCTTTTTCCTCCTGTTCTTTTTGCTTTCCTGTCTCCTTTTTTCTCTTTCTCGCTTTCTCTCTCCCAGGGAGAGAATGTTCTCATTTTCCCTTCCCTTTCTTTTTTCCTTCCCTTTTCCCCCCCTTCGCTCTTTTTTCTTACTTTTTTCCCCCCTTTCTCTCCTTCCCCTTCCCTTTTCCTTTCTACCCCCCTGTTCCGTTCCTTTTCCCTTTCCCCTTCCCTCTGCAGTCCCGTCCCCGTCCCAAGCCCGCTCGCTGTTCGGGCAGCCCGCTGGGACCACAACCGGCTCGTCCTCGTCTCCATCCCACCCGTGCCATGCCACCCATGCCATCCATGCCCTTCCCGCAGAGCACACGTACGGGGAGGTGAACCAGCTGGGCGGCGTGTTCGTGAACGGGCGGCCTCTGCCCAACGCCATCCGGCTGCGCATCGTGGAGCTGGCGCAGCTCGGGATCCGGCCCTGCGACATCAGCCGCCAGCTCCGCGTGTCCCACGGCTGCGTCAGCAAGATCCTGGCCCGGTACCACGAGACGGGCTCCATCCTGCCCGGTGCCATCGGCGGCAGCAAGCCGCGGGTCACCACCCCCGCCGTGGTCAAGCACATCCGCGACTACAAGCAGGGCGACCCCGGCATCTTCGCCTGGGAGATCCGCGACCGGCTGCTCGCCGACGGCGTGTGCGACAAGTACAACGTGCCCTCGGTCAGCTCCATCAGCCGCATCCTGCGCAACAAGATCGGCGGGCTCGCCCCGCCGGGCCCCCCGCCCGCGCTGCCCTGCGGTCACATCTACCAGTACCCGTACCCCGGCCCCGCAGCCCCGCCGCCCGCCAAGGCTGGCGGGCACCCGGCCGGGCACCTCGGGGCCCCTCCCGTCGGGCTGCCCCGCTCCTGGCCCTCGGCGCACTCCGTCACCAACATCCTGGGCATCCGCACCTTCGTGGAGCAGGCGGGTGGGTACCAACCCCGGCCCCGGGCTCGCCGCAGCCCCGGCCGGCCCGCCGCAATTTCGCTTCCCCCCAGCCCCCTTCTTTTTTTTGGTCGGTTTTGGGGTTTCTTCGTCGAGTTTTGCGCTTTTTTTTCTATTTCTTTTTGTTTTGTTTTATTTTTGTGTCCTTCCTTGTTGGTTTGGTGTGTTTGTTTTTTTATTTGTTCCGAGGTTTTGTGTGTGTTTCAATTTTTTTATTTATTTCATGGGGTTTATTTGTTTCGTGCTTTTTGGCTTGTTTTGTGCTCTTTTGCTTGTTTCGGTGTGTTTTATTAGTTTCGTGCCTTTTTGTCTGTTTCGTGCCTTTTTGTTGTTTCGAGCTGTTTTGCTTCTTTCGTTCTTTTCTATTTGTTTCAGATTTTTAGTTTATTTCGGGGTTTTATTTTTTGTTTCGTTTTTTGTTTTTGTTTGTTTGGGGTTTTTTTACTTGTTTCGTATATTTTGCCTTTTTTTTTTTTTTGAGGGCCACCCCCCGCTCCACCAGCCCGTCGGGGTGACTGGGCCAGATGCGGCCTCGGCTCAGCCACATTTGAACTTTTTATGAAAAATGTGGAAAATATTTTCGTAGGGATGATAGATTGCCGACCGCAAATTCGGAGCCCTGAATTTTCCTTTTCAAAAGAGGATTAAAAAAATTATATATATATGTGGAAAAGGGGTAAAAAGGGAGAGAAAAAAAAAACACAGGAAGGGGGAAAAGAGAAGACAAGGCACTTCGTATCCGGCCTCCGGGATACCCCGGGAAATTTGGGGGCTCCGGGAGCAGCGGCAGCGCCAAGCCCCGAGCCCCGCAGACTCCGGGGAGGGGACACGGGACGTGGCAGGAGCGTGCGGGTCCTTTTATCCTTCAAAAAGCCCGAGTAAATCAACCGCATGCGTTTTGCCCCGTGCGATCATTTATCCTTAAAATTCCGATGTCAGTTTTCTAAATCTCCCTTCGTCAGAAGAGAAATTGGGCTCCCTAAATTACCGGGGGCCGGGGCCTGGAATTGGCAGGGAGGAGGGGGGGATGCAGAGTCAGGTTTGGGGGCGCTGCCACAGCCTCTCCCCGCGGTTTGCTGCCCCATTTCGGTGCGGTGGGCAGTGCCAGGGATGCTGGGGGGCACTGGGAGGGAATGCGGGTTCCTGTACCCCCTCTCCCTGCGTTTATACACTCAGACATTGGCAAACCCGGGATTTCCCTCTGTTTCACCCCAAAACCTCCTCGGGCGGGGCCCGGGGGTGTTCGAGGGCTGACGCTTTGCTCCACAGGGGCTCTGGCTGGCACAGAGGGGGCTGCCTACCCCCCCAAAATGGAAGAGTGGCCCAGCGTGAACAGGACGGGCTTCCCCGCCCCGGGCCAGGCGGTCAACGGGCTCGACAAGGCGGCCATGGAGGGGGACATCAAATACCCGCAGGTGACAGTTGGGGGGACAGCAGGGGACAGGGAGGGACAGGGAGAGGGGCAGTAGGGGTCGGGGAGAGGGGACAGGGAGAGGGGACAGGAAGAGGGGACAGGAAGAGGGTAGGTAGGTGGCATGGGTGAGGCAAAGAAGAGGGCAGGGAAGGGTAAGACAGAGGGACAGGGAGGAACAGGGAGAGGGGCAGTAGGGGACCGGGGACGGGGACGGGGAAGGAGGACGGGGAGGGGGGACAGGGAGAGGGGACAGGGAGAGGGCAGGGAGGTGGCATGAGTGAGGCAAAGAAGAGGGCAGGGAAGGGTAAGACAGAGCGACAGGGAGGGGACAGGGAAGAGGCAGATTTCCCACCGCTCCCATTCCCCCTCTACCCGAGGGGGACCCCGATCCCCAGAGCCGGGTGGGCTGTTCTGAACCCCCTCCCTCGTCTCTCCTCCCCGTCTCTTTGTGCCCGTCCTCAGCCCGGCCCGGGGCTCTCCTCGATGGGCACCTTCCTGCCGGCCTGTGCGTACCCACCCTCCAGCCAGCCCGGCGTGTACGGCGGCTCCCCGGGCGGCTACATCCCCCCGGGCCCGCCCTGGCAGCCGCAGGGCACCCCCCTGGCACACCACGGCCACGGCGTCACCGTCCATGGCGCCGACCTGGCCACGGCCATGGCGTTCAAGCAGCCCGGGAGGGAAGGTGAGAGGGTGACAGAGGAGGGGACAGAGGGGGGGACCCCCGGGAGAGCCGCGGACCCGACCGGGGGGATCGGAGAGAGGGAGAGGGGCGGGAGAGGGGATAGGGGTTGCAGCGGGTGCCCCCACCCTCAGGCAGGGTGAATATCTGCAATATCCACCCAATTTCATAAACCTGAGCGGCCCCGGCATCCCGTTGTTCAGACCCTCCAGCCTCAGACACCTCGCGGTTATAAATTGGAAATCATTTTCCCTTCCTCCTTGGCACTCGCTGGGAATCGCCAGGGAAGGGGGAAAATTCAGGGCGAACTCAGCGCTGTCCATACCCCCGGAGTGTGGGGGTGCGGCGGGACAGAGCAGGAGCATTTTCCACACATCCCTCCCAAATTAACAGGGATGCCAAGAGGCCGAAAACCTCGGAAGGACACAGGAAGGCAGAAGTCTTAACTGAGAATTCTTAATTCCTAGTAATTAACTATTCATTATTAAGTCAGAGTAATTGTTTAACGATTTATTATTAATTATTAGAAGTAACTATTATTTAATTTGTTCCCAGACTAATAATTAATTTATTCTTTCCAAACGCTCCGCTGAAAATTCCAAAGGAGCAATTTGGGGCTGTTCTTTTATCTCCTGTTCATTATTTCGCCTTATTAATGGAGCTCTATTTCCTCGATGGACGGTTTCGTTTTAAAAATCCCGATTTTTCCACGGGGAGTATAAAATCCCTGTTGATATTTTTGTTCTTTTCCGACGGTATTAGGTGTTCCATTAATTTAATTAATTTGCAACTAATTTTCCGCTTATTAGTCCATTTTTATGTAGTTTTTCTAGGGGTTTAATATTTTATTTTATTGGTTTGGTTTTTATCCTTTACCATTTCTAACTCGATCAACCTGCTGTGAGTAATCAAGAGATCAAGAATAGAAAATTTAAATCGATGATTTAAAGGGGAGGAAAAAAGAGGGAGAAACCGAGAGGGAGAAAGCAAGTGAGAGGAAAGAAGGAAGGAAAAGTTACAAAAGAAAATGAAAAATAAGGAAAGAAAAAAAGGATATAAAATGACCAAAGGCAGGAAAACCGACCTGTCCATATTTAGTTTATTTTTGAGGTATTTTAAATGACTTGGAGCCTGAATTTTCTGATTTGCTGATTTTTAAACTGCCGTGTCCAAAGACCCACAGACTTTCTCTAAGCGTTTGTGGGTTTTTGTTTCGTGTGGGATTTTTGTTGTTGTTTGTTTGCTCGTGATTTTTTTAAATGCATTTTTTAGTTTTTAAAGCTTTAAAATTTCCCTTAATTTATTTCGAATCGGTTTTCTCGTTCTGCTGCTTATCTAGAACAACAAAAATATTGGATTGTCTGGAAAAATCCTGACCTGAGCACGGGCTGGAGGAGAAAGGGGGGGGTCACCCAGTGGGATGGGTTGGTGGCTCCTGGTAGGATGGGTTGGTGGCTCCTGGTGGGATGGGTTGGTGGCTCCTGGTGGGATGGGTTGGTGGCTCCTGGTCCCTGCAGCGGGTGCGGAGAGGGGGAAGAGGATGGAAAGAAGGATGAAAAGACACACAGACAAATTCAGCCAGGCAATTTCACCCTCTAATTTCAGAATTTTTCCAAATTCCCCAAACTCCCCCTGGTTATCCCAGTGCCCCCGGCAGCCCCGGGATAAATATCCCCCTCCCCGAGGGCGGCGGGTGGATGGAGAGAGGGAGATTGCCAAGGTCTGGGCCAGCCTTGCCGGGAGCTGGGGCTGGGAGGAAGCTCTGCAGGAGTTTCCCAACCGCTGGAAGGGTGTGACGGTGCCGTCCCCGTCCCCTCCCAGCACCGGGGGCACAGTCCCCTCCCAGGACACTCCAGCTTTGAGGCAGCGTTCTTTAAGGATGTGTTCCGTGTGTGGCTGGGACAGGGCTGGGTCCCCTACCCAGGGAAATCCCGGTCCCTGGCGATGCCATCACCATGGTCCCTGTCACTGGACGCATTCCCCTTTTCCCTCTCTGTTTCTCCTGGATACAAGGAGCCTGACAGCTCCTTTCCAAAGGGCTGCCTTTCCCAGGAGCTGGATGAGGAGCCCTGAGGGGCAGAAATCCTCTTGGGGGGCTGTTGGAGGTGGGTCCATGTGCTCGGAGTTCATCAATCCCCTGCCTTGTTGTCTGGTTTTTTTCTTTCCACCTTTCCTGCAGTCGTGGACAGAAAACCCACCAGCCCTGTGGGGAAACCTCCGGACCCTCTAAGCACCATCCATGGACTCTCTATCCCAACCTCCTCGTCCTAGAACCGTGGAGCAGCTGCCTAGAGACAGGGACTCTTGGAATAAGCACCTGCAAACTGTAACTGAAGCCTGAAGTGCTATCGAACTGTTTCCACAGTGCCTCCAAACTGTTCTCAGAGTGCCACTGCCACTGCAAGGACAGGGAGACAGCCTGGGCAGTGAGAGGTGACTTTCTCCCGTGGCAAATCTTGGTCAGGACATTCCCAGAGTGGTACTTTACCTCCATTGGATCGGAAAGGGATGACAGAAGAGACTCAGCCTTTCTTCTTTATTTTTGTTCCCCTCTTCCTTTCAGTTGTCCTTTCTCCTTCCCCACGTCCCTGAAGACCGCTGGATGCAGCAAGTGCATCCATCCCCAGACACTTCTGGGAGCATCCCTGGTTCTGTCCCAGACCAAGGGAGCAATTTCTGGCTTTCCCACGCTGGAGCATCCATCCTGGAGCCCTTTCTCCATCTGCCTTCCAGAGCCTCTGCCCCGGAACAGGAACGGACAAATGTGCCACAACGTTTTATGATATATTTTTCTAATAACAAACCTTAATAAAAAGTGACAGCTCTGTGCACACACCGCTGACCTCCCTCCCTCCCTCTCTTGGGATCTGGCTGAGCACTATCACTTCTCCTGGAGTCTCCCAGCCTCAGGCAACGTCTGTGAGCGGGAGAACTCTGTGGCATCTCGTGCACGCTTGGAATTGCCCCGTGCCAGGCCTGGAGCTGTGCCCCCACCCCAATGTGAGTGCATTGCAGTCCTGCTCCCCACTCTTCGTCCTGGGCTTCTGCTGCATCCAGGGGGTACATGACCTCGCTGGGTGACTCCTGGTGGGGATACAGGGCAGTCCTGGCTGCCTCCCACCCACCTCACCTGATCCCAGGAGACTGGTGGGGGCTGCCCACCCACCAGGGCTTGTCACCGTGTCCCTCCCTCCTGCCCAGACGGCGGGGGTGGTTCAGGATGGGCTCCCCAGGCTCTTGCATTCCCTGGCTCCACCAGCCGCTGCCATTGGCGTCGGTCCCTTCATTGTCTGCAGAAGGGGAAGGTCCTCCAGCGGGGCAGGGAGGAAATATCCTGGCAGGAGAATACACGCGCCTGGCTTTCTGCAGAGCGGGCGTCTCTGCGGGAGGGAGAGCGGCAGCGAGAGGGATGCCGAGCACATCCCACCCCAGGAAATTAGTCTGGCTTCGCCCTGGGGGTGGCAAGATTCAGTTTTGCCTCTGCCCCTGCGAAGCCTCCAGCTTTAGCGGGGCTGTACATCCCGCTGCAAAGCTTGGGAGAGGAAGGAGGGAATTTTAAGTAGGTGAGAGGATTGTCTCAGGGTAAGATCTGCTGCCAAACCGTCACTGACTGGATTCTAAAGGATGTGAGGATGTGAGGATGGAGGAGTCATCTGAAACTAACGGCCTGGCTAGTCCTCTGCCAGGTCTATCCATTGAAAGCTGCATTCCGGTGTGTGGCAGAGCAGCTTTGGAGTGATGATGGACAGTAACACCCTTAAAAGCACGGGTGTTTGCCGTGGGGTGGGTTCTCAGCACCCTCTGTGACTCCTCATCCTCCATCCAGGCATCCTGTGGAACAGCGGGCTCTGACGGATCTGGGGTGAGAAGCAGGAGAGCTGGTGTCGGGCAGGGACACAGTGAAGAGTCCAGTCTTTTCCATCAGCGTCCTGCTGGGATTGTGCGCGAGTGCCCGAGTTATTCCCGGAGTTATCCGCTTCCAAGGCTGTCAAGGAGCTGCCCAAACCTGGAACAACAGCTGGATGCTGAGCATCCCTCGGAGCCCCGAGGCAAAGGCGTCCCTTTGCGGGCTCTGGCTGGGCACGGGCAGCCGGAGGAACCGCCTGAGGGCACGGGCATGTCCCGAGGGAGGGACCTCTGCCTGCAGCCCCATCCGTGCGCTGGCAGATGGACTTTGCCAGTAGAGGGAGAGTCCTTGTTCCACAGCCACGGAACAGCAGCCCGATGCGGCCGGCGGGGCAGCTTCACCTTCCCAGCGGGAACGCCTCACCTTCCCAGCGGGAACACCTCATCCTTCCCCAGCGGGAACGCCTCACCTTCCCAGCGGGAACACCACATCCTTCCCAGCAGGAACACTTCACCTTCCCAGCGGGAACACTTCACCTTCCCAGCGGGAACACCTCACCTTCCCAGCGGGGCAGCCTCACCTTCCCAGTGGGAACACCTCGCCTTCCCAGCGGGAACACCTCACCTTCCCAGCGGGGCAGCCTCACCTTCCCAGCGGGAACAGAGGGACACACGGAGCGCATTCCCAGCCCGTTCTGCTGCAGGTACGGAGGGCTGAGGGGCCACGAGAGCTTTGTGCACTCAGCCTTCAGGTTCCTGCTCTTTTCCTGACTGTCGGACTGGCAGTAGCCTTTATTAAAAATGCGATTTTTATGGTTTTGTTTGCAGAAAGGATTTTCTCATTAAAAAAATACAATCCAAAACGTGTCTCCGTGCCCAGCAGCATTTTTGGTGCAGGCAGAGCATCCAAAAAGCCAAACCTGGTGGCCTGTCCCATGCAGATCCACTGACACCTCTTGGGGCAGGTCCAGGACACCAAGGTGTGGTATCTCCTGTGGGGAGAGTTAAGTGGAAGCCTTGCTGGATGGAAACACTCTCTGTTCCTGCATTCCCACAGCAGCAGGTGGAGTCTTTCCTGGAGGCCAGTGGCCATAGGGAAAATCCCTGGGGAAATTCAGTGCCTGCCTCGTACCTCAGGTAAGTCATTCCCTGTCACAGAAAATGCTGGGAGCAGACACCCCAAGTAAATCTGAAATAAAATCAGTCCCTTTAGCATGAGGTGCTGCTCTGCCTTGCCATGAGCCAGGCTCACAGCAGATTCCTGCTGTGCAGGCAGACTCACATAATCCAGGGAAAATTGGACTTGATGGGAGCAGAACTTTTGGAATTGATGGTAACAAAGTGAGAGGGTGGAAACAATCTGCTCTGACACTCCTGCAGCGACAGGTTTGTCAAAATCGATACCATCCCTCAGAACACGTCAGGTTTGATGAACTGCTTCTTTCTTTCTGAAAAACCAAATGAGGTTAAAACTGTTTCCATCAGCTCTACCTGCCCCATAAATCTTTAGCACTGTCTGGAGAGCACTGAGCAGGATGGAGAATGTTCCAGACCTCGCTCAGACCTGGGCTCTGTTACTGGAGACTCGCTGGTGGACCACGGATTGATTTTCTTTAGAGCATGTTGAGAATCCTAAATATTTAAACCCATCCCTCTGGTTAAGGAGCAGGCTGTGCTGGGGCACTGGGGCTTGCAGATGTTTGGCACAGACCCTGCTCTTGCAGGGTCTGCCTTCCCATGGCCCTGAGCTTCCAGTGCTCCCCACGCCGGTTTGTGTGCCAGTGCCTGGAGAATTTGGAAACAGGAGCTGGTTGGAGGGGGTGCCCTCAGAGACCAAGTGGTGCTGCTGTTGGCCTGGCAAAGAACCAGGCTCAGCATCCCATGGGTGTCCCACATCTGGATGGATCATCCCAGGATCTTGCTGGTAAGGACCCAGCCCTCACATGGGGGGTCAATGTTCTGTAAATGCTACTCAGGCTGGAAAACAGCCTCTATACAACTCTCTAGACTGACACAAATCTTTTGGGTTCTCTGTAATTAAATTCTTGTCCTCTTGGAGCAACACACGAGATTTTGAGCCCCGCTCTTGAGAGAAGCTGCAAATCCAACCATGATTTACAAGGTTATAAACCTGCCTACAACTGCTTAAGTTGTGCTAGAAAATGGGAATGTGATTCCCAAATCACTCAGGCACTTCATAACATTTTCTCTTAGCAAACAGGTTTTGGTTTAGATGGGGGGCTGGGCTAGACCAGTTCACCAGCAGGTTTCTACCAGTGCTGGTGGTCATGGAGACCTTCCCCATAACCCTTCCTGGCTGCTCACAGTCCATGAGCAAAGAAAATCCCACCTCAGCTCCTCATTTCACAGCTTGAGATGCCCAATAACTGTTCCAAACCAGATGAGTTTTCTAGAAGAGCATTAATCTCCTGAGGGGGTCCTGAGCTGGGGAGCCACTGGACAAAAGATTGACTCTTACACTGACAACACCTGCTAGGAAATAATCTGGATTATTTGCATTAGTTTGAGCAAACCCAGAGTTTTCCCAAGAGTCAGGTGACTGTGATTCTCAAAGTCACCTCTTTGCTCAGTGTCTGCTGCTGAGCTCTGCCCTTCCCAGTGGGCCAGTTGTGGGATGGAATCCTTGGAGCTTGATGCAGCCCTACAGAGAGAGCAGTGTCTGTGTTGCACAGCATGTCCCAAAGGGACAGTGAAAATCTCCCCAGCTGTAATTCCATCATGGAATCCCCACCAACATCAGCACTTTGTCCAGCTGCAATGTTTATGTCTCTTGCTTGGTGTCCCAGCTGGCTGCTCCAACAGTGAGAGGCTGGAGAACAGGTTTTTACTCCCTGGAGGTGCTGAGAGAGGGTGGTGATTGGGAGGTTTAGAGGGAAAGCATCAAAGTGTGTGGTGTGTGTGGGGCTGGAGCTGCTGCAGGAGGAGAGCGAAGCGAGCACAGCCACGTCTAAGCTCTGACAACGACTCCCCTCAGTAATTTGTAGAAAGCTGGTGATGATAAATCGAAGGAAAAAATTTCCTGAGCCCTAATTATAGTGTTACTCAGCCACTGAGAAGCTCTGTGGGTTTCAGTCTCGTTGCAGAAGCTTCCAAGTCAATGGATTTTGGAGCAAGCTGGGAAAGGAAGATCAATGACTTGCACAGGGATGACAAGTCTGTTCTCCCTTGACTTGGTACTACTGATAGGAAAGTAATATTTTCCTTGGGAAAACAACCCCCCCAGCCCATTCCCCCATCCTGCAGCATGAATATGAAAGCACCTTTAATCTCCAAGTTATATTAACCTGGCAAGGCCGACCAAGGTTTTCGCTGCGGCTCTCCCGGAGATAGCCCTGTTTTGGCACTAGGTTCCCAGAAAGTGATGTCATCCCGAATTTATATGCCAGAGTTTTCCCTTTCTTCTTCAGATTTGTGGCAATGTCAAAGTTCCTCTCTGGAGCAGATCTGGTTTTAATATTTCATATTTACGTTTTTCATTTCGGGGCTGGCTGGAACCTCTTTGGGTTTCAACCTTGCAGATGCTGACGCGACGGAGGCTGCAAGGAGTGAGGAAGAGGAGCTGGGAGGGATTGATGAGCAGCCTTGGCTCCCCAGGCCTTGGGAAGTGGCCTTAAAATAGTCCCTGCTTATGTCTTAGGAGCTGTAATTGCCCTGGGACAGAAACTGCCAAATATCCCATTTCCAAGCAGCACCAACCACCGCAGGGATCTCTGCTCCGACCCACGGCTGTTCCTGTGCCCCTTCCCACAGGGAAGACCTTGCTCTGCCAAAAAGGAGGGCTGGTCAGCTGATCCCAGCTGTGGTGACCCTGCTGGAGCTGCCAGACCTCATGAATTCCCATAAAGTCCCAGGGATGTACAAGGCCCAAGTGGCAGCCACAACCCAGCAGGACCATGCACAGGGTCCCATTGGTATCCATGTCCTGGGGGTGGTACCCACTGGTAGAGGGCCACAGTTGACTTTTTCTGATCCCAGAAGAACACAGGAGGCTTGTGGGGATGTGCAGGGTTTGGATCCACAGCAGCAACTCCAGCTCCTCACATTCCTTGGGATCCACCACGGGAGAAAGTAACTGGGCTCACAAAAACCAGCAGGAAAAAAGCAGGGTGAGATCAGGCAGCTCTGGGCAATCCTGGTCACAGTTGCGTTGAGCCACAAAGCCTTTTCTGCAGAAACAGTCTGAAGCCAGCAGGGTGTTTGTCTTTTTTCTTCCTTGGGTTGCCAAAAAGTCATATTTTAAAGTTGGGAATAGTTGTCAGCATCCAAGCACAGCCCCCGGAGCCGATGACGCAAATATGACAAGAAGCGAGGTCAGATTACAAATGAGGCCACTTCAAAACCTCTCCTGGCAAACTGGAGGTTTGAAGAAAGAGATGAAATGTGTTGAGAGAAAAAAAACCAACAACCACCCAACAAACTGCTTCGTAATCTGCTTGAAAGTGAGAATAAAACACCCCCTGGCAGGATCTCGGTCTCCGTGTTTTTGGCAGGAGAGCGGCACAAATTCTGCCTGTGTTCATCCCATGATCCCCAGGGGAGCCCAGTGTGACCTCCAAAGCCACATCCCTCAAAGCCAAGGCTACACCCAGAACCTTCAGCACAGAGTCCCACGTCTCATGGAGACACGTGGTGTTGAGTGATGCCTACATGGTGGTTCCCAGCTGGGTGGGATCCATCCTTTCAGGACCACCAGCAGGGCTGAAGATGGAGGTGAGAAACTGTCAGTAGCCACTGGTGTGTCTAGTAAAGGATGGTCAGAATTCCCCAAATTTCACCTGCCCTTTTCCTGCTGGGTTGTCCACAGGATCTTTCCACAGGGTTTGGGTTTGCACCACCAGCAACTTTCCTGCCTTCTCTTCATGCCCCTTCTCTTCATGCCCCTTCTCTTCATGCCCCTTCTCTTCCTGTCCCTTCTCTTCATGCCCCTTCTCTTCATGCCCCTTCTCTTCCTGTCCCTTCTCTTCATGCCCCTTCTCTTCATGCCCCTTCTCTTCATGCCCCTTCTCTTCATGCGCCTTCTCTTCCTGTCCCTTCTTTTCATGTCCCTTCTCTTCATGTCCCTTCTCTTCTTGCCTGCCTTCTTTTCATGCCCCTTCTTTTCATGCCCCTTCTCTTCATGTCCCTTCTCTTCATGCCCCTTCTCTTCATGTCCCTTCTTTTCATGTCCCTTCTTTTCATGTCCCTTCTCTTCATGTCCCTTCTCTTCATGTCCCTTCTCTTCATGCCCCTTCTCTTCATGCCCCTTCCCTTGGTGGAACTGGATCACCAGGCTCCTCTGGGGGTGCCCAGAGCCCCTCACCAGCCTGGAAGTCACCTGCAGGATAAACACAACCACAGGAAAAGCTCCCAGAGCCCAAACTGTCAAATTTCCTCCAGCCCCGGGATTAAATTTCATCTTGTCTCCGAAGCAGTAACAAAACATCAGCTTTATGAAAAGCTGTCAAGAATCTAATTGTTTTGCAAACACTACAGATACCTCTTCCATTTCAAGGAACAAGTGGGGTTGCTTTTGGTTTTGGAAGAACTGAGTAAGCACGAAGATTTCCAAACTTGCTGAGATACAAAACACTATTGTTATACGGTACAGGGAAACAGCTGTGGGTTATAAGTACCGTTAATGTGAAACTTTAACTTAAAAAAAAAAAACCAACCCAGCCCTAAAATAAGTTAAAGGAACAGAAAACATTTCATCCATACTAATGTGAGGTTTTAAACATATCGGCTTTTAAGTGAATTGGCCATAACCACAACAATATTTTGGGTCTGACCAGAGCATATATTGTATGCAGATGTTAATTTGGCATTTGCATGCATGCAGGCAGGAAAAACCCTTCCTACGGGCTCCTTTTCCTTGAGTGCCTTGTGATCTGGAGTCACTTTAGCTTTACAAACTGATTATAAACACTAATTACCTGCAAACATGCTGTTTGCCTTAATACAGGGCCTGCAGACTTAGGTTGGGCTTTATAAAAAGGCAGAATTTGGCCGGCGCTTTCCCCCCTCTCCCTCTCCAGATACAGACATTTCTAAGCAGAATGTGCTGATTTGTCAAAAATCCAAATCCCTCCGTTAACCCTCTCACTCCCGTCCCCAGCATCGTGTGCCAGGTGAGGCTGTGATATTCTGGGGGGTTCCAGGGCTTTCTGTGCTTCCTCTGGCTGCAGAGGTGCCACTGGAGGAGCCCTGGCTGGGATTTCTGTCCCACATGTCCCCCAGTCCATCTCTGCTCCGTGGGATGAGAGAATCCCACAGGGAGCATCTGCAGCTCTGGGATGCTGCTTCAGCCCTTGGCCTGAAATGAGGAGACTTTCCCCAAAATGCTGCCACCCCCATCTGTCCCATCCTCTCTGATCCACACCGAGCTGGGATGGAGCTCATGGCAGCCACTTTGTCCCACAGCTCTCCAGTGTCCCACCAACCTACTCCATGGGCAGTGTCCCAGTCCATGCCATGGGATTGGACTGAATGATCTTTAAAGGTCCCTTCCAACCCAAAGCATTCCACAATTCTGTGATCCCAAGGATGCAAAGGCAGTGGGTGGGATAAACCCCTGAGTGTTTTGCTCTCCAAAAGAACAAACATTTGTGGAGCACACTGCACTGGATCCTTGACCCTGGGAAATCTGGGGTGAATTAAACAGTGGGAGCTGGTTTGGGGGTAAAATGATAAAAAATTAAAAGAAGTAACATGACTGTTTCAGGATTTCATCATAGAATCATCAATTGGGTTGGAAGAGACCTCTGAGATCAAGTCCAACCCTTAATCCAACCCCACTTTGGCACTAAATGCCATGTCCAGTCTCACCTTTACCTCCATTGTCCCTTTCCCAAAGGTGATTCCTCATCCTTAAGCCCAGCCTTTTCCCTCCAGCTGGGGGCTGCTGAGCAAGCCACACTATTTGCATCTCTCAGGTTAAGTCAGCTACTCCTACATTAAAAAAAAAACAAATCTAAAACTGCCTGATAGCAGGAAAACCTCCATTGGCTCAGGAGAACAACTGGAGAGCTCAGTTCCCACATTGCAGGACGTTTGCTTGGATCCTGCTCGGGACCTGTGGAGAAAGAGCTGCCCTGACTCTCCATTTGGCCTTTTCCCTGTTGATTTTCTCCTGGAATTCCCAGGGGCTCAGGCTGTGGAGGCTTGTTGGAGTTCGGGGGTGCAGCGGGGGCCTCACTGCCCTCACCTTGGAAGCACAAACAGCGTTCCAAGGTGTTTCAAATCCTCATCTTGCGAGGATTTTCCCTGTTAGTTCCTGCTCGGCTTTCATTCATCTGCAGGGAATAGCGTTGGAGTAACGCGAGCCATGGCAAATATCAGCAGTTAAACAGAACCACCCCATTGTCAATGAAGACTTCTGTGAAGAATGGGGAAATGGAGCTAAAGGGCTGCTAAGTAAACTCTTTATGTGTGACATTATGCAGGCGATGGGCTTGGAGTGTAAGGGATCTTTTTCATTGTGTCAGTGTTATTAATTCCACCGGCTGGAAGGGGATTGGTGCCCGGAGTGCCTGAGCGCTGCCCAGGTTAATAAATCTGCATAGGTTTATTGGCCGGGATAAAACCTCTTTTCCTCAGCAAATAACCACGATCATTTGGGGTTAGAGCTATTCCTCAGGAAATGCTTTAGAAGTAACATTTTTATTGGTATCATAGGAAATTCATATGCCAAATAACATGGGACTATAACTTTTATCTGACTTTAAAACAAAATCTGTTATCTTTTATGGCCAGTTTCATATAGTCCCACTATCATTTTCCATAAAATTCAACAAGCATTCCTTATTCAGATTGGATAATCAATAACAGAGTTGGTCAAAAAGTGAAAATGTCTTTTTTTTTGCAAACATTTCTGAAATTTCTGAGTTGTTTCCATTTCAAAGCATTTGCCACCAGCTGGTCCCTGGTAGAGAATCCCCAAATGCTGCTGAGAGTGTTTTATTTTGCATTGCTTTAAAACACTGAGAATGTGATTTCTGAGGGTGAGTTGGGCATTTTTCATGGTATCACCAACTGTAGCAGCAATTCTGGTTTTGTGAAAGGTTTTTTTCCCCATGTTTAAACCTTGAAACAAAACAATTTTCACCGGGGGGTGGCGTTCCAGGTGAATCCATCAAACTCTCCTTCATTATCACATCAGTTCATTCCATTGATCCCTCTGGATGAGATCCCATTGATCCCTCGGACCACGGAAAGGGGCTGCCCCTCCAAGGAGAAGGGTTTGTGGTGGGCTTCAGCCTTGGAGCTCTTCTGGGAGAGGTTTCCAGCGTGGCTTTGTTGCTTTTTAGGGGTATTTTTGCAAAGCAGTAATTCCTTTCCTCCTGCCAAATGGAATAGACACCACAAAACAGCGACATTTAGAATTCACAGGTGAGTCGTTGCACTTTCTCCATATCTTTCCCCTTATCCCCCAGTTCCCTGGGACAGAAACTGCCAAATATCCCATTTCCAGCAGCACCAACCACCGCAGGGATCTCGGTCTCGTTCGGAGCCGTTTCTGCATCTGCCTTGGACGATCCTTCAGGAAACCACACCATAAATAAGCGGCAGAGCCCGTGGAAGTTTCCACCCTCACCCTTCAAGCAGCCGGGATTTTCCCGAGCCTTTCCAAGTCCTCGGGAGTTGGTGGAGGTCGGGCACAATGGGTGATTAGCAGCAAAGCCTTGCAGAATGTTAATTGGCATTTGGCCTGGTGCAGTTCTGCGGCTGGAGCTCAATGGCCGCGTCCCCCCGGGATGCGGCAGAGGGATCGCAGCTCCCTGTTTGTTTTTTCAGGCAGCGTTTCAGTAAGTGCTTCACAAAATAAGGCTTGGGCACAAACCTCCCATGGTCAATGGAAAGTCAGGGCTGTGTTTGAATGCAAGGGCAGCTCCCCTCGAAGCGTCCAAGACAACACGATGCTACAGAGAGGCTTCCTCCAAAAAAAAGGAGTGGAATACTCAGCAAGGATGAAAAAAATCCCAGCCAGCTACTGATGGAAATCAGGTTTATTTGTAGGAAAGATTAATCCTTAATGCAGTTTATCCTCAAAAGGTCACTATAACCTCACGATCATCCTGCAAATCTTCTGACTCATCACAGAATTGCATCGATTGCAAATGATGGTTTAAATATTGCACAGAAAATATGGTGCCTCATATAAAGAGATGAGGGTGAGGGGCTTTTTTTTGCAGTTGTAAAAAAAAAACCCTCCGTTTCTTCAGCCAGGAATGTGATTTATGGGCTGTAAAAGTTAAACCCGTGATCGATGTGAAATAGGTAATTGATAAATCATAAAACGGGTTGAGCAGAAGATGGAAAAATACTTAAGCTGGGTGAATTCTGGTGAGTTGAACCAGGCTATTGAATTGCCTCGGATCCTACTGAATAAAAGGGAGACATGGACATGTGCAGGGGAGCTGGTGCTTCATCCACTGGAAAATCTGACACCAGGTGGAATTAAAACACAGCTCTGAGGTCTTCAGCCTTCCATGGGATAAACACTGAGCCCCGGGACCCTCTGCCTGTGGGAAATGAGGGATCCAAAGCTCAGGGCCTGCATCAGAACGTGCCCACAAATTCCAGTGGTTTTCTGGATCTTCTTCCCTCCGCAGCAATGCCAGTCAAGGAATATTGGGCTGTGAGGAGGAAGGATGTGATGCTGAGGGTCACGTTTTTGCACAGGAGCAACTGACTTTGCAGCTCATCAGTCCCGGAATTCCAGCCAGCCTCTGGAATCAGCTGGGAAATCTGCTGGCAGCCTGAGCTACCAGGCCCAGCTGCACATGGAAGCCATTCAGCCAGAACTGCCGGCCAAGGGCACAACTGGTTTCCAGTTTTATTAACTGGGATCGTCATAGTTTATATTTTAATATCTATATTAAACAGGTATATCTTAGTTTATATTTTTATATGTATATTAAACTGGTTTATTCTCAGACTGTATTTTAATATATACATTAAAATGGTATAAAATCAACCCATATTTTAATAGAGGTATAAAAGTGGTATATCTTAGACTGTATTTACATATAGATATTTATATATTTATTTATATCTATATAAAACTGGTATAATATGAGACTGTACTTTACTATATATATTAAAGTGGCATATCTTACAATATATTATAACGTAGATATTAAACTGTTATAATTATTTTCATAATTTTTGCTATAAATTGGTTTAAGCATTATTTATATATCTATATTATATATATATGTGCATAGATATAATACATATATATATAATATGTATATATATTACTAACTAACCTGGCACAATGTGTGTGTGTGTGTGTGGCTCGTCTTCCAACGAAGATTTGGGAAGGGCTCTCCCCATGTGGGTGTGCCCTTCCAGCCTGCACCTGGCACAATATTTACCTGTTAACCTTACACTTTGATGGAAAAACATTGCAGGAAAACAAGGAAATGCTTCATAAAGTCGTATCTCCTGGGATGGACTCTGTGCACTGGAGTGGGAAATGTGGTACCTGAACTCCTGACAGGTGTCCGGGGAGCGCTGGAGTTAATTAAGGTTTTCTGCCTGTTAATGACCAGAGAGAAGCCTCGGCACAGACACACTCAGCACCTGGAAGGAGCCAGATATCCTGATAATTTGTTAAAAGGCCCCTTAAACCGACACCAACTTCATGGGAAATGCCAACACCAACTGCTGGGGTGGGTTTGTTATCTCCGGGGTTGAATTACCCCTTTCATCCAGCTCAGAGGACAATGAGGGCAGCTGGAATAATCCCCTGCACTGCCCTGCCTGCTCCCACAGCAGCACTTCCAGCTGGGATTGCTTTCCCCAGGAAACTTCCGCAACGAGGGAAGCTGGAATCGCACTCCTGCATAGGAGGAGACTTGGAGCATCACTCCCACTGGGGTGAGATGGACATCACTCCCACTGGGGTGAGATGGACATTGCTTCCACTGATGGGATGGACGTCACTTCCCACTGGGATGAGATGGAGCAGCACTTCCCACTTGGGGTGAGATGGACATCACTTCCCACTGGGATGGGATGGACATTGCTGCCCACTGGGATGGGATGGACATCGCTCCCACTGGGATGAGATGGGCATCACTCCCCAGTGGGATGAGATGGACATCAGTCTCCACTGGGGTGAGATGGACATCACTCCCACTGGGGTGAGATGGAGCAGCACTTCCCACTGGGATGAGATGGAGCAGCAGCACCTGCAACTCCCAGTGACTGAGTCACCTCCAATCAGCACTAAACTGGTTTGCAGCAGTTTGTAAGGAACCCCAGACTGGTTTGGGATGGAAGAGGCTTTTAAGCTAACTTAGTTCCACCCTCTTGCCATGGGCAGGGATACCTTCCACTAGACCAGTTTGTTCCAAGTGCCACCCAACCTGACCTTGAACACTTCCAGGGATGGGGCAGCCGCAGTTTCTCTGCCTAATCTGTGTCAGGGCCTCCCAATCCTCACAGGGAGGAATTTTTTCCTAGTATCCTCTGCCCTCTGCCAGTGTGAGGCCATTCCCTCTTGTTCTGTCCCTCCATCCCTTGTCCCAAGTCCCTCTCCAGCTCTTCTGGAGCCCTTTTAGGCACTGGAGTCCCAGAGATGCCAACACACATTTTCAGGAGCTGGGTCTGGGCCACAACTGTCCTTGCTCTCCACCCTCCCTGAGGATAACTGTGCTGCCCCATCAACCCAAATAGCTCCTCTGGCTCCTCACCATGCCCATCCTGAGGGAAAAGCAGCAGGATCTCTCCTCACCACAGAGCCTGCAGAAGAGCTGGGCTGATAATGGATTTTTTGGCTCCCTGACCAAACCAGACATAAAAAGAAATTCCACAACATGTTGAATCTCAGCTTTAGGGTGGAAAATATAAAACCCCAAACATGTCATCTTGGGTCAACCTGAAACATCCAAAGTACTTTGTTTTGTTTTGCTGAGTTATTTAACTCTTTTGTTCTAACTTTTGTCTGTTAATTTAGGTCAAATTGGAAATAAACAAATGCTGTTTGGAAACAAAAGGCTTAAAGGTTTTGCTTGGGAAACGTCAAAGACTTTAGTAAGTCTAAAGTGAAATGTTTTGACATTTTCCCCCAAAATAAAAGGAAAATCTGTGCTTCTTTCTAGCTGAAATCAATAGCTGAATTTGACCTAAAAGTGTGAAGATTTCTTCTTTTCTTCTGAAATTCCATTTAAAAATGTAATTACTTTCAGTGGCAAAAGGAAAAATATCCTATGCCCAAGAATAATTCTTTTCTCCTCCACAATCCCTGTGCTCCCTGTATTGATGAGCTGGACACCTGGAATGGGGAATGGAGCATTTCTGGATCCACCTTTCCCAACACCTAAAGCACATCTTTTAATAACCACAGGAGAGATTGATCTGCTTTTTAGAGAAGATCTTCCCTGATGCACCTTCTGCAAATCAGGTCAATCCCCTTCTCCTTCCTCCTTGTTAGACCCTGGCCAGCTGCTTTCCCCAGGGAATAGCCGAGGTCTCCTGAGGTCTGTGGGGGTTTTGGTGGTGTTGCTGCTCCGATGCCTTTCTGGATGGGGTTCTCTCTCTGTTCCCCATCTTTGATGCCTGTGCTCATCCCAAGCCATCCAGCTGCTCCATCCCGAGGGAAGTGTTGATGGAAGTGGGTTTGCAGTGCCCTGGGATACAGCTGGAGGTTGGAGCAAGCACGGAATAAATTATCAGCTGGTGAGAAACGTGTTTGGGCCACGGGGAGAGACAATAGATGAGATAAAAAGGAGCAGAAGTCAGGCCTGCTTTTCCTTACTATCCAATCCAAAGCCACTCTCTGTCAGTGGGAAGCCATTCCCCTTGTTCTGTCCTCCCAGGCCCTTGTAAATAGTTTCTCTCCATGAGAAACTTGGTCGGGCCCAGAGAGTGCTGGTGAATGGAGCTGCATCCAGCTGGCAGCTGGTCACCAGTGGTGTCCCCAGGGGTCTGTGTTGGGTCCAGTCCTGTTTAACATCTTTATTGATGATTTAGATGAGGGGATTGAGTCCATCATCAGCAAATTTGCTGATGACACCAAGTTGGGAGGGAGTGTCGACCTGCTGGAGGGCAGGAGGGCTCTGCAGAGGGATCTGGATAGACTGCAGGGATGGGCTGATTCCAATGGGATGAAGTTCAACAAGGCCAAGTGCAGGTCCTGCACTTTGGCCACCCCAAACCCCTGCAGTGCTCCAGGCTGGGCACAGAGTGGCTGGAGAGCAGCCAGGCAGAGGGACCTGGGGGGAGTGAGGGACAGGAAGCTCAACAGGAGCCAACAGTGTGCCCAGGTGGCCAAGAAGGCCAATGGGATCCTGGCCTGGATCCAAAGTAGAGTGGCCAGCAGGCCCAGGGCAGTGACCCTTCCCCTGGACTCTGCCTTGGGGAGGCCACACCTTGAGTGTTGTGTTCAGTTCTGGGCCCCTCAGTTGAGGCAAGAGATTGAGGGGCTGGAGCGGGGCCAGAGAAGAGCAACGAGGCTGGAGAAGGGACTGGAGCACAAGTGCTGTGGGGAGAGGCTGAGGGAGCTGGGGGTGTTTAGCCTGGAGAAGAGGAGGCTCAGAGGTGACCTCAGCACTGTCTGGAACTCCCTGAAGGGAAGTTCTGGCCAGGTGGGGGTTGGTCTCTTCTCCCAGGCACTCAGCAATAGGACAAGGGGGCACGATGGGCTCAAGCTCTGCCAGGGGAAATTGAAGTTGGAGAGCAGAAAGAACTTCTTTGCAGAGAGAGTGCTCAGGGATTGGAATGGGCTGCCCAGAGAGGGGGTGGATTCCCCATCCCTGGAGGTTTTTCAGCTGAGCTTGGCCGTGGCACTGAGTGCCATGATCTGGTAAAGGGACTGGAGTTGGACCAAGGGTTGGACTTGATGATCTTGGAGGTCTTTTCCAACCCAATCCATTCTATGATTCTGTGTTTTTTGTGGGCTCCCTTCAGGTACTGCAAGGCCACAAAGACGTCACCCCAAACCCTCTTTTCCAGGCTGAACATTCCCAGTTTTCTGAGCCTTTCCCTCTGATCCAGTGAGTGGCCTCCTCTGGACTCACAGCTGGCAGGGCTGCTCCCATTTCCCACATCTTTTCCAGGGCTGGAACTAAAGGATCCTCGAGGACTTTCCAACCCAAACCATGTTGGCATCACCATTTCTGCTGCTTTGGTGGTTTATAAAGACTCAAGTGAGGTCCATGTCCCTGTGCCAGCCAGAAATGGCTACTTGAATTCCATAATAATGAACAATAAAAACTTAATTCAATATTTAACAGGAGTTCAAGTCAAGCTCCCGTCACAACCCGTGTGCATCCACCAGCATCCCATCATTAGCTGAGGTTTGGGGAAACACCCTGCCCAAGGATGTGATTTCAGCCTCACTTTCATGGCTTTTGGGCATTGGAATGTCAAACTCAATCCTTGCTTTATTTTTTCCTGCACAGACAGGCAGTTCATGCAGTGCCATAAACCAAGGAAAGGCCACATTGGTGACATATTTCTGGTTTTTTTTTCCTGACGCTGCTTTTTTCCTCCCCTTTTTAGCTGTGCTTGACAAATGGACAGAAATATGGGGATGAAAGAGAAGGACAGAGGGAGGCAGAGATAGAAGAGAAAACAAGGATAGTTTTAAGTACAACAAATTGAATAAATATCATAAGGAAATAATCAAAACCAATGTCCCTTCTTCCAGATGCTGAAGTGTTTTGTAAATCCCATTGGAAGAGAAAGGTCTCCTGGCTCTAGCTGCCTTCTTTTTGATGCTGTGGCTTCCTCAGCTGTGTCCATCACTTGCAGAGCTGGAGTTTGGGGTGGCAAACCCTGGAGGCTCAGAAAGTTGGGATGCAGCTCCTGGTCCTTTGACTTTGGGACATTCTCCTGGGCTGGGCCAGGTGTGGCCCCAGCAGGTGAGCACAGGGGGCTGTGGAGTGTTTTACCCCCAGAGAAGGGGCAAATTTCCAAGTTTTTCCTGGAAGACCCCCCTCCAAAGGAATGCCACTCCTTCCCAGCCATCCCAGTGCTCCCAGCAAACCTGCTGCTGGGAAGCAACCCCAGTGCTAATTGGATTGTATCAAAACTGCATATTTCATAAACATGACATCATTTCCTTGCTGCTTTCAGCAGACTGATTCAACAAATGTTTTCTATTTTACTCCAGGACTCAAACATGAGATGGACTCAGGACTTGGCAGTAATTTACTTGCAGCTTAAATTTATGACATATACGAACATTTATATTC
Source organism: Pithys albifrons albifrons (assembly GCF_047495875.1). Classification (NCBI taxonomy): domain Eukaryota; kingdom Metazoa; phylum Chordata; class Aves; order Passeriformes; family Thamnophilidae; genus Pithys; species Pithys albifrons. The sequence goes on along the minus strand of NC_092459.1, from coordinate 118,066,096 downwards.
ATTTAAAATGAAAGGCAGAGCTGCACAAACATTTTTCATCCTTATTTTTTTTTACTGTATGTGCTGGTTTTACCTTCTGTAGGAATTATTATATAGCCAAGGGAAAAAGAGAAAAAAATCAGTTCTTAGACTTCAGGGGGAAATGTGTACAATTAATATCAGTTTACACATCTGGAATAACATAAAATAAATACACCCGAGGTTCTGTGTCATGGCATAAATCAGAAAGGGCTCATAAAGAGTTATTTAAGAACCCTGTAACAGATTTTATTAAATAACATTATCAAATATTAAAGCTTTGTGTGAATGAGTGCTGGGGAAGGGCTGGGTGAGCTCCCTTTGTGGCTGCAAACAAATTTTCCCAATAAACACCTGGAAGCTGGAGCAGATCCTGAGCTCGTTTTAATTAAGAGTGATCAGTTGGCTGCTCCAATTCATCCAAGCTGGAGAATAAACCTTTTTTTGTGCAAAATCCTTGTGGTCTGAGGGAGATGATGGTGAAGGGACTTTCTGTCTGAGCTGTGAGGGGTTTGGGACTGGATGGGCTTTGAGGGCCATTCCAACCCAAACCATTTTGGGATGCTGGGATTGAACCCCCTCTGTGTGCACTGGGAATTCCCATTGCCAGCCCCTCAAACACAGGGCAGGCACTGGGCCACTCTCTTCTAATCCCACCTCAGTTCCTACAGCACCAGACCTTAAAATCAGGTATTATTTTCACAGGAAAAATGTTTGGAACTGCCCTCAGTGATCTCCCCATTTGCCAAAAGGTTTATTTCCCTCTTCCCTTCAGCACTTGGTGTGAAAGGCTTGAGCAAGTTGGCTTGGTGAAGCAGAGGGGTAGGAAACACAGTGTCAATAAAGTTTTATATCCTTTCTATAATATGTATTTAAAATATATATAATTTCTCTCATTACATGTTTGTTTTTTTTTTTGCCAACAGGGAGTACCTGAGGCTGGAGTAGGGTATGAAGGTTTTATTGGCACCCATTTGGGGTGGGGTAAAAAAACCCCCCTCTCTCTCCTTGTAAAAGCTTTAATAAAATAAAATTATAGAGCATTTAGGGGAAAATTAATATCTAATTTTACTGAAATACCAGAATCCTGCCAAGCTGGCTCAGCCTCTCTGTAACTAAAGGAGCAAGCAGAGGAGTAAATGAATTTAGCCAGGCCAGATTCCCAGCCTTCCCACTGCTCAGGGGAGCTGGAATGCCAGCCCCATCCCAGGCAGGCACCAGGAAAAGCCATGGCTGGCATGGAGATGGATCTGCCAATGCTGGGAAAGGCCCTGCCCCTCATTCCCTTCACAGGGAGGCACCATCTGTGTGCCAAATATCCCAGGACTGGCACCTCCCTGTGCTGTGCTCCACTTTTCCCAGGGCAGGGATATCCTGCTGCCTGATCCCTCTCCTGCTTCTCCAATGTCAGGGATATCCTGCTGCCTGATCCCTCTCCTGCTGCCTGATCCCTCTCCTGCTTCTCCATCCCAGGGCAGGCACATCCTGCTGCCTGATCCCTCTCCTGCTTCTCCATCCCAGGGCAGGCACATCCTGCTGCCTGATCCCTCTCCTGCTTCTCCCAAGCCAGGGATATCCTGCTGTCTGATCCCTCTCCTGCTTCTCCCATGCCAGGGATATCCTGCTCCCTGATCCCTCTCCTGCTGCCTGATCCCTCTCCTGCTTCCCCATCCCATGCCAGGGATATCCTGTTGCCTGATCCCTCTCCTGCTTCCCCATCCCAGGCCAGGCACATCCTGCTGCCTGATCTCTCTCCTGCTTCTCCCATGCCAGGGATATCCTGCTGCCTGATTCCTCTCCTGCTGCCTGGTCCCTCTCCTGCTTCCCCATCCCAGGTCAGGCACATCCTGCTGCCTGGTCCCTCTCCTAGTTCCATGGAGCACTTCCAAGGTGGATCTGAGCTGCTCTGTGGAGTCACATTTTTTCCCCATGTAAAGTCAGGCCAAGTGTTTGACACCGAGCCCAGGTGGGATGGGATCAGTATGAACATGGGAAGTGGGGGCTGGAATTTCAGCCACAGGCAGGAAAAGGCAGCCAGCTGAGGGGACAGATCATGGGCAGTAAATCTACCCAGGACAGGAAGATTTCATTGCTGTTTTATGAGACCTTCTTGAACAGGGAATTCAGGAATTGGGGCATCCACGTGCAAGGAAACTCATCTGTTGAGCCAGAGAAGAGAAGAACTCCAGGATATCCTGGAGAAAGGAGGATCTGTCTTCCAGCCAAGAGAAATGAAAGCAGAGAGGAGACACAAATCCTGCCAACAATCACATCTCAGGGATGAGGAAGATCCAGCAAGGCCAGTGCCACCTCCAGGCAGGTGGAAATCCAAAGGCAGAGAGAGAATCATGGAATGGTTTGGGGTGGAAGGAACCTTAAAGCTCATCTTATTCCACCCCCTGCCATGAGCAGGGACACCTTTTACCATCCCAGGTTGCTCCAGCCTTGCCTTGGACACTTCCAGGGATGGGGCAGCCACAGATTCTCTGGGCACCCTGTGCCAGGGCCTCACCAGGAAAGAATTTCCTCCAAGGGAAGGATTTCTTCCCAACATTTCACCTGAATTTCCCCTCTTTCCATTTGAACCCATTCCCCCTTGTCCTATAACATGAAATGGTGAGTTTTATTGATGGTGAATTCCTGATGAGAAGGTCCCACCCAAGCCACAGTCACAAAACCTGCCCAATTTGTGGCTTTTGGATGTTGTGGAAGGTGTGTTGCCACATGGGAGGCTCCAGCACAAAGGTCTTCTCTCCATCCCATGGTTTTGAGGCAGCAGAAGTTCAGAGAGTGGGAACAACCCCTCCCAAGCTCTGCCTCCACCCTTCCACCCCAAACCCCTTCAGCCATGCAGGAGGGAAGAGCTGGATTTCACTGGGGATCCCTCCTGTTTTCAATAAAAACATGTTTTGGTTTGGGAAATCTCAGCAATAGAGCCATTGGTTATATATAGAGTGAAAACAACTTGCTTGTGTTATTATCTCCCAGTCATTAGGCGTCATATTCGATATCCAGGCTGGATTAATTCCATATATTCCATGTATTCCTCAGAAGCCAGGGGGGTAGCAAATGGGGCCTGGCTCAAACCAAATAAACCAGGCTGCCTTCGGAGATATTGGTTGCAGATAATCCAAGCTTTTTTTGATTAAAATGTCGAAGAATTTGAATAAGAATGCATTGTTTGGAATCCATTTCCACTGGTCTCCCAAGGAATTCCTCCTGCAGATAGATGTGGTTTGAGTTAACAGCCGAAGGATTAAAAAAAGACCTCGGTTTCAGCTAATTCTGGTAATTATATATTTTTGGGGAAATGTAAATGGATTGGGGATAATAGGCCTGATTGGAAAATGACCTGTTGGAGATGGGGAAATGAAAGAGGCTGTTGGACACGAGGCTGCAGAGCTGTTGGGATTCACTGGGATCCGAGCTCGGAGCGAGTCAGCTTCAATAAAACACTGATTGGAAAATTGTGGGTTGGAGCAGGCTGGTGTTTGATCCATTAAAACTGCATTGGTTTCATTCCTGATGTTTGCCTTGCTCCGAAATATGTCGGTACAAGGCATGAAATGAGGAAATTACTCGGGGTAAATACGGGAAAAGGGGAGCAGAGGAGAGAAGCAGCGGCTCCAATTGCGGAAAAGAGGCCGAATAACCCCAAGTGACTCCACGTCACGATGGGCACAGGAACCAGCACGGCCACTGGTGGCACTGGGAGGAGGATCCAACCCCAGGAATGCAAGATGGAAAATCTGCTTTATGAGCTCAGCCCATCCCAGGGATTGTTGGGCAGAGAACGGGCGGAACTGCTTTGTCTGGCGCAAATTTGCATCATCCCAGTGACAGGGATCCTGCCGCTTCCCTCGGAGGACTTTTCCACATTCTAATTGATCTGATTGTTAGGAAATTGTTCATAAAATTAAGAATCTTGGAAGTAAATGAGGGAAGCCAGGCAGAACTGCTCGGCACAGAGAGACCCGGCCATATGGAACGAGTTAGGCTGGGGAAGGCAGCGAGCTGTGGAAATGAGTTCAAGAGACACTCAGATTTATTTCTGGAGAAGGAGAGGCACTGGGAGCATGGAGAGAAGTGGGAGGTGGGGTTAGCAGGCACTTAGAACAGCAAGGCAGGCTTGGAGGGAGGACACTCACAGGGAGAGCACTCGCAGGATGGTTTTCCAAGGACTTCTCATTTTCCTTGACTTTTGGCTTGTGAGACAGTCCCACTCCCTGTTGCAGAGAAGGGGAGAGAAGGTCCATTTTTGCTGGAAGAAGTTTTTATTTCAGGGAGAATTCAGCTGCAGAAAAGAGTTCTGCACTGGGGGTATCGCTCCTGTCCTGCTCCTCTCTCAGCCTTAAGCACTCAGAAATCCCAGAGAACTGAACCTTTGCACTGAGGACCAGGACACCCCTGGCCATTTCTGGTGGCCAGGAGAACCTCTTCCAACATGTAGGAATCACCAAACACATCCCTGCTGGCTGGGCTGGGAGAAAGGTGGCACCAGAAAAGAGTGACTTTCCCTCCCGTCTGTCACCAAGGGAGAGGCATTTCTGTCCCTTGGCCCTGCCAGTCACATTAAAAAAATGAAAACCTGTCCAGGGAACACACAAAAATGAGCCTAGAAAATAAATCTGTGTTTGCAAAGAAGAGCTCCAGGGGCTGAGGCCAGGCAGGAGCCACTCCCTCCCTGGAGCTCCGGCTGGATTAATCCCAAGACTAAGGCAAGGTCACTTGGGGAAACACTGGGGAAAAGTCCAGGGGGACCAAGACAAGCCCATGTGGACCAAGACCAGCCCAGGTAGTCCAAGTCCAGCTTCCCAGTGCTCCAGTCAGTGGTGGAGAAATGCCTTTGAGGCAGCAAGGTCTGAAGTTCTCCCTGTTATCCTGTGGGCGTTGGCACAGGTGGGTTTTCTGCAGAATCGGGTGTTTCAGGGAGTTTCTGTGTTATGGAGCACCACAAGTGTCCTGAGAGAGAGGAGAAGGAGCTGCAGGCTCGGCCAGGTGCTGGCCGGGGACAGGCGGTGGCTCTGCGGGGGCATCTAGTGGCCAAAGGCCGGATGGCAATAGCCCAGGGGCTTCATCCTCCAGTGCCAACCAGGGGCAGCTCCACCCTCCGGCATTCCAAGGGGGATTTACAATCCTGAAGGACTAACCAGACGTTCAGTTGGGAATGTCCCCATTTCCTTGGATGCACCTGCTGGTCCCGAGGTGAGTTAACCCCACACTGCCCCTCTGCCCATGACCCCTCCTGGGGGATCCAGCTGGATCTGCCGAGAAGGGACGTCTGGGATCCCTGGGATGTGCCAGCCCCCCGTGTGGGAAGGGATGGAAAGGAGAAAGCTCCAAGGTGCAGCTCCATCTCTCCCCATCTAGAAGGTCAGTGTCCATCACTGGTTTTCCCGTTTTTCAGCAGGATTTACAGTTTATCCTGAGCCCAAGAGAAGGTGCTGCCTGGAGAGCGATGCCTGGCGTGAGGAAGGGCTGTCTTAAAGCACAGGAGGAAAAAGGGAATATAAAATCATTATCTTTCCATGTCCTGAAAATCAGGATGAGTTGGAGCCACCCTTAACTCTGAATTAAACACCTGGGACCTCCATGCACTATCCAACATCCAGCTTCATTCCCAAACGGGCAAAATTTCCTGTTTAGGTTTACACAAAGAGGGCAAATAATGGAGTATTTTCCACCCTTTCAGGTGAAGTGCCTGAATTCAGCTCCCTCTGAAGGTTGCCTGAGATCTCCTTTGAAGGAAACCGAAAAAAAATAAAAAGATGATAAACCTTAATCTTTAAAGTACTTGGAATTATTTCCTCCCAAGCCTTTCTCTAAACAGATTAAAGTCCTATTTGAAATGGAAGTAGATGTTTACTCTTGTAAATAAGCATTTTCTCTTGTAGCTAACGGTAAACAGATTAAAGGATTACATTAAAGACCTTTCAGAATTTTAGTATCAGGGCCCTGAAGTCTTGGTGTTTGATACCCAACCCTCCCCACAGCTCCTGGCAGGGCAGAAGGGGATTTTCTCCCATCAAGTACATCCTAAATAAGGAGATTTTAAAGCCTTCAGTTGGGAAACACTCTGGTTTATCTGCCCTGTTGCCTCTTCACGAGAGCAGGGGCATGTGCAGAGCACAAATGAGAATCAGACATGGAGGCTTGATGCAAAAAACTCACAGTATGGGAAGAATTTACTCCATTTCTAATAATATATAGAACATCCAATAAAGCAGCCCCACGTATTTCATCCCCTGTCAAGAAAGTTTTGTCACCTGGTAATTTGTTTTAATATATTAGTTTCTAAATAGAGGAGCAGTCAATCAAGGCATTATTAATGTGATGTGTACGTGGATAAATATTCTTTCTGCTTGCAGGAGGGGGATATTGATGTTGTGGGGCTTGAAGGCAGAGCCTTTTGAGGGGCTGTGGCCCAGGCAGGAGCCGCCCGGTGGCCCCGAGCCCCATTTATAACCCCTCTGAAGGCCACAAAGAAAGGCCTTTGATGTGAAGTGCTGCTTAAAGGCTCTCCTGGATGGAAAGGCAGGGAAATGCCTCCATCGGGCTCAGTCCTGGGGACTGGGGTGTTTAACAAGGGAGAATTTGAGTTCTGAAATGGGCAGAGGTCGCACTGAAGAGTGAGTGGGACGTTACTCCATTATTTTAAGATTTTCATGATTCCCTTTAACTTTGGTTTCCTTTTGATTAAAGGGAGACTCCAAACAGACTGATTCAGCTCTTGGATTAGGGATTGCACTGGCACAGACTGCCCAGAGAAGCTGTGGATGCCCCATCCCTGCCAACCTTGCTCCTTGGAGCAACCTGGTCTAGGGAAGGTGTCTCTGCCCATGGCAGGGAGGTGGAATTAAATCATCATTAAGGTCCCTTCCAACCCAAACCATTCTGGGATTCTGGGACTCCAGGACATGTCCTGTTGGCCTTTGGAAATAGCCCAAAATATCCTGCCAGAGCAGGCCATGGTGATGGAAGGCTTTCCATGCAGCTTGGCCTGTGGAACTGGAGCTGCTCCAAGGAAAAGGGGCAGAACCAGTGGGAAAACTGGGGGGAAGTGTCTGAAAGGAGCCACTTCAAACCACAACAACAAATGAGACCAAAGGAATATCCCAAATAACTTTGGATAAACCAGAGTGAAAAAAAAGAAAGAAAAAGAAAGAAAGAAAGAAAGAAAGAAAGAAAGAAAGAAAGAAAGAAAGAAAGAAAGAAAGAAAGAAAGAAAGAAAGAAAGAAAGAAAGAAAGAAAGAAAGAAAGAAAGAAAGAAAGAAAGAAAGAAAGAAAGAAAGAAAGAAAGAAAAGAAAGAAAGAAAAGAAAGAAAGAGAAAAACAATGTTCATGTTTGGGTTGAATTAAATGTCTTTTTTTCACCCCAAATGGCACAAGGTGATTTTATCTTGGGGTTGGTGCCCACCTCTGCTTTGCCAGGATCTGCATTTAATTCCCCCCAGACCTTCAGAATTTTGCTTTACTGGAGAATTCTGTGTTTTCCTTCAGCTCCAGAGGCTTTCCCAGTTCTGGAATCCACAACTGGGAATGGTTCTACCTGAGGACCAAGTCAAGTCACCTCAACCCTTTCTATACTTCATTAATTTTAGATTTAAAAAAAAACCCTTTATATTTCTCAGCTAATACATGCAAATATAATATATTTATAACACTGTATAAAATAAAGTAATTCAATGTACAATGGCTCTGACTTGCCATTAAAATTCCCTCCTCCATCACCTTAAAAAGGTGTTGTTCCATTTTAAACACGAAGCTTTTCCTGGGTGGAATTGTGACCAGTCAAAAATACCTAACAAAGTGTTTTTAATGTTTTAAAATATGTTAAGAAAATCAGCAAAAGCTTTGCAGTGCACACCACCTGACCTGAAAAGAAATAATAAGCTTTTTAGTGGAGTTGGAAGCAGCCCCTAAAACCATGGGAGACATGATTTTTATTAGAATTTAGATAAAAAGATTTAATGGTTTTTAATCTACGAGACCACTGGAGGTTAAACTCGCCATCTGAAGTTGGTTTGTGCTTTTTTTTTCTCATAGACCTTTTTTTTTTCTCTTTAAACCAGATCTGCTCATTTAAAAAAATAAATAAATAAGCGAAGGTCATCAGCGCCCACTCAATAAAGTATTTGGTTCACCTTCCTTTGGCTTCGGGAGGAGGCCCAGGAAGGAACAGGAGCTGCTCTATGTTATAAACATCTTCAGGAGGTTTAAAGGTGGTTTCCCCTCCTGGCCACGGGCTGGACCGCCCCTTTTCCAGGGTTTTTTTGGCAGTATTTTACAGGGCTGTCAGCCACAACCCGCCTTATTACAGCAGAGCCCCACTGATGGCAACTGGAATTGCTTCATCCATAAATTCTGCTTGCCATGGATATTTCCACATTCATTAGGAGGAGAATAGGGAGCAGTTGGGCAGGATCCACAGAGGCTTTTGATGAGCTGAGGCTGAAGGGGTAAAATTCCGGTGAGGATGGTTGGATTCCAGCTATTCCACCTCTCCAACTGGAGAACCTTTGCCAGGTTATCCAGGAGTAATTTATTGGCCATGGACTTGAGAGGCTTCAGAGCTGTCTGAGACCCTGGTGCAGGTCAGCAGTGCTGGGGAGAGCAGTGGGAATCCAGCTGGAATGCTGTGATTTACACTGCCCAGGCCAATATTCCAGGGCTGGAAGCTCAGATATCAGCACCGTAGGATTTGGGATAAAATGTCAGCATCTCACAGATGCTCTTCAGGCCATGGTCTTGGAGAAAATTAGGGTGGTTTGTTTCTACCTGCTTTAATTTCTGGTGGTTGGCTCAAAATTATTTTTTTTTCAGCCATATTTCCCTCCCTGGAGCATCTTGTGTTTCCCAAGCACATCCCTCAAGGAAGGTCTGGTGAAGGACACTCAGACCCACCAGGCTGGATGAGCTGCAGGTGTCAGAGCAGCTCTGGGGCCATGGGCATGGTGTCTGTGCAGAGAGGGAGGAGAAGACAACTGAGACATTGGCACAGGTTGTGGTGGCTGCCCCAGCCCTGGAAGTGTCCAAGGCCAGGTTGGATGTGGCTTGGAGCAACCTGAGATAGTGGGAGGTGGGTCTAGTGGAAGGGGGATGGAACTGGGTCCTCTTTAAGGTCCCTTCCAACCCTAACCATTCTGGGATTCTCTGTTGGGGACATCTCTGAATCCCAAATGGTTTAGGTCCCAGTTAGAGCTCACACTGTGTGGGAGAACTGCTGGACTAACTTCATCCTGATTTTCCATCCACAATAACTGGTCACCTTAATTTCTTCCAAGAACAGAGAGACAATTACTGAGTCCCCCCATGTTTTCCCTGGCCTTTGCAAGAACCAGCAAGTACAGAAACACCAGAGAGGGGATTTAAAACTCCCAAGTGACAGATCTCCTGGGTTTTAACCCAATTCTAACCCAAAGACTCTCAGATATGTTTGGATGAGTTTCAGAAGAGCATCCCAACTGTTGGACACAGACCCAAACCCCACTCCAGAAGGGGTTTAAGCTTTGCCCAGCGCAGCTCTTTGCTGCCCTTGTGCTGCTGCCCCGGGTGTGATAGAGCCCAGCTCTGTCCTCTGAGCAATCCCAAATCCAGGAATGCTAAAGGAAACAAACAACCCCCCCAGGGACCTGGAGAAAGAAACAGGCTGTGGGTTCCAAAACCAGATGGCAACTCTGCAGAGCCTGCCCATGCCAAGGCAGGGCACGCTCCGAGGAGCCCCAACGGAGCGTTGCAGATAAAACAAGGGCCGATTAAATCACACTCTGTCCATGTTTCAGTCACAGGCTGCAAATGCACCCAAGGTTTTCAGTCAGACAGACTAAAATCCAGCTGGGGAAGTGGAATGAGGCAAATTCTGTGTGTTTAACCCTTTCAGGACCAAGCTGCTTGCTGTCAATGAGCTTGCTTTAAGAATTCCAGCTCAATGCAGGAGAAAACAAACTTCCGTGGCAATGACCTGCATCATGAAGATGCTGCTGCGTGGAGACTCAGAAGGAAGCTGGGGAGGAAGCTGAGGAGGAAGCTGAGGAGGAATCTGAGGTATCCACAGTGATCCTGAAGAACCTCCACTCCTTTACAGCTGTTTCTGAGCTGAGGAATTTCAGCCAAAGGAGGTTCTTGTGCAGTAAGGTCAGAAAGCATGAAAAGAAGAACGACCTTGAGCCTCCAACTATTCCCAAAAAGCAGCTGTGGTGCCTGACAGGAGGGGCAGGTCCTCCCAGGGGACCAGGGCACTGGTGACCCTTCCCATGGCAGCTGCCACCACGTCTGGGTGGTGGAATTGCTGCCTCTTCCATGGGTTTAACTTGAGGCAGCAGCACCTTCCCATCCCTCAGTCTTGTCTGATGCACACTTTGAGATTTTAGCAAACACAACTACTCTGTAATTAAATATTGGATCCACTGGCACGGGGAGAAGTTATTTCTGTGTGATATTTAACCTTTTGGACTCTGCAGACCCAATTCCCAGCTCGAAAAAGGAGCGAAATGAGAATCTACACAGCGAGGTCTTTGTTCCCCTTTATTCCTCTGCTTAAATAACATAGAAAGCAATAAAGGAGCATCCGAGAGCAGCTTTAATTGCATTTTTATAAGCTGAACCTGGAGAGGGGCTTTTTATAAGGGCATGGAGGGAGAGGATAAGGGGGAATGGATTCAAACTGACAAAGGGCAGGGTTAGTGGGATATTGGGAAGGAAATTTCCCTGGGAGGGTGGGCAGGCCCTGGCACAAGTTGGGCAGAGAAGCTGTGGCTGCCCCATCCCTGGGAGTGTCCATGTGCTTGTCATTGGTCTGAGGTGGTTCCTGGTGTGAATTATTGTGGTGGTAACACATTTGCATTTGTGTCCTGCTGGAAAATAAACTGAAATGGATTTTAATTGGGTTTGATTGGTTTGTACCTCGGGATAGGGCACAGATTTTAAAGACTGTGTAGTTGTATTAATGCCTCTCAGATCTCAGGGGAGGAGGGCTCTGCCTTTAAATGCCACATTGATTTTTCTGTGAAATCCATTGCTAATTCATTTTTTTTCATTTTTTTTAATTCCATTTAATTTTTTTCCATTTATTTTATTCCATTTTTTTCCATTTTTTTATTCCATTCAATGGGAAAGAGGCAGGATAAACAAACAATTTCAATAAAACTCTTGGACTGTCTACAGCAGGTTCCTGGTTGCTTTTGCCATTCCTTTCCATATTCTGCTGGTACTTGTCGGTAACCAAGTCAGTGTTGGGCTGGTGACAGTCTGGAATCTTCAAGGATCATTTACATCAGGAAAAAAAATAGAAGTGAAAGAAATTCAACCCCAAAATCCCCAAAGCAACACCAGCCCATGTCTGGAAGAGCTGGATCCCACAAAGCCTTGGCTGGCCACGCTCCACGGAGCCTGAAGGGGCTCAGAGAGGTGAGTCAGGGCTGGAGCATCCCCGGAATCAAACGCACAGAATCTTTGCTTTCCTCCTTCCCTGGGCTTTCCTATTCTCCCGGTGGAAATAAAGGGGTGAAAAAGGCAGAGGGGAACCCCAGGAAGTGAAAAATCCAAAAAAAATATATTATATAATGAAACATAAAACCCCATAAAAAAAGGAACTATGAAGCTGCTTCTACCTCAGCTGGCCAAAAAAAAAAAAAAAAAAAGAGAAATCAAGGTCAAATTCCAAATGTGATAAAAATATTTTGCTTCTTTTAATTTTCCAAGGAAACAGAATTATTTTCTGTCTGAGTTGTGTGGAGGGGAAGATTCGTTCCTTTTCATTTCATTCTGTTCCTTTTGATGCATTTCGAAAGGGAGAAATACCTGAGCTCCAAGTCATGGTTGACTGGGGTCAATTATTGAATCAATATCGAAGATATAATTAATATTATTAATAATAATATAATTATTATATATTATAATATTATAATATATCACTATATAATGACACATTATAATATTACTATATATAATAATATTATAACATATCATTATATAATAATATTATATAATAATATTATATAATAATATATAATATCAATAACATAATATATTAAATATTATTATATAATAATATTTAATATCAATAACATAATATAGTAATAATATATAATTGTAATATTAATCATATATAATAATATATAATAATATATAATATATAATATATAATAATAGACAGCAACATGTAATATATAATAATAGATAATAATCTATTAATATATTAATTATATATTAACATTTATTAATATATTAATATTATAGTATTATATAAATATTCATTAATAAAATAGTTATATTTAATATTTAATAAAACATAATATTATCCAGCAATAATATATTGTATGATTCTCTGTAATATAGAATATTAATATTAATATTATTTCATACAATATTTATTGTTTTCTTATTTGTTTTTGTTTACTCCTGACATTAATGTCTATTTCATTTTATGGTTTTATGTTTTAAAAATAATTTTGCATTTAAATATTAATATTAATATTTTAATAGAAATATCTATATCTATATAATGATGCATTTTTGTCCAGTAATTGTTATTAATTATGATCTTAATTATGAAGAGAATGAGACAGAAACAAGTAAGTGCTGAAGGTCAAGGCCAGGCAAACCCAAAGGAGAGATGAAGTTCCTGGGGACTAGCTGGGTTGATGGATCCCAGTTTTCCATGGACATGGATGAGTGGCTTTGGGATTTCTGATACCAAGTCTGACTCAGGCAGGTTTTCTAAAATATCATCCAAATTTTTGGGGGTTTCCCTTAATTTTCTTTTGGTTTTAATACTTTTTTTTCCTCAAACAGGGAGAATTAAGGGAACAGAATAGACAAGGGAAAAGCCTCACAAATTTAATCTGGCCTGAAAACTCTCTGAGTCTGTTTCAAATGTGATCCCCATTTGATTGACATCGATGCATTTCCAGCAGAGTTCCCAAATCTTCTGATTTTTGGGAACTGATTTTTGGGAATTCCTCCTCCCAAACCCACCTGCCCCACGCCCCTCCCTCTGCTCCCAGGCAAAATGTTTCCCTGTGTATTTGCTTCCAAAAAGGCTCCTCAAAGCTTTCTCATTGTATTTCAAAAAGAAAAACGTTCTCCCTCCATCTGGAAATACTAAAAAAGGGGTTTCTTACAGTATTTTTTGTACAATGTATGGACAAGGTCCTGCCCCTTATTATTGGAGCTCGAATCCAGATGGGCTGCTTGGAAGGGATTCCCTTTGGAAGCCACGGACTTCTTTGGAGATGTCTGGGCTTTCCAGGAGTTGTCATTTGTGGGAGGTCTGTTGGGAAGGTTTCAAAGAGTTGGGAGTTTCCTTCTTTCCAAGGGAGACCAACGTGTGTTCCTGGAGCACAAGGATTCCCCAACTGATGCACTTCAAGAATTATTTTGACCCATTTTTAAGCCCATTTTTTAACCTGTTTTTTAAACCCCATTTTTTAAACCCCCATTTTTTAAAAAGCAACTAATTCCTCTTATATTAATACCCTCTGCTCCAAAAAAACAGGGATTTTTTTCCACTAGTTCTTCAGGAACCCAGCACGGCATTAAATAAATACCAGTTACGATACCAGGGTAACCTAAAACCAGAAGCAGCAATTGGGGACAATCTGGCTGAAGTTTGTCAGGATGATTTTGATGGAGTGTTTTCCATTAGTGGCTGCCATTTCCCTAAAAAATGAAACTTGCTGGAATGGGCTGTCTTTGAAAAGTCTGGTATAAAACCCCAATAAAAGGGGACGTATCAGAGCAGGACGCCTTGGAAATATCAAAATCAAAATTAAGTCGACATCCCAAATAAAAATTCCCTTTTTGTCTGAACAACGTTCTGGCTGATCCAAGGGAATGTTTATAACGTGGAGGGGGAAAATAACAACAAAAAAATCTGCTGTTTTTTTGATTGAACATGAAAAAAAGTTCCTTCTGGAGCGGAAATGTGAGTTCCGGCTGCTCTGGAGCTCCGTGGGGCTGTTTGGAAGGAGCTGGAGCTGGAGGGACCTTTTCCACGTGCATTGCACATGGATCACTTGGCAGCTGATTCCAACCCATGGGGCTTTCAGGGCTCCCACAGCAAAATGAATGGAAAAGGAAATTTCCAATCCACAGAATTATCCTTCAAATACAGCCCTGTCCACTTCTCCCGTGGAGTGAGGAGAAAAGAGTCTCGAAGTTTCAGAGCTCACAAATATGTTGTGGTGTGTCTTGGAGAACTGCTGGAATTGCAGGGATGGGTTTCATTCCTTGTGCCAGAAGTGGAATGGTCTCCTCTGTGCTGGCTGAGCTCCTGCTTGGCCACACTCTGGAGGATCCAACCAAGTGCCCTTTTTAAAAATTATTGGAATAATGATTATTACTGCAGTATTCTGAGACAATTTGCAGGGATTCAGGAGGGGGAACATCTGACAGAGTGGCTGGTCTGCAGAAGGATCCAAAGATGGAGCTGAGGTGGGAGATAATTTGCTATTGCTTAAAACCAAAGGCAAACAAACAGTAAAATAGCCTCAAAACCAGGTGATGACATTTGCATCCGTCACTGGGCGTGGTCTGAGAATCGGTGCCGTGCTCAGCCTGGAGCCCACAGCTCGGCAGGATGGATGGAGACTCCCCCCAGAGGAACCAGGGGAGAACAGTCCAAGCCCAGAAATCCCTGTCCTGCTCCAGGGAAGGAATGAAACCATATTCTATCAGCATAGCCTGAGTGTGACTGTGGTAACAAACCTGCAGGGGTGTGAGTGATGGATGCAGACATCCCTGGGGCTGTCCAAGGGATGGGACTTGGAGCAACCTGGGCTGGTGGAAGGTGTCCCTGCCCATGGCAAGGGGTGGAACTGGATCATCTTCAAGGTTCCTTCCACCCCAACCCCAAGCTGTGCCAGTGCCTCCACATCCAAGCTCCTGGTTCAACCCTTCTGGTGTCAGAGGAATTCCTTCTCAGAGATTGGGGTTTTTTGAGCTGTGATCCTTTTGGCCACTTGTTGCTAGTTCTTTAAGTGAGTTATGGAGGTAATTTTCTTCATGTACTGTTTTCCCTGGAATTTGGCTTTGTCCTTGCCCTTTGACATGGCTCAGCTTTCAAATCAGACACTCAGAGAGACTCCCCAGGAACCTGCCCAGGTTGGCACCGTGATGTCCATCCCTGGGAGATGCAGCCAGGAAGGGGCTCCATGGTGGGGGTGGATGAGGAGCCCTCTCCACACCCAGCCCTCGCAGCCCTATTTGTCAGGGATGCCTCCCCGTGTGGGAAGCCAACCTTCTGGAATGTTTGGATAACTGCACACTGAAAAAGCCACATTTCCCTGCCTTGGCAGCCTCTCCCAGACCTAAACACAAACAGCTGGATCCCATTTCTCTGGCCCCAGAAGATGAGAGCGGCAAGGTAGAAAGATTGATTGACATTAAAGTTTAGATTAAATGAGTCATTTAAATTGATAAGGAATCGGCCTGAGTTGAATTAAGTCACTTAAAGCTGATTTAAGTGTGCCCCAGGAATATTTGGCTGCCCTGATTTAAGGACTTGCCCCCAGAGCGCTGAGCATCGTCTGGATGAGAAATTAGATTCATCAAAGCATGGCTGAGACCTTCCAGCCACAAAAGTCTGGGCTTTACAAAGCCACGAGGAGAGCTCTGCACTCAGACAGACACATTTGTAACCACCCACTCCAACCCAGGCGATTCCAATGATCTTCAGGGCCAGAAGGGACCATTAGAGCATTCCAGTAGGACCTTCTGTCTAATGCAGCTGGGAGAGTTCACATACACCAGGATATTAACTGGAGGCTGGAAAAACACAGGAGAAAAATATCCCATTTATTGCTCAGCTTTCCCACTCTTCCTGAAGTCTTCACTCTGCAGGACGTCACTCCTGTGTGTCCCTCCACTCCCACTTAAGCTGCAGCACCAAATCACTCAAATGCCACTTGCTACAGATGGAGAGATGCCTTCTAACTCTGCAAATCCTTGGAAAAGCCATGCCTTTTAGCCAAAGGATCACCAAAGCACCAGGATTTTCCCTGGGCTGCCAGCAAAAAGTGTATGGGAAGAAGGTGCAACACACAGTGTCAGTACTGGGACTGTGGTATTTGGGTGACATCCAGAGGCAACTCACCAGGATGCCTTCGGACCTCTCGTGTGTCCCACTGAGCTGCCACTCCAAAGGGAAGTGATCCAGGGATGAAACATTAGGCGAGGAGCAAGAGGCTTTGTTTTAATCCCTTTCAAGAGAGCTTAATATTTTAGGGATCTAGTTTTTGGGGATTTACTTCTGGTTTTTGTTTTGGAACAGGTTGCCCAGAGAAGCTGTGACTGTCCCATCCCTGGAAGTGTTCCAGGCCAGGCTGGATGGGGCTTGGAGCAACCTGGGAGAGTGGAAAGTGTCCCTGCCTGTGGCAGGGAAGTTTGGAATGAGATGGTCCCTTCCAACTCAGACCATTCTGGGATTTTATGACTTAAATACTCAAATTTTCTACTGAACTCCCAAATTTCTGGATGTAGCAGCAATGTTTCTCCCCATCCTAAATCCAGAGCTCCCCATGTGCCTCAGACCCTGGGAATCCTTTTCCACACACAGCTCATTCCCAAACTCCTTCTCCCTGTTTCCAGGCATCGCCTGTGCACGGATTAGCCCTGGGACCACAAGGCTGAGACATTTCATCGCACCGGCACAGCTGAAAGGAGTTGGGGTTTTGTCTCATCCTGGGGCTGCAGTTGGAGCTTGGGAGGGAACACGTGGCTGGGGTTTGCTCAGAGGAAATGCTGCCTGTTCCTCACCCTTGGGCTCCATCCTGGGATGCTGCTGCCACTGTTTCCCATGGGAACTGCTTGGATGGGAACATCCTCCTGGTGCTGGATGTCTGGCATTGCCAGCACAGTAATTCCAGCCCTGGGAGGGTCATATTCCCATGGCTTCAGCCCATGGACCTGGCCCTCTCCTGACATCATGAGGTGTATTTCAGTGTATTTACTCATTTTGCTCTATTTTGACTCATTGTTCAGCTGCCAAATAAACTGTCACTTCAGTGCCAAGTTGTTAAAAGTATCACCAGCTCCAGTCTTTTTCCAGAAGTGGGAATCCCATCCGTCATCCATGTGATGCTCAGCATCCCACAATCCACCCTCCTGGCTAATCTGCAAGTTGAGGGGGAGCACAAGGGGAATGAACTCTCTCCTGCACTGAGATTTGAAGCAGCAGAGCAGCAAATCTCTCTCTTTGTCACTATTTACCTTCCCACCACCAGAGATACCCAAAATCTCGGATAACACTTCCCACAACCCTCAGCAGAGTGAGCTGGTCCTCCTTGGTGGGATGGAAACACCGTTTGGGAAGCACCATTCCCATAAGTTGTGTCACCCAGCCAGCCTCCATTCCCTGATTAACTTGGGGAGGTTAATTAAGCCATCTCTTCTTTCACCTCATCACCGTGTCCATCCTATGGAAAAAAGGGGGGAAAAAATCTGTTAACTTTCTAGACCACACAAGTGCAAACGGTGCTGGCAAATAACTCTGCTGCCCTCTGACTTCATCCTAACAGCCCTCCAAGGAAATAAGGTCAGAAGTTCACCGATGGCAGGAAAGACCTACTGGTGACTTGGGTTATCCCAAACATTTACTGTACCCTTCCCGATTTCTAAAAACCCTGCAGCAGGTTGAGCTTCTCTCCCCCCTCGGAGCTGGATGGGTTTTCCATCTGGTGTGTATTTTTAGTTGCTAGAACTGTCCTCTCCTGGCTGCAAACATGTGTCCCGGGGCCGCGCCGCGCTCCCGTCTTACGGTAATTATTTTAACGGCTGTTTTGCAACATCGCGGCCCTGCACCCACCGACTTGCTCAGCAGCACAGTTGGTTAAACAAAAATTGATCCCCAGTCAATCAAAGGCATCTAATAAGTTGTAGATAAATACATGATTTCATCACCTCCACCACGCTGACCCCGAGGAAAGGGAGTGATCTCACTCAACGTGTTGATGTCTCCCGGTAATAAATGGCTGGGTCGGACCATCGTGCCGGGCAATAAATGATCTCACAAGACGTGCTGCTGGAATAAACTACAACAATAAGAATGTGCAGGAAGGAAAACACTGCCCGTGGTGAGCTCTGCTACCCCAAAGCCATGGCTGAGCTGCCGGGGCCATAAATTAGCCGTAATAAATCTCCTTGGTTGTTTCTTTAATGACATATATCTCCTGCCAGAAAGGGGAATTCTTGAAAGGACTCTCCGAGTCGATTAAATGCTTTCTGTCCTTGGGAATGTGGAAGCCTTTATTTGTTTTTCTTAAAAGGCTTTTAAATATCCTCACGTTATACGTCAAACAGATGTCCAGGCTGAATTCTCCTGACCCATTTAAACATTAAAAAAAAAAAAAAGGCTGGAATAAAGTCCAGTATCTGGTTGGGTTTGCTGGCCAGCACCTGACAAAACTCTGCCACTGCAGCGTTAGGGTTTAATGGCTCTGGGGTGTGACTTTTAATGGCAATGCTGAGGAAACTAAGATAAATTAAAAGCTAATTGGGGACGTTAACAGCTTTAGCAGGCTCCACATATGGAGCCCAGGAGAACACTTGGAGAGACGTTCCAGGCGGCTCCTGTTGCAGGGGCTGCTGTCGAGCACCTCTGGATTTGTTCCACTCTTTGTCGCTGCCATGTTCGGATAAAATGCGGATAAAAATACACATTTCAGTGTGTGCAAACAGACATGGATTTCTCTCTATTTCAGCAGCACAGCAGCTCATCCCATGGCTGCTCAGGAGGGGGGATGTGTCACCTGCAGAGGGTTGTGGTAGTTTTACAAAAATTACCCCAAACCCACCAAAGAAACCCCCCTAAAACATCCGACCTGCCCCATGGAGGAGAGAAGTTGCAAAGGCCAAATAAAGACACTTCCTGCCCCTGAGGTGCAACTGAGGTTGGAATTATATGGAAATACTTCCAATAAATACAGGGAAGTGGTTCAAAGTATTAGTTGAGCCCTGCTTAGTGTTTCACACCATAAAATCCCTCTCCCTGGAGCACCAATGGATAAAACCTCCTGTGTTCTGTCCAGGAATAGAAACATCCCTCTTTGCTTTATGGGCTCTGCAGGGTAGTCATGGATCCATCCTGGATTTATCTGGGGAAAAGTGCTGCACAATCCTGCAATTTATCTATTGGAAAACCATTCCCACCTGCTCGTCCATAACCTCAGATCAATCCTCTCATATCCACAATGTTGAATCTTTGGCACAGGTGAATTTCTACAGAGCTGCAAGTCCAGCACAAACCTTGAATATTGCAAAGAAAAAGCAGAGCCAGGAGGACAGGAAATGCAAATAAAAGTGAGGGAGGAAATAAAAATTAAAAATAAAAATCAGGGAAACCTGAGGAAGAAGCATCTCTTCTTGCAAATGGGAAAAAGGAGGGAAAATAAAATAAGAAAGGAAGAGAAACGTGATATAACACACAGGAGAACGGGTTGCCTTCTCTACCATGATGCTGGATGGTGAGAAATGACTGGATGATAAAAAAAAGAGTTTTAGGAAGGGCTGTACTTTATTATTCCACATCCCCAAGAGAGCCACAGCCTTTCATGGGTCACCTCAGCCTGAACCCAAACCAAACACAGTGACAGTAAATTACCCCAACAGGTACCAAATGTCTCCATCCAGCTCCAGCCCCACTGGGGGAGCAACAGATCCAAAGGCCCTTCTCATTCCCCTTAATGATTTTCTTTTATCATTAAACCAGTTTTCTACAGGAGGGAGGCCCAAAACACAATAATTTTAATATTCCTACATTTTTTCAGGGGTCTTAGCAGAAGAGAGACACTAAGGGAGAGGTGACCCCAAAATTCCTCCACTGTGTCATTGTTGTTCATGATTTGCAAAGGAAAATTGGACCAGCAACACCTTTCAAGGCCTCCCCAAATTAGTTAAATAATTAATTCTATTCATTACCCAGACAGAGCAGTTTGCTTCAGGAGCCATGTCATATAAAACCTGAAATATCAGGTTATTGGAAAGCAAAAGAAGGCAGCAAAGGATAAATATGAACATCTGTGTCACTTCCAAGGCTAGAGATTAGGAAAGTTTGGAGACTTTCAGGCCAGGAAAAGGAGTTGAGGGCAGAAATTTGGGCTAATCCTGGACAGCAGGTTTGCTGTTGGTCTCTCCCATCCCTCCTGGGCTGCATCCCCAGTGATGTTCACAAACATTCAGACTTCACTCACTTTGCCTACCTGGAGTTTTTCCCCTCTCCATTTCAAGCTGCATTTTTCCTGAGTAAAATTCATTCAAATAAAATTCCAGCATGCAAAATCCACATGGGAATGACAGAGAACTGTGTTAAATGTTCCTCTACCCCACGGAGCTGAGTGGGTGAGGAGAAGCTTAGCAAAAACACAAGGACACCACAACACTCCTGCAAACAGCTCCCAGGAGGAGCAAAGCAGGAGAAGAAAGGCTGGGAAAATAAAAGAAGGTTTTCCTCACCCGGATTTCAACACTGGGGGGGAAGCTGAGCTTGAGCTGAGCTCTCCCTTCCACCCTCATTCCTGCCCTGAGCAGGGAACTCTGTCAATTAATCTTAGATGAGGAAGGCAAATGCAAACATTAAATGTGCTGGGTTTGGAGGCTGATCCAAACTGTTAAAACCAGGACTGTGTTTCACACCCAGCTCCTCAGGCTGGGGGTGAGCCCTGGCTGGGCACTGCCAGGGGCCAGGACAGCAGCTCAGATCAACAGAACCCAAACAGCCTCAACCCAAGACAAGTCAGTCCAGAAGAGCCCCACTATGAGCTGGAGCAGAATTTCCCTGTGGCTCCAAACAGTCCATAACCAGGATTTTATTTAAAAATGTCAAAACACACAAATATTTTGCAGGGGGAAATAATAATTTTGTGTGAGTAGCTCAACTTTTGAATGAGGATTGAACACAGGATGAATGGACACACCACCAGGGAGTTGTAACACTTTGATCTCTGATGTTGAGTCCTGTAAGCTCCAGGACTTATTCTTGGAGAATTTCAGTGAAAAAACTTATGAACTTCTCCCTTAGCCTTCACTTGGTTCTTTCCCTCCCTCTAAACTCCAGCTGACCACACTGACACACAAGGGAAATAACACAAAGTTGACCCAGAGCTGGGGTTGCTACTCCAAAAATTGTTGCTGTGAAAAGGAAAGTTCCTTATCTCCTACAGCTCCAGGGACAACAACTGGCCTTCCCTCTGACCCTTCTGAAAGACACTGATGTTTGTCAGAGCTCCAGAGTCCCCAGGGCTGAAGCTCTGCAGAGACCAGCCCTGTGATGGCCCTGACTCAGAACACAAACAGGGAGTGGAGATGCTGATTTGCTCATTTCTGCCCCTCAGCACTTGCAGGGTTTGTAACATTCTGTACTCTTGGGCTCAGGCCCAGATTAACCAGGTTGAGGTGTAGGAAAATCGAGGTTCATCACGAGATGTGTGGATGGGCAGAGGAGGATTTCAAATCCCTTCCTATTTTCCCCCACTAAACTAATGGCACTGAGGGGATGGAGCATTTCCAGGGAAGGGAATGGAGCTGGGAAGGGGCTGGAGCAGCAGAAGGGGCTGAGGGAGCTGGGAAGAGGCTGGAGCAGTAGGAGGGGCTGAGGGAGCTGGGGGGGCTCAGCCTGGAGAAAAGGAGGCTCAGGGGGGACCTTCTTGCTCTCTGCAATCCCTGCCAGGAGGGGAGAGCTGGGGGGTTGGGCTCTGCTCCAGGGAACAGGGACAGGAGGAGAGGAAGTGGCCTCAAGTTGCCACAAGCACCCTGAACAAGGGGAGGTTCAGGTTGGATATTAAGGAAAATTCCCTAATTGCGTCTTTCCTCTGAACAACAGCACCTTCCTAATTCCTTGGCATGTGCCCTCCCAGCAGCATTTGGGGGCAGATATTCCTCCATGAGGAAAGCTGTGCTCCTGGCAGCCAGGGAAAACCTCCCTCCTTTGGCACCAGCATCCCACAGCTGTGCTCCTGGTGGCAGCTTTCCACCAGGTGTCACCTCACTGCCTTACTGTTGGACCACAGCACGTCTCTCCAGCTCCTCTTTAACTCCACGGAAGGAGACTCAATGGCCTGGAGAGGCAGCAGAGTTGCAGGGGCAGCAGGACTGTGGGGACAAAACTGAGGGGTAAAAGCTCCAGCAGTGGCTCCCCCCGTGTGCCCTGGCACCCGCAAACCTCTGAGCTGCTGTATGAAACATTTCAGGAGCTGTGACTCCCCCAGAGCTCCTCACCCTGCTCAGAAACCATCCTGCACAGCCCTGAGGTGCCCAAATTCTGGGACACAAGGCAGGAATTCCATCACCTTTACAAGAGCATCTGTCTTATGTCACAGAATACCAGAATTAGTTTGGGCTGGAAGGAACCTTAAAGACCACCCAGTTCCAGTCCCCCTGCCATGGGCAAGGGCACTTTCCACTAGATCAGGTTGCTCCAAACCCCATCCCAGGTGCCTTTGTCTCTGCTTTCCTCACCTCTGCTCCAGGAGTCTTGCCCAGGCTGGATTAGGGAGCAGTTTCCCTCTAGCCCAAGCCAGCTGATACCTTTTCATTCTGCCCCCAGAGTGGACTTTTACTCTGACCACAGTGACTTCAGATTAATTCTTAGCAAGAAAGGAGGTCACAGGTGCAGCCTCTGCCCTTGGAGGTGCCTCATGCACTGAGAGTCCTTGTGGGAAAAGCTGAGGTTGAGTTCACTGCCCCCACATCACAGCACTGAGATGCCCCTTCCTTCTCCAGACACCCCCTGTCTCCATACAGATCCGGGAGAGCAGCAGCATCCTGCCCTTCAGGAGGGGATGCCAGGGCAGGAGGCACCTCATGGGCTTTGCTGTTTGCCCCTCACCAGCGCCCGGATCTGCCCCAGCCTTGGCATCAGCGGGAGCAACTTCCCTGCTTATGGAAGCTCCTGCAAATCCTGCTCTGAGGCGAACAGGAGGCTTTGCTCGCCCCGGCCCCGGCCGTGTTGGGGCTGATTCAGGAATTCAGGCACAGCCCCGCTCGTATCGCAGCAGCTCCTCCTGCTGAGGGCCGGCTGGAGCACAGCGGGAGGGAGCCCAGGGAAGGGATCCGGGCGGGCTCTGCTCCTCAGGGCACGGAGAAAAGGGACCTGCTGCGCTGCCCCACGGCGTGTTTGAGTCACCGAGTCCCAGCCAGGGCACAAGGACTTATTCCTGCTTTAAAACCGGGAGTAAATCAGGAATGGCTCCGAGTGATGCAGCAAAATTCAAGACATAAAATGATTAGATTTATTCTTTAATCACAGAGTGGTTTGGGCTGGAAAGGACCTTAGAGTTCAACAGGTCAACCCCTGCCACGGGCAGGGACACCTTTCACGAGACCAGGTTGCTTTAAGCTGGTTTTGAATTAATCTAAAAAAATGTAAAGATAAAATAATATCAGTGACTTAAAAAGCAAACAGGCTCGACATGTCAGGGTGGTTGCTACAAAACTTTGGCTTTGAAAACAAAACTTGATGGGTTTAGTTTTATTTTCTCTGCATTTTTAAGAGCAAAAAGGGAAACATTCAAAGGACAGAGAGGGAGAGGAGGAAACACGAGTCAAACACCACGCAGCTTGTGTCCCTCTGAAACCAGATTGGGTTTATTCTTTAAAATCCCATTTTTGTAGCTGAAAGACTCCTTGGACTGTGCTGAGGTCAAGAGACACCATCGTAGGCAGCTGGTCACAGGCAAATCCCCTTAACTGAAAACACAGGGAGGAGCCAATAATGGGGAACAGAGCCAGAACTACCCAGGGACAAAATATTTAGTACCAGATCAAATCCCCCGAGGAGCAGCTCAAAGGAACATCTCATCTTAAACTTATTTTGCCCCAAATGTCGTTGGCTCTGGGAAGCCTTTCATGTCCCAGTTGTTTCCTCGTGTCGTTCCTCCCGCAGATGGGAGGATTTCTCCGCTCCACTGGCACGTCCCATCCCGCCCTGAGCCTTCATTGGACCTGAGTGCTGCATTAATCTGTTGGCTGGATTCTGTTCTTTCCCTTGTAAACCCATCTCCTCCCGCCTCCGGTACCTGCCGAATATCCGGGGGAAATGCAGCCTTTGATCTCAACTTGTCGGAGCAGGACCACGTGGTTGCTCCAGATTCGAGACAGATCCTGTGCTTGGTGAGCTCCTGTCCTGCTCAGGGTGCTGGAGCGCAACTGCACAGAGCAGGAAAGAGGGCAAGGGCTGCATGTTTGCATGGCTAGAATTAAATATTAATTAATTATTATTAAATTAGGTATGAGGGAGTATTTTTTTACAGTGAGGTTGCCCAGAGAGGCTGTGGCTGCCCCATCCCTGGAAGTGTTCAAGACCAGCTTGGATGGGGCATGTAGCAGGCTGGGATAGTGGGAGGTGTTCCTGCCCGTGGCTTTAAGATGAGCTTTAAAATCCCTTCCAACCCAGACCATTCCAGGGATTTATGATCCCAAGCTATCGGCTATTCCCGACTTCTCTGTTGGAAAATAACACAGAATTCCCGTTGTGACCATCAGGTGGCCACAGCGCCCCAGAGGGACTCGGCACTGCCCGTGCTCCCATCACAGCAGAGCCCCGGGGTCCTCTCCGTGCTCCCATTTCCCACATAAACTTTCCATAAACCTTCCAGGGCCGAATTTCAGCTGGTGGGACCCAGCCTGCTCCCAGTGGGAATCACGGACTTCCACCAGAAAAGAGACACCACCAAGCAACTGTTGGTAAATCCCCATGGCCAGGACCAACCTCCAGCTGCTGAGGGCTGAGCAGAACTCTCTGCCTTGGCCACAAAACCCCACAAGCCCCAGGAAATCAATTTTGTGTAATTTTCCACCAGGCAGGAGAGAGAGTCTTCATTCCATCTGGCCCTTGGAGGAAGGTTAAGGACTCAACAAGAAAGAATTCAGTTGACCTGAAAACAGAGAACAACAAGTTTCAAACAGTGAGGCAGAACTTGGATTTCTGGAGTGGGTTTTAGCAGAAACTCTCCAAAAATGCTCTAAACAAACCAAAACCCCTGAATCAAGGAGGCAACCACACTCCTCCCTCCTAGTTAGTAACCTCTCCTCCCAAAATCCAGCTTTCCCCCCTCCTTTATGGAGTTAAGGAGCACTTTGCTCATCAAGAGCATTTCTGGAGTCTTGGATCATTTCGGTTTCCCACTGGATTTTGAGTGTGAGCAAAACTAGGGAGAAGGAAGAAAGCCAAGGCCCTGGTGGGGACACAGTGCAGGAACAACGAGCTTGCTGTGACTCTGGGAGAGCACTGGGACACAGTCACACCCCCCAGGACCTGAAGAAACGCTCTGACCCCCTGCCAGGGCCAGCAAGAGCCAGGAGGGACAGTAAATCAGGGAAAGCACGGCCCAGTTACCCTCTGGAGTCTGGCACCTGAGAATTCCAAAGCCAGGAAAAACTCCAGAGCCACCACGAGAGTGCCAGGAGCTCAGGGCTGGTCCTTCAGCTGATATAAATCAATTTATTCTGACTTACACCAGCCAAAGCCCAGCTGCCGACTCGCTGGGCTTTTCCCCCTCCTCTTCTCCTCGTTTTTCCAGCAGAGCGTGCCTGGCCCTGGCCAAGCCGCCTGGAATGAAAAACAAAGGCCAATGTGCCATGACGGAGATTCCAGGGAATGAAGAGCGGGACGAACCCCCGGGGCGGGAGCGTCCCCTGATCTCGGTCGGAGGGTGGCAGCGCAGGGCAGCGCTTGGCACACAGGGCAGGGAAAAGACCGAAAAAACCCAGGAGCATCTTCCCCACATGGATTCAGGATGGATGCTCCGGTGATCCCCAGTCCCAATTCCAAGCCCAGAGTGGCTAAATCTTAACCCTTCCCAAATTTTAAACCCCCCAAATCCCATTTCCCCCAAATCAACACCAGTTTGCAGTGAAAAGTGAGGAAAAGGGGATAAACCACACTCTGGGCACAACTTGATTTTTCTTTCCTGGATTAAATACACCTGAATGTTAAAACTTAGGAAAAGGGTATTTAATATTGGGTCTTCCAATGATTATTCTTTTCCTCACCTACTGTTATGAGGGGATGTGACACCCACCCCCTTGTCACACACAATTCTTGTACCTCTGTTCATTCCCAGTGAATAAAACCCAAATATTTTTCAGCTGAAATGTTTGGGAAGAGGGAATATTTATGCATAAATAAATATATAGTTATGGGAATACAGGAAAACAGGAAAAAAACCCCGGATTTCATGCTCTTAAGGGAAATCTTTAGTGAGAGCAAACAATTCCAGAAGGAAATCAAGTACATTTGAAATAGGGGTGAGTCCCAGGAGAGCCTGGGGGTGGCTTAGGGATGCTGCAGGTTGTGGTGGGTGCCTGGAAAGAGGAAAACCCCATCAAACCACAGTCTGGAGTTTTAATCCAGCCCTTTGTGCTCTGCCAAAAAATAAACCACGTCAGCTCCCCCTTTGCTGCCCCCAGAACCCTGAAAAGCTGCAGGAGCTTCGCACACTCAGGGCAAACCTGTTGTAGTAAACAGCGTGCCCAGGGAGGGAAGGAACTGCTTTGCCTCCAAAAGCAAAGGAAGAGTTTGGCTCAGGGCAATGTGGGCTATAAATGGGCAACTGTTGTGCATTAGCTGCAGCATTCTTCTTTTTACCACCCAATTTTCCCTTTATTCCACGGCAGCACTGGAGGTTCTATTGCACATCGGGGGCATCCGAACTGGAAATCATTAAAATAGAGAGTTGGGCTAGAGTGGACCTTCTGTGAGTGGAAGGAAAGGCTGCCACAGCTTCCTGAGTCGATGGTTTAATGATGTGTTCTGCATTTTCTTAATTTTCCACATTTCCAAGGCCTCTGTTCTGTGTTTGGGGGAGGAGGGAGTGCTCCAGAGGCACGGCAGGCACAGCCGCTGGGAATGGCAGATCCAGAGTCCCCACAGAGGGCAGGCACTGGGCAGCTGGGGCATTGCCTTCCTCAGAAATGCCCACATTCTGTCCACGAGCCTTAAACAAACCCCAGGGCTCCAAGAGGGGTGCTTAGGAGTGGGAATATCACCCTCATCACACCCCAACAGAAATCCTAAAGTCAGGACTGACCTTATGCTGGGGGTGTAACAGTCACCAACAGCCAGATGGACACCCCAAATCCCCGATTTGGGGGCTCCCCAGTCCTGACAAGACCAGACACATCCCTGTGGATGCTCCACACACGGGACAACTCCAGGTTCCCAAGCAGAGACCGCTTGGAAACGCACCATTACTCCCAGAATTTACCCTCTGCTTTTTTCTCTCCCTCACAGCCCCCTTGTGCAGATCCAGGGCTAAAAATCATGCACAGATTTTATTTCAATGTGAGCCCAAAGCACAGGGCTTGGCTTGGGTTTTCTTGGCTTTTTTTCCCTATTTTTTTTTAAACAAATAGTTGAAAAATATGGAGAGAAAAAACTGCTCTGGTTTAAATGCCATATATCACCCAGGAATGAGCTGTGCAGAGTGCGTGTCTGGTCTGGATAACTTAAATTTATACCCGTGGCCGAGTGAAATCATCACTTAAAATAAAGTCAAATGTCCATTTTTCAGATTTAATTAAGACATCATTTTGATGGAGGCTGAGTTAACATAAACAAGCCAAGCGAGGCAACATGAAGAATGAACTGCAGGGAAAAGCTGGAGCTCGTTTGTCCCCCCGAGCTGCCTGGCTGGAGCTGAACAGGGCCCGTGTCTTACAGGGAGCTACAAGTGTTTTCTGCTGTGGTTGGATGTCAGGAAGGTAAATAGAAGGAGTTATTTTTAAAAAGGGCTGTTGGAATGAACTCCCGGAGCCTTTTCCCCTTGGTTTTATCTTTCCTGAATTCAGAATTGAAGCATCTTTGCTGTCTGTGTGGCCATGGGAGGACCAGGGGGGCACGGGCACGCTTGGAATCCCTTGGCAAGGCAGATTCCAGAATCGTGGGATCACTGAGGTCAGAAAAGACCTCCAAGATCATCGAGTCCAACCTGTGACTGATCCCCACCTTGTCCACCAGACCAGAGCACTGAGTGCCACCCCCAGGGATGGTGATTCCACCCCCTCCCAGCTCTTTCTAATGCCTGGCAAGCCCTTCCATGAAAAAATTCCTCCTGATGCCCCACTTGAATCTCCCCTGGCGCGGGCTGAGGTTGTTTCATCTTGTCCTGTCGCTTCCTGACTGGGAGAAGAGAGACCTTTCATTTCTGCCCTTGAATGTACAGCAAACACACAAAGACAAGCCATGCCAAGCCTTTCCTTGCTCCCAGCTGAGGATCTGAAAATCCAGTGGGAGCCAGGCTCAGGAAACCATTCCCACCAGAGGCTTCATTAGCCTATAGGACAATTAGCAAATGCTGCAGTAGCACAATACTAAAATACCCAACAAAACCACCTCAAACATGAAAGGAAAATTGCCCTGAGATCTGTTGGAAAAAGGGTTCACTCTTCCAAGAATCTTTGTCCTTATTTATTCCCTTCACCAAATCCTCCAAGGATTAATGTAAAGGTCACCAACAAATCTGCACCTATTTAAAAAGGACTTTTTGGTTGCCTCTCACAGGCTGTTGTGAAGAATAAAGGATTCACACCAAGCCCCTCCATGGAAAATGGGAATATGCTGCATTTTGTAAGGTGCCAAAACTTTGTGTTAGATAATTCCCACCAGCCTGAACTTTAGTTGGAAAAAAAAATTAAAACCTGACAGATCCAGTGCGAGGACAGAGCAGGAACTGGAGCCACCTGAGCTGTGTTTGCTCCTTGTCACCATTTCCCTGTGAATACCCAAGGTATTGATACAGCACAGGCAGCTGGGACATTAATACAGTGAGCAATAATGAGATGGTTACAGTGCAGTGGCAACTGCACCAACCAGGAGCATCCCAGGAAAAGGGGGATCCAACACCCCAGGAACAGCCCTGGACAGTCTAAAAGAACCTTCCCACCACACCCTCACTTATCTGGGCTTGGGTCTCAGTACATCCCTTACACCAAATGGTATTTTGGGGAGGAAATGGGGTTAATACCGATCTTATTATCCCCCCCATTCCATCAGGAGCCTGAATCTCCTCCATCAGTGCCTCCCTCTCCCCTCTGCTGCCAATAATTCCTTTTGCCACATAAACTAATTGCATTTGTCTTCTGAAACTGCCCCTCTCCACAGCCTTAATACACTTTTTTCCCTGGTGCTGGGAGCATTCCTGAGGCAAACACTCCTTCCCAGAAAACCTGAAGTGTACAGGACTGTATTTCACTGCTCCTGTTGGTAAAAGCTTCTCACCACCAGGAAAAAAACAATCCCACAGGTGTTTTCCTCTCCTGAGGGAGGGAAGGAGCAAGGTGGGAATGTGCCCGAAAAGAAATGATGGCACGAAGTTCTTCTGGGGTGGCTCCTCCAGCCAAGCCCTGCCCTATCCCTGGAAGGGTTCAGGGTGGGGTTGAACAGAGCTTGGAGCAACCTGGGATAGTGGAAGTTTGGCAGGGAGTGGAATGGGATCATATTTAAGGCTTCTGTGCTGGGAATCAGCACCTGGATCTATTGCAGCACCTTCAAATAATACATGAGGACTGGGAGGAAAGCTGTGTCCTAATTGCACTTCCTTGGCTTCTGCAGGGCCAGGGAGGGGTGTGAGCTGCAGGAGCTGCTTTATTGCTTCACACCTCATAAAATGGGCTGCTGTGACTTTTACTGCAGCCTTGGCCCTTCTGGGGAGTGGGGAAAAGGAGCTCCATCCCCACTGAGCTCCAGGACCTTCCCAGGCCGGGCACAGGCACTGGAACATGTGGGAACATGTTTGGGAGGGGAAGGCTGCTCTGGCTATTCCTGCAGGGTCACAGGTTGTAGAGGATACTGGGAAAAACCACAGCAGGAAAACAGCTGGATGCATCCCCCAGGGCCACCTGGATGCAGGTGGGAGTGTGGGGTTAACACAGAGGATGTGCCAGCCCTTGAGGGTGGAGAGACCCTGGCACAGGGTGACCAGAGAAGCTGGAAGTGTCCAAGGCCAGGCTGGACAGGGCTTGGAGCACCCTGGAACAGTGGAAGGTGTCCCTGCCCAGGGCAGGGGTTGAAATTAATGGTTTTGAAGGTCCCTTCCAACCCAGACCATTCCATGATTCTGTGACGAGTCCTGCCTCCTGTTCTGAGGGATTATTCCAGGGAATCTCCTACTAGGATTCATGGAAGCAGCAGAACCTGCCCAAAGCACTTTGACCTCAAGGAGAAAACCCTGGTTTTGAACAGATTGAGAAAATCATAGACTGGTTTGAGCTGAAAGGGACCTTCAAGGCCCCTTAGTTCCAAACACCCCACGGTTGCTGCACCTCCTGGCAGGCAGTACCATGGGCTGAAGAATTCCCTGGGGCCAGACCCAGAGTGTCCTGGTGCAGCTCAGGTGCTGCAGCATTCCCTGCCAGGCACTGCCCTGGGTCCCTCTCCCTGCACCATTATCCCCATAATTCATTCTGCCATGGTAGGAACCATCAGAATTCCCTCTTCCAGCACAAACTTCACTGCTCAAACACACATAAATCCCCCCCTGTCTGGCACAGCTGCAGCACAACAGCGATCCCAACATCCAGGAGCATCCCTTCCCTGCCCATCCCGGGGGAAAGGGGGATCCAGCCTGCCAGGAACAGCCCAACAGCACCTTCACACCACGCCCTCACCTACCTGTGCTTGGTTTCCAGCACATCCCTAAGAGCAAACAGCATTTTGGGGAAAAAATGAGATGCTGCTGCATGAGTTGGATTAATGGTCTCCTTCAGGGAAATGAAAGGATTTAGCTAAAAAGAAATCTGTCCAAATAACAAATATTAATCTCTGTAAATGAAATAACAGCCCCCATCACCTTCTCCTCCCCTCCCAGCTGCAGTTTTGTTGTCAGCCACTTCTAACATATTTTATCTTTTTTTTATTCCCCCTCATGTGTTTTTCCAGCACTAAAACCCCCTCTGCTTTTTTAATCCTATCCTAGAAAATTTTCGGTTACATCATTTGCACAAATATGTTGTTGTTAACATTGAAAAACCTCTTTGCTTGCAGTTGTATATTTTATTTGGCTAAAAACTCTGCTCATGTCTAATACATCACATGTCCTCTGGTGATACTATTTAAGCTAGAAATTCCAAAACTCACAAAGACCGAGTAGCCAAATGTTCCAGAGCTGGACTCGTCTCCTAAACATGTAATATATCTCCTTCTTCTCCAAACAGAAATAGATTTCTCTCGGATTTGTTTGATAAATTTGACCCAAGATTTCCATTTGGAGTTATTGGAGTTCCTACTGTTTTTCTGCGTGTTGGTGGGCCAAGCCCTAATCACCCACCTCTCCCCGGGAGGCCATAAATTATGGCCATGAGATGGGGCTTTGTGCGGGAGGAGGCCGGTTCTGACAGCCCTGCATTTGATTCCTGCCTTTCTGACGGATGGGAAAAGCCGGGATTTACGAGCCCTGGGGGCTGGAGGGGTCCATCCCTCGCCAGCCGTGTGAAAACAGATGGACAGACAGACACCCCGGCACATCCAGCCTGACCTGGGTCCTCTCCCTGCTGCTTCCAAATGGGATCCATATGCCTGGAATTCTCCCTTCTCTGCCAGGGCTGCTCCAGCCACGATGACTCCCAGGAGGGTTTGGGCTGGAAGGGACCTCCAAGACCATCTCATTCCAACTCCCTGGGACACTTTGGGATGGTGGAATTTCTCAGGTTGGAACAGACCTGTAAGAGCCAGCACATCCCCAAGTGCCTCGTCTTAAACCCCTCCAGGATGCAGCTCCTTTATGCAAAGGAGATTTACCTGCTTGGTGCTCATTCCCCAAAAATCCAAATGGATGCAGACAGATGTGTCAGCTCCTCTGCTTTACAGATGTTTGGGGGTGTCAGCAGCACTTTTTTCCAGGTGTGAAAAGCTGCTCCTGCCTTTTCCTGACAGGTGGAATGAAGGTGATTGGAACACGCACTGGGAGCCTCCCACATTGCCTCGTGCTGGCAGGAGAGGGGGAAGAACTTTTATTATTATTGCCAATAACAAAATACTGAGGGGTTTTTAGCCAATTAAAGCCTGTGAGGGGCCCAAACCCAGGTCTGAGCTCATCCCTGTGAGCAAAGCACATGAGCAGCTCCCTAAGGCTGGAAGGGACTCTGGATTTGCACATTATGAATTATTTTATGCTGAAATAAAACAATGAACTAAACAAGGAATTAAACAATGAATGTCAAAGGGCCAGGGGTGTGTTTGGTGTGGCACCTCCGGGGATGTTGCCTTGCCTTGGTCCTGCTCCTGTGGCTGCAGCTTCTCTCCAAACCATCAGTGCAGATCTCCTCAATATCCACTAAAATATTGAATTATAATAAAACCTTAAATCAGAGCCCTCCACCCATCACAGAGAACTCGAGGATGGGGCTGTGGGCTCAGGGAATGCCCTGGAAGCAGAGGTGGAAGCAGGAGAGGGGAGCTCAGCCTTCCAGGGGGTTGATTCACAGCTGTCAGTACATTAAACTGCTTTGGGTTCCAGCCTGGAGTTTTCAAATAAACTGAAATGAGCGAAAATAAACTCAAATAAGCTAAAAAAGCTTTAATGCCCCAACAATAAACTGGGACAGGGCAGGAGTGGCTTCACATCAGGCCTGGTGGGGCTGGGAATGGATCAGCCTCTGCAGTTTAGGGGGGAAACTGTTTTGGTGACTTCATTTTCTTCCCAATCTTTCCCCCTCCCTATTCCGGGAGATTTTAAGCCGTGCAAAGCCAGATGTGGGATTGCCATGGGAAAAATAACAACACCAGGCCTGGGAAGGGAAGGGAAGGGAAGGGAAGGGAAGGGAAGGGAAGGGAAGGGAAGGGAAGGGAAGGGAAGGGAAGGGAAGGGAAGGGAAGGGAAGGGAAGGGAAGGGAAGGGAAGGGAAGGGAAGGGAAGGGAAGGGAAGGGAAGGGAAGGGAAGGGAAGGGAAGGGAAGGGAAGGGAAGGGAAGGGAAGGGAAGGGAAGGGAAGGGAAGGGAAGGGAAGGGAAGGGAAGGGAAGGGAAGGGAAGGGAAGGGAAGG
This sequence comes from Pithys albifrons albifrons, assembly GCF_047495875.1. Classification (NCBI taxonomy): domain Eukaryota; kingdom Metazoa; phylum Chordata; class Aves; order Passeriformes; family Thamnophilidae; genus Pithys; species Pithys albifrons. The sequence continues at coordinate 118,033,108 of NC_092459.1, read as the reverse complement.
GAAGGGAAGGGAAGGGAAGGGAAGGGAAGGGAAGGGAAGGGAAGGGAAGGGAAGGGAAGGGAAGGGAAGGGAAGGGAAGGGAAGGGAAGGGAAGGGAAGGGAAGGGGGCTTTTTCTTCATTAATCACTCCTGGAGACAGAGTTACAGGTGGAATAACTCAGTGCCAACCACCACAGTGTCACTTGGACTTGGGGGTTGTCCCGAGGGATAACACGCAGATCCCAAGGGATTCCCAGGCTGATGCTGCTGTTTGGGGAATTATGGCCATTGTCAAATTACTGATTTACTATGGAATTACTGATTCCTGTGGAATTTCAGAGCCCACGGACAGCTTGGGCAGGGCTTGGCACAGCCTGGGCCAGTGGAAGGTGCCCAGGGCAGGGCTCAGAATGTGCTTTCCAACCCAAACCATCCCACACCTGCTCCCAGCTCCCCTTCCCTGCTGTTTTCCTTAGCACAGACCTGTCACTCCTCGGACACAGCAGCACATCCATCATTCCCAAAGGATCCAGCTCAGCCTCTCCAGCTTCTGTCACCTTGTTATTAACCAAATGAACCAGAAATACAAAGGGAGAGGAGAAAAATCTCAGTTTTGACTCCAAGATTTGGGGCTTCAGAGGGAGAACATTCAAACATCGCCCAGACAATCCTGAATTTAACAGGGTGGGGAAAGGCTGCAAAACCCCACAAAGCTGCAGCTGGCAGGACAAAGGGGCACTGACAGCAATTAGCAGCGCTTAATTAATAAAGGCGGGGTGTAAGAGGAGCTCATGGCACTGCTCAAATCCCCAAATTCTGATTTTCCAGCCTGAACTCCATGAAAATCCCACCCAAGGCAGCCCCTCATACCTGCCCAGCAGAGAATTTTGTGTATCTGCAAGGCCGAAATAAAATAAATTCCTATTTTTCTGAATAAATCCATGATCTTTATAAATGGCCAAAACCAGCCCCCAGCAGGAAATTCCCAGTTCTGGATGAAATTCCAACCTCTCCAGCTTTGTTTGCCTGGCTGAGGTGGAGATCCCTCCACTCCAGAAAGTTAAAGGTGCCATTTGATGCCTTAAAATAGTCATTAAAACAATGAAAATAATACAAAATAATAAATATTCATTCAGAACGGGGCAGGTCCCATTGGAAGAATTTATCCCAAGACCCCAGAAAGGGAATTTTAGCTCATATATTAATGTAAATATTAATAGTGGGGAATAACATCCTAGGGGGAAAATAAGATAAAAAATGAATAAAATAAAAATATAGCTCTTTTCCTAAATTAAATTGTGTTCTCACTCATTTCAATAGTTCAAGAAATATTTTAATAATTATTAAATAATTGGAAAGCTATTAATAATTGATAATTAATTTCAGTAATTGAAGTTTTGAAAATGTAAGGACTGTTTTATTCACCTGGCAATGAGCGACCAAATCACCCAAATTCAACTTTTTCTGCCTTAAAAATACCTGATTAAATCTTTAGATTAATATGATAGGAATTTATTGTCACAGAAATGTTCTATGATATATTCTATAAAAATGGATTAATTATAAAATCTATCAATTATTATGTTTCTAATATAAAATAACAGAAATTGATTAATTATATAATATATCAATTATTTTATTTCTATTATAAAATACCAGAAATGGATTAATTATATAATAAAAAATTCCTATATTTCTATTATAAAATATCAGAAATTGATTAATTATATAATATATCAATTATTATTTTTCTATTATAGAATAACAGAAATGGATGAATTATATAATATATCAATTCCTATATATTTCTTATAAAATACCAGAAATTGATTAATTATATATCAATTATTTTATTTCTATTATAAAATAACAGAAATTGATTAATTATATAATATATCAATTATTTTATTTCTATTAGAAAATAACAGAAATGGATGAATTATATATCAATTATTATTTTTCTATTATAAAATAACAGAAATTGATTAATTATATAATAAATCAAGTCCTATATTTCTACTATAAAATAACAGAAATGGATTCATTATATAATATATCAATTATTTTATTTCTATTATAAAATACCAGAATATCCTCTTATACAAAACTGAAATCTCCAATCCTTTGGATTAAATACATTCATCTGTCATTAAAATTTAATCTTTATTTTAAGATCAATTTATTTCAATTTAAAATAAATAACATCCTTTAAAATGTTCTTTCGTGCCATAAATCCTCCCACAACACGTTCCCACCCATCAAAAAAATGGGGGATTCGGGAGGAAAGTTTCCATCCTGTAAGAACAGGATCTTTTCTGGTTAATTCTAATTTTTTTCCCCAAAAAATCTTCTTCCAAAATAGAGATATTTCACAACATTTCCCAAACAGCCCCACTGGGAAGGCAAATGAATGGCAGGGTTTGGAAAGGAAACTCGGCTTTATTTTTCCAAGATAAATCATTTCCTTGGGAATTCTCTCGGTTTTAGGAATTATGAACATCCAAGGAATAACTGCCCAACCTCTGCCCTTTCCCAACAAAAGGAGCCCAAACCCAAAGCCCTAAAAAACCCCCCAAAAAATTAATATTTCCTTATTTTTTCAACACTTTGAGTGAATTTAAACAGCAAATCCCTCACAGTTTTTTTAAAAATTAATATTTCCTTATTCTGATTTTTTTAAGTGCTTGAAGAACTTTAAAGGCAAGTCCTTAAAAATGACAAATATTTCCCTGTTTTATTATATTTTAACAGAGCTTTGAAGCAAGTGCCCTAAAAAGAATAAAAAATAAGTATTTCCTTCTTTTACTGCATTTAAAAAACTCCTTAAAAGCACCTTAAAAAGCAAGACCTTGCAAATACAAATATTTCCTCATTTTATTACATTTTAAGTACTTAGGAGCACTTTATAAAGCAAAACCCTTAAAAATAATATAAAAATCCAGATTTCCTTATTCCACTCTTAAGAGCTTGAAAGCACCTTGAAAACAAATTCTTTAAAAAGGAAAATATTTCTTTATTTTATTATATTGGAAGTGCTTGGAAGCCCTTCAGAAAGCAAGTCCTTAAAATAACAAGTAAATCCACATTTCCTTAATTAATTCTAATTTTTAGGTGCTCTGAAACACCTTAAAAATCAAGTCCTTAAAAATACAATTATTTCCCTATTTTATTATATTTTTAGGTGCTTAAAAATATTTTATAAAGCAAATAATTTTTTAAAAATATTTGCTTATTTTATTATTTTATTTTATTTTATTTTTATTTCATTCCATATTTTTTTAAGTTTTCAGACATCCCTGACCTGCTGTTGGTTCCACTCCCTTGTCTTTATCCAAAAAGGATTTAAAGCCTCCAGAATCCATTTTTTTCCCCAGGATGAAGCTGGAAAAAGGTCTGGAATAAGCCAAGGTGGGGAGGGAGCACCAACCTGTGCTCACAGGCCATTAAGGACTGGAAATTCCTTCCCATAAATAGAATTAAATGAGTGTATTTTGCCTTCTGGTTGGTTGGGGTTTTTTCCTGGCTGTTTGTAAACACTCCCAGGGAATATCTCCAAGCACTTGGAAACAAACTCCAAAACGCTCCCAAATCCTTCCAAATAATCCTTGGTGGGTTTTATTCCTGCTCTTTGCAGATATTTATAACTCAGCCACTTGTGCTTATAAAGATTTATTGGGAGGATGCGGAACAAGCCCAAGTTTTGCCTCGGAAGAGCACCAATAAAATCCAATTCCCAGCCCAGAGCCATCCAGGAGGAATTCTCTGGGTTATTTGGGCAGGCACTGGAGTTCTACTCTAAATATTCCATATATTTATCCCATAAATACACAGTGGGAAGGGCAGGGTTAAGGAAAAAGGACCTTCATGGAGTCAAAGTGCCTCAGAAAATAAAAAGGATGCTCCATAGGAAAGAATATCCTCATTTTTAAAGGTTTGGAGGCCAGATTGGAAGGAGCTTGGAGCAACCTGGGCTGGTGGAATTGTCTCTGTCCTGGGTGTGGAGATGGAACTGGATGAGCTTTAAGGTCCCTTCCAACCCAAATTATTCTGGATTTATCTTGTAGGGAGAAAACAAAACAAAAAAAAACAATCCAAAAAAGCTGAGGGGTGTTGTGGGTTTCAGGACAGCACAATTAAAATCTAACAGGAATTTATTTCTTTTCAGTCTCTTTCTTGGAGTCCTCCAAAGCTTTCAGAAGGAAAACTGCACCACAATCCAAGAAAGTGCAAAGTGGGACCTGACTGGGCTTGGAGAATAAAAATTGTGTTTAAAAAAATTGCACTGAGACTCATTTTCTCTCTTTGAAGTCCAATGTCCAGCAGCCTTTTGCCCACCCCTCTGCCCGTGGATTCCCCAAGGGAGGCAGAGGATCCTGTTCCCATCCAGGGGGACCAGCCTGGTGGGGGATGATGCTCCCAAATCCACAAAGGAAGCCCAGGAAGTCTTTTCCTTACCCAAATTCCGTGGGTTTGGAAATCCAAGTCATCAGGTTCCTGGTGGTTAATTACACACAGCTCCATTTAAACCTCGGGGTGGGAAATCCCAGCTGGAATTCTGTGCTCTGAGGGAAATACCTGGAAAATGAAATCAGTGTGGAATTCCCAGTTTACAGTCTTGGGCTTTGGGGTGGGGTTTGAAGGATATTCAAAACAACAGCCAGCAATTAAACCCCATTTAATTGCCATTTACCTTCCAAGCACCCTCTTGGCCTTTCCTGAAGCCACAGGTCTCGGAAATGCAGATAAAACCCCGAGCCCCACATTGGGAGGACTGGAAATCTCAGAAATTGGGGCAGTGGAGCCCGTTGTGCTGAGCACAGCCAGTCCAGGCCAAGGCAGGGATTGGGGTTTCTAATCCTGCAGAGACAATCCCAGAGAACTACAAGAAAAACATTTCAGCTGGAGTAGGAAAATTTGCTGTATTCCCTTTTCCAGCCAACCATAACTTTCCCGGGATGAGTTATGAGCCCTGTTATTGGCAGGTTGTTCCAGTTAAATCCAAACTGGTTTCCAGGAGAGGCACCGGTGGATGTTGCTTCTCAATTCCCTCCTCCTTCTCCCAACTGCACTTTCTGCCCAGACCTTTCAGTGAAATCTAAATTAAAAAAATCTCATCCCACTCCTTCCTTTCCTGTGTCTTTCCCTCCCAGAGGCTCCAGCCAGGACAATAATTTGGGAAGAGTTTCATTTCCCTGGGGTCTCCCAGTCCTTTGGTATTCAGGTTTATCCTTTTGGGAGAAGGGAATCCCAGGCCAAGGGAAGTGGAGCTGTACCTGCCTCAGCTTTAAGCTCAGAAAGGATAAAAAGGCTGCAAGAATTGACACAGACTCATGGAATGATTCAGGTTGGAAAGATCATCCAGTTCCATCCCCACAGGGACACCTTCCCCTATCCCAGGGTGCTCCAGCCCGGCCTGGGACACTCCCAGGGATGGGGCAGCCACAGCTTCTCTGCCCAACCTGTGCCAGGGTCTGACACCCTCCCAGGGAAGGATTTCACCTTGAAGTCCGTGAACAAAGATTTCTAAACCCCAGACCCTGCCCAGGCATGGGATGGTGCCCAATTCAAAGCAAAGTCTGAAATAAAGGGATATAAAAATATATTTGATCCCTGCCAGCCTTGTGTGGGGAAAACCCCCAGTTTCAACAAGGTTTGCTTGGATTTTATGAGGAGATATTTTAAAATTAAAATATTTAAATAAAGAGTGAGTAAAGGAAAATGAAATATTTCACAACAGGGTTGAAATCCCTGAAGAATTTTCTTTAGAAATGAGGATGATTTTTCTACATCACATGGAGCCCTGGACTTCTTGTGCCTCCAAGGAAGTGTGTCCTGACTTTCCACCGTGATCTGAGCCAGAAAACATCAAAATGCAGAGGTTTCCACCAGATGGGAGTGACAGAGCTGGCTGCAGGGGAAAATCCCAGTTTTCTGGTGCTCCTTAAGCTGGAATATCAATCCTGGGGGTTCTGCTGGGGGTGTCTCATGTTGGGCTCCCCAAAGCAGGACAAGGACCTTGTTTTAAAGCAGGACAAAGGCAAAGAAGCAAAGACAAGAGGTCTCACCTTACCTGAGCTCCACAGGGTTCTCTTCTTGCCCAGCACAAATCCCTGGATGTTCAAAATCCTCCTTTGACTGGTCCTGGAAAGGGACAGACAGCAAAGAATGAAAGCACAGAGGGAGCTGGAATGGAACGATCACTTGGAGGGATGAACTCATCTGGTTGGGGTTTGACTACTCCAGTGGTTTGCACTCCTTTTCCAAACCCCAGTGCTGGAGTGAGCAGTTGGTGCCAGATGTTCAGCTGCTCCAGACACTTCCATGGGGTTTGGACATGAGGAAAAAAAGGAACAGTCCTTTGGAGAGCGTGGGGTTGTGGTTGGAGCCCTGGGCTGGGACACGGCTCTGCTTTCACAGCCCAGCTCAGACACAGTTCCTGCAGGAACACAACAGGGACGTGTCCTGGGTCAGACACAAACCAGGCTGGATGATGGAGCAGAAACCACAGTGGATCATCATTTTCTCCCAGTGGAAGTCACCACCCAACTGGGAACATCTGAAACCTCAGAGCAGTAACTGCAGCCCTGGTTGTTCTGCCCAGGCAGGAGCTGAGCTGCTCTCACTGCCCTGAAAGGCCCCAGAAACAAAGATTAACCTTCAATGCACCATTTCCAGCTAGAAAACTTTCTGTATATCCATAGATATGAATATACTTATGGATATTAGGGAAAATTCCTCCCCCAAAGCTGCCCAGGGCACTCCCCACCCCTGATGGGATTCCAAACCCACGGGGACATGGGACAGCTGTGGCCTTGGCAGTGCTGGGGAAATGTTGGACTAGATGGTTTGAGGGCTTTTCCAACCTTAAAGACTCTGTGATTTATTAGATATTTATGTGAGTTCCTGCTTGCAAAACCCAGGGAACACGGAATGGGAAAGTGCAGGTTTTAGTGCTGCAGTGGGAGGATCTGATTAAAAAAAACCAAAAAGCCTGAAAAATGCACCAAACATGGCAGAAAATAATAATAAAAAAAGAAGTCTGAGATGGTTTTATCCATTAGCCCTAATGAGGGCCTGACATTGGTAAATTGAATTTTTAATAGTCAGCTTTGCCATGAGGAGCAGTGATTTTTATTTGCCTTGTTTTCTCATCTCCTGCCAGACCTGCACTTTCTTAGACAACCTCCTTTTTATAGTTTTTTTTCCATTTAAACTCCTAGAGCCCCTTGGGTCCCTTCAGTGGGACAACTCATGGAAGCAACTTGTCCAAAGGCAGCTGAGGGGGGAGGTGAAGCTGCCAGAAAGGAGCAGAGGGAGACCCCATCCCACCCCAGAGCCTGATCCCACCTCAGAGTCCTGATCCCATCCCAGAGCCCCCATCCCACCTCAGAGCCTGATCCCACCTCAGAGCCTGATCTCACCTCAGAGCCCCCATCCCACCTCAGAGCCTGATCTCACCACAGAGCCTGATCCCACCCAAGTCTGATCCCACCTCAGAGCCTGATCCCACCCCAGAGCCCCCATCCCACTCCAGAGCCTGATCCCACCCCAGAGCCTGATCCCTCTCCAGAGCCTGATCCCACCCCAGAGCCCCTATCCCACCTCAGAGCCTGATCTCACCCCAGAGCCTGATCCCACTCCAGAGCCTGATCCCACCCCAGAGCCTGATCCCACCTCAGAGCCCCCATCCCACCTCAGAGCCCCCATCCCACCTCAGAGCCTGATCCCACCTCAGAGCCTGATCCCACTCCAGAGCCCCCATCCCACCCCAGAGACCCCATCCCACCTCAGAGCCTGATCCCACCTCAGAGCCTGGTCCCACCTCAGAGCCCCCATCCCACCTCAGAGCCCCCATCCCACCTCAGAGCCTGATCCCACCTCAGAGCCTGATCCCACTCCCTGCCATGGGCAGGGACACCTCCCACTATCCCAGGTTGCTCCAAGCCCTGTCCAGCTTGCCTCTGGACACTCCCAGGGATGGGGCAGCCACAGCTTCTCTGGACATCTGTGCCAGGGCCTGCCCACCCTCACAGGGCAGGATTTGTTCCCAATATTTAGTTATAAATCCCATTATTAAATATTTCTCAACCCCATACCCTGCACACAGGAACACAGGGAGGTGACACCCACTCCTTCCCCATCCAGCCACTCTGAGTGGTCCTGGAGGTGCAGCTGATGAAGATCCCACCCTACTCCTTTGCAGGGACAAGCCCAAAGTCCCCTGGATACACAGATCCTGCTGCACAGGGAGCTGGATGTGGCCTGGGGACACATCCGGGAGCTGCTGCATCCCATCCAATCCGACCCTCCTTCCATCACCCTGACTTCACCTTTCAGCAGGACTCAAACAGACACCAATCACCTCATGGAAAATCATCTGCTTGGAGACATTCCCTCTCTCCCTCCCTGCTCTGTGGTGGTGACCACCCATGGCCGAGGTTGAGCTCTGGCAGGGCTCCCACTGATGAGTTTTCCAAACCCCAGCAGCCGCCTGGCAGCTCGGGAGATCTGCCTCCAGCTCCAGCGACTCCAGGGGGTTCGATTTCCCTGGCCTGGGGACTTGTTTGTTCTTCTTCACCTTGATTCCCAAGAAGTCAAACAGCCAGTGCTGGGGTCAGCCTGGAAGGAAATGACATTCCCAGCTGAAGGTGCAGTGAAGTCTCTGCTCACCCTTCATGTTTCCTCTGCTGTGTGAAAAATATCAGGGATTTTCCTTGATGCTGAAAACCAGAATAAAACAAGGAGAAAATCAGAATCTTAGTGCTGCTGGACAACTTCCCACTGAACAGAGACAAAGGGCACAAGAAACGTGGAGTCCCATCAGTCCCCTGTGAATTATTGGCTGTGCAAGCCAAGCAAGAGCTCCAAACAAGCAGGTCATGATGTCACTGCTGCCCTTCCTTCTTTTTCCCTTCTTTTTCCAGCATTACAAACACCTGGCAGGGACTTTCCATGCGGTCTGAGGGGCGGGGGAGACTTTTCCCACCATTAATGAAACTTTCTGGTCACCTCTGCCGGCCTTTGAAGGCCAAACATCCCCCTCCAGCCCCAGGAATTCGCGGCCGATTTACAACTATTTGGACAAGTGGTGAGCAGAGGAGGGGAGGGGGCAGAGCTCGCTCCTCCCTGGCACAGAGGGCGGGCTGGGAGGTGCTGCCACATCCCTACAGGATCCTCACTGGATGGTTTGGGAGGGAGGGATGTGTTCCTGTGTGGTGCCTGGGCAGGCTGGAAGGAGGAGAAGGTGGATGACGGAGCCTTCACCCCAACCAGTGGGTGACCAACCCCACCAGTGCCCTCAGGGCAGCAAATCCCAGCTGGGAGGGATGACTGGAGTTGGACCAAAGGTTGGACTTGATTTCAGAGGCCTTTTCCAACCCAGTTCATTCTGTGATTCTATGGATGTGGCACTGAGTGAGAATCCACCACATCTTGATCCAAATCTTGATCCAACCCCACTGTGATCACCAGCCCAGGGCACGGAGTGCCCTGGGCTGGTGATCACAGTGGGGTTGGATCAAGGGTTAGGACTTGATGATCTTGGAGGTCTTTTCCAACCCAATCCATTCTATGATTCTGTGAAGATGAGAATCATAAAAAAAAAAAAAATAGTATAAATCACTTTGAAAAAATGTGTCACAGGTTGCCCAGAGAAGCTGTGACTGCCCCATCCCTGGAAGTGTCCAAGTCCAGCTTGGAGCAACCTGGGATGGGGGAAGGTGTCCCTGGGTTGGAGCAAGACAAGCTTTAAGGTCCTTCCCAACCCATTCTGGAATTCCATGAAAATTCATGCCTGGCACCCTCAGGATGTGCCAGAGCTGGGAACAGCCCAGCCCCTCTGTGTGCCCAACATCTCCCACCTCCTGTGGTCCCTCATGGCAGACAAGGATGTTCCTGGTTCCTGGTGCTGCTCCTCCTCGTGCCTTTCCCAAATCTTCCCTTCTGTTTGCTGATATATTTTAAATCCTCGGATTTTCAGCCGGTTGGAAATGCACCATCCAACCACCTCCTAATCCTCCCCAGCTTTAATTCCCTGCCTTGAAACACATTTGAAAGGAGATTAAAGTTCATTTTCTCGCTCTTCATATGTTTTAAAATTCTGATGTGGCAACTTGTGCAGGATTTCAGCCCGGGAAGTTTCTGCTCTCTGCCCCCTCCAGATCCTGCCCCCACCTCCCACTGTCTGTCCATCCCAGGGGGATTTCAGGGTCCACCATCCCACTGAAGAAATTTGAGGATGTTTCTGGCAATTTTCTCTGGGAGGGAAAGTTCAGATCAGGGTAAGGCTGTTATGGATTTATCCCCATTTATTTTTTCCTTAGGAAGCAATTGGAGTGTGTTTTATGGGGACCTGGTTTGATTTGAGTTTAGGAGGAATGTCAGGCAGTTAAACTCGAGCCTGAACTGCTCCGAGTCACCAGGACCCCTTGGATCCCAATCCCTGCCCATCTCTCCCAGTGATTCCAAGCCCTGGGATCCCTCTCCTTGCCTTCTCCCTGAGCAATTCCAAGCCCCTTTTGCCCATTTACTGACCCTGAGCAGTTTAAAATCCCAATTCCCTCCAGATTTGTGAGCACAAGGAACTGAGCAGGCACCATTCCTGCCTTCCACGTGGCTGCTGCTCCTCATTTTGGAGAGCAAGAAGATGCTGCCTCTGCTCCCCCAGGGCCTGCCTGCATCCCAATATCCCAGCCCTCCTCCTCTTCTCTTTCCCCTTCCCATGCCCAAATACTTTATCTGAAACTGCTACATCCTGAGAAAGAAAAGATTAAAAAATAAAAAAATTCTCTTTCCATTCCCCTTTTTCTGTCAAATAAAAAAAATATGATATTGGAGTTTTGCACTGAAATTATTGTAATATTCTTTCTTTTACAAGTGCCTTTAAAGTTCATCTTTACGGTTGCGAGATTGAAATCATTGCAAAGGAATTGTTTGGGGGGATTATTTGACTTTTTATTAAAAAAAATCAAAAACAGGTGAGCTCCTCGTCAGCTGCACTTCAGTTTTTAATAAAAAGTAAAAGTTCTGGCACATCACTGGCTCTTTTTTTGGTTTTTTTTTCATTTTCATTCCCTCTCTGGCCACAGATAGGACACATATTTTTCCCTTTTGTGCCGAGGACTCTGATTGGGAGAGCAGATATCCATGGGCTTGGAAGTTGGGAGTTCCTCATCCCAGGATTTGTTGGCTGGGTCTCCAATGGAAGCTTTGGAATCACACAGCCAGCCTGCAATTCCCCTGCCCCAAATAACTCCTGGACCTTTCGGTGCTGCCGTGTGGGATGGATGATCCAGGGGCTCCAGAAGAGCAGAATTCCAGATGGAGCTCAGCCCCAGGATCAGCCACCAGAGAAGCTACAGGAGAGGTGACCCAGTTTCACACCTGGAACTTGGGGCATGGACACAGTGCCACCATCCCATGCAGTTCCTGCCGTGGGGAATCGGGGCTGCTGAAGCTCCAAGGAGAGTTGGGCAGAGGAGCAGGACCAAAATCCATCCCAAAATATCTCCAACCCCAGAAGCAGCTGCAAAGTGTCCAGGGAAGGGGGTTCACACACACCTTGTTCCCCTTGCACCTTCTCCAGGCCAAGGAGATGGAGATGCCACCCTGCCTGCTGTCCCCATCCCTCTGCCTGCAGTGGCATCCCATGATCCCGAGGCTCTCCCTGTGCTCCAGCATCACAGCACACCCCTGAGTGCTTCCCACGGGTGGGAGCACCCTGGAGAGGCTCATGGCCTGGGGAAGGGGCTGGGTTTGGGTTGGGGTTGGTGCTGACACCCCCTGACTGTTTCATTATCCCAAACTCTGCTTTCCTCCTGCTGCAGCTTCCCTGCATTCCTCTCATCACGTTTTATCCCATCTCTGAAATCCAAAAAGAAATAAAACCTGACTGAAGCCAATACAGTTCAACCCCAAGCCCTGAAACTCCTGCTGGGGCCTCCTGCTGCAGAGGCTCCCAGAAACAGGCAGGCAGCCCCCAGGCCCCTCTCCATGGGTTTCTTCATGGAGATTGTCTCCACCAAGCAGGGAACTCTGCTCTCTCCCGACAGAGCCGTGGGAAGGAGTCAAACCCAGGTGGGAATCCTGCAAGGTGGAACCTCCAGCTGGTCATGTCCAAAGGGTAAGGCAGGAAGGACTTGGAGATCCCTTAGTGTGTTCTTCCTCAGCTTGTGTGGGAGGAACTGGAATTAAACAACCATGGAATGAAGCAGAAGGGGCACTTGGCTGCCAACCAACCAACAACTTGGCTCCTTCCTTAGGATGGTTGTTCTTCCATGGGATAACTGACCTGCCCATCCCCTCAGCTCAGGGAACCCCCCAATGGCGGGTTGTGCTTCCAGGGATACAAGGATGGAAAGGGGTTGGAAACCAACAGGCTGTTTTCATCTCCAATCTGAATTATTGTGGACACCCTGATGATACTTTTACGTGGTTGAATTCCAAATGAAACTTTGCCAAATGGGCCCTTTGTTGGCTGAATCTGCAAACCTTTCCAAGCTGTTGGTCCCCTCCAATGTTTTCCTTTGGGATTTGTTTCTTGCCAGAGGCCGGGGAAGTGCTTGAGGTCTCGTAAATCTTCGTGCCCAGCTTTGTGCCCAGCTTCTGCTCTGAATCCCGACTCCCCTGGTTCCTGGTGAGTGTCTGTGCCCAGGAGCAAACCGTCCTCCCTAATCCACCCCACGGAGCAGGACGGTGCTGTCTGACAGTCCCACCACAAGGAGGTTACCAAAGACAGCCCCAACATCTGGAGAGAATCAAAGCCCAGCAAAATCCCCGTTCCCAGAGTAGACAGTCCTATAAAACAGAGCTGCTGGGAGCCAAATTAAATAAGGGGAAGGTGCTAATGGATTCCTTTCTCTGCCTGGAGGAATGGGAAGGCCAAGGGACAGTTTTCCAGCCTGGGAAAGATGAGCTGCCAAGGAACTCCGAGTTCATTCCATGCCAGCCAGGTACTGAATGGGCAGTGTCTTCTGCATCCCATGGTCCAAGAGAGATGTTTTCCTTCTTCCCTGGGATTAGCAGGGCTGGGAGTCACAGAGGCTTCATGTTTTGGGAAGAAGGACTTGATGTTCCACAGGAGTTAATTAAGGGCACTAGGAGGGAATTAGGGAAGGATCTGGTGATACTGGAACATGTGCCTTTGGCAGCACCAAGGATGAGCTCCATGTGTTCTCTTTACACAGGGGGACAGCAGGACAAACCTGGAGCTTCAAATAAAGCAACAGTGGGGAAAAACCCCAACCCAGAACAGAGGGATTAGGAGCAACCAAAGGGTTATGGTGTGATAATGCTGCAGGTCTCACTTTTTGGGGACACTGCTGGTGGCAAGGAGGGATGGAGAGAGCTGGAAGCAACTTCTCCAAGTCCAATTCAAGCTAAAGGATGTCCCTTACAGGGATAAAAGGGATAATTATGTCAATGAGGAGAAAATTGTGGGGGAAAATACCCTCCCTTCTAACCCTGGCTGCGTTTTATAGGCTGAAAACATGTGATGAACTCTGTGTTCCTGGGCAGAACATCCTCCTCTGGAAAAAAAATCCATCCTCTTTTACGAAGAAAATTAATTGAAAAAAAAATCAATATTTTCAGATAGTTCTATGAAAAGGCTCAGCAAAAGAACCCACAAAATGTGGGCAGTGAATAAAAGCAAAACCACACCAGCAATTCCTGTTAAAGTGGCCACAGACTTCCCCCCCATGACCCAAATCTGGAATTTCCAGCATTTGCTGCCTCACCAGTGAGACAGGCAGAGGCCCCTTGTGCCCCTTTTCTGCTCTCAATCACTTTTTTCCTCATGGAAGCCTCACCATTCCTGGGATTTGCACACCCCCTGCCCCCCTTTGTCTCCTTCCTGGGCACGATGTTGGCACAAAACAGATCCAGGACCTCCCTCCACCCTCAACCCTGAAGGAATGGGGGAAGAGGTGACTTTCTGGTGTCTCTCAGTTAATCGGGATTTAAAACCCAGAGCTCAGTTGGTTAAAACTTGGCTGTAATAACGCCAAGGTCATGGGTTCAGTCCCCTCTGTGTGGGCCATTGACTTGAGAGTTGGACTCGATGATCCTTGTGGGTCCCTCCAGCTCAGAACAGTCTGTGACTAGAAAAGGAGGTGAGCGGGTGGCAGGCGGCGGCAGAGGCACCTCCATCCTCCTCAGGAGCGCTCCAGAGGCAAAGGATGCCTTAGGTTGCCATCTAGTGACTCTGAGGGGAAGGACCGGCCCTTCCAGAGGGTCCGCGGTGCCCAGGTTGGATGAGTTCGCTTGTCCCAGGCGCTGGAATCACCCGAGGGCATCACCCCACGCAGCCTCTGATTCCTCCTCTTTTGCTCCCTCCTAAATCTCACCTGCCCACCAAGGCTGGGCCCAACCTGAGCTCAGGAAGCTGAGATTCCTCGGGGTTCCCTGCAGACTTTGCCCTTGGCACCAAGAAGGCTTAGCTTGAGCGCCACAGCCTGGCAGTGCCACGCAAAGTGCCCTGCAGCTCGGTGGCACCAGGACAGCAACCGGCTCTGCTCCAGGCCCCCCATCCAGGCTGGAGAAAAACTCTTTTTGGCAAAAAAATGACAATAAAGTTTTGGCAAAAGCTTTTCCTTTAGGAATCACTCTCCTTTGTTTTTTAAGGGCCTGAGCAAAACACCTGCCTGGGCATGAAAGGCATCATGGCCATGTGCATCATGATTTTTGGAAGGAAAAAGGGAGAGGAAAGAAGCATCAGAGTGGGGAGCTCTGGGATTTTCTCGGGAGATGCCCCATTCCCTGAGCTCCCAGCACTCAGCTCCACCATCCTGCTGCGGTTAATCCAAGGCACTGATGGATGGCACTGGTTATAAAGCAGCCTTTATTAAAAGCCAGGGGGTTTAATTGATTTATTCGGGGCAGGGGCACGTGTCCCCTTCAGGGTGTCACCCAGTGCCACCCAGCACCCCATAACTCACAGCACCCTCAGCGCCCCAGCCCCGACGTGACAACCCTGTGGGGAAGCTCATTCCTCACTGGTGCTTTATGGGGCGAGGGGTGACACGAGGGGTGACACGAGGGGGTCCCCCCCGGGCTGTGGTCAGGGGAGTTTCCCTGCCCTGGGTAATTTAATCCCAGCTACAGCACGGGACGGCTGTAATGAGGCTCATTAGGACGCCCAATTTAAAGCCCCATTTAAGCCAGACATAAAATGGCTCTTTCTCAGGCACGGGGCTGCTCAGAGGCCCCAGTCAGAGGTGGCTTCCTCCTCCAGAAACTGCAGGAACCCAAAGAAGGTGTCTCTGAAGTCAGTGGGAAGATATTGTGCCAGGGAAAACAGCAGCAATGGGAGAAAATGAGGCAAAGATCCCAAAGAGGGAGCGCTGCACCCGCGGGAGGGATGGGGAGCGAGGAGAAATGTGAAGGTGTTGGAGGAGGAGGGAAAGCTGGGAGGGTCCCTGCAGAGATCAGGGGGGGGGTTCAGGACAAGCTGCCACCCAGTCCTGTCACCAAAGCACCAGGAATGGGCTTTGCCTCCCAGCAGGACCAGGAGCTGCAGGAGGAGGACGAGGAAGGGGTTCATTCCCTGGATCCTCCCAGGGGATGTACAAAGTGTCATCCCATCACACAAAAAATGATCCCATGGACCAGACACCTCCCCAAAAAAGTCTGCTGGGAGAAGAGGAGCCAAAAATATTTCACAACAAATAAAGGCTTCAGATTATTTTTCCATCATTCCTGGAGTGATCTATTCCCTCTAAACCGCTGGAATTTCCCTAAACTCCCACTTATGTTGCACAAATGCAGGAGGAGAATTAGCCAAGTTTTAGCAATAAAATACAGCTTGGTTTGGTGACCACCTGCCTTCCTCTGGTTAATAACACCCAGCTCCTGCCTCGGATGCTCCTCCGTTTACTCTCCCGCAAATTATTTTTGTTCTCAGTTGACAAAGATAAATGATGGGATTAAAATATATTGGAGAAGTCCTGGCAAACCCTTTGCCAGCAAAGAGGACGGATTGCTATTATTTCCCTCAGGTAACACAACACAGAAAAACTGGATTAAGAGTAATTTGCTGTGGGGTTTAGTTGTGATCACGAGCCATTAGTGGGACAGCGTTTATGGAAATTGCTTTTTCTCAGATCAGAATTAGCCTGGCTGGCATTACCTGCTGGCTCCGGGAGAAGAGGGACTGTCTGCAGGGAGGGAAATAAAACCAGAGGTCACCAACTGTGCTGGGACATGAGGGTGGAATAGGAGAGGAAAAATCCTGGAATCATTAAGGATGGAAAAGCCCTCCCAGTGCCTGGAGCCCACCCTGTGCCTGATGCCCACCTTGGCAAAGCCCTGCCAGCCCATGGAGCCCACCCTGTGCCCCATGCCCACCTTGGAAAAGCCCTCCCAGCCCAAGGAGCCCATACTGTGCCCAATGCCTACCATGGAAAAGCCTCCCAGCCTATGGAGCTCCCCCTGTGCCATATGCCCACCTTGGCAAAGCCCTCCCAGCCCCTGGAGCCCACCCTGTGCCTGATGCCCACCTTGGCAAAGCCCTCCCAGCCCATGGAGCCCACACTGTGCCAAATGTCCACCTTGTCCCCCAGCCCAGAGCACTGAGTGCCACGGACAGTCCTGCCTTGGGCACCTCCAGAGCTGGGCACTCCAAACCTCCCTGGGCAGCCCCTGCCAGGGCCTGACCACCCTTTCCATGAAGAAATTCCTGCTGCTGTCCAGGCTGAGCCTCCTCTGGAGCACCTGGGACTTTGTCCTCTCCTCCTGTCCCTGTTCCCTGGAGCTGAGCCCGACACTCCCCAGATTCCTCCTCCTGGCAGGGATTGCAAAGCCAGAAGGTGCCCCTTGAGCCTCCTTTTCTCCAGGCTGAGCCCCCCCAGCTCCTTCAGCCCCTCCTGATGTTCCAGCCCCTTCCCAACTCCCTCAGCCCCTCCTGCTGCTCTAGCCCCTTCCCAGCTCCATTCCCTTCCCTGCACATCCTCCAGTCCCTCCATGTCCTTCCTGAATTGAGGGGCCCAGAACTGGACACAGGTGGGGCCTCAGCTGTGCCAGCAGAGGGACAATCACTGCCCTGGTCCTGCTGGCCACAAAATCCAGCATCCTGCCATGAAACCTGAGGAAGAAGGTTCCTGGTCCTCTCTCCACGGATCAGTGTTGCTCACACTGGGACACTCAGCTCACACACCACACACTCCAGCAGTGAGTAATATTCTCTGTACTTCCACGACTAAACCTTGCCTCAGAAATGCTGAATTATATCATATTCTACAGGAAGCAATCCTCTCTTCCTGCTGTCTTAATCAGGCTCCTGAGGCACAAACACTCCTTGAGGGAATATTCCTAAAGGTCTTCCCCAGGGGATTGCATTTCCCCATCGCCAGAGGAGAAACTGAGGCAGGAGGAGCCCAGCTGGGTGCACCCCTGGGGGCTGCAGGGCATGGTTTTCCCACTGGAATGTTGGACCAGGAGTGATGCCCACCCATGGCAATGCTCCTTCCCAGAGGTGCAGCAGGGGGTGCAACCTCATTCCTGAAAAATGGGGATTCTGCCCCAAAACTACCAGAGAAGTGGATGGAAATCAGACCAGAGCCTGCTGAGGTCCCCTGGATCATGCCAGGATCGATCCCAGAGCCCCCACCACTGGCTGGCTTCCTCCACAGGCTCGGAATCAGAAGTCTGCCAGCCCTGAGGGTTTGGAAAACAATACTGGAAGTAATCCCTTTTGATCTGATGCTAATCCCAGATAATTGCTTTCAGGCTTAATAGGAAAACTGCATTTTCTTGGGGGGGATTGGTCAGTTTGGAGGAGCTTTGATTGAGCTGATGCTGGAGGTGCTTGTTTGAGCAGAGGGAGCTCCATTGTTCCCGGGAATGCAGGATGCCAGGAGGAATGCCAGGCAGTGACCCTGCAATGAAACCCGGCTGGGGCGGACACCCAACACATGGGCAGAGCCTCCCGCAGAAAGGAGGTTTTCTGAAGCCCTCCAGGCTGGGGAGTCTCCAGAAAACTGGGAAAGCTGCTGCCATGGAATGCTGAGAAGGTCAAATGTACCCGTGGTCTGGAGGAGATGGGATAATTTCCTGGCTAAACAAACACATGGGCTCAGGGTGCTGTGACCTTCCCCACCCACACCTCTGCCTCAGGGGGTCCAAGAAGTGCCCCCCATTTTCAGGATCCATGGATCTGGGATGTATCCAGCCTCTTCAGGCACTGTGACCCCTCCCAAGCCAAACTTCAAGCTCTGAGTGCTCCCTAAATCACCAATCCCAGCGACCCAGAGGTGTTCTAAGGGTGCTCCAAGCACACTTGTCATGTTAATGGCAGAGCTGGCTTTGGATGGCAGCTCGTGGGTCACTGTGCTCTCCCTCTGTTCCCCCAGAGCCCTGGAGCAGGGCTGACCATGGGCATTCTTCCTGCTTAGGCTCCAAAACTCCCAGACAATGGCTTTGCCATTGTTCATTAACCAGAGGTTCCCATTTCGCAGCTGTGGGTGTTGGAAACACCTCCTGGCCGAGGCCACAGGAACAAGGAGGGTTTGAAGCCATACCAGGCTTGCACATCCTTTTTATTTCTGGAATATTGGCTCTTTGAGGAAGAATTGATTTGTGATGGTTTATTTAGGCAGTCAAGTTCCCAGTTAAGGCTTTGGAAGTGATCACAGAATCATAAAATTCCAGAATGGTTTGGATGGGAAGGGATCTTAAAGGGCAACTTATTCCAACCTCCTGCCATGGGCCTGATCCAACCTGGTTCCAAGTCTGATCCAACCTGGTATTGGGCACTTCCAGGGATGAGGCAGCCACAGCTTCTCCATCTCCCATAGGGATGGATGTGTGGGAGATCCTAAAAGAGGGGATTTTTAGCATGGAAAAGGCAGCTGAACCTTTGGGTGTCAAACCCAAACCAGTCCCAGCTTTTCTGGCTGATTAAAATCGGCCTTGAGATAACTGGTGGAAAGTCAGAAAATTCCTGCTGCCTTTGCTCTGAGGTCCTTTGCCCACTGGGGGGAGCAGATGGCAAACAATTGGATAGTCGGGACATGAGCTGGGAATAGGTTTGAATCTAAAGGAAGGCTGAGGAAACTTGGTAGACCTTGCTCAAGAAAAAGACTGTTAAATAAATTAAAAACTGGAGAGGATTGTGAGTTTTTTCGTGGTGGGCTTGGATGTCTTGCCTTACACGGAGCTGTTCCTACTTAGCAAGGAAACTCCACGGAGATTTCCCTTCATTTAGTTGTATAACTCAGTTATTAAGCCTTAATATAGTTTTTAATAAACGAGTTAATTTAGTTTATAACTCAGCACAGTTACATTCATTTTAAACAAATAAAATACACAGAGAGAAAATGAAATCAACATAAATCCTGGAGGAGTTTTGGAAGCTGCTTTGGGAATAATTTCAATATTTTCCTTTTGGTGAGTCACACCTTAAAACATGTGTCAGTTGTACCTACTGGGAAGGGAAGAAAGAGAAGAAAAGCATCATACACACCCCACACCCCCCCCAGTTCCCACACTGTCACTCCTGCCCCACATCAGGGCCAGGTGCTGCCCTTGGGACCCTTAAACACCTTTCAGGGTCTCTCTGCTGTCCCCCAAAATACGCTTTGGGTGCTGGTAAAAGCCCATTCCTTGTCCCAACAAGGTTTTGCATCCTGGAGGATCTTTGTCACAGCACCGTTTAATCTCTGTTAATGCCTCTTCTGCCTCAGCCACCTGAAGGGGCTCCAAAATTTGTGGGTGCCATCCCCTAATGTCACTTCTTGGGCTGTGACATCCCCTCTGCACAGGGGAGGGAGAGCAAAGAGAAAGGTTTTGGACCAGTGAACAGGATCTGGTATGGGATGAGCCTTTCTACCCTCAAATACCATCAATCTCCACCTTTTTATCAGTTTTATTAGGAGAGAAATGCTGAGTGTCAGTGCCCAAGGAGCTGGTGGGGATCCCCATCCATCCACGGTTCCAGCAGCTCCATGTTCCTCCAGATGGTTCTCCAGATCCCTCTGTCATTCCCACCTTTCTTTGAAGGTGTGATTTGAGCCTGTTTTGGCTGTGGCCAAACAAAGAGAAAAAAACCAAACAACAACAACCCACCCTGCTGCAGCCTCCCAAAAACTCACCGTTATTAGCACAGCAAACGGAACGCTGTGGATTCCCGGGATTTGTGGTTTTCCAGAGTACTTGAGTTGTGCCCTGACTCATGAAAACACACCGAGCCCCAAATAGTTTGTTTATGGTTTAAACAGTTGGGTTTGTGTCTGTGCGTGTGTGAGAGAGATTTATTTATTTTTATTAATCCAGGTCACATTTCCCTGGAGACTTTGCTGCCACTTTGCTGCAGAATCCGATGCCCTTGGATGCCCTTCCAGGGAATTCAATAGCACCTGGATTATGGCCACCAGCCACCATTTCCAGAGGTGCTGAGCAAACACAGCTCCTGGTGGCCTTTGGAGTACACCTTTGGAAATCAGGGATGCTGCCTTCTTTATCCAAGGCACTGGATGCTGCCTTCTCCTGTATCCAAGGGGCTGGATGCTGCCTTCTCCTTGATCCAAGGCATTGGATGCTGCCTTCTCCTTTATCCAAGGGACTGGATGCTGCCTTCTCCTTGATTCAAGGCATTGGATGCTGCTTTCTCCTTTATCCAAGGCATGGGATGCTGCCTTCTCCTTTATCCAAGGGACTGGATGCTGCCTTCTCCTTTATCCAAGGCATGGGATGCTGCCTTCTCCTTTATCCAAGGCATGGGATGCTGCCTTCTCCTTTATCCAAGGGGCTGGATACTGCCTTCTCCTTTATCCAAGGGGCTGGATGCTGCCTTCTCCTTTATCCAAGGCATTGGATGCTGCCTTCTCCTTTATCCAAGGCATTGGATGCTGCCTTCTCCTTTATCCAAGGGACTGGATGCTGCCTCCCTTTATCCAAGGGACTGGATGCTGCCTTCTCCTTTATCCAAGGGGAATGCACTGCCTGGCTCCTGACAGGTTGTCTCAGGAGTGGAGATGGTGCCTCCACTCTGTTTGGGAGGAACAAAAGGCTGCTATTCCCAAGCTCTGGAATGCCATGTGGGGCTGATTACAAAGGTTAAGGCTCAAAGTGAGTCCCTTCAGTGGCTGCAGGCCCAGCCCTGTAACAGCCCCCATTAAAGAAGAGCCCGGGACAATGCAGGGATTGTAATCCAGCCTGGGTTTGTCTCCCTGGGGGATGTCACTGCAGTTCCCCTCAGCCTCTGGCAGTGCCTCTTCCCCTCCAGTTCTCTGTAGATGGAGCCAAAGGGCAATATGCTGTTGGATAATATTCCAAGGCCAACCCACACCTGAGGGCCTCTGGCTGTGTGCAAAGTGAGGGACCAGGAGCAACCACGGCATCCACATGGTGGGATAAATGCAGGGCTCCTGCTGCACCAGTGACTCATCCCAGTATCCCATTGCATCCCAGCATCCCATTACATCCCAGTATTCCACTGCATCCCAGTCGAGCACCAACCATTCCATGAAATCCCACATATTCCTTCCCAAACCATCTCCTGCTCTGTACTCCTTACTGGGATAAATCTAGGGCTCCTGTAGCACCAGTGACCCACCCCAGTATCCCATTGCATTCCAGTATCCCATTGCATCCCAATATCCCATTGCATCCCAGCATCCCATTGCATCACCAGTATCCCATTGCATCCCAGCCAAGAACCCACCCCATTAAATCCCATGTTTTCCTTCTCAAACCATCTCCTGCTCCAGACCCCTTACTGGGATAAATCCAGGGCTCCTGCAGCACCAGTGACCCCCCCCAGTATCCCACTGCATCCCAGTATTCCACTGCATCCCAGCATCCCACTGCATCCCAGCATCCCATTGCATCCCAGTATCCCATTGCATCCCAGCATCCCAGCCGAGCACCTACCCCCTTAAATCCCACATTTTCCTTCCCACACCATCTCCTGCTCTGTACTCCTTACTGGGATAAATCCAGGGCTCCTTCAGCACCACTGACCCACCCCAGTACCCCATTGCATCCCAGTATCCCACTGCATTCCAGTATCCCATTGCATTCCAGCATCCCATTGCATCCCAGTATCCCACTGCATCACCAGTATCCCATTGCATCCCAGCCAAGCACCAACCACTCCATGCTCTGAATTCCATGATTTTATGATTCTGTCTCACTGCTGGCCCTGGTGGGAGATCCTCCACTGGCTGGTCTGACCCATCCTGACTCCGAGGGATGGTCAGGCTCCGGGTCAGTTATTGGGGATGCCCATCATGGATGCACAAAGCCAGGCCATATGCTGGGAAGACACAGGAGTGTCTGCACAGCATGCCTGGCATGGAAAAATTCCCTCATCTTAGTGCTCATTGAATTAATTTAATCATACAGTTGATAATTTTAATGGGAAACAGACTTCTCCAGATTCCATTGCTCCAGACAGGAGGAGGCTGCAGAGAGAAATCTGGGAGCAGAGACACAGACAGCTATTAAATACTATAATATTTATTTTATTAGGGCTGAGAGCGGCAGGATGTTGGCAAGTTCCTAATTAAAGCACTTCTGAATACACAGTTCCCCTCTTCAGAAGAGAACAGGAATGGATTCTTGGTGCCTCTCCTATGGACAAAGGGACTTCTAAGGAGACATTTTGGCACCTGGTTTACTCTTGATGAGGTCAAGGAGGAGGTTTTATTGTTCTGAAACACGCCAGGTCCATCTCATCAACTATGGACAAGGTTCCATTTTCAAAAGGTGTGCCAGGAATTAGAGAAACATTGGATAAACAGACCCCCATCCCTGGATGGGTCCTGGAGCAGCCTGGGCTGGTGGGAGGTGGAACCTGGTGCTGCCCATGTTGGCACAGGAGGCCCCACAAATACCAAACTGCAGCAAAGGGAGCAAAGCTGCTGCAGTGGGGTGGGATGGCCGTGTCTGCCGAGAAAAGAGGGTGAAAGACTCTGGAATTTATTGATTGGATTCCCAGTGAAACACAAATGCCTTCTGAGGAGCCGGGAGGAGATAATGGCTTGGCAAACAAGTGCACACGGAGTGCACTTGGCTGGAGGTATTTCTGCTTAGTCGCAGGGAGCTGAAAGGAGAGGGAAAGGTGAGGACCCCGCTGCTCTCCAAGGATTCCCTCCCATCCAGGGCGGGTGGTGCATTCCTGGCAGGGGGCTGGACCTCTGGGGCAAACCCTGCCTGCTCCTGGAGCTCTGGGGCTTGGGAATTTTACAGCATTTTCCATCCAGATTACCCTGATAAGGTTCAGGACTCCTGAGCATCCCCAGTGCATCCCAGCTGGCACTCCAGTTTAAACCAGTGAGTGACTGGGACAGGCACAGTCAGGCCCAGCACTCCAGAGGGGCACCCTGGGGGGATTCCCAGGATTTAGGCCTTACCTAAAGGCACAAACCCAAAGGGGTTCCCCCTTTCCCCTTCCCTTCCCTGGAATGACTCACTATCCCAAAGGCTCCTCCTTTAGCAGCCTCTCTTTGCAGTCTGGAGCACAAGAGGGGGATGTAGCTGGAAGGGAAAAATTCCAAACAAAAAAAAAAAGAAAAGAAGAAGAAGGCAAAAGAAGTTGTATTGGGATTTTTCAGCTCTGGCTGCAGGCAGAGAATGAGAATATTAATTATAATAAATTACATAGATTGTATAATTATATGTTACAAATTATAATGGTATCATAATAAAATAGTAAAGTAAAACTGGAAATTTCCCTTCAATTTTTCATCTCAGGTTGCAGGCAGAAAAATATTATTTTTCTTATAATTAATAGTACTACAAGTAATAATAATAATAATAATAATAATAATAACAATAACAATAACAATAATATAATTATTATTACAAAATATAAATTATAATTATAATTATTATAAATTAATAATTGATGATGATGATGATGATGATGATGATGATGATGATGATGATGCAATTTTTCAGCCCAGATTGTGGGCAGAAAAAGAAATAGTAATAAAAAATGAAATAAAAATCAAGTTTTCCTGCAGTTTTCCACTCTGGCTCCTGGTCCCAGGGCAGAGTCGGAGCTTTCAGCCCCTGTGGTGGGTGAATTCCAGGGGCTGAATTAGTGGGAATGTGGTGCCATCCACAGGGCTCTGCTGAGTTACTCCATTTCAGGAGCCATGCAGGGGTCGGGGCCAATTCCCACCTGCTCCAGCTCTGCCCTTCCAGTGGCTCCACATAATTCTCCTCTGGGATTTGCCTCAGGAAACCCCCCCGGGGTTGGCAGCAGGCAGGAGTTATGGGGCAGTCTAGGCGTGGGGTGATTCATTCCCATGGGAAGCAGCTGGAGATTCCCTGAACTGAGGAATGGGCTGAACTCAGGGAGTGAATGACACTCTGCCAGGGGATGAGATCCTCCTGGAGCAGTGGGATGCAGCTGTGAGGGGGAATGGAGGTGCTTGGGAAAGCCATGGAGGAAAGGACAGGACGGGGATAAAGTTGCCTTTGGACTCGGGAGCTGCCGCCTCTGCTCTTGGCTCGCTGAGAGCCACAGGCTCCTTCAAAGAGCCAGAGGGCTGAAGGTTTATGGGATTATCCCTAAGCACCTGCAGACCTTTTTGAGCCTGGCCCGGGGCTCCAGGGATGTGATTCATCCGTAACTTACACCTCAATTAGTGTCCAAGTGCTCCTGGAGGAGCATCCAGCGGGATGTGGCTTGAGCAGCTGCCCCAGGTGAGCGGCTCCCCTTGGCTCTGCCCCTCTGCCAGTGCATTCCAGCTCCATGGCTGGTTCTCCAGGATCCAGATCCTCCTGCCTTTTCCAGACTTTCTGTGATTTACTGTTATTTTGACACGGCCCTCTTTTCCCATTTCTCTCCGAAATTAAATGACATCATCATCAGCCTTTAATTTAATTTCCCCAATATTCTGTTCCTTAGACATTCCCAAGCTCACCCTTCCCAGGTCCTCTGGGCACTCTGCTCTGGATATAACAGGTCTTTACAAGTTGCCACAGCACCAACCTTACAACATAAGACTCCTGTTATTCCTCCTTTTTTTGTCAATCCTAAAAGGATTATTTCAAAGCCAATTTTTATAATCACATCCCAGATAAAGAATGTGTTCCCCTGGGGGTGTTCAATGTGTGGAGCAAGGGAAGCACAGCAAGGATTGTGTCCTGGCTCACCATGGTATTCCACACTTCTCACAGCTGGGATGATGCCTTTTTTTCCCAAATCAACCTGTTTCTTGGAATTCCAGCTTGCTGGGGGGCACTGTTGACCAGCAGAAACCCTGCAGGAAGCAAACAGTTCATTTTAAGGTATTCCCAAAAAAAACTTGGAGCCATCACAAGCTGCTGCTTCCACAAGGAAGGAAAATTAGGATCACTTTGGAAAGATCAGGCCAGTTCCATCCATCGGAGTCAGCGAAAATGCATCGGACAATTTTATTGCACTTAATTCTGGGATAATGGAACAATGAGAGATGTCTGTTTGCATTCTGTAAAATTAAACTGTATGCAGCTATTTATCTTTTACCTTAATTGTTTGAGCTTGTTTCTAATGTAAACTGTTGTAATTTTAAATAAATATAATAGAAAAAACTTTCCAAGGTATCGGAAATCCAGAGTAAATTTACTTTGCAAATAGGCTTTGGTAGGTGTGTTCTATGCTGAGGATCCCCAACTGACACTTTCATTCAAAAATATTTGGAGTACTGTGGTGGAGGCTCCAGCACTCCTGGTAGGATGTGGAGAGCTCCAGGAGAGGAGAGGACCTGGCTGGGTGGAGGAGTGGCTTTCAGGTGAAAGAAGGCAGAGTTAGATGGGATATTGGGAAGAAATTCTGCCCTGGGAGGGTGGGCAGGCCCTGGCACAGGTTTTCAGAGAAGCTGTGACTGCCCCATCCCTGGATGTGTCCAAGGCCAGGTTGGACAGGGCTTGGAGCAACCTGGGATAGTGGAAGGTGTCCCTGCCCATGGCAGGGAGTGAAATGAGATGAACTTTAAGGTTCCTTCCAACCCAAATCATTCCAGGATTCCATGGCCCACTGGATCCACTCACTGACCTAAAATGCACACGGTGGTGCTGGATCCCACAAACAGGGAGCCCTGTCCCAAGGGGGCTGAAGCAGCTCCTTGGATGGACATAACTCTGATGGTCCCAAGTCCTCCAGCTCTTGGTTTCACATCACTCTTCTATAGAAATTGCTTAAAAATAGGAGTGAGGCTTGTTGGGACCTGTTCCACAGATCAATGTCATGGGTGGTTGGGGTGGTTGACAGCGAAGGACTCCAGGTCTTTCATCTCCCACTGCTCCTCAGCCAAATATTGGTGGTTTGGACAACATGCCCAAGCGTGTCTCCACGATGCCATCAGACAAGGGAACGCTGGGACGATGACTTTGGGACTCCCAGCAGGGAGCAGTGGGGTCAGGACAACCTTTTCAATGAAGTCTATCATCATGCCACGTAAAATCCCAATTACCTGCACCGGCAAAGTACAGTTCCTGCTTTGTAGCTCTTTGAGGAGTTTTAGAGATGATCTTGGTTAAGCCCAAGATGTTGATTAGGGAGGTGAATGCCAGTGTTGACTCAGCCCCGAGGGGTGGTTATAAATGTGTCTGTTTGTTTTTCCAGTACCTCGGGAAGGCTCCGACAAAGGGTTGAAAGGTAACCCCAGTGATTAATGACATGTACATTCAGCCACGGCTTTAGCACGGGGTGGTCTTGTTGCTTTGGAGTTGAGCAACCTGGGAAGAGGAAAAAGAGGCTGTAAAAGTGAAAGGCCTGTGAAAATTAATTAATTGCCGAAACAAAAGCGTGGGCCCCCTCCCGTACCTGGAATTTGGTGGGCAGTCCCATCTTGCAGGATCCTTGTGCAGGCTCTGTAAATCATGACTGAAGCTGCTTTCAGAGCATGCACTGAGTCAAAAAAGGTGGATTAGGAATGCTGGGGTTGGTTTGGGCTTGTTGGCTGCTTGTGCCAAGAGGATTTTTTGGATGACTGCAGCCCTCTTGACAAGGGGAATTCATTGGTTGGGAATTCAAGTTTACACTGGGCCAGAGCACCATCGGATGTGCCCATGGGCTGACTTGCACTGGGGAGCTCAAAGGCTTTTTGGTGGAGATCCTGGTTCCCAGTAACCATTCCTGATGCTCCAAGAAGACTACTGGGGCAGGATGGAGCTTTGGGTCGTCATCGGGTATGGGCACTTCCAAAACCTGATGCTCAGGAGCTGTGCTAAGTCCTCTGGGACTGTCTGGCTTTGGGTGAGCCCCCTGATTTTCTTGGATTGAGGATCCCAGCCAGGCCAGCATTCCCATGGTATCAGCTGTGTACATGCAGGAAACAAGGAGGTGCTGGGAGGAAACACCCCCGGACACCAGCTTTGAAGGGAACAGGAAAATTCTGTGCAAATGAGGGCCCCTATTATCGCTCTGGTGGCAAGAAACCATCAACACCCGCCAGAAACTCCCTGTGGAAGCCTCTGCTGAGCCGGGCCGCTGCTGAGCCACCTCACCAAGGGACACTGCGGGTCCCCGCGCAGCCCCTCGGCGGCCGCTGCTCCTCCTGGTGTCCTTCGGTTCCTTTAGATGGCACCATCCCCCTGCGCTGGGGCCGCGCCGGAGCCCGGCTCCATTAGTATTCTCCCTGCAAAAAGAGGAAAATTCCTTCATTACGGGCCGGCGGGAGCGCCGCGATAATTGAGGTGGTGTCGGTAACTCCACCACAAGCTCCCGGTTCCACGGGGGGAAGGTCGAGCTTGTGATGCCACAATCCCAGAGCAGCCACATTCCTCCTCTCCACAGGTATCCCTGGGTGGGATGAGCTGCAGATGTGACCCTCCCACACAGCAGCCCATGGGACCAGTCCTGGTTTGAGGAGTGAAAGCTGGTGGGATTACACCGGCTACAGAGCCAAGGGGTTTGCTGGGAGGAACTGGGAATGAGGTTGGGAACCCACGATGACACAGTGGGCTGTGCCAGGGTGGCCTTGGTGTCCTCAGGGGCAGCCCTGAAGGGTGAGGAGCAGCTGACTCCATGTTCTCCGCGGAGCTGAGGTGTGGCTAGTCCTTCCTTTAGCTTTGGGAAAGCCACTGGGGAGGAGAGGATTAAAGCAGAAGGTTTGGACCATCATGGATGATGCTGATTTATAGGGACCATCCTCACCTGAATTGATGGGCCCTTCTTCATTGGGCAACCCCTTGGTTCCAAAAATACATAATCTCTTTGACAACATAGAGAAATAATACTGTTTGAGATTCAAATTCTAGGGAAAATGTGGTGGGCAGAGGAGCTGGGAGTGCTGGGGGTTCCCCCAGTAACTTTTCCCCCCCTCTCTGGGACTTGTTAATTTAAATACAGCATCACAATCGACAGCAGCAGAACATGATTCCCCCCAGCGAGGGAGGATGTGTCTTCCCCTCCCTGACAGGCCAAGTGCCCCCTTTTCCCTAATTCCTGGCTGCCCTGAAACAAAGCAGCAGCAGGGAATTCCCGGGGTCAGCCCAAATCCCTTGTTCTCCCAGCCTGCTCCCGGCCCCCAGGAGCTGCCGCCTTGTTCAGCCTTTTAGAAGTGCAAATAATCTCAATAAATGGGGGGAACAGATCAAGCGGTGGGGCAGGAGCTCATCCCACGCAGCCCAGAGAAACACAGGGCTGGCCATGGCCTTTCTTAGCCACTTTGGTTTATTTTTCCTGCATATTTTTTTAGTGGGGAAGTATTTTTGGTCTCTCTTCCCTAAATATCAGGAGCCAAATTCATCTGATGGGTCTCACAGCTCCATCTCCACACCCACCCCTGCTCTGGCACCTGGGGAAGATCAAAACCATCCCCGTGTTGTATTACCAGGCTGTGCAACATTCCCTCATTAAATTGATGCTCATGAATTAGAAAAGGATCCTAAATCAGTCCAGGACCCAGGAAATTGTAATGGCGAAATATTCCCCTTTACAGGTGTGGTTTGGGATGTGGGTAAAGCAGGAATTGGTCCCAAATAGGTGCTGTGGGTGCTGAGGGTGGGGGAGCTCCTCTGTCTCCCCAACTCAATGTATTTTACTCGTTCTGGAGTGAAGGATCCACTTGTGGAATAGCACTGGCAGGAGAACAATTCCTGCCCTCCAGCCCCTGGGAAAGCCACTCCTGGGCAGCAAAAATGAGCATTAACCCCGTGATATTTTTCCTAACAAACACCCACCACCCCCCTCACATCCACGGGCAGGGAGAGCGGCGACCCCGCACGAGTCTCCTTTATTTCCCTCCGCCTTTTGTTCCCCTCCAGCCTTTGTCTGTGCCGAGCCCACGATGCTCCAGGACCAGCACAGCCTCCAAGGATGCCCCATCCTGGGGTCCCTCCAGCCTTCCCCTCACTCAGGGTGGGCACCCACCAGGAATTTCCCCCCTGCTCGTTTCATCTCCCAGCCTGGGCTGCACAGGCAGCTCGGAATTTTGGGGGATCACAGGGATTGCCAGTGGTCTTGGTTACCTGGGAAAATAGATTTGGCTTCCTCTTGCTTTGGTGTGTCAGCTCCCACCACTTTGGTGTTTCTTTGTGGAGTCCTTCTCGCTCCTCTCCTTGTTGAACACACAAAGTCACTCAGCAAGTATCACACGCTGCCATTTGACCCTTTTGGAGGCATCATGTACAAAATCCTCATTCCTTTCTACACTCATGTTCCCTTTGGATGGAGCAGAGCTAAAAAAAATATTCAGGGTAGTTTAAATAGCCTGGAAGGATTTTTATGCAGAGGGAGCATCCCCACAATCCATTCAATTTTCTGCAACTAAAAATGCTTTCCCCATTAACCTCTGAATCTTCCCCCCTTAACCACTGAAGTTTCCTCCTTTAGCCACTGAGGTGTTCCTCATTATCTGTTGAATTTTCCCCCTTTAATCACTGATTTTTACCCCATTATCCATTGACATTTCCCTCTTTAACCATTGAATTTTCCCCTGTGAAACACTGAATTTCCTCCCATGAAACACTGAATTTTTCCCTGTGAAACACTGAATTTCCTCCCATGAAATACTAAATTTTCCCCCATGAAACACTGAATTTTTCCCTGTGAAACAATGAATTTTCCCCCATGAAACACTGAATTTCCCCCCATCAGCTATTAAAGCTTCCCCCGTTAAAGTTTCATATTCCTTCCTCCAAATTACAAACCCTGGGACAGCAGAGACAGAAATTCCAGGTGCAAGCCCCAATGCAGTTACTTGTAGGTGACAGTGGGTAAAGGGCAAGCACAAATTTAAGGAAAGCAAAAAAAAAAAACAACAAACAATTAAAATGTTAAAAAAACACAAACAACTCCCCCCCTCCCCCACTGCCCCCCAGCAAAATATCTACTGCAGCATTTTAACCTCATTTTTTCCACCTAAATTTGCCCTTCCCACAGCAATGCAGTTTGGAACTCCTCGGGTGCTCCCTGCAGCTTGTGGCTGGAGGAAGGAGCTGTGATTTAGGAACCGGCCTGGGCAGGAGAAGCTCCTTCCCTTTCCCACCCAGAGGGGCCCAGACTCTCATCTGGGAGTCGCTGGTTCCAGTCTGGCCCCGGCGCCCCCTCTGTCCAAGCCCGGCTGCTGAGTTATGCCGGCTTTGCCCACAACTTCTCCTCGAGGAAATTGTATTTAGACAACAATATATTTCATTCAGGTCTTTTGCAATGTCTGGACCAAGGTCAGTTTTATATTCTGCCGAAATCATAAAGTGACACTTGAGATAAACAGAATGTTTACTCTCTCCATGTGAGCCGAAGCTGATATGTAAATTTATCCTTATTCTGTCATCAAATTTGCATTTACCCTCTTAGTCAAACACTACAGGCTTCCAAATCAAACAGCTTTAACGGTGGTCAGCCCTTCCTGACCGATTGCCATATCGGAGCGAGAGGAACGGCAATTTAGATTAAAATGAAAAGAGTAACACGACATAAGGAGCGTCATCCTCTCGGCCAGAATTGGATCAGCTCTTGCTGCCGCAGCCGTGGTTGGAGGCGCGGCCGCCCGGAACGCGGCTCCGCATCCTCCCGTCGCTCCGGCCCTTTATCTGCCCTGCACACACCCTGCTCACCTCTCATTATTTTCTCCCTCTGATCAAACAAGCCAAGTGCCACTAAATAAATTCTGCCATGGGTTTGTGGTTTGGTTTGGGATTTTTTTTTCCTTTTTTTCCATTGGATTTACATAAAAGAAAGGGAATTGATTCACGGCACCGAATCGGCACAGCCCCTTCTGTCTGCAAAGCTCAGGTCAGGGTGGAATAAAACAGGCAGGGCAAGGTGGACACTCAGGTTCAGGGTGGAATAAACAGGCAGGGCAAGGTGGACACTCAGGTTCAGGATAGAATAAAACAGGCAGGGCAAGGTGGAGGTTCAGGATAGAGTAAAACATGCAGGGCAAGGTGGACACTCAGGTTCAGGACAGAATAAAACAGGCAGGGCAAGGTGGAGGTTCAGGATAGAGTAAAACAGGCAGGGCAAGGTGGACACTCAGGTGCAGGAAGGAATAAAACAGGCAGGGCAAGGTGGACACTCAGGTGCAGGAAGGAATAAAACAGGCAGAGCAAGGTGGACACTCAGGTTCAGGATAGAATAAAACAGACAGGGCAAGGTGGACACTCAGGTTCAGGAAGGAATAAAACAGGCAGAGCAAGGTGGGCTCTCAGGTTCAGGAAGGAATAAAACAGGCAGGGCAAGGTGGACACTCAGGTTCAGGATAGAATAAAACAGACAGGGCAAGGTGGGCTCTCAGGTTCAGGAAGGAATGAAACAGGCAGGGCAAGGTGGACACTCAGGTTCAGGATAGAGAAAAACAGGCAGGGCAAGGTGGAGGTTCAGGATAGAGTAAAACAGGCAGGGCAAGGTGGACACTCAGGTTCAGGAAGGAATAAACAGGCAGGGCAAGGTGGACACTCGGGTTCAGGAAGGAACAAAACAGGCAGGGCAAGGTGGAGGTTCAGGATAGAGTAAAACAGGCAGGGCAAGGTGGACACTCAGGTTCAGAAAGGAATAAACAGGCAGGGCAAGGTGGACACTCAAGTTCAGGGTGGAATAAAACAGGCAGGGCAAGGTGGACACTCAGGTTCAGGGTAGAATAAAACAAGCAGAGCAAGGTGGACTCTCAGGTTCAGGGTGGAATAAACAGGCAGGGCAAGGTGGACTCCCAAATCCACCATGAATGTTGTCCTGATAGACAGGTTGTCCCTTTTTCCCAGTGCTTGAAAGCGTGTCCTGATGCCACAGGAATGGGCTGGAAGTAAAGGGGCTTGTGGGCCAGAACTTCTGCAAAGGTCCAGAGTTGGAAAAACATAACCAAAGATGCAGGGTGATAACACAAACCTTCCAGAAAATACCAAAACCCAGGAAGATATTCAACACCTTAGTTAGAGGGAGGATAAATACAGAATTTATGGCCCAAGGGGGTGGTTCCTGTGTCCCAAATGCTAAGCTGAGACCCCACAACTCATTTCACAAATGCCTTAGACTTGTGCATTCAGAGGAGGGGCAGCACTACTTTTTAAGCCTGTACCCAAGAAAAGGGAGAGGTTTAGGTCACAACTAACATTTTTGGGGTGCTCACAGACTTTTGGGTTGAGACAGGAAAGAGTAAAATGGGTTTGAAGACAATGGCTGGAAAATGCCATGGGACACAGAGGGCAGGGGCAGAAAGAAAGGAAGCAAAGACCTGGAGGGATGTGGGGCTGGGAGGGATGTGGGGCTGGGAGGGATGTGGGGCTGGCAGGGATGTGGGGTTGGGAGGGATGTGGGGCTGGGAGAGATGTGGGGCTGGGAGGGATGTGGGGCTGGCAGGGATATGGGGCAGGGAGAGATGTGGGGCTGGGAGGGATGCTGGACTGGGAGGGATGTGGGACTGGGAGGGATGTGGGGCTGGGAGGGATGTGGGGCAGGGAGAGATGTGGGGCTGGGAGGGATGTGGGGCTGGGAAGGATGTGGGGCCGGGAGGGATGCTGGACTGGGAGGGATGTGGGGCTGGAGGGATGTGGGGCTGGGAGGGATGTGGGGCTGGCAGGGCTGTGAGGCTGGGAGGGCTATGGGGCTGGAAGGGATGTGGGGCTGGGAGGGATGTGGGGCAGGGAGGGATTTGGGGCTGGGAGGGCTGTTGGGCAGGAAGGAATGTGGGGCAGGGAGGGATGTGGGGCTGGGAGGGATGCTGGGCTGCAGCTCTCTCCAGGTAACAGCAGGTTTGGTGCCTGGAATGCTGGAGCTGGCACCGAATGGCTTCATCCAGCACTGTTGCTGCACCAGAGCTCCAACAAAACCACCACTAAAAACCCCCACGACTAAATCAAAGAGAGGGGGGGGGGAAATAAAGGCTAAAAAAAAAATTAAAATAAATAAATTTAAAGGCAAAAAGCTGGTGGAGGGGGAGGAAAAAAAGGGAATTTTCCTTTTCAGAGTGGCTGTCAAATGGATCTGTTGGAGTGGGAGGGCTGGGAGGGAACAGATATCTGCCTCTCTCCGGAGCCTGGAAGTATTTCTGCCATTCATGAAGCCAAGGGATGCCACACACATTCTGTTTGTTCAACATAAGCAAACAGATTGTAAACTGGCTGATAATTTTTGTACTGACAATGTCATTTACAGCTGTCAGCCTTTTGTCTGGCATGTTTGCTTTATTCAAATATGAACCAAGTGGACCTCCCTTCCACCGCTTTCTTCTGCATTAAAATCACATCAATTCCGTTCCATTCTGTCTTATCTAAAATTCATTGGAGGCCAATCACTTGGATGAATGCTTTGGGGTTTCCATGGAGGCAAGAAGTCTAGTGTGGACTTCAGGGGATTAGGAAGTTTCAGATTTAAAGCCTTGAAGTGCACGTTTCTTTCAGTTCTTTCTTTTGATTGCAGAGGAAGGAGAAAGAAAAAGAATAAAAAAAAAAAAGAAAAAAGAGAAAAAAAATTTAAAAAGGTAGATTTCAAGATAATTTAATTTTTCCAGGACAGAGCAATCCCTGCTTGTGGCACTTGTGTCCGGACAAGCTCGTCTGATAAGATTTTGCTTCCACATGATTTCCAGCTGTGATTTTTCCAGCTGAGCTAAAGGAGTTTACACTGTACTGGCATCTCCCCCAGCTCAGGGTCCTCAACAGGATCTCTCCACCCGCTCCTATAATAAATTCAGCCCCGTCTTCAATTAGATTGATTTGGATCCAGCTGCTTCCCATGGTGCTGCCCGCAGGTCTGGAAGCATCTCCCTTTGTTAATAGAGGTCATGGCACTTTGTGTTAAATAATTCACATCAGACTATCTGTCTGTCTGTCTGTCTGTCTGTCTGTCTGGGGCAGCTGCAGATGTTGCCATCGGTGAGGAGCCCCCACTCCCACCTGGATCCCAGACACTTGGACACAGACAATATTTCATTTGTATTTGTTGCTGCAGCCGCTGTAAATCAGGAGGGATCCAGTGGGATGAATTTAACTTGATTTCTTTTTATCTTTGAGATTTCCAGTGCTTCTGGGGTTGGATTTTTGGTGCTGAGCAGAGGTTTGGAGCTGGTTTTCCCGGGTTCTTTGGGAGCCAGGGCTCTGCTGCCAGTCTTGGGCTAAGAGAGCCAAGAGTGTAAGGAGCCAAATCGCAAACTGGGCATAAATCTTGGGTTTATGGATTGTGGACAGAAAGAGAAAGGAGCTGTTTGTCCAGGGAAAGCTGGGGCTGGGGATCACCCCTCCTGGTGCCCCCCCAGCTGCTCCTCTGGGGAGAGGACACAAGTAAGAATTAAAGTCCCCTTTTCCCTGTCCTGCCTCGGTGTCCTTTCCCTGCACCCAGGGATTAAAAACCTCGATTCAAACCTCAAAGGAAAAAAGCCTCAGACTGGTTTGGTAAGTCTGAAATCTTCAAAAAAGAGAGATAAATATGTGCCTTTATTTACCTTCTGGGTCCTGAAACTCACTAAGAGCTCCTGGAGCACAGCCTGGAGCTCCTCACCACTGTGGGAGGAGGGGACAGGGGACAGAGCTGAGCTTTCCAGGGGCAGAGCTGGTCTGGGGACCACAGAGACGGTCACTGAGCCATCCCAGCTGTCCTGGCATTGCTACAGTGATGGTGACAATGACATCAGTGACACCAGTGACTGCAATGGTGATTGCCATGGATTGTCTGGGGCAGCTCCACAGCTGCTCCCAGCAGGAGACATTCCCTGTGATCCCTCCACCTGCCACCTTCCCCTCGTCCTCCCACCAGCCCATGGAATGAGACTCATCACCTCAGCCTGGTGGTGGGTCTGGCTAGGTTTTGGGGAAGGGTTTCCCTGAGACTCATCACCTCAGCCTGGTGGTGGGTCTGGCCAGGTTTTGGGGAAGGGTTTCCCTGAAACCCATCACCTCAGCCTGGTGGTGGGTCTGGCTAGGTTTTGGGGAAGGGTTTCCCTGAGACTCATCACCTCAGCCTGGTGGTGGGTCTGGCCAGGTTTTGGGGAAGGGTTTCCCTGAGACTCATCACCTCAGCCTGGTGGTGGGTCTGGCCAGGTTTTGGGGAAGGGTTTCCCTGAAACCCATCACCTCAGCCTGGTGGTGGGTCTGGCCAGGTTTTGGGGAAAGGTTTCCCTGAGACTCATCACCTCAGCCTGGTGGTGGGTCTGGCCAGATTTTGGGGAAAGGTTTCCCTGAGACTCATCACCTCAGCCTGGTGGTGGGTCTGGCCAGGTTTTGGGGAAGGGTTTCCCTCTGCCTGTGGCTTCCTGCACAAAGTACATCTCAGTCAGAACTCATTGCTGTGCCCCTCCTCGCCGATGCAGATTGCAGGGAGAATGTAAATGTCATTATCCATCAATCCCAGAGCTGCTTCTCCTCCTGGAGGCCTCCCCATAACCCCACTTATGCATCAGCACAGCGCTGGGTCAATAAAGCCTCAGCACACCACACACACACCACACACATCAACAAACAAACAACCCGAGCAAACAGGCAAACAAAACTAATCAAGACATTTCTCCCTGTGTCCAGGAAGGAAGGCAAGGACCAGAGTTGCATTTCTGATTTCTGCTGCTGAGCTGCTCGTGCTCCAGGCATTGGGATGTGACCTGGACCACGCCAAAGGTCCTGCTGGGATTTCTCCTGGCTTTGTGCCCCACTCCCCAAACGGTGCAGAGCTGACCACAAAGCTCATCCAGTTCCAGGTGTCCAGGCAGAGGCACCTTCCACCAGATCATCCACCCTGGCCTTGAACATTTCCAGGAATTGGGGCATCCTCCCAACCCCAGGGGAGCAGCTTCAGTGACTGGCAGCACATCCTTCCTCAGAATGAACTGTCCTAAACATGAACCTGAAGTCTAAGCTCCCTTTTTGCTTTTGGTGCTTCATATTTAGTAACTGCCATAATTTCCCCCATTTTTCCCCCTCTTTTCCGCAGCTCCTCTGGTTCAGGATGCTTTGGAAATGACAGAGGTTGTTCCCTCGCAACCCTGGGCTGTTCAACGGTTTAAAATCCCCGCGATGGAGCTGCTGACGGGTTTTGTTCCCTCAGTGCTCTGGCTCATCTTCCTTTCAAGTTGGGCTCTTTTTTCAAAATTACAAAAGGGGGAAAAAAAAAAAAGAAAAGGAAAAAGTGGGAAGGAGCTTTTCCCCATCATTTGTCTTGCTGCATATAATAGCAGGAGAGAAAGGGGAGAAAGCAGAGCAAAGTTTTCCTTTGTTTCAATAATGTCTCATTTCAATTTGAAACAAAATTCAACCTGTGTGTGCTGCTTTATAAACTCCAACCCTCGGGACAAAGGGTGGCAGCATCACCCTCCCTGTGCCAGCTGGGAAAAGGCCTTGGAGCTGTTCAGGGTTGAAGATGATGACTGAGGGGTTTCTCCAGCATGGATTGCTCTGTTTTACCCCAGAACGGTGTCAGAAGTCCAGGAAATCCTGAGATTCTGCTGTCCTGGTACAACTCACTGCTCAAATACCATCTCTTTGGAAAATTGTATTTTCACAGAATTCCAGACTACTTTGGGTTGGAAATGGGCTTAAAGTCCATGTTGTTTCATCCCCTGCCATGGCAGGGAAACCTTCCACTATCCCAGGTTGCTCCAAGCTCTGTCCAACCTGGCCTTGGACATTTCTCTGGGCAATCTGTGCCAGGGCCTCACCACCCTCATAGGGAGGAATTCCTTCCCAATATCCCCCCCATTCCTGCCCTCTGTCACTGTGAAGCCATTCCCCCTTGTCCCATCACTCCATGCCCTTGTCAGAAGTCCCTCTCCAGCCTAATTGACATCAATAGGATTGGGGATTGCTGGGAGATGCCGTGTGGTCCAACATGCCCCACAACCAAAGACCAAACCGACTAAAACTGGAGCTCACTCTTTTTTCATTATTATTATTATTATTTCTTTTCTTCCTTCCCTCTTTCTTCCCCGCACAAACCCCCCGCCGCCGGCTCAGCCGCCCGCACAATCCAGCCCCACAATCCCTGTCCACTCCTGGGATATTTACAACATATCCCACAGTTGTCATGTCAACCCCACAAGCGAGGGCGGCCTTAAATCAAGCTGTCAAGGGGCCAGAACAGCCCCACTATGCAAAACAACGGCCCTGAGTGACACCAGGAGCGCATCTGGCATTTTGGGAGCCGGGCGGCCGCTCCCGCCCTACCTTTGGGTTGGGCCCTTGCAACAGGAGTAGGGCAGGGGCAGAATATCAATGAGGTGGGGAAGAAGGGCCCTTTTTATTCTTGAAAAAAAATAAAACAAGGAAAATTGGTGTTTGTTGGAGTGTCAGGTGGTTGTTTTCCTTCACGGGGGGGATTTGGTGCTGCCACCTCAGTAATTCTGGAGCTGAGCGTAGAAGGCAGTGCTGGGTTAACAGCTGGACCCAGTGACCTTGGAGGTCCTTTACAACCCAAACAATCCCGTGTTTACAGCCAACCACCACAACCTCTTCACTCCACTTACACGCCTTGGACAGCTCCATCCTCACCTGCCCAAAGGAATCTTCCTCCCTCACACCAGAATTTCCATCCACCTGCCAGGGCAGCAGTTGGGAAAAAGCACATTCTTACTGTAGCCAGCCAGTTTTCCCAAGGAAAACCACCATGGGGTGGCTGCCTGGCTGTCCTGGTAACAGCCTGGGAGGGCTCACCCATAGATCACACTCCTTCAAGTTGTGTGCAAATACATGAGTGGGCTGGAGGAGGGGGGTGAGGGAAGAGCATCCCCATGGCAGGAGGAGCTGGGAGCTGTTTCCAGGGAGAAAAACAATTTTCTGTACATTCCTACACTTTATGTTAAAGAAGAAGAAATACCACCTGCATTTCAAGCTCCCCACTCACAAAAAAAAAAAGACTATTTAGGCCAAATATTTCATTCATTGTTCTGAAGTACCAAGATTAAGAAGAGAAGGCCTGATCCCTGGAAGAGTTCAAGGCCAGGCTGGAGAAGGCTTGAAGCAATCTGGGATAGTGGAAGGTGTCCCTGCCCATAGAAAGGGTTGGAACTGTATGAGTTCTAAGGTCCCTTTCAACCCAAACCATTCCATGATTAAAGAGGAGCTTGGAAGCTGCTCAAATACCTCAGGACTCACCAAACCATTCTGCATTCCCCTTGTGTGGGAAATGCTGTGATTTCCAGTGCTGGAAACCCATTTATGCTTTAGTAAGCTAAGGCTGACTGTTGGAAAACAGATTTCCCACAGTCCAAAACGTTGGTACTTCCCACTCTAGTACAACATTTTAGTACCTACAATAATATATATAATACACATAATATATTTAATACACATAATATATATAATACACATACTATATATATAATCTATATAATACAAAACTTTGCTGAACGACTGGTTGTTGTGCACCTGCCCACCCCAGCTCCGCGTAATTCCGTGTTTTCCGCTCTGCAGCCCCCCTGGGAAGGCGGACGGCGATGTGGACAGGCAGGAGTTTTGCCTCCTGGGAGCTCCTCGCTGTTTCCCCGGCTTTGCACGCCCGTATTAACCGCGGGCCAGGCGGGGGAGCAGCCTGGGTGGTAATTTGCCCCATTAGCAGAGGTGACAAACGGAGCAGGGGGGACAGACGGGGAGGTGTAAAGCAATTAGCGGGCCCGTCAGGAGCGCTGTGCCCTCCGCTCCTGCCCGGGAGGGTTCGGGCTGCAGCGCCCAGCAGGGAAATGGGTTCCCAGCCCTTCGGGCACGCTCCGTGGCCCGGCTTTCCCCGGCACTGTGCCCATAACCAGATGGCTGCAGAGGCCATTACAGCCCGCGGTGACGATTTTGTGAGCATGCAAATGATGTCGCTGTGTTGGTGGCACAGTTATTCCCCGCTAATTGCTGAGCTGTCCATCATTATTATATTCCGTGCTGACAGGGGTTGTATTTGCATAGTTGAAGCT
This sequence comes from Pithys albifrons albifrons, assembly GCF_047495875.1. Taxonomy (NCBI): domain Eukaryota; kingdom Metazoa; phylum Chordata; class Aves; order Passeriformes; family Thamnophilidae; genus Pithys; species Pithys albifrons. Next base: position 117,993,881 of record NC_092459.1, on the reverse strand, counting down.
ATCGAAAGTGAGCATGTGGCTTTGGGGTTTTAATAAAAATATAAAAGTTTATATTTCACCGACCGGGGTGGAATATCGCCAGGCTTTTTTGTATTCACACCCCGGCGCTTCTCTGGGAGGAGGATGAAACTCAGCACGATCCGACTGCGAAGTTTGCAAACAACCTCCCACCCCGGGCTCTGCATCGCATTTGCCTTTGTGTCCTGGCTCAGGGCACGGAGAGATCACAGACCCCATCCTCGCCTGTTTACTTTGGGAACAATCAGTAATGTATGAATAATAATGCCACCCTCTGACCATGACTAATTGAATCCCGGCATGTTGCGGGGCCGGCACAAAGCTCCGCTCCCGCCGCTCCATCAGCACCACGTTTCAAGTAGCAGCCGACAGTGATTGATGCCGACGTGCTTCCAAACAAGGCTCCTTAAACACCCAGCGCTGGCACGTATGGACCTGCAGCCTCGGGATTTAGCCATTGAGTCCCTTAAAGGTCCTTCCAGAGGCTGGTTTGTCCCCTCGGACAAGGTGCCCTTGCAGGAGCCTCATCCTCGCTGTCACCCCGCCAGGATCCTGATTATCTCTGCTGGGACCCCCTCCATCCCTGCCAGACCCTCACCATCCCTTCCAAGACTCCACCATTCCCACTAGTATCCCCAACATCCATTTTGGGAACCCATTATTCCTGCTGGGACCCCACCACCCCCAGCTGTGCCATCCCAACACTGGGGAGAGGCCTCTGTGCTTCCAAACAAGGCTCCTTAAACATCCAGCACAGCACCTGCAGCCCCTGGATTTATCCATTCATTCCATTGAAGGTCCTTCTAGAGGATAGTTTATCTCTTTAGACAAGGTTCCCTTTGCAGTGAGAGAGGGAAGGGGCAGGAATTTTGCTTTCAAATCTATTTCTATCTGTCTTTCCAAGAGGCTGTTTTAGCTTGGAAATCCAGAGGAAAAGCTGGATGGAAAAGCCACTCACAGCCGTCAGGCACAGCCAGGATCCCAACCTTTCAGCTCAGCACCCCGGGGACCCTGGAACAATGCTATTCCTGCCCTCACTGCTCTGGTATCCCACAAAAAAAGCACCTGGAAAAGCACAGGAAAGGAGCTCCACATGGAGCCTCACTGCACTGTGGTGGCATTTCCACCCTCAATTCCCAAAAATCCTCATTTTTCCATCACAAGTTAACCCAGATCAATAGCAAATCCCACCTCCCAAGGGCTGCAGAGGACACAACTGGGATGTGCAGCTCCAGTCCCCAGGTCCTTCCCCAGAACCTGAAAGCTGAAAACTGAGGATTTGAGCCCCAGCCTGCCAGCCCAGGGGTTTATCCAGCTCTCCCCAGCACACATTCCAAGTTGGCTCCCCTGCCATGCTGGTGAGGCAAATGTCCAGGCCCGGCCTTGTGCAGGCAGGACACTGCATTTGGTTAAAATAAGGCTGGGAAGTCCATTAAATCCTTTCTTTAGGGGTATGATTGAGTGAAACGTTAGTGATTTACTTCTCTCCCTGTGTTTGGGATTTCAGGCCCCAGGTGGCAACGACCGGGCCGGCCTTGGGTGGGAGTCAACAAAAACTGTGTTGAGCAAACGAGAGCCAAAGGGAATCTGGCCCTTGGACACAGCCTGATGGTCACTGCAGTGGGGCAACGAGTCTTGGGTCAAAACCTTCTGCTAAGCTTCACCTCAGAGCTTTCCCAAGCTTCCTCTTGGCTGTTGCCATGCAGGAACAGCAGCTGGCAGCAGGGGTGTGCCTGCTCAGTGCCCACCATGGCATCCTGCCCCTGCTTCCTTTCCTGGAGGCATCCTGCCTGCTCCTGCACATACCCAGGGGCAAACCCTGGGAGAAAAAGGCTTTATCTCCCTCCTGAAGACGGGAGTTGCTCTGACTGGAATGTGGAAGATAAATTCAGCTGAATGCTGGAGCCTGCTGCAGGAACAGCCTGCACAGGAGGATCTGGGGGCATCCCAGAGACTGAGCAGCCTGGCACAGGAGGGTCTGGGAGCATCCCGGGACTGAGCAGCCTGACACAGGAGGGTCTGGGAGCATCCCAGAGATTGAGTAGCCTGGCACAGGAGGGTCTGAGAGCATCCCAGAGACTGAGCAGCCTGACACAGGAGGGTCTGGGAGCATCCCAGAGATTGAGCAGCCTGACACAGGAGGGTCTGGGAGCATCCCAGAGATTGAGCAGCCTGACACAGGAGCACGTTAGTTTGGGAGCATCCCAGGGATTGACCATCCCAGTCTGGTGCAGGAGCACCCCAAGGCAGAACATCCCAGTGTAGGACCAGGACCACAGTATCCTCCTGTGGGAGCATCTCAGTCCAGGACCGTCCTGGTCTGGGAGCATCTCAGGGCAGGAGCATTCAAGTCTGGGAGCATCCCAGAGCCAGGTCCCTCATAGCTCAGGAGAGCCAGGGATGCAGTAGAGCATCCCTATCCCAACTGGACTTAGTTAAGACCAGCTGTTTGCCCAGGAATAACTCAGCCTCCACCCTCCTCCCTGGGAAGCTGCCACATTCCAGGCTGTGATGAGCATCCCAGGGCCAGAGCATCCAAGTCCAGGAGCATCCCAGAACCAGAGTATTCAAATCCAGGAGCATCCCAGAACCAGAGTGCCCAAGTCCAGGAGCATCCCAGGGCCAGAGGATCCAAATCCAGGAGCATCTCAGAAAACCAGAGTACCCAAGTCCAGGAGCATCCCAGAATCAGAGCACCCAAGTCCAGGAGCATCCCAGGGCCAGAGCATCCAAATCCAGGAGCATCCCAGAACCAGAGCACCCAAGTCCAGGAGCATCCCAGGGCCAGAGCATCCAAATCCAGGAGCATCCCAGAAACAGAGTACCCAAGTCCAGGAGCATCTCAGGGCCAGAGTAACCAAATCCAGGAGCATCCCAGAACCAGAGTACCCAAGTCCAGGAGCATCCCAGAAACAGAGTACCCAAGTCCAGGAGCATCCCAGGGCCAGAGTAACCAAATTCAGGAGCATCCCAGAACCAGAGTACCCAAGTCCAGGATCATCCCAGAACCAGAGTACACAAGTCCAGGAGCATCCCAGGGCCAGAGTAACCAAATCCAGGAGCATCCCAGAACCAGAGTACCCAAATCCAGGAGCATTCCAGAACCAGAGTACTCAAGTCCAGGAACATCCCAGAACCAGAGTACCCAAATCCAGGAGCATCCCAGAATCAGAGTACCCAAGTCCAGGAGCATCCCAGAACCAGAGTACCCAAGTCCAGGATCATGCCAGAACCAGAGTACACAAGTCCAGGAGCATTCCAGGGCCAGAGTAACCAAATCCAGGAGCATCCCAGAACCAGAGTACCCAAATCCAGGAGCATTCCAGAACCAGAGTACTCAAGTCCAGGAACATCCCAGAACCAGAGTACACAAGTCCAGGAGCATCCCAGAATCAGAGTACCCAAATCCAGGAGCATCCCAGGGCCAGAGCATCCAAATCCAGGAGCATCCCAATCCAGAAGCATCCCAGAACCAGTGTACCCAAATCCAGGAGCATCCCAGGGCCAGAGTACCCAAGTCCAGGAGCATCCCAAGACCAGGTGCCTGATGCCTCAGCAGAGTGGGGGACGCAGCAGAACATCTTCATCCCAACTGGGCTTAGCCAAGCCCCACTGTTTGCACTGGAACAAGGCAGCTTCCCCCCCCTCCCCGGGAAGGCGCCGCATTCCAGGCTGTGGCGAGCAGCTCTGGGGGCTCCCGGGTCCCCGGCACAGCATTCCCGCTGGCGCGGCCCCCGGAAGGCGGCGGGCCCTCCATCGCCCGCACTATATGTACACTTGGTCAGGCTGTGTAAACTTTGACATGTGGATGTCAATCTTTGCCATATTTGCAGATGGCTTTATCAGAGCGTGATTAGTTTCTAGAACAAATTTGAGCAAAAGAAAACATTACCTACAGTATGTAAAGCCAACAGCCCGGCGAGTTTCAGATTTGTCTATTTACATGGGCACGGGGTGTTTTGCTAAGGCTCTCGAAAAGTGATGGTAATTGAACAGTGCCAGTGTGTGAGGAGAAGCTGATGAGTTGTAAAGGTTTTATAAACAACCACGGTGGATTTGGCTACAGCCTTTGGAGTAATGTTTGTTAATCTCACGGAGCAAGTGTGCACCTCACGCAGTGTAAATACTCCCGAATTTGGAGGTGTCAATAGTGTAACTTTTACTGTTTGTAAAATCATTCGCTGATATCATCAGTAAGTTTACCAAACGTCCCGTGGCCAAATATAATAAAAGCTTAAGCAAGCGCCTGCCCAGGAATAAGGGAAAACATGTTTGCTGTTTGTTAAAGGATCCCAAAGAACAGCTAATAAATACAGTCATTATCCTGGTATCTTTGGAGGGATCCGCGGGACTCCCCGGGATGACGCACCGACACCGCTCCCGCTTTTCACAGGGAATCCCTGGGCAAAGAGGGCTCCTGATGAAGCCATCTCCACGCTTCCCTTTCTCCTCACTTGCTCAGCAATCACAGTATCCAAACAGCTCCTGCTTTGCCGGCAGGAAACCGCAGGCGCGCACGCCGAAAAGCCGGAATTTCAGCCAAAAATGCCACGAACCACTAGAGGGCCCAAAAATTTTAACAGAGAGACGCGATGCCAGCAGGGAAACGGGTGTTCCGGAGGGATTTATTTTCACCCCCTCTGAGGGAACGCAACTCTGATTTCCCCCCTTTTTTTTTGGCAATAAAAAGGGTGTGGAAAGAAGGAGCGTGGTGGGAAGCGGCGCCGGGGGTTAATAAGCAGCCCCCGAGGCTGGAAATATTGATGGCAGCGGGAGATGAAACGGCTGTGACATTTAAAGGAGGAATTTGTGAACCACAAATATGAGCGTGACTGACACAGCATGGCAGCACATAAAATCAATACAAATAACCTAAACCTTAATACCTTGATCCCGGGGAAGAGCAGCGCATTACCGGGGGCTGCAGGAGCGGCGGGATGTGCCGGCTGGGCGCTATCGACTGCAGGGGGCAAGGACAATTAGGATGCTCTTTAGGAGGGAGGTTCTCCCATCACTTCCATACCTTCAGGGTGAGACGTGGGAGGGGGGACAGCGATGCCAGAGCCTGGGGGCTCCCTGTGCTCTTCCTTTTCCGAAAATGCCAGGTTCGTTATTCAATATATAAAGGCAGATTTTCAGAGATCATCTCCCGTAAAGAATGAATTCCTTAAGCGGTGGGGCCTTGGGGAAAATGAGTGTTTTATCCTCAGGAAGGAGAGGCGAGATCTCCCCTCCCGCCCCAAGGACGGTGCTAAGCCATAGGAAACCAGACCTCAAGCTGTGCCCGAAGCATCTCCCACTTCTTAGGAGCAACGTGGCTCCTGCTGGATCATGGGGATGTGGGATCCAGGCTGGGGGAACTGCCTGGCCATGGGTCCTGCGAGCCATAAACACAGCCAGGGGAGGAGGGTGGAGGAGCATGATCCCCCCCAAACAGCTTTTCAACAGCCGGGGACCCCCATCAGCACCCCAAGGTGTGGGGAGAAGCGGGAGGCAGCCAAGAGGTGAAAGGAGCCATCACCATCATCATCATCATCATGGCCATCATCATCGCCACCAGCCGGGGCGTGTTTGTTAATGTGTGTGCAGAGGAACTCTGTTTGTTTGGAGGTCCTTAGGAGGAGTGTGTCTAATGTTGACTCTTGGAGTCTAATATTGTTTGAATTTTCTCTCGCCAGCCTAAGTCACGTTTGCTTCCCGTGTTTGTGTGCTCGTTCCCTTTTGGAAACATCCCGGAGTCACAAAGAGCCGAGAGGGTCTCCCGACCACCCCCCTGACATCACAGGGCTTGTGGGTTTGGCTTGGGCCAGCCATCCCACCAGAAAAGTGGGAATTCTGCTCCAGCAGCTCCACAGGCAGGGCCAGGCTCGCCCCCGCCGGGTGATCCCGGGCCAGGGCCACGCTTATTTCCACAGTCAACAGAAAACACGCTGTTCCAGCCAATTCTCCCCTAATCTTTGAGTCAATACAAACCCTGGGCACATCTCTTATCCAGCCCACAGCTCTTTTAAGGTGAAAGTTTACTGCGTTCCCCCCATATCTCCATGGCTGGGGGAATATTCCAGCCCCTGCACCTGGCTCTGCAGCGCTCCTGCAAAGTGAGGAATTGCAGCTCCACACGGAGGCAAAGCTCTCCCAGGGATTCAAAAACCCCTGGGAAAAAGCTGCCAGGGCATGGGAGACCTCACTGCTGGGCACCCACCACCCTCATCTGGCTCCCCAGGGTTGGGTTTGCTTTGGAAATGCTTTGCTGCTCCCAGGGACTCCACAGAACTAATACCCAGTGATGGAATGACCTTTAAAAGGACATAATTAAAAAAAAAATAGCCTGGATGGGTGTAATTCTTACTTCCCTGGGGAAGGAGCAGCAGGGGCAGCACCATGGAATCACTGTCGGGGCACCAGCCCCCGTGCCAGGCAAAAAAAATGGGCACACAGACAATCCCAAATAATCAACTATATATTTCAAAAGGAAAACCCATTTTTTTTACATGTCCCTTTATGTCTCCTGTCCAACATCAGGACGTAACAGCATCAATATGTCTCACCAGCTAATAAAACTCAGCCAGTAATCCCTCCCACACAAGGATTTGGGAGGGAAAGATCCCAAGACAATAGAAATATAGGGATATTTCTCCTTTTTTTTTGTGCCACACAACAAAAGCTGCCGCCTGTAAACTGCTGTTGTGACTGAGAGCCTAAAGCAGGTGCTCAGAGAGCAGCTGTCACATAAAAGCCAATATTTCAAGCCATTATGTTGAAATTACAATTATATTTACCTTTACCATCTTCTGGGCATTATTAATTTCCCCCATTAGCGTCTGCTTTAACCTTTCCTTTTCCACCACCCCCTTGGCACCCAGGATTGGTGTTTTCCCAGAGTTTCCATCCCTCCTAGGGCAGCAGGATGCAGTGATGCCCATGCACATGGATCACTGCAGGGGACTGTCGGCTCAGCCAGGTTTTTGTGGCCCAGAACACCTTGGAAGCCACTGGGCACCACTGGGAACCCACTTTGAACCTGCTCACGCCCAAATCAGAGCAGGAATAGATAAAAGCATCTGTGCACACACACACAAAAAGCAGCCTGGAATTTTTTTTTGGTCACTGAGGGCCAAAATCCCATTTTATCATGGAAAGGAGCTGCTTTGTTGTGCCCTCTTTGATGGGACTGTTTGGTTAAGCACCACAGACACCTGTGGTACCACACCAGGGTTTTGTTAGTTGAGGGGTTTTCTGTGGTCTTTCATCTTTCAAGCAGAGAATTTATTGGCTTGCTTTGCCCTCCCAGATTATTGAAAACCCTGGTGGCTTGGGTTTGGTTTTTTTTTTCCTTCTTTTTTTTCTCCATGGAAAGAGCAATCCCTGGTGAAGGGGGAATTATCTTAGGAACAAGGGAACTGGGTGGTTTGGAGGCAGGAAAAAGCATCTTTCCCAATGTGATGCGAGTCAGACCCACGTATGCCAGCCCTGGAATGGGGCTTGGAGGTGGCATCTCACCCAGGGGAATTTTCCCTGCCCTTCCCAGGAGTCTTTAGGACCTCATCCAGCACTGCATTTACCCTCACACATCACTTAACTGCTGGGTAATCCCATTAACCTCCTCAGCGAAGGTCCAGAACAGACAGTGCCTAGAGCCTGTTCAGTGGGATGGAGGGTTGGAACATGCCCAGACTGTGCAGGGTTTGGGAAGAATGGGAAGAGAGGGCTCGTAGCCCCTCACGTGGCCAAGCTCAGTCCCACTGGGACTGGATGAGGGGACCCATCCCTGGAGATGTGGCTCCTGCCCTTCCCCAGACTGCAGGTGATGGTGAGAAAACACCCCCTAAACTCCTCTGCTCACACAGCCCTGGGCAAAACCCCCCCACAAGCACCAAATATTCTCAAAACCCCCAAATCTGCTGCTGTCCAGGAGCAGGATGAGCCTCCCAGAGCCAGCTCTGTGCGAGAGGACCCAGAGGGCCCATCCACCTCTAAATGCCTGGTGTAAGTACAGTATATCTCCGTTAAATTATGGGCACTCGGATTAGCATGTCCTTGTCCTTGCTCCCGTACAGGAGCCCGGGGGCTGGGTTAAATTATAGGAGCAAATCAAGCCTTCCTTTGATTCTGACCCTAGAGACACAAGAGTCCCAGAGGGTCCCAGTTTTCTTCTGCCCACTTGCCTTTATTTATTGCTAATTTCCCCTCCTACAATAAACACGTCCAGGGTCATCTGCTCCCCATCCTGGGGGCGCTTTGCAGCCGCATAAACCAGGAGCAGCCACGGCATTCCTGCTGCCCCGTTGCTGAGAACCAACAGAAAGTCCTTTATGAACTGATGGGGAGACAGAGGGTGTCAGGAGGAGCAGAGGCTGCTGAATGGATGGCATTTCTTTCTCCCTTTTCAGAGGCCTCCCTGAATAGATTTGTAATGGGATGGGTCGGACTGGGAATGGGGCAGGACTGGGAGCGGGATGGAAAGACCCAGTGAGGGCTCTCCAGGCTGGTGTGGCTGGAAAAAAACACTCCTGGGGTTTAAATCCAACCATGGCTGTGTTTACTTAGGTGGGGAAAAGTGCCCTGGGAAGGTTTCTGTTGCAGCAGGTGGGGATACCTGGGAGCCAGGACACTCTGGATCCCGGGACACCGAGCCCTGGCACAGCACAAACTGGGACAGAACTGTCCCAGCATTCCTTTGATTCTGGGCTGGATTTGTTTCTACTACAGAAAAAACAATTTACACCTTTTCCCCTTTTATGGGTTTGGGGAGGATCAGAAACCACCCCACAGGGCCACATCCCAAACTGCATTCTGGAGAAACAGCCACCCTGCAACTCTTCCTCCCCAAATCTCCTTCCAAACAACACTAAAATGCCCAGATATGACACTAAACTACTTTTTTCTTCCCCAAACAAGAACTTGAAGATAAAAAAGATCCCCCACCAAACAAAGAAGGCTCCACTTTGGCACTTTCAGCTGCCTGAATGACTTAGGAGCAAAAGGCCTGGGGACTTGTGGGGCTCCCAGGGAACCAATTTCCGAGGATATCTCCATGCCAAGGTGGGCAGTATCCAGGAACCCCTCCCAGAGCACCCTGGCACTGCTGCAGACCCCACAAAACCTCGAGGTGCCCTTTAAAACCTGTTCCCTCCCTCAGTTTTTGGGCTAAAATTTGGATGCCTGGAAAGATTTGGGGACATTTTGTGGTAACTTCAGGTGGGCGGTTCTTGTGTTTAGTTTTGAGTTACTTTGGAGGATTTTTTTTAATATTTTTAAAATATCTCCTGGCAGAGACATCATGAGATTTGAGAAGGAGGGAAGGAGGGAAGGAAGGAGGGAAGGAAGGAAGGAGGGAAGGAAGGAGGGAAGGAAGGAAGGAAGGAAGGAAGGAAGGAAGGAAGGAAGGAAGGAAGGAAGGAAGGAAGGAAGGAAGGAAGGAAGGAAGGAAGGAAGGAAGGAAGGAAGGAAGGAAGGAAGGAAGGAAGGAAGGAAGGAAGGAAGGAAGGAAGGAAGGAAGGAAGGAAGGAAGGAAGGAAGGAAGGAAGGAAGGAAGGAAGGAAGGAAGGAAGGAAGGAAGGAAGGAAGGAAGGAAGGAAGGAAGGAAGGAAGGAAGGAAGGAAGGAAGGAAGGAAGGAAGGAAAAGAAAGAATTGGGGAAACAAGTTTTTTTTAAGAAAAACCCTTAAAAATAGAAGTATTTTCTGTGAAGGTGTTTCAGTACAGCCTCACCTGCTCAGTTTTGGTTTCCCTCCACCTTCCAGACCACAGAGCTCATCCCTAAAATACTCCTTGCCCAGCTCTCTGGGGTGATTCCTTGCTCTCTTCCCACTGGGATGCAGCTGCCAAGCCTGGCTTGGAGCCCCAACATCCCGGGCCACCCGGGAGGAGGAGATTTGGGATCCAGGTGCTCTCGGAGGCACATTTATGCAACCACAGCTCAAATTCCCTCAAACATCACCCAGGAGGGTCAAAAGTTCAGGCAGGCACCGCCAACCCCAGAGAGTTTTGTTTCCTGCTCGGGAAAGGGGTGAAGGAAGGACCCAGGGGGGAACAAGAAAGGAGGGAGAAATCCAATAAACGAGGGGGTGAGAAGGGAGAGGGGCAGGCGGTGAGAAAAGCAAACAAGGGCTCCACAAAGGAGCGGAGAGGGAACAAGGAGCAGCACGGAGAGCCCAGGACAGCAGGTCTGGAGGAGCCGGAGGGGCGGCAAAGGGGCTGCAAAGTGGGAGCCACGTCGGGGGGTCGGACGGTGTTTGCCGACACTTTTGTCACCACCAGGAGGGTTTGAGCAGGTGGGGATGGGGCACCCCCGGGGTGGGCAGCGCAAATCCATGGCCACAGTCCGTGCCCACAGCCCTGGGATGCTGGGATAGACACAGCTCCCTTCCTTGGGACTTATTCTGACATGCAACTGGAAAGGGGTGATTTTTGGGGTGAGATCACCTGCCTGCTCTGTGCATGAAACATCAACCTCGTCCCTTATCCTCCTCATGAGCTCCCGTGTCCCACCACACAGTCTGGAGCTCTCCAAGGGCTGGAACATCCCTGGGCACAACAGGGAGGCTTTGCAGCCACCCATCCCAGGTATTCCCAGGATCCCTGGGGAAGCTCCTACCTCCTCCCTGGCACCCTGCCAGCCAGATGGCCCTTGCCGTGCCTCCTACTGGCACCAGCCCGGCTGCTCCCGGGTTTTCCAGGAAGCAGGATGGTCCCTGGGCTAAGGAGAGCGTGCCCTGACATGCTGCCCAGCTCCACCACGGGCATGTGCACCTTGGAGGTGGAACAAAGGCTTTATGGCTCCCCATGGATTCCTGCCGTGGCCTTCCCCGGCTCTCCGGCGACCTTGGGCCTTTATTGTCCCGGAGAATGGACCCTTTATAGACTCCAGCTGGAAAGTGGAAAATTAATAACCCCTGCTTGGCAAAGGCCCATATGTTTTCCACCTTCTCCCGAGATCCAAGTTGTTTATAGTGACATTTATTTAATGCAAATTAACATACAAATGAAGATACATGGCTCTTCCTGCAGGAGCTGCTTCCAGCCCATCCTGGATAATGATATGGGGGGCAGGGGCTAGGAAATAATTCCAAATATTTATCTGCAAACTCCAAACCTCTCCTGCCACTCCCCTAAATCCCTCTGCCCACCCAGATGTCCACTGGGATCCCACCACAGGATGTCAAATGAAATATGATTTTTTACCTATTTTTTTTGAGATTTTTTCCTAACTTTTCTCTCATTCCCAAGAGACCACAACAATTTCCAAATCCCCCTCAAATCCCTCTTCCCACCCAGAGGTGCACTGGGATCCCACCACAGGATGTCAAATGAAATATGATTTTTTACCTATTTTTTTGAGATTTTTTCCTAACTTTTCTCTCATTCCCAAGACACCACAACAATTTCCAAACCCCTCTCAAATCCCTCTGCCCACCCAGAGGTTCACTAGAACCCCATGACAGGGAATCTACTTAAATATCAGCTTTTAAACATTTTTTTTAGTTCTTTCCTAACTTTCCTGTCATTCCCAACAACTTTGCAAACCCAAACTCGTGTCCTACAGAAGAAAACACAGTTTTGCCACCCAATTTTCACCCAAAAAATTACACCTCCAAACCCATAGGAGAAGTTTCCTTTGAAATCACCTCCACCTTTTCTTTGCCCCTTTCTTTGCATGCAGGAGGAATTTCCTCAGCCTCCTGTGAGGCTCAAACAATATATCCCAAGCCAGCCTGGGAGGTGCTAATTGCTTTTTTTATCTAAATGGACCTTTTCTCCTCATGCCACCAGTGCCTGTGGTGGTGGAAGGAATACAATGGGGTGCAGAGGAGCGAGATCCATGTGTACAAAGGGTATTTAGAGATAAAAATAAAGATACAGCACAAAGAAAGGCAGCCCTGCAAGGGGACGCTGTTACCCAGTGATGGATGAACCACCACCAGAAGAAAGCCCCGAGCTGATAAGACTTTCCAAGCCTTATCTGAGCCCGTAGGTACCTCCTGGAGGTGCAACCACCAGGGATTTGTGGGTTTCCAAGGTCTCAGCCTGAAGCAGGAGGGTTGGTGCAAGTCATGAGGAGCACCTGGGATGGGGTGGCAGCAGATCTACCCACATCTCTTGGCAACCCCCCCGGTGGGGTTTGGGGTACTGTGGGCAGTGATGAAGGTGAACCCTGCAAAAGATTCAGGGGCCTTGAGACATTTTAGTCCTGTGGAGTTCCCTTATGGAACCCACAGGAAAAGGGTTTGGAGAAAGGTGAGGGAGCAGCAGGGCAGGGTGGGGTGAGCCTGGCACAGCAACTTCTCTCCAAAACCCCCCAATTTCACAGCGTTTCTCCACCAATGACCTCAGTTAAACCAGAGCAAGTTTCTTCATTCAGAGCCAGCCTAAGCCTCTAAAAACCTGTTGACTTTCCAGAAAAGCAGGAAACGGGTAAACACAGCAATTGGCTGCTCTTTCTGCTGCCCACATGTCACCATGGGGGGGTGGAGGGGGGGAAATTCTATTAGGCTTTTATTTAACATGAATTTGAATGTATTCCAGGTCACTGATCACATAAGCAATGCTGATATGGGTAATAAAGAAGTTCCTACCATACCTTTATTTGCCTTCTCCCTGTAATAAATCTTTATCACACACCAGGCCGATTGCAACAGTATAACTTCCTTTTTTTCCACCCCATCCTGTCCTTTTTTTTTTTTCAGAGAGAGTCAAAAATATAACTGGATACGGCCCAAACTCTCTGCTTTGTCATCCAGGGGAATAACTGGAATTAAGAGGACATTTTGGGCATGGCTAATTCTCCATATTCTCCTGAGGGCCAACTGTGCCCAGGGTCACCCTGGTCCCACAGGAGATGGGGAGAAATGGGTTCAAACCCAACAAATCCCTGGAATTTCTCCATGGATGCCAGCTGGGCATGGGATCTCACTCCCTTGGTGCCCACCAGCCTGGGAACTACTATGGGAGAACACCAAGGAAAACACTCTAGTAGGGTCTGTAATCCCTGGAAATGCAGAAGGGAGAGGTGATGTTAAAAACTGTATCAGCAGCTGCTTCCCAAGCAGAGAAACCTGGATCTGTTTCCTCTTTCCCAGCTCCAAGGGATGACCAACCCTGTGCTAGAGCAGCCAAACACACCCCAGATCCAAGTTCTCCAAAAGCAGCAGATCAAGGGGAAATCTCAGCAAATGAGTAAATCCAGGCTGGATGGGGCTTGGAGCAACCTGGTCTGTTAGAAGGGGGTGGAATGGAATGAGCTTTAAAGGTCTCATCCCACCCAAATCCATCTGGGAAATCTATAAAGGAAAAAAATACCAACTAGGCCAAAAATCATCAGAGACTGAAACTCCTTAGTTTGGGGAGGAGGCAAAGGGAGGGTTAAACTCCACCTGGCATCTGTTCCAGATGTCAACCCCGAGATTTAGCTTTGGCCTGGCCAAACACAGACATGGGGGGCATTCCTGGATGGAAGAGAGTCCACAGGGGATAACACAAAGTGCTTGGGGTTTCCCCATCTCGTTGTGATAGCAAAATTCTTTTCTAGGACTTCTACCATCAACCCAAAAAAATCTGCAATGGCTCTCACTAAACCAGAATCCATGACCCATTAGAAAGAACATTTCCCAAACTGAGGAATATTTACCTCTTCAAAAAAAAAGAAAAACCAAACACACAGAGAACTCCTGTAGATTCTTTGCTGGAAAACAAAGTTCCAGTTCCCAAAGACAAGCTGAGGGTTTCCCACTCTTCCCAGTCTCCTGCTTTGTGGATCCCATTCTCCCTCATCCCCTTATGCTTCATCTGTCTCATTTGGATGATTTGCATCCAAATCTCCCCAATTTTGTCCTTCCTTGAGCACACAGTGGTAGTTCCTGCTAATACAAGGGCATCAATGGCCTTCATCTTTCCCCGTTTAATGATATTTATCCACCATCGCTGGGGAGAGGAATTGGCCGCAGCTCAGTCTGGCAAAATAAATTGGTGCCAGTTCAAGCATAATCCCACTAAACACACAGATTTTAATTTCCCCCCGAAGCCAATGATGCTGCATCTGCAGCCATTGTCCTTGGGACAAAATCTGGACACTGCTTTGCAACTCCTGCACTTTTCTTTCCCTGTAGGAATCCACTTTCTGTCTGAATTAGCCCCTTGGAGGAACAGGTGGGCAATGACACAGTGACTGTCCTGGATTCTCCTGTGGGTGCATCCAGTAGCTGAACCACACTAATTGTTCCTTATACAACTTAAATTCTCTTTATGCTTAAGTCACTAAGGCAGCAGATCACAGAATCACAGAATTCCAGCATGGACTGGTTGGAAATGAGCTTAAAGCTCATCCAGTCCCACAAGCAGGGACACCTTCCACTATCCCAGGTTGCTCCAAGCCTTGGCCAGGGACACTCCCAGGGAAGGGGCAGCCACAGCTTCTCTGCACAGCCTGTGCCAGGGCCTGCCCACCCTCCCAGGCAAGAATTTCTTCCCAATATTCCATCTATCCCTGCCCTCTGGCAGTGGGAAGTAATTCCCCCTGTCCTGTCACTCCAGGCGCTTTTCCCAAGTCCCACCACCAAAGACTCAGCACCAGCCCAAAGGAAACCCTTGGATGTTGCAGATTGGAATCCTCCTCCCCTTGTGGGAGCCATCCCAGTTTTTAGGGTGAGGTCAACACTTCCTCCACAAGGATAAAGCCGAGGCAGCTCCAGCTGTGTGTCCAGCCGAGCCTTCCCTGCCCCATTCCATCTGGCAGCCCCCCAAAGCTGAAACCCTTGGGGAGCCTGTGGAATTATTCCTGCCCCTCTGCTGCCGTTTGCGGAGCTGCCGTCGGGATTACCCGGCCCTGAAAGGCTGCAAATCCCTCCTTTGGAAAAGCGGGATGCTTTACTCCTCCTTCCCAGCGCGGCATTTCAATTCAATGGCCCCGGCGTGGGGACAATTTCAGCCCCGTTGTTGTTATTTGCTGCAGGCTGATGCGGTGATTATTTGTAGACATTTATATCACCCCAAACCTGGCTCTTTTTTATAACTTTATTTCATTTTCTGCTGTTTGCTCCCAGCACCTTTATCGCGACACGCTGATAGTCTGTTCTTTATGGCCCCTCCGCGATTGCCGGGAGCCCGAGCGCCGAGCAATAACGCGCCGATATAAATATTTGAACAGGGAAAGAAAGTCTGGCCGATTCCTGCTGGCAGGACCAAATTAAAACAAATAATACCACTAGAGGGACCTTCAGGCTGAACGCCGGGGAGGTCACACTCGGAGCGCGAGGGTAACACCCCCCAAACCGCCCGGCTCGGACCCTTTCCCTTCGCCCTCCCTGCTCCAGGATTATCAGCCAGGGCGATCCCAACCCCCTGGCCGTGTTTGCAGGACTCGGTGTTTGCTGAGGATCACCCAAATAATTCCACTTGAGCGCAAGAAACGTGTTTTGTTTTTGCAGTTAAAGACCCGGGGCGGTTTAATTAGTTTACTCGGGTCTTTTTTTTTTGCATGCGAGCCCCACGTTCAAAGAGGAGCCTTTCGGGGGGTTTTTCCCCCCTTTTCTTTTCTGTGCCTCTCTCGCTTTTAACGCTGCGTGTGAATAGTGAAGGACGGGAGCGAAAGACGCCGGACTTAGAAAGTAAAATCTCCAGGAAGGAAAAATGGAGGCAAACACAGGAGCTAATTTAGGCAGGCATAGCTGCTGGTGTTTGTGGTTGTCCCTGACAGCGCTGCTGACTCGAAAGCACCTGTGTTTGCTCACTAGCTTTCCCCAATCTGCTAGAAAATGGCCCGAGCTTGTCACATGGCAGCCAGATAGTCCCAGCGCCATGGGAATCAAAAAGCCGGAGCTTTTAGCGGAGTTAATCATTAATGCGCCGTCTCTTTGTCCCATTCAGGAGTGCTGACAAGCGCTTTGATATTTCATATTTGCCATCAGGTCAGCGGCAGCCGGACCCGGGACTAATGAGCAGCCTGGCTCACACCTCCCCGTTCCACTGCCCGCCCCTGGGGTTCTTTTCACCTGCGCTCCGATCCCTCCGGATTCACCTCTGGAGGTGCCTCTGGCGCCCCTGCCCCTAATCCACAACCTCCTCCTGTTCACAGCAGCTCTGAGCCCACGCAGGACTCCCCTGGCTCACACTGAGGGTGCAGCTCTCTGCTCCAACCTCTCACTCTCCCTTCCTTCTTTGGGGATGAAAATCCGTGGCACACACCTTTGGGAGCCACGGATTCACCCCGAGAGTGCTGCTCTTTCTGCTCCAACCTCACACCCCTGGTTCACCCCGAGGGTGTTGCTCTTTCTGCTCCAACCTCAGGCTGTCCCTCCCTTCTTTTGGGATGAAAATCCGTGGCTGACACCTCTGGGAGCCACGGATTCACCACGAGCGTGCAGCTCTGTCTGCTCCAACCTCACACCCCTGGTTCACACCGAGAGTGCAGCTCTGTCTGCTCCAACCTCACACTCTCCCTTCCTTCTTTCGGGATGAAAATTCATGGCTGACACCTTTGGGAGACACGAATTCACCCCGAGGGTGCAGCTCTGTCTGCTCCAACCTCACACCCTCCCTTCCTTCTTTGGGGATAAAAATCCGTGGCACCTTTGGGAGCCACGGATTCATCCCGAGGGTGCAGCTCTTTCTGCTCCAACCTCAGGCTGTCCCTCCCTTCTTTTGGGATGAAAATCCGTAGCTGGCACCCTTGGGAGCCCGTGGCACCTTTGGGAGCCACGAATTCACCCCGAGGGTGCAGCTCTCTCTGCTCCAACCTCACACCCCTGGTTCACACCGAGGGTGCAGCTCTGTCTGCTCCAACCTCAGGCTGTCCCTTTCTTCTTTTGGGATGAAAATCCATGGCACACACCTTTGGGAGCCACGGTTCACCCCGAGGGTGCTGCTCTGTCTGCTCCAACCTCACACCCCTGGTTCACACCGAGGGTGCAGCTCTGTCTGCTCCAACCTCACACTCTCCCTCCCTTCTTTTGGGATGAAAAGCCGTGGCACCTTTGGGAGCCACGGATTCATCCCGAGGGTGCAGCTCTGTCTGCTCCAACCTCAGGCTGTCCCTCCCTTCTTTTGGGATGAAAAGCCGTGGCTGGCACCCTTGGGAGCCCGTGGCACCCTTGGGAGCCCGTGCAGCCGGCCCGGCGGGGCGGGCAGAGCGCTTTGTGCTGGGGACCAGCTGTCACTCCGCGGGTGTGCGCGCTGAGCAAACAACGCGCGGCGAAGGGGGCGCGGATGGGCAGGAATGCGGCGGCCTCGGCTCCTCTTCCTGCCCGCCCTGGCACTGCGCTGGTCTCTGCCTGGCATTGCTGTTTCCCAGGTGTTTGCCCGGGGCCTGGTTGTTCCAGGTGTCAGGAGAAGGAGGGCACAGGTTGTGGGACCTCACCTTGGTTGAAGGGGAGGGTGAACGCTCGCCCTCTGGCCGGCGCTGCTTTCTCTGACTTAGCAAACAAAATGCGTTTGTTTGCGCCAGTTTTGGGCAGAGCCACCCCCCCTAAAGGACAGGTGGGTCCCCAGGTCCCCATAAAGCTGCTGGGGGAGGTGATTTGTGCCAGCTGAGCCACGAATCACAGTCAAACTCCAAGGTGCTTGAACTTTTCCCTTGACTCTGTCAAGCCCTGACAGCTCCTCCACAGAGTCTGCCAGAACAGGGATGGAGGGGAAGCTGTGCCAAGGGGCTTCTCAGTGCTCTGTCCCCACATTTATATCCCCCACACATGGAAATCCAGCTGAACCCCCCCATTTATACCACCCAGGTATGAAAACCCAGCTGAACCCCCCCATATTCCCAGCTGGAGAACTTCCACCCCCAACATCCAATGCCAATGCACCAATGCAGATGGAAAGGTGGAAAATGCCAAATCTGATGAGCAATTAAATAATTCCTCAGCTTTTTGATCCCCCTGTTGCTGAGATGTGCTGCCTGTGGAAGCTGGATGGGAAAACACGGTGGGTCCCTCCGTTTGCTCCGTGGATTTACAGGCTGCTCACACTGGTGAAATGTTGGAAAAATATCCAGGGCTTGCAGCCTCTGGCAAAGGGACACACAGGCAGCTGAGAAGTTTCCACCCTGGCAGATTGGGGCCCACGGAGCTCTGCCAGCCTGTCCCTCCTAACCTGGCACACCCCAACGCCACAGAGCTCCTGATTTTTCACACCAAAGAGGAAACTCCCTTGAGTGTCCCAGATTTGCAAAGGCCAGCTCATGGTGACTCATGGAGATAAAGCTCCCAAGGTCACGGAAGGAGCCTGGAAGGCTGGAATTCTTCCCCTCCAGGACTGAGCTGCATCTGGAGGAGTTGCCAAGCAACCCCTTTGTAAAGACACACCCAGAACATCCACCCCTGCACCTGCAGCATCCCCTGGGTACCTCGGACTGAATATCCCCGTGGGAGGCTCCACGTCAGGGGTTTGTGTTGAGCACGTGGGATCCTGCCCTGAATCCAGAGCGACTCCAGGACAGCACCCCAGGCCACAGCCAGATTTCCCAAAGCCCAGGTAAACATTGCAGCCCAAGGCCACCCAAAGCTTTGATCTCCCCACCTGTTGAAACACCCAGAGAGGCTCAGCTGTTTTGCAATACCTATAACAAAGAATTCAACTTAAGCCACTCCTGAGCAGCTGAGAGCCAGAATTGCAGCCCTTGGAAGCAAAGGAACCACCCTGAGGCCAGACCTCAGAGGGCTCTTCTGGAGAAATTCCTCCACACTGGAGGCACTGGGACACTCAGAGCCACAGCTCCTGCACCTCCAGCTTATGCACAACCCCTCCAGCTCCTCAAGCTTTATTTACTCCTTTAAACTTCTTAAAACCAGCCAAGGGAACACAAGGATTTCAAAGCCAGGCCGTGGGAAGTGTGACAGGGAGCTGGGTAGGATGCAGAGCCCAAAACTTGCTGGTACTCATGGTCACACCTTCCCACCTCGAGGTTCTGGCTGCTGCTCCATCCCAGGCAGGGCAGAAGGGAGGCTAAGCCCCTTTTGTAGGTGGGACTCTCCAGGATTGGCCACCAGGAGGGTGGGAACCAGTGCTTACCCTCCCTGCCACAAAATCCCAGCACTGTGGATGTGGGAAGGGGCCTCTGGACCTCAGCACATCCTCCTGCCCAAAACTGGCAGTGGGGTGAGGTGTGAAGCTCTTGCTTTGCTCAGTCATTGTAGAATCATGGAATCATTAAGGCTGGAAAAGACCTCCAAGGTCATCAAATCCAACCTTTGCCCCATGCCCACCTTGTCAGCTAAACCAGAGCACTGAGTGCCACTTCCAGTTGGTTCTTGAACACCTCCAGGGATGAGGACTCCTCCACTTCTTGGGCAGCCCCTTCCAGCCCCTGCCAACCCTTTCCATGAAGGAATTCATCCTGATGTCCAGCCTGAACCTCCCCTGGCTCAGCTTGAGGCCGTTTCCTCTCATCCTGTCACTTGTTCCATGGGAGCAGAGCCCTCCTGGCTACACCCTCTTTCTAGGTGGGCTCGGAGTTAAAGCTCCCAGAGAGCCAGAGGGAAGATTTTTCTCCCTTTCCACAGGCTTTAGCTGGGGGCTGGATGTGCTTTCCCCTTAGAGGGATCCATGAGGTGGACACAGGGAACATGGATCCAAAGTGTGGGACAGCTGCCGGGGGACATTGAGGAATGAGTTGCTGTGGTGTGGGATCTGCTTCCCAGAGAGAAAACCCAGGGTGCTAAAAGGCTCTTTAAACCAGTGGGGAGAAGATAAATGGAATAAACAGGCAGGACCTGCTGGAGGCAGATCCACACCGGAAGTGAGGCCGTTCTCCAGTAGCACAAGTGATTAATGAGCACAGCAGATTAATTATGGCCCTCTCAGGCCACAAAGCTCCAATCTCAGCCCTTAATGAACTCCTGAGCTGCCGTTGGGCTCCGGGGGTAAATCACAGTTTAGGCCAGGCATAGGAAGCTGCTCTCGGAGCACTCCAGGCTCGTTCTGAGTTGCTTGTTTAAATATTTTTGCTCCCTGGCCGCCACAGCCCATTTGCCGTGTGCATCCTCCGCCGGGGCCGAGCCGGCCAGAAAGGAAGCTTTCCTGGAAAAATCACAAAGCCACTTTCAGCCACAGAAATCCCCATCCCAAATCCAAACAGGGAAGCCTCTGTCCCTTGCCAGCCTAGGCAGGGTTTCCGCCCTGACATAGCAGAGGAGTTGGGCAGGGGAAAGGGAAGGGGCCGCTTCTCCGGCTGTGGGGTGGAAATCCTGCTCTTTCCAGGTGCCCTTTCCAAGCTCAAGCCTCGTGCTCATCATGGATGGGCTGTTTATTCATCCCTGTGTTTCCCACCGAGGATGGAGAACACCCAAAGGCAGTGCAAACACCCCGGGGAGCGGGCTGTGGGCATGGAATGTGGGTTTCCATGTGGAAAAGCCATGTCACCCTCACTCACAGCTTCATTATAGAGGGCTGGAAAGCCTCATTTCTGCAGACTGGGAGCTCAGCTGCAATAGGTGTTTGCAGGAATATGTGGTTGCTTCCTGCCAGGTTGGGGTGCAAAGGGAAGGGGGGAGAGGATGTGCAGCATTCCCAAGGAGGGAGAGGATGTGCAGCATTCCCCCAGCTCACACCCATTGCTGCATCCCACCTGCCAGAGCAGGCCAGGACTGGCTGTGTCCTCAGCACCCTCAGCATCAGGGAACGAATGAGACCCTTCCTAGCACTGCTGGTGACCTTCTCGGTGACCCAGAGCCACTCGGTTAACCTCTGATGATAATGGGATAATGAGTCTCCAATGGGTAAATAGCAATTCCAGGGAATGCTCCAGAGGGCAGGGGTGGCTGGGCAGGGGCAGTACAGCCCATCCTGCACGTCCCAGACACCCTCCACCCCATTAACAGGGAGGAAAAGCACCTTTGCCCCATGGTGAAGAGGCCAGGAGGAGCCACAGGCTCAGGTGAGGCTCCAGCAGATCCAGGAAGGTTTGTATTCCTACTTTCCATTATTAAGAAGCTGGATGGCACTCAAAAGAGCCAGGAAGGAGGAGAGGCTGAGTGGCACAGACATGGTGAAGGAACATCCTGGTTTTGCCCAAATAAAGGATTTAAAGTCCTTTCTGCACTGGAATGGGATGTATCTGACCTATTGGGGGCTCCAGTGACAGAGACAGTCACACAGTGACAGCTGCCCCTCCATCCTGCAGCATCCACAGCTGATTCCCACCTTCCAGGCTTGGCTCCTTTTCAAGACACCCAGACAGTCAGGCCTCATCTTTTTGTGTGGCACCAACAATTCCAGAGCAAAGCCCTCCCAGAGGGGATGTTCCAGAGGTCAGAGGATGCAGAGCCAGTGGCAACTCAAGGTGACCTTCCACTCCTCTGCCAGGAGAACTGGGCAGTGCAAGAACAGTCAGGCTTGGGAAAAAACACAGGATGAGCTTTTATTTTCACTGGGTGGGTTTCAGTGCCAGGAGCATGGATGTGACCAGAGGAATGGATGTGACCAGAGGAATGGATGTGACCAGGGGTATTGATGTGATGGGAGATGTGGATGAGATCAAGGCTGGATGTCATTGGAGACATGGATGTGACCAGAGGCCAGAGTGGCCTCCTATAACATCAGTAAAGATGAGACAAGTCACAGGTCCATCCAGAGTAGTTAAGCACCAGGAGACTCCCATATTTTGTTAAAACGCCAACAAAACAACTCATAGACCCTCTTGCTGGGTGAGGATGAGGGAGCAGGAGCTGGGGGGCTGCTGAGGGTGCAGGCCACCCTCTCTCCCTGCTGGCTCCCTCCTGCTGTGCAAACACAGTGGGAGAGATAAGCCCTGTGTGCACAGCACTCCGCCAGGAATTCGGGGCCGCCTTCCCGACAGCCACCTTGGCCTGGCTCCCTCCCCTTCACCCCTCCAGCACCCACTGGGGATGGCCAGAGCTGCCCCCACTGCAGCAGCCCCACATCGTGCTGAGGTTTATGTGGGGCGTGACACAGGACAGGCAGCATCCCACCAAAACAAGCTGATGGGATGTAGGATATCCAGTCCCTCCAAAAAAAGGGAAGATGGGCATCCACGGAGCAGGAAGGAGACAGGATTCATCCCAGCTAGGGTGATGGGGATGTGTCACACCAACGTGGATCCAGCAGCAGAAACACCTCCTCACCCTCCAGCCACCCCAGCCCAGGACTGGGAATAGTAGAGGCCGGGTTTAAAATTAATACAGGGATAACTGGGAGATTAATCTCCGTGATAAGCAGGACAGTGGGAAGGCTGAGTGGCCCCGTGGCTCAAACAAAGGGATCTGTGAGCCGGCCCAGGGCAAGACGGATGGTTTGTTAAACATTGCCAGCATACCTGGCTGGAGCCATTCCCGGGTCACAGGGAACGGCAGCCGGGGCGTTGGGTGACAGATTCAGCAGCCAATTTCAGCCCAACTTCCACCCTGCTCCTTATCTCTGATGGGCTGGCCGAGATGAAGGTGCTTTCGGGGTTTCGAAGGCACTACACTCCACGGAAAACATTCCTGACCGTCTCAAGATGTTACAAAACCAACACTGCCCACCCAGGGTGGCTGCCCAGCAGGGGCTGCTGTCCCAGGGGCTCCCCAGCTTTCCCAGCAGGAGGAATTCGGGAGAGCAGCGGTGCCCTCTGCGTCGCCTTCCCCCTCCCAAACATTTCCCGAGTGCCCAAAATGTGTTGAGCAATTTGGACTTTGTCCCTCAAAGCCTCTGAACAAGGGCTGGTCACCCTCCCTGTGTTGCTGCTGCACCTCTGACCATGGGGCTCATCCAGCCTGTGGAATCAATTCTCCCTAAAAGCTGGGGAAAAAAACCATGGGACCAAAACTGGCGTCTCTGGGCAGCCTCTTTTTCCTATTCCCCGGTCGGTTCTGCAGGTGAAACACTCAATGACTCTGCCTGTGGAGAAAACCAGGACAGATCCCATCAACTTCCCTGCCTCCTCATCAGCTTCCCTGCTCCTTCATCACATTCCTCCCCCCGCCGCCCACCAGAGATTAAACACTAAAGAACGGCGTGTCAGGGCCACTCGGCTGCTCCTCTCCATCCATTATCGCACTCCAAAGGTCTCGCAGCCCCATCCATTCCCATTTCCACGCAGCCAGCCGGGGTGTCTGGTGTCGCCCCTCCCCTCCCAACCCTTGAACCCCCCTGGTTTCCAGCAGATTTCCCAAGACAATGGCTGTCTGGAAGCTCCTTAACTCCTCGGGTTGGGGGGTTGTGGACACAGGCAAGAGGCTGGGGGGGAAGGCTGTGGCTAAAACCCCATCCCAGGACCCCCTTCCTTCCCTCGAGAGGGAGAGCACAAGCTTTCCCCTCACTTTGGGGGGAGGATTTTCCCTCTCTCTGGATCCTTCTCAGTGTTTTGCTCCAAACTGGATGCTCATAATTTTGAGCAGTGGGTAATTAATGGCATTTATCTCTCTCTTCACCATGCTGAGTCACAGGGTAGGATCAGGACAGCTCCAGGGGTATGGAATCCTCCGCAGGGCCAGGCCAGAGGGCTCTGCCAGGGCCAGCAGGCAGGGGGACAGGCAGATTTCTGGATGCTGGGATGAGACCAGGAGTGGAAGATGCCATTTGGGAGTCACCCCTGCCAGGCAGGACCTACCTGGGGTAACACCAGTCCCATCCCAGGCCATGCCGGGCATTCCTTGCATTTCCCAGGAATGCTCAGAGGACTCTCATGAGAATTTCCTCTGCAGCCCCTGCACCCCAGACCAGATCCAGGGGGCCAAAATTTCCCCATGTCCAGCCACACCTCCAGTTCAGGCACTCCAAAGAGCAGGAATTACTTACAGGGTGTTCAAAAATCCCAAGGAAAGGATTTCTTTTTCCTCAAAAGTTGTTATGAATACATGGTTATAGGTTCTTCTTACTATTATCATCATCATCATTATTTTATCTCATTATATTTGACTTTCATATTATTTATTACTTTATTTCATTATCATTATTTTTGTTATTATTCTACTTATTAAATTGTTGTAATTTTTGTTATTATTACCATGATTTTTATTATCATTTTGTTATTCTTGTTATTATTCTCACCATTATCCTGGGATTGGAGCCAAACATCCTCAACATGGACACAAACTTGATTTGGGGTGTGTTTTATCCCTCCCCATGTAAGATGTATTTAACCCCCCAATCCTCTGGTCCCCATGGCCATCAGTGGTGCAGGGAGGATGATGAGGGTCCCTGATCCCCCTCCAGCTGGGCCTGGAACACTTTAGGGAGGTGCTGGGAATGCCAGGACACCTTATCTGGTGGCAGAGAACCCCACGCTGGCAGCCCTGCCAGGGGCAGTTTATTCCCTTTGAAATAAAGGCAGCAGAATTCCAGTGCCAAATCCATTGTTCCTGGAACAGAAATGACTCTGGGTCTTGCCAGGTTACAGAGCTCCTGTTCAGCAGCTCCTGCCATGCTGCAGTTAATGCCTATTGTTATTCCAGAGCTCGGGATCACCCTGCTTTGAAGTAGGTGAGGCAGGAACGCTCTTTCTTCTCCGCTTTGCTGCTTCTCTTCCTTTATATTTAATTTTTTTCCCCCAAAGCCCTCAAGTCTACCACTTGACTTTGATGGGGGTTGGAACAAGATGAGCTTTAAGGTCCCTTCCAACCCAAACCCTTCCATGATTTTATGATTTAGGCTGGAAACCTTCAAGATAAGTGGGGAAGTTGGGCAGAATTCCCAAAAATTTGTGCACAAAGGGCAGAGAGGAATGTGGATGCTCCAGGGTTTGGCTGTTGGGTTTATGCCACGTTTTGGATGAGCTGGGCACAGCTGGGAAGTTCCTGTGCCACCACCAAATGTCACTGCAATGGATTCTGGAGGATCAAAGTGCTGCCGGGTTCTGGAGCACAGGAATTGGCAGGTTGGGAGTTTTCCAGCCTGGCATGGGAATGCTCTTCCCATCCCTCCTGGGGTGAGGGGTCTCCAGGGGCAGCACAGGATGTGTCACCAGCCTGCACTGCCCTTTCCCTGGAGCCCAGGCACCCCCTGCACCCGGAGCATCCCTCGGGAAGGAGCTGGAGCCGAGCCCACCGGCTGCTCCTTCTCCCGGCGCGAGGCTCTTTATCCAATTTAAACGGCGAGGATTTGAAATGCCACCTGAGTTAAAAGGAGCTGATTAAAAGCGTAGCCTCATCAGAGTTCTTAAACACGCAGTTGCATCGCTGTATTTACATTAGTGTCAACTTTAATTTAAATTCTGCATAACTATATTTGCTCCCCGAAATTCATTCGCCAGCAACACGGCACAAATGACTCGGCAGCGCCGGCACCTTCTCTTTGTCTATGGCGGAGGGGTTTGGAAATTAGCTGGGTAAGTGAGCGCTGGGAAGTGTCATTCCGCCTCTTTAACGTCTCATTAATTAACCCATCCCGCTCTTGGGGCTGAGGCTGGAGCTGGTGGGCACCCTGAAATGGGAATCATGTTGGATGTGCCTTCCAAAGGGAGATCCAGTTGGGCTTGATGGTCCTCGACCCACTTGGGATGTTCTGTGGGAATTAATACAGTGAAATCAAACCGAGTGGCACAACCATGAGGGGGATAAGGCATTGCTTGGGGTATAAAAATGGTGAAGTGTGAAGTCATAAAAACCCTTTTCCTGAGGGTTTTCATGGCTCTGGACACTGGGGATTGGTTGTGGTGGTCCACCCAGGGATGGAATGTCGGAGCATCCCCAGGTGGGAGGGACATCCAGGTGCTCTGTGACTTCAGGGACACGTGGGATCAGCTCTTCAGGGAGCACAGAGACAATGGGAGCCCTCCTGCCTTCCAGCCCATCCTCCTGACCACCCACTATAGATGAAAGGGGAAAAAAACACAACAAAAAAAGCAGTTCCTTGGATTTTTGGGACAGTGATGGTGTTTCCTGCAGGTGTGTTCCCTGACTGATGAGTCCGCAGCCTTTTCCCTTTC
The DNA here is from genome assembly GCF_047495875.1 of Pithys albifrons albifrons. Taxonomy (NCBI): domain Eukaryota; kingdom Metazoa; phylum Chordata; class Aves; order Passeriformes; family Thamnophilidae; genus Pithys; species Pithys albifrons. Next base: position 117,968,012 of record NC_092459.1, on the reverse strand, counting down.
CACCTTGTAAAGCCCTTTCAAGTTAAATAAACCTTACTGCAACATTCCAGCTCCCAAACCCTACAGTCTGGGGTCAGACAAAGAGCAGGAATAGCCAAACCTCCCCATTGGCACCGGCCCTGCCAACCTTGCTCCCAGTTTAATTCTAGTATTTTCCTGCCTGATCAGCAATGACATGGATTCAGTGAAGTGAGGGGTGGCCTGGATGGATCAGAGGAAGGTGATTGTCAAAGAGGGAAGGGGAGTGGAGGCCTGGATGAGGTCAGGTGCAAGGATGCTCCCAATATTTTCCATTGCCAGCATCCAGCTCTCAGGAGATGGATCTCACAGCAAGGGCAACACATGTTTATGCTTTTCACACCCCAGGCTCCTTGTGCCTTAAATAAATACAGAATCCTGCATTTAACTGCCCTGCATCTCCAGCCTGGGCTGGACACATCCTTATCCCGTGGAATGTGGCATTCCTGCAGCTTCTGTGGAGTGAGGACATGATGGCACTGTGTGTGGGCACAGCTAAGGCACAGCATGCAAGGGTTTCCTTGCCCCAAAAGGGTATTCTTACCCAGAAAAATTTCCTTGCCCAAAAAGGTTTCCTTGACCCTAAAGGTTTTCCTTGCCCTGAAAGAGTTTCCCTGACTAAAAAAAGGATTTGCTCACCCAAAAAATGCTTCCTCAGCCCAAAAATCATTTCCTTGCCCAAAAATGCTTTCCTGGCACCAAAATGTTTCCTTGCCCCAAAGGGTTTTCTGCCCATCCCCAAAGGCTCCAGACCAAGGTGTGTGGGGTGCCTTGCCCTGGTGACTGACCCTGGGGGCACAGCCTGGCACGGGTGCAGTGGGAATGCCAGGGAAGGCGGGATTGCCTGGCTAAGTAGGGGCAGCTGTGCTCTTATCTGGCCGGAGGAAGGGGCTGCACAACAAAGGGGGCTCAGGAGCAGGGGTGATCCATGGGAAAGCCATTGGCCCGGCATTGTGGCTGCCCTTCTGCTGAGCAAATAGTTCAAACTGTTCATTCCCATCTCCTATTCTCTCCCTGGTACATTGTTTGTGTCCTTGCATTTCATTCCCGAGGAAGATTGCTCTCTGGGCCTATAAGCAAACAGTCCAGAAAAGAGCCAACTATCCTCTCCTTTTCCCTGGAGAACTAGCATTTTTATTTCAGCTCCAAGCTGTCAAAGAGCTGGAGAGTTTATGTCAGTATCCTGAATTAATTGCTTTAAGCTGGAGCAGCCTCCGCCCGCCACCAAATGTCCAGAAGATGTTTATTAATAATGTTTCCTCCAGGTTTTTTTGGTGGGTGGGTGGGTGGGTTTGTTTTGTTCCAAGCTGTGCTCTCACATACTGTGCCCTCTATTAACCGCCTGGCGCCGGGCGAGGTGGGGAAATGAAAGCTGCTTATAGGGAATTAATAGCAGCTCCCGAGGTTCTGTCGGCACGGCGGGCACGGGGAGATCCCTTTAGGACTTTTCAGGCACCGGGAAGGAGAGGAGGAAGATGAATTGCTGGAGAAGGTGTTTAAACACAAATATCTTTGGTAATTAACGAAAGTGGCGAGGAAATTACCGACGGAAAAAAAAACCACGCGGGAGGTAAATGGGTTTGTGTTTAAACATGATATATTTTAAAGTGTTCCCCAGTGTGAAAGTCCCTGTTTAAGGGAATGGAGTAATAAACCAATTTATATACCAATAGAAAGTCGAGATCCTGAGTGCCTTTGTGTAAATTTTCCACTTGACTTTTCATTATCTACCTGAACAAAATCAATCTATATGTATGGGATCAACATGCAATAGGAGAGATAAAAGCCGGAATAAATGTGCTTTGCATATCCCACCGATAAAAGCCCCCGGGCTCCGGCGCTGCCTCTTTTCCAGGCAGATGCATTTTCGGGAATAAATCATCTTGCAGAGGGAAAGGAGAGCGAAGCAGAGTGGGGCTGCTCGAGTGTTTGCTCCCTCGCCTGAAATATTGATCCTGTCAAATGAACAGCCGTTAATAAGTAACTCAGGAAAAATATGCCGGCTCTGCCTTTGCTCCCCGCTGGAGCACGGCCCCGGCTCCGGGTGGCACAGCCAGGAGCGCCCTGGCCGTGGGCACAGCCAGGCCCTGGGCAGGGTGCAGGGAGGTGAGGGAAGGGGACAGAGCAGGAGGAGTGGGACAGGTCCTGGAATCCCACAGGGAGCCCCCAAACCCCAAGGCATTTGCCATCCCAAGTTGTATCCCAAATCCTGCCACATCCCAAACCACGCTGTATCCCAAATCTCACTGCATCCCAAACTCTGTTGTATCCCAAACCTGCTGTAACCCAAATCTGGCTGTATCCCAAACCCTGCCGCATTCCAAACCCCACAATACCCCAAATCCCACCATATTCCAAACACTGCTGCATCCCAAGCCCTGCTGCCTCCCAAACCCTCTTGTATCCCAAACCCTCTTGTATCCCAAACCTGCTGTAACCCAAATCTTGCTGTATCCCAAACCCTGCCACATTCCAAACCCCACAATACCCCAAATCCCACCATATTCCAAACACTGCTGCATCCCAGATCTCACTGTATGCCAAACCCTGCCACATCCCAAACACTGTTATACCCCAAACCCCACTATATCCCAAACCCTGCTGCATCCCAAACCCTGCCGCATCCCAAACCCTGCTGCATCCCAAACCCTGCTGCATCCCAAGCCCTGTTTCATCCCAAGCCCTGATGCATCCCAAGCCCTGATGCATCCCAAACCCTGTCCTGTCCCAGCCCCTTGTTTGCCCCTCAGGGCCTTGCCTGCAAACACCGAGATCATCCCCTTGGCCTCCTGCACAGAGATGGCTCCCACTCATGTCACTTCAGCAGGAGCCACTCCTGATCCTGAGTATTCCCAGTTCCAGCTGAGGGAAGAATATTGCTGTGTTAAAAGCAGCCAAAATACCTGCCCCGTCCGTTTGATAATGCAGAGACTGGAGTGAGGGCCCTGTCCTGTCCTTTCCCCAGTTTGGGTGACTGGTCCCTTCACCCACCCCTTCTCCTTTTCTTGGATCCCAACACCATGGAGAGCTGGATAATGATCTCTCTTTTCTCCTTTTTTTTTTCTTAGGTGAAGAGGCAGAAACTCCTCGTGGGGTTTATTTTCCCTTTAGTAACAGGATATGGAAAAGGTTAAGAGGCACTTCAGCAGATCCAACCCCTCTCCTGGGGTTTTATTTCTGCAGAAAGCCTGACCCAGTTTGGGCAGGGTCTGTCACCCTGGTTGATGAACTCCTTCTCCTCCTCCTCATATCCTTGTGCCAGGGAAAGCAGTCCCACTGGTCAGTGGGCAGGGAAGAGCCAGCCTCCCTCTGGCTTTATTTCTTTGAGGATCTCTCCACACCTCTGCTTGCTGGACATGGGAATTTCTCCATGTCAAGCAGTGCACTTTTTCCTTTCCTTACACTAAAGGTGCTTTCCAACCTTTTCCCCTCTTCTCCCCCTAAAATTCCACACAGGGAAGTGATGGGGAGGAGGGTGGGGAAGGAGATCAAACAAAGAGAAAAGCAGGGATGAACTAATGACTTTCCAAACTGGAGAGTTCGCCAGGATGTTCCTGAGAAACACGTTCTGCCTTCGGCTCGACATCTGCAGTGATTTTATGGGTTTGCTAATGATGGCTCCGATTGGACCCGGGGGTGGCAGAAAGTCCTGGAAGCCCCTTTGGAAGCACATTCACCCTTCTGTCCCCTCTTCCCGTTGCTTCCCTCCCTCCCAGGGCTGCTGGGTTTGTGGCCCCCATTTCCCAGGCATCGGCTCAGGGTGGTGAAAAAATGGGATTGTGCATCCACACATCCCATCCCTGCCCATGGAACCCCCTTTCCTTCCCACGGTGGTTTCAAGCATCCACAATGAGCTCCAAGGTTGGGCATTTCAGAAAAGCTTTGGCATGGGAAGGGGTTCCATCACCACCCACTCTGGGGGGATTTTTGGCTGCCGGAGCTCTTCCTCCCCTCTGAAGCCTTTCCTGTGATCACTCTTGGAAAAATGCTAATGTGCATCCCACAAATAGCTCCACAGATTAATTAGCTCGACTTTCTCAAGGTGCTGTTGGAATTTTCCCCCTGTTTCCATGAAGCCCAGAAGGATCCATCCCAGGCAAGCACCTTCTTTGGCTTCCTGCAGGCCAGGCCATCATCCCTCCCCACTGCAGTCAGGAATTACTGGAGCGTGACCCAGGTATCGCTCTCGAGGACAGACACAAAGAGGCAATCGGAGATGGGAATCTTGGCCTTTAATAGGGATGAGGACACGGCAGCAGTGCACGGGAGAAGCCCAATTTGTCCCAGCTCCCCCTGACACCGACTCCTTGTCCATTAGTTAAATAAATAAAGGAGAGGGAAGGGCAGTGTGGGATCAGGCAGGCGCGGAAGGAGGGAGCAGGAGGCTGGAAGGGACAAGCAAAGCATTCCAAGGGCTCCGAAGTCCCTCGATGTCGCTGCCTTTGGAACCGGGGTGGGAAATAAAATCCCCACGTTTCCACTCCTCTGGGCTGTGGCACTTGGGAGCTGTTTTCCAACAGGGATAAGGATCAGGTGGGAGTAAACCTTGTGGGAAGCTGCTCCTTCCCCAGGCAGGGTGAGCTCCTTGTCCAGTGCCAGCCAGCTCGGACAGGTAGGGAGCTCCCAGCAGGCAGGATGGGGATGTGGGAATCCAGGGAATGATAAGGATTCCCAAACAGCCCCTGAGAGGTGGGAGCAGCAGAAGGGACCCTGCCCACAGCCTCACCCTGCTGCTCCCTGCTTTTCCCACGTTCCCTCTGCAAAGGAGCTCTGTGGGCTGGGGGAAGTGGAGAGGGCGAGAGGGAGTGGGGTGGGATGTGAGGAAGGTGTTGGTGTCAGTGGGGAAAAGGAGAGAAAGGGGGAAAAGGAGAAAAAGGGAAATAGGGAAAAAAGGGGGAAAGGGGAAGAAACTAATGGAAAGGAAAGAATGGAGGTAAAGGTAAGGAAGGTGAAAAGAGAGGGAGAAAAAAGGGAAAGAAAAGGGAAAAGGGGAAAAAACTAATGGAAAGGAAAGAATGGAGGGAAAGGTAAGGAAGGTAAAAAGAGAGGGATAAAAAAAAGGAAAGAAAGGGAAAAAGGGAAATAAAGGGTAGAAATAGAGGGAAAAAGGAAAGGGAAAAGAGAGAGGAAAAGAAAATGAAAAGAGGGAAGAAAGAAAAAGGAAGGAAAAGAAATGGGGGGAAAGGGAAAGAAATTGTAAGGAGAAGAAAAGACAATAAAGAAATAGAAGGAGAGGGAAAGGGGAAAGAAAGGAAGAGTAAGGAAAAGAAATAGGAAAAATAGGAGAAGGAACTAAAAGGGAAGGAAGGAAAAGAATGAGAGGAAATGGAAAAATATTTACGGGGAAAGGAAAGGAAGTGGAGAAGGAAAAGCGAGTGGTAGTGCCCAGAGGGGCCCCTGCCCCACTCCCCTCACAGTCGCCTCTGCCTCATCGTCGGCTTTTAAAAAAACTTTTTCCTTTTTTTTTCCCTATTTTTTTCCCTTTCCTTTCACTCCAGTTTCACACCCGGCTCCCCCTGTAAACAAAACAGCTCTGCCGAGCAGCCCCCCGGGGCGGGGGGGGGAACCAGGCCCTGTGGGGCTCCTGGACCGCTGTCCATCCTTCCTTCCATCCATCCATCCATCCATCCATCCATCCATCCATCCATCCATTCCGGCATCCATCCCCGCATCCTTCCATCACTCCCTCCATCACTCCCTGGATCCTGCATCCTTCCCTCCATCCCCCCATCCATCCCTCCCTCCATCCATCCATCCCTCCATCCATCCATCCATCCATCCATCCATCCATCCATCCATCCCTCCATACCTCCATCCATCCATCCATCCATCCATCCATCCATCCATCCATCCATCCATCCATCCCTCCATACATCCATTCATCCATCCATCCATCCATCCATCCATCCACCCATCCATCCCTCCATCCATCCATCCATCCATCCATCCACCCATTCACCCCCCCGCGAAAAGCACCATCCCGGGCTCGATGCAGCTTTTCCCGTCCTCACATTCCCGTTTCCCGGGTGGATTCCATCCCTCCCGCTCTCCCGACTACTCAGGTGCGCAGTGGGGCAGCAGAAACACCTGTCCCTGTTGTCTGGAGTTGATCCCGGGATTTTCGGGGTGTTCTACAGAATACAGCTCCTTACAGAGAATTTTCGGGAAAAAAACTCGATTGCGAGGACTGTGGGCGTAATTTTTCCACTTTTTTTTGTCCTTTTCACCTTCCTTTCCCCCCTTATTTTTTAAATTTTATTTTTAATTTTCCTCTTTTTTCTTTTCCTTTTTCCTTTTCCCCTTAATTTTTTATTATTCTTTTCATCTTATTCTTTCTTGTTTAATTTTTTCTTGTTTAATTTTTTCTAATTTTTCCCTTTTTTTAAGAGGGATTTGTTTTCTTTCCCTTTTTTTGTTTTTGTTTTGCTTTATTTTATTTCCTTTTTTTTCCCCAATAAAGCCAACTATTACCAAATCCACCTTTCCCACCCCCGACTGCCCTTTCCTCTGCTCCAGCAGGAATATACAAATATTCCTCTCACCTCCGCGGGACTCCGAAAAAACACCACAGCGAGCGAGCAAAAAAAAAAAATCCCCCCGAACTCGTCTGGCTCTTCCCGCATCCCCCGGCCCCGCAATCCTGGGTTTAGCTGTCCCAGAAATACGGAGCTGGCGGATTCCACATCAGTCTTTAGTATTTACTTTCCTGAAGGTTACACAGGGCAGAGGGAACAAACTTCAAACCTTTTTTTTTCCTCCTCCCCTTTTCCATCCTCTTCCCTACCTGGTTTTATGTGGTTTCTGGATTAGTCTAGTGCGGAGCCCGAAGCGGACTTTCTGCAGCAGAAATACAGGATTAGGACTATTTCTGGAAGAAAGGGAATAGTGTGAACTGCCTTGAGCCTGCGATAGTCTAAAGCAGAATTACAGCTTGTAAAATAGGTCTCCATCAGTTTCCCAGGAGACGGGTTAAGCCCTACTTGGGTGTTCCAGCTCTTTTTAGAACCACTAATAATTAGTCTCATCTCACCCCCGAGTTGTCCGGTTGGTTTTTTCTTTAAGATCATCAGTAAATGCACTTTTTGCCCGCGCTACTGCCGCCGCGGGCAGGGCAGGCAGGGCCGGCTGTTTCCAGCATGGTTCTTATCCCGGGGGGAAAGGTTTGGGGGGCGTTGGGAACCCTCCGTTGCCCACCGGGGCTTCCCCATCCTGTGCCATCCTCTTTGTGCTTTGATGTCTTTTGGAGGCATCGCTGCATGTCATTAGGGGCTCGAATAATTAAAAAAAAAAAAAAAAAAAAGGAAAAGTAGTGGGTTTTCCTCCATTCCTGGAGGAAAATAAAATAAAAGAAAGTAAAAATATGGATAACGGAGGGAAAGAAAGTGGCTGGATCGGGGCTGATTTGGGGGCTCAGGCCCTGCAGCCTCTGTACCCGATCCGTCTCAACCTTCCCAAATCCCAGCCGATGCCACCCGCTTTCCGCAAAAAAAAACTAAATCAGGATTTGAGGGAAATTAACGGGAAAACGGAGCCGGGCGCTCGGCCCCGCCGGGAGCCGTGGCAGAACAATCCGGGACGCTGGAGGGAGCTGGGATAGCTCGGGGAGGGAAAAGGGGGAAAACCAGCCGAGGGGCGCGGGTGGGAGGGCAGGACTGCGGGACAGGAGTGCGGGGACGGCGACCCGGGAGGGATGGGGCGGGATGGCCCCTTGGCACTCATGTCCCCCTCCCAGCGAGGGCGACAGGCGTGTAATGACAGGTAATTGGGCTGGCGCGGAGCTGCTTTCGATGAATTATTGAGAGCCCATTAGCGCCGGGGCGATGTCACCTGGCAGGGCAGCGCGGGGATACGGGCACGGACACGGACACCCCGAGCTGTGCCCCCTCCTCGTGCCCTACACCCCTCGCACCCCCGACAGCCACCCTGGTCCATCCTCGCCTGGGCGATGCCACTCGTGCCCGTGCCCGTGCCCGGCTCCGGTGAATCGGGAAGGGCCGCGCCGAAGCTCCCGCTTTTCCCGGGAAAAACGCCGGGGGAATTATTTTATCCTCTGTTTTTTTGCCCACGCGGGTGCTCAGCCGTGACCTGCCCACGGGATCGACGCCGGCACCGGCACCGGCGCTTCCCGGTGTCCCAGCCAAGGGAGAAACCCATTCCGTGGGGAGGACACGGACTGGCCGCTCCCAGCCCGGAACAAAAGATTGTCACGGAGCAGGGGAGGACAAACGGGGGGGGGAAGGGAGAAAGCAGCAAAAATTAAAATAAGCATAAAATCTAGAAGTAAAGCCCTGGAGTCCGGCTGGGAGGAGAGGGAGGAGGCGGGAGCCGGTCGCGCACGGCCCCGTCCCTCTCCAGACCGAGCCACAACGACTTCCCCCACGCAGCGCCGGGTTTTGGGGTTAAAACGGGCAGAATCGGGGCCCCGAGGTGTCCTGGCCCCGGCCGCACCCCGTTCCCACCTGGGCTGCCCCCCGACACCCCTAAAACACCCCACTTTGCTCCCGTCCCCTGCTCCGCACCGGCTCCAACGCTGGGAGAGGGATCCGACAAAACACGGGGGTAGGAGAAGGGGAGCAGGTCTCCATCTCTCCATCCAGCCCTCCTCTATCCCTCCATCCATCCATTCATCCCTCCATCCCTCCATCCATCCATCCATCCATCCATCCATCCATCCATCCATCCATCCTTCCATCCATCCATCCATCCATCCATCCATCCATCCATCCATCCATCCATCCATCCTTCCATCCTTCCTTCCATCCATCCATCCATCCATCCATCCATCCATCCATCCATCCATCCCCACGACCCTCGCGGCCTCCGGGCCGCTTCCCTCGCCCCCACCGGCTCCAAGGCGAGCTGAAGAGGAGGAGGAGGAGGAGGGAGTGCTGGCAAAGAAGCAGAAGGTGGGAGTTGAAGGCGAAGGAGAAGGAGGAGAAGGAGCGGCGGGTGTCCCCTACCTGCGCCCCGGCCGCCGGCCCGGCTCTGCGGGAGCTGGGAGCATCCCGGCATTTATTGGAGCTGAAACTCTGCGACTGTTGACTTTAGCACAAAGCAAAGATTTCGCTGCCCGCTAGTTTAAAAATGAATATTTTACCAAGATATCGATCAGCTTTATAAAATTCAGTTAAGCACAATGGCTCAAAAGGAGGGGGGGGTGGAAGGAAAGGGGACGCAATATAATATCTGTGTAAATTTGCTGAAGTATGACGTGGTGGGGAAAGTTTACCCTCCTGGAATTTGGATCTAGATTCCACCCCCCCACCACCCCGCCTCGTCTTTTTTTTTTTTTCCTCCTTTTTTTTTTTGTTTACTGACTTTGTTTATTCACAGATCACGGTTGCTTAACCAGGCAGGAGCAAAATGCACTTGCTGTAAGGCTGGGGGCGGGCAGGTTGTGTGGGGAGGGGGGGGGGAAAATGCCAGAAGGGGGGGGGAAGTAAAAGAAATAACGTCTAGCGGGGAGGATTTTTTGTGTGTTTCCTCCTTTTTTGGCCATTTCTCGCTCAAATCGTCATTCTTGTGTTTCGGCGTGAGGCAGGGCAGGAGAAGGGGAGAGGAAAAATCATAAAGAAATTGAAAAAACAGGAGGAGAAAAGGAGGGAGAAAAATAGGAGGAAGAAAAGGTAGTGAAGGGCAAATAAAAGGGGAGAAAAATAAAAGGGAAGTAGGAAAACAAGAGATGATAAAATCAGGGGAGACAAATAAAAGGAGGAGAGAAATAAAAGCAGGAGAAAAAAATAAAAGAAGGTGAAATAAAAGGAGGGTGAAATTAACGGGGAGAAAAATTTAAGGGAGTGGAAATAAAAGAGGAGAAAAATAAAAGGGGGAGGAAAAACTAAAGGGAGGGAGATATAAAAGGGGGGAGAAAAATAACGGGAGATAATAAAAATAAAGCGGGGAAGTAGAAAGGGAAAAAAAATTTAAAAATTTAAAAACTGAAAAGGGGGAATAAAAGGAGGAAAAGAGGAAACTAAAATAAGGGAAAATAAAACCGCGTGAGTTAAAAGGGGAAGGAAAAAATAAGAGGGGAGAAAAAATAAAAAGGGGACAATAAATAAAGGGGGGGGGAAGAAAAAAAGCGGGCGAAAGCCCCGGTGGTGGAGCGGGGATCCGAGCGGGATCTGGCGGGGGGATCTGGCCACGGCCGGAGGCGGGGGCGGGGGTCGGTGTCCCCAAAGCGGCGACACCCCCGCGCCCGTGCTCGGGCCCTGCGGGAGCCTTTTATGTGCTAATGAAACACATTGCATGCCCCGGTTCACAACGTGTGTGTCCTTGGCGTATAGAGACCGACACATTGCAGCCTGGAGCCCGGTTTTGTTTTTGGGAGGGTTTTTTCTTTCCCCTCTCTCCCCCCCTCCCCACCTCTCCCTTTCTCCCCTTTTCTCTTCCCGCGGACAATGCGGAATTTTAAGAAGGATTTGAATGTTATTTCGGAAAGCAACATCTATGAGTGCCGTAAACGCGTGGGAAAAACAACAAGTGGTTGGGAAGACGGGGAGAGGGGAAAGGAATGAGCGTTTCTGCGTGGCCGGGGCTGTCAGTGGGCACCGGAGGGTCCCGGTGGTGGGGCCAGTGGCTTGGAGAGCCCGGGAGGTACTTAAAATAAACCTGTTTATGGTGTTTAAAATAAAGCTTTTCGGGTTTTTCGCTGCGGGTTTATACCCTGCGGAAAACTTGGGATCCCGTCCCGGGAAGGGAAGGGATGCGCTGCCCCTGCGAGCCCCAAATCCTCCCCCAAATAACTGCCCGGTTGTAATGATTCCTCCACAGTCTCGTACGGGGGCTTTGGGAAAGGGGGGACACGGCGGGGGGGGGGGTGGTCTCCACTTCCCATCTCCCGGCTTTGAGAGGGGACAGAGGATGCCCCTGGCTGGGAATGGTGGGGTTTGGCAGGGATGGGGGAGTCTGGAAGGAATGGGGGAGTCTGGAAGGGATGGGGGCGTCTCGAAGGGATGGGGGAGTCTGGAAGGGATGGGAGAGTCTGGAAGGGATGGGGACAGTCCTGACAGGGATGGAGGATCCCAGCCGGGAATAACTTGGTCTCGGCGGAGATCTCGGCGGTCCCGGCAGAGATGTCAGGGGTCCTGGAAGGAATGGAGGGATCCCGGCAGAGATGTGGGAGATCCCATCCGGGAATAGAGGAGTCCCGAGATGTCGGGTGTCCCAGAAGGGTTGGAGGGATCCCGGTGGGGATGTCTGGGATGGCAGAAGTCCCGGCCGGGGATCGCAGAGATCCCAGTCGGGGATGTTGGAGGTCCCGGCCGGGGATTGCGGAGATCCCAACCCGGGATGTGGGAGATCCCAGCCGGGCAGGGCGGGGGTCCCATCGGGGCGGCGGCGGCGACGGGCGAGTCCCGACGGAACAGAGAAGCAGCGGGAAAAAAACCGCCAATAACACTTTAATGGAGTTTGCGGCGATGTGGCCGGTCGCTACCAGAATACACATTTATAAGCCATAAATAAAGCATACAGAAACGATAAATTAATCAGATCCAAGTAGTTTACTCTCCCGGTAACATCAAGCGTTTGTTTCAATTACAACGATCTATCCTGTCCTTTTTTAATTATTATTATTTATTTTTTTCCTATTTTTCTCTTCCCTCCTCCCCCCTCCCGCCCCGTCCCCCCCCCCTTTTTACAACATTACAAGACTTTTGGTCCTCGGATTCCAAACTAGCGCGGGTTTCACAATAAAGGAGGGTTTCGTTTTCCTTGTGGGGTTTTTATTTTGCCCCCATCACTTCCACACAAAAAAATAGATATATTTATACCTCCTTGCGACGACGACAACGAAAAAAATAAAAACAAGCCCGAGAGAACCCCCGTCTGCCCAGCCCCGAGCCCCCCAACCCGCCCTCCCCACCAAAACAAACCACCCCACAAGGCAAACCAAGGGAATCGCAGCCCCCGCGGGTGGCTTTGGGCCGGGGAGGAAGGGGGTGACCAACACGCCTGCCCTTGGCACGGGCTCGTGAGACACACGGCTGCTGTTTCCCGAAGGGATGCAAACATCTGGAGCCAACAGAAAAAAAATAGATATATATATATATGTATATGTACCGTGCTCGCCAGCGCTGAGAGTCCACCGCGCTGCTGGGGGGGCTGCGAGGGGGCACCGGGGGCTCTCCCCTCTCTCCAGGGGCGCTTCGCCCTGTTCCCCGTTTAGGAGGAGTTCATGATGGGCCGGGAATACACACCTTGATAGTAAGAAGTCTCTCCGGCTAAAGGGGAGGACTCCAAGCCGGGTTTGTTCGTTACGGGCGCCATGGCCAGGCTGCCGGGCATGGGCGAGGCGTAGCCCGAGTAGTGCATCACCTGCTCGTAGGCCTTCAGGTCCATTTTGTGGTGGTGGTGGTGGTGGTGGTGCGGGTGGTGGTGCTGCTGCTCCGAGGAGGACATCAAGTTGTTGATGGAGAAGGGATGGTTGAAGGCGTAGTGGTGCTCGGGCTTGAGGTGGGCGTCGTGGGGCAGCCCGGCGTGCGGTGGGGCCAGGAGGTGCTGGCCCGGCGAGGCCGAAGGCTCTCCGGGGCTCAGCCCCGCCGTGCCCTTCAGGTCAGCCAGGGCGCGCTTGTGGTCCTGGCACGGCGAGGCGCTGGCCGGGGACTCGGCACCGGCAGAGCCCTCGGAGCCCCCCGAGGAGCTGCCTTCGCCCAGGGGCTGGCTGGGGGGCTGCCCGGGCCCTTTCTTGCCCCCGCCGCCCGCGCCGCCGCCCGCGCTGCCGCCGTCCTTGGCCGCCAGCTGCTTCTCGCACTTGAAGCGCTTCTGGCGGCGCAGGTAACAGCCGTTCTCGAACATGTTGCCCGAGTCGGGGTGCAGCGTCCAGAAGGAGCCTTTGCCCGGCTTGTCCGGGGAGCGCGGCACCTTGAGGAAACAGTCGTTGAAGGATAGCGAGTGGCGGATGCTGTTCTGCCAGCGCTGCTGGTTCTGGCGGTAGAAGGGGAAGAGGTCCATGATCCACTGGTAGATCTCGCTCAGCGTCAGCATCTTGTTGGGCGACTGCTGGATGGCCATGGTGATGAGGGAGATGTAGGAGTAGGGCGGCTTGGCGTGCGTGTAGCTCCGCCGGTACGTCTTGGGGTCCCGCGAGCGGTTCAGGTTGGACTGCCCGTAGATGGGGCTCATGGAGTTCATGTTGGTGTAGGGGGCCAGGGCGTTCATGGAGCCCGCCTGGCCTCCCATGGGGCTCATGCTGGGGCTCAGGTGGGCGCCCATCCCTGCCACGCCGGCCGAGCCCATGCCGGGCATGGCCCCCGCGCCGGGGGACATGCCGGTGAGCGAGGGGCTCATGCCTGTGTTGGCGTAGGACATGTTCATGGAGGTGGCGGCCGTCATGTTGGCCGTGGTGCTCATGGCCGACATGGTCATGTACGTGTTCATGCTGTTCATGCCCAGCCCCGCGTTCATGTTGCTCACCGAGGAGTAGCTCTGTGGGTGCAAGTGAAAGAGAGGGGGGAGATGGCAGAGAGGGGCAGGCGGGTCATCCCGTGGTGGCCAAGGGCAGGCGGACAAACGGGGGACAGTGGGGGATACCCCCAGCCCAGCCCTGCCCGGATCGTCACCAGTAAGAGGCTCTGCAGCCCCGGAGCTCCGCGGGGTGGAGGGGCAAGGGTTAAATCCCGGAGCGGGAGGGGTTGTTTTTCTCCTTAATGAAAAACAAATATAATTTTATATATGTTAAATAAGAGACGGGCTGGCAGCAGGATCGGCGGAGCCGTCCCGGGAAGGAGAGTTGCAGGAAGGGGAAGGGACACCGCTGCCCGGAGAGTGAAAAATACCTGGGAATAGGGAGGGGATGAAGAGGGGGGAGGAAAAAATAGGGAACAGCCGCCTGCAGCCCTATGGGCATCCGCGCCCCCCGAGCCCCCCACTCGCAGCCCGGCTCCCCCACCCGCACCTCGGAACCCCCAACTGCAGCCCCGAGCCGCGGTTTGATGCCAAAGTTAATCGCGACTCGGGGCTGGGGTGGCGCGGGGACCCCGGCCGGGACCGGGGGGGACTCGGGGGGCGACGGAGCCCCGGCTCCTTCCTTACCTCGGGCTCCCCGTAGTAGTTGCTCCAGTCCGTGTGCTCATGGCCTTCCATTTTCACCGCTCCCAGCATACTGGAAGTGGAGTGCATGGCAGTTTAAAATTTAACAGCCACAACAAACGACGACAGAGAGCAACCAAAAAAAAAAAAGGGGGGGGGAGAAAAAAAAAAGAAGGGAAAAAAAAAAGTCCCCAGCCCTCCCTCCCCTCCGCCGGAGCCTCTGGAGGAGGAGGAAGAGGAGGGAGGGAGGAAGGGGGGGATGGAGCGGCGCTGGGGCTGGGGTGGGATTTTTTCGCCGCTGCTCCTTGGGTGGGTTTTCGCAGCGCTTCGCGGCGAAAAGTCGCCCGGAGGCGATGGAGGAGCCGGAGGAGGAGGAGGAGGAGGGAGGAGGGAGGAAGAAGAGGAGGAGGAGGAAGAGGAGGACAAGTGCTGCAGTGACGTGGGTGCCCGAGTGATATAGCACGGAGCGGCCGGGCGAGCCTCCAATCCCCAGGTCCTCGGCTGCCCATTTGAATAATCAGCTCACACCTAGGCGGGAGCGGCTCCTCCGCGGCCCCCCGCGTACCTCTCCGCGCCCGGCGCGGGGGCCGGCGGCGCCCTGGGGCTCCCCGACCACCCCCGCACCCCGCTGTCCCCCCGCCTCTGCAGGGCGACAATTCCCATCACACCTCCCGCTCCCCGGGAAGCCCCGACGCGACTGTCGCCCCCCTCCCCAGCACCGCGATGGGAGCAGCCCCCTCGCAGCCCCCCGAAAACATCTGTGTGTCCCCCCGCAGCCCCCCGGCCCGGCCCCACACACCTTTCCTCCCCGCGGCTGCTCGGCGGTCCCGGGAGTCCGGCTGCGCCCCCCGCCCGTCCCCCCGGCAGGTCGGTCCCCGCCGCCGCCGCCGCTGTTCCCCGGGCTCCGGCTCCTCCCCGGGCTCCGGCTCCGACTCCTGCAACAAAATCGCAGCTAACCAAGCGGGCACGGCTGGGAAAGGGCGGGGAAGCGCCGTCGGGGGCGCGGGGGCTGTCCCGGTGCGGGTCCCGGTGCGCGCCGTCGGGGCAGAGCCGCTCCCGCTGCCGAAGCGCCTCGGAGTGGAGGAAAGAAGGAAAGGAGGAAGGGAGGAAGGAAGGAGGAAGGACAGACGGACGACAAGAATCACCCTCTCATCCCCGGCTCCAAAACACCCCCCCGGCTTCCCCGCCCGCCCCATCGGCGCTGTGGGCACGGCGGCGGCTCCCGTCGGGGTCCTGGCGGCGAGGGGGCACCGAGGGCGGCGGGGAGAGACACCGAGGAGCTTCCCTCCACTTCCAGCACCCCCTCCCAGGGCCGGACTGGGCCCGTGCCTCCCCCGGCAACATCCCTGTCCGCCCCTCCGCTGCTGTTCCATGAATTCCCACCTATATCTGCCCACAGTAAAAAAAAAAAACCTAACCGCAAACCTTATTTATTTATTTCTTTAATTATTTGTTTCTTTATCTCTCGCTCTCCAGAGGGATCACACCACTCCCCCCACTCCGCCGATAGTTTATACACACACACCCCAGAGAGCAGAACTTCACTCCCCCTGCCCTGGGAACACCCTTAAATTCACCCCCGGGACTCTTTTCCTGGAGGAAACAGGGGAAAACCTCCCTCAGAAGTCATCGCCAAACAACCCCACTCGCCTCCTCCAAGAGGGCACGTTTCTATCGCGATAGCCGCGCTAGTGGCAGCCCGCCTCCCTCCCTCTAACCCCACCCGCGTTCTGGCTGGATTTGGGGGATTCGGGAGCTGGTTTGGGCCAGGATGGGGGAGGACACCCCCAAAAAGAGGGAGGGGCCGCCCCTGTCCCGCCCCCAACAGCGGTGACGGGGCGCCCCCTGTCGCCTGTCGTGAGTCCGTGGGAGGGGGTGGTTGCGATACCCCCGGGCGGGGACCCCAGGGACCCCCCAGTGTGGTGCTGGTCACTCCGAGGGGCTCCCAGTGGGTCACCCCATCTGCATTCAGTGGTTTCTCTTCACCCCAAGTCGCCCACCCTGCCTGACTGGAGGTCCTGGGCTCGGTGCACCCCAAAATCCAAACCTCTGACTTCACACATCTCCAGGGAGCTTCCTGCTCCTTGGAAGCGCCATGGAGGGCAGTCCAGAGGCTCAGAAAGGGAGAACTCTGGGAGAATTCAGGAAAACTCAACATGCTGGGCATGATGAGGCTCACCAGCCCAAGGATCCTGTGCCCACTCCCAGATGGATGCAGCGGGTTTGGGTGAGCTCTGGTTGGCTTTAGAATCCCCTTCTCCCTCTGACCACGAGGTGCAGGAGGTGAGTGTGTGTTCCAGCATGGCTGGATCTGGAAGGGAAGCTCCAGGAAAGCTCCAGGGGAGGAGGACAGAGGCCAGAAGGAGAATTTCCCTGTGTAATAAACTCTCCCACCCTCAGGCCTTGGCCCTGCAGATGTTGGGACAGAAGTTTGCCTCTGGCACCTCCACACAAGGGGTGGCAGGAGGAGCTGACCCCATCCCCGAGCTTAGTGGCTCCTGAATTTCCTGGTTTTTTACTTTTTATTAAGTGCCTTTTATCCCCCATCAGGTCCTCAGGACTGGGAATTTTGTCACCCCTCAAAGTTGAGGTTTTTCTCCCTGGTGTGGGCTGGGAGCTGCAAAGCAGAGCTGTTGTTTCCTTGGATTTTATCCCAAAACCTTTGCTTGAGGCCACTCCTCAGCTACAGAGAACATCCCTGCTGTCGGTGCTGCAGCCCCAACACTTAAATCCCATTTGGCTTCTTTTGGATTGTCTGTCTCCCAGCCCCACTGTGCCACCTGCCTGGCCACATGGAACCATCCATGGAGTGAGAACCTCTCCTGGTCCAACACATCCTTTGTGTCACAGGGAATGGGGATGTCCATCCCAGTCCACTGATGCAGACACAGCACTGAGGATGAACCACAACCACCTTCTCCTCCTCCTCCTCCTCCTCGGACAAAGGCTTTGTCTCTGGAACACGAGGGCACAGAGCAACATCAACATTTGTATTCAGCAAGGTGGGCTTGGAAAAGCGGTGGATGGACTGGAGGTGGCTGGATATGGGATGGATCCCGGAGGCTCCGCTCTCACAAATAACCCCCTCCTGCTTCCTACTCTCCCAAGGGCAGCTCCCCACATGGATAAAATAAATATATCTTAAGAGAGCAGGAAAAGAAGCAGCAAAATAAATGTTCTTGCCTTAAGAGGAACATTTTTAAGGAAACCAAGAATGTTAGAAATTAAAATTAAGATTTTTCAGTGCTGCTTTATTTAAACACACCCGGTTGTGTTACGGAGAGACACGATTTCTTCTCTTTAATATTTAACTAATATTTATTTTAAATTTAATTTTTAAATTATGCTCTTATTTGCATTGGGAGCCATGACTTGAGGAGGCATCTCCCCCTTCCCAAGGGATGGTGGGCAGGAGTCGGAATGTGTTTTGTCCACCTCCATCACTCACAGCGATGCCAATGCCTTACCTCGTCCTCCACAACAAGCAGGGTAATTATCTCCCTTCCTCTGATAATTATCATAATTAATCCAGCATAATGAACTCTCCCAATTGCGCCGCTCCTTCAAAATGAATGTGGTGTTGGTTTTTTTCCTTTGATTGAGGAAATTGGGAGAAGTGGCAGCACAGAGAGAGAGACTTCAACAAGGACCAAAAGGATTGTGAGACACAAAAGGCAACTTGTACAGTGTCACCTGGATTTATTGAGGCCTTTCCCTGATAAGACATGGAAATTATGGATGAATCAATGCCTGGAGGTACTTGGGGAAGAGGAGGGAGATGGGACTGAGATGAGGAGAGCAAAGGGAGAAGGTGGAGCTGGGCAGAGAAGCTGCCATTGCCTTCGTGCCATGTGCTGCCTCTCACTGGATTTATTCCCAATTTTTCTTTTAGGATGCTTGGAAGAAACTCTTTGTAAGGTCAAGAGCTCTGCTGGTCTGGGAGTATCCCCAGGAGCTTTGTCTGCAACAAGAACAGACCACTGGAGGAGGAGGAGAAGGATGATGATTGATGATGATGATGATGATGATGATGATGATGATGATGATGATGATGATGATGACAATTCACATTCCTGAAGTGGGGAATTAGGCCGGAGAGAGGCTGAGCATCCCCACCGAAGCTGAGCTGTCAGCACATCCCAAGGTCACGTTCAGTAGCAATATGGGATCCACACCAGGATCCTGCTCCTGAGTTGCCTCTGGAGTTCCCATAAATTCTATGGAGCACATCAGGAAAAACTACTCTCTGCTCACTGAAGGATTCAGATGGGAACCCCCAAAATTCCCCCTTTTCCCTCACCCATGGAGCTTCTGGACTGGAACAGGTGCTGGAAGCAGCAGCACCACCGGGAATTGCCACAATTACACTGGACAATATTGACTCAACCATTTGAAGAACTCCACAACCAAGTCCCTCCTAATTAGATTCAAAATTTAATGGGAATTCTTAATTCTGGGCAATATTTTATAAGGCCTTAACAAGTCTAACAATGGAAAATCCAAGAGTGTGCAAAACTTTTATTGCTTTAATATGTGATGCAGAGCCCAAGGAAATCAGTCTTTTTAACGTTGCAATGATATCCTCCAATCTCAGGGGTTCCATCACAGACAAACTGCCCTCATCCACATGGATTCCTGAGGATCCAGACAGTCAGGAAATGGCTGGCATCCCTATTTTTGGCATATTCAGTCCCTATTTTAATGTTCTTCCCCACTCTGTAATTATTCAATGTGCCAATGAAGGTAACGAGCTGCTGGAATGGGTGGTTGGCACCACAAAGTAAAATAAACCCCTGGAAGTGCCTGAAGGATGTGATGGAGAGGGGAATAAAGTCCCATTATTGTCCCCCTTGGGGTTGGAAGAAGTATCCCTCAGGGATGGAGGAGATTATCCCAGTGGGAATAACAGCTGGGACAACTCTCGGGATGGTCCCTGGGGACAGTGACAACCCAAGGTGGGGATCTCAGTGGCCCCAGCATGCAGAGATGGTGTGATGGGCACTGGTGGGACCACAGTGGGCATCCACCACCAGGAAGGGGTAAAAACCCTCTCCCAGTATCCCACCAACCTTCTGGAAAGGCTCTGGAGCAAAACCAGCAGCATCTGCTCGCTGTTTACCATGAGCCACGTGACACCCCAGTGCTGGTTCCCTCCACCAGCACATTCTACTGGGTAAACAAGATGCTCAGGCATCTGGAATGATGGCCAGGGGAGAAGGCAGGGTGTGGAAAACTGGGAGCTGGCAGATTCATCTCCAGCTCCCCTGGTTTCACCTGGCAGCAGAGAGAGAAGGAGCTGAGAATGGAGATGCCCAACGATGCCAATGGTACAGGTCAAGAGAGAAAGGAAAGAAAGTCTTCCTTGCCCTCCAGAAAAGTCCTGCCATGGACATCTTGTCCCATCAGGCAGGGAAGGTTTCACCTGGCTGACCAAGGTATTCAGGTTTTGGGTTCATTCAGGGAAATATTTTTTGTGTTTAATGATCAGTTGCTGAAAACTGAAATGTCTTTGGTTTTACAATAAGAAAACAAACAGAAAAAAGGAAATATGGAGCCTCCTCCCAAAACCCTCTGCTTTAAAAACTCCCTGTTATTTCCCCTTGCTGCTGGAAACCTTGCAGCCTGGAGAGGGTGCTTCAATTCCCAGAGGGAATTTGCTACTGAGTGAGTGGGATAAAGTGGTCCCAGTGCAGCCCAAGGTGGTCCAGAACATCATCCAAGGAGCATCCAAGGTCCCCCATTAGGGGACCTGATTAGGGAATCAGGGACCCAGTTCCAAAAATTTTAACACATCCCATAAAAAGGAAGGGATGGCAAGGTCCCCATTAGGGGATCTGATTAGGGAATCAGGGACCGAGTTCCAAAAAGTTTAACACATCCCATAAAAAGGAAGGGATGTAACCAGTCAAACCAGTTACAGGGGCATCCCATGGGATCCAAGCCCATCAGAGGCTCCTGATGCTCAGCCCATGGCAGGGATGCACCAGGAGAATGGAGACAGGGGCTTGCAGGGTTTGGAACCACCCAGGGCCCAGGATATGGGTGGGAGAAGCGCCCCTATGGATGAAGGAGTTGGAAGGGGCGATGCCGGTGGGGCTGGTGCTGGAACACAGAGGCAGGAGCTGCCCAGGCTTTCCCATCACACTGGGAGGCTGCTTTGCCGAGGAGATCCATCTCCCACAGCCTCTCCGAGGGCTCTGACGGACATTTATAGCCCTGTGAGTCATTACCGGCCTTGTTTAAACCAGTTATACCTGGCCAAGACCTTGAAAATAGCTCCATTTATCCCGAGCGGCTCCTCGCGCGTATAAATAGCAGAGTGAGGCCGCTCCGAGCCCGGGAATCCAAGCACCAGTTTCTGCTGGGAGAGCACTCTGTGCCACCCCCCTGTCCCCTCCTGGCTGCTGTGGGGACCCTGCTGCTCCCGGGGCACCCCTTCTCCCCGTGTGCCCCATCCGCAGCTGGCGGCTCCCGGGAATGAGGTGTCTGTCCCTGGCAGAGCCACCGGCCAAACAGCCGGAGCGGAGCTTTGTGCTCTGAGAAAACCCCGGAGTTTGGGATCAGGCCCTGTCTGGGAGTCTGCGGTTCCATGACCACTAATAACAGCCCAGGATCACCCCATAAATCTGCTCGGGGTGGGCACAAACCTGTGTCTGTGCCACGAGTGCCCGCCCCGGCGTGAGGGGTTGGTGGCACCGCGGTGACAGCAGGACACCCAGAGCCCGTCACCCTCAGCCTGGCACAGCTGGCATTGTGGCTCTGGAATGGGCACCCTGCCCCGGGGCATCCCAGCACTACAGCTACAGGCCGCTGCCACCTGCAAGGGTGTTTTAACCCCATCCCACTCTTTTCCAGGGAAAAATTTCAATTTTGTGCTTTAGGATCCAGGAAAGCTTTGAGTGTGTGATCGGCTTAACTTCTGCTGAACGAATGTTCACCTGGCTCAGAAATCCTTTGTTTCTGCTAAAAAAATAAATTTAGTTATTCAAAATCCCACCTCAGGGTGAGAACAAGCCTTTGGCACCTGCACTCGGATGAATCCAGTGCTTTGGGGCTCTATATCCAGTGGGTTTGGGCTACAAAATCCAATGTTTTTGGGCTGCTAATTCCAATGTTTTGGGGCTACTAAATCCAGTGGGTTTGGGCTACTAAATCAAATGGTTTTGGGCTGCTAATTCCAATGGTTTTGGGACACTAAATCCGATGGGTTTGGGCCACTAAATCAAATGGTTTTGGGCCACTAATTCCAGTGGGTTTGGGCCATTAAATCCAGTGTTTTTGGGCCACTAAATCCAATGTTTTTGGGCCACTAAATCCAGTGTTTTGGGGCTACTAAATCCAATGTTTTAGGCCACTAAATCCAATGCTTTTGGGCTACTAAATCCAATGTTTTTGGGCTTCTAAATCCAATGCTTTTGGGCTGCTAAATCCAATGCTTTTGGGCTGCTAAATCCAATGGTTTTGGGCTGCTAAATCCAATGGTTTTGGGCCACTAAATTCAATGTTTTGGGGCTACTAAATCCAATGTTTTGGGCTACTAAATCCAATGGTTTGGGGCCACTAAATCCAATGGTTTAGGCCACTAAATTCAATGTTTTGGGGCTACTAAATCCAATGTTTTGGGCTACTAAATCCAATGGTTTGGGGCCACTAAATCCAATGATTTAGGCCACTAAATCCAATGTTTTTGGGCTACTAAATCCAATGTTTTTGGGCTACTAAATCCAATGTTTTGGGCTACTAAATCCAGTGCTTTGGGCTACTAAATCCAATGCTTTTGGACTGCTAAATCCAAGGTTTTGGGGCTGCTAAATCCAAGGTTTTGGGGCTGCTAAATCCAATGGTTTTGGGCCACTAAATTCAATGTTTTTGGGCTTCTAAATCCAAGGGTTTTGGGCTACTAAATCCAATGTTTTAGGCCACTAAATCCAATGTTTTTGGGCTACTAAATCCAGTGCTTTGGGGCTGCTATATCCAATTCATTTCCAAGGGAGAGCATTTCCCTGCAGAGGGATGGAAAAGCTCCATGATGGAGGTGACTCTTTCCAAACATTTCTTCTCCCCCCTCCTCTCTCTGATCTCTTTTTTTTATTTTTTTTTCTCAGAGGAAACATTGCCCAAATCAACACACACCCGAGGAATGGTTTTACTCGGATCGGACGGCACTTTCTGCTGGAAAACCTTCCAATCAGCCGCATTCCCGAGCTGGGCTTATTTTTCACAGTTTTCTGAGTGCGTTTTGTTTTGGTGCCAGAGTAAAGAGCTGGTGGTACAGACTCCAGCCCAACCTGTCCCACCAGCATCCTCGCTGCATTTCGGGGAGGAGAGGCCTCTGACCTACATTCCCAGCCCAGGAAGGAGCCGGGTTATCCCTTAATATCCCTGATTCTCCTCTGAGCATCACAGACACCGGGAAGAAAACCACCCTCTCCCCCCAAAAAAGCAGCCTCCGGGTGTTTTGCAGCCTCCAAATCCCCGCTCCGGAGGGTGGAACAACCTTAACCAGAGCTTTTTAAAGCTCTCCCACCTTTGCCTCCTCTCTTCCTCCGGGAAGGTGTCCCGGCGGCGGCAGAACAAGACGGCTACAGACGGCTGCTGGAAGCCGGCGGCGCGGAATACACTGGGAGGCCTTTTTTTCCTTGGAAAATATTTCCACGCCGCAGGCTGCGGTGACAGCAAACATTCCTGCCGGGGCTGGCGTGGGGAGGCATCACCCTGCGGGATGGCTGGGGCGCCCGGGGCGGCTCCTCCTGCCAGCCCTTCCCTTCGCAGGGTGCGATCCCGCTACCTCTCCCGAGGGAGCAGCGCCCGGGCACACAAAGGCTTTTTATGCTGGGAGGACTGGGGGTTGTTTTTCCAAAAGGGAGACGGGAGTAGCTGCCTGGACCCCCGGGAGCAGCCAGGGGAGCCCTTGCAGCTCCACGTGCCCTCGGCTCGCCGGGAGAAAGGGAGGATTGTTAAAAACAACACATGGGATCCGGAGCTGTCGGGGAGCAAAAGCAGCGCAGGGAAGTCAGGGCTGTGGTTGTAAATCAACAGAGCCGCTGCTATTTCCATCCGTTTGGGAGCAGGGACGGGCCCCCACACCCCAGGTGTGTGCCGAGGGGATCTCGGGAGCTGCTACATGGAACACACGTGGGTTCGTTCCTCCTCTGGGCCTCCCTGGGCAATTCCAGTCCCATGGAGGCAAAGCAGGACCTCCCAGCTGGTCCTGGGGGCACCTGAGCAACCCCAAGGTCTTTCTTCATTTTTAATTTTTTTCATGGATCAGAGAATCCCAGAATGGTTTGGGTGGGAAAGAACCTTTAAGCTCATTTGTTTCACCCCCTGCCATGGACAGGAACACCTTCCACTACCCCAGGTTGCTCCAAGCCCTGCCCAACCCAGCCTTGGACACCTTCAGGGATCCAGGGGCAGCCACAGCTTCTCTGGGCATCCTGTGCCAGGGCCTGCCCACCCTCACAAGGAAGAATTTCTCCCTAATATCCAATCTAAATTCACCTCCCTTCAGCTTAAAACTTCTCCTGTCACTCCATGCCCTTATCAAAAGTCCCAAATGATGACAGTTTGGAAAGCAGATACCCCAAACTCCTGAGAGCTGTGCTGGTGCCAGTCCAAGGGGCTCAGCCGGATTGCATCAGGAACTGCCGGTGTCCCTTCTCTTCCCCAGCAAGGAAGAGCCATTCCCTGGGGCCATGCAATGGTCCAGTCCCACCCAGCCCTGGTGCCGCTGGGAAGCAGCAAGGGCTCAGCTTATCTGCAGGAACAGCCACCCTGTCTCCATCCCCAAGCCTTTTCAGCCCCACTTTCCAGCTGATTCAATCTCTGCATAGCAGACAGAGCTTCCCCAGGTCTCCCATAGGAGTTAAATCCACTCTGGAGAGGACACGGGACCACTACACACCTCATCAGCCACGGCTCCACATGGGAACGGCGGGGCTGCTCCTTATCTCCAGAGATATCAGCTGTGGATGTGCTGGGTGTGTCCTCATCCACCGGGTCTTACCTGAGGGAAGTACCTGGATTATGGTTTATATGTTGGAGTTTGTACTTGGGGTTTATCCCATCTCTCACAGGGAGGGCATTGGAGCATCCCAACTTCCATGGTGAGGGTACCAGAGCACCCCAGCTTTCCCTGTCAGCATCGCAACTTCCATGGTAAGGCTACCAGAGCATCCCAGCTTTCCCTGTCAGCATCCCAGTTTTCATGGTGAGGATACCAGCGCATCCCAACTTTCCCTGTCAGCATCCCAGTTTTCATGGTGAGGGTACCAGAGCATCCCAACTTTCCCTGTCAGCATCCCAGTTTTCATGGTGAGGGTACCAGAGCATCCCAACTTTCCCTGTCAGCATCCCAGTTTTCATGGTGAGGGTACCAGAGCATCCCAACTTTCCTTGTCAGCATCCCAGTTTTCATGGTGAGGGTACAAGAGCATCCCGACTTTCCTTGTCAGCATCCCAGTTTTTCCTGTTAGCATCCCAGCTTCCATGGTGAGGGTACCAGAGCATCCCGACTTTCCCTGTCATCATTCCAACTTTCCCTGTCAGCATCCCAACTTCCGTGGTGACGGTACCGGAACATCCCAACTTTCACTACAACATACGACCTTCACTCCCCCTCTTTCCCCCTCCACTTCCATCACAAAAGATCCCCTAACAGGGTAACTTTCCCAATCCACAGAGGCCATCCTGCCTCTGGTCGAAGCATCCCTGCCCCCTGAGGCAACCCTGTATCCCGGACCCCCCCCCTCCACCCCCTGCCACTGCAAAATGAGGCTCTTCCCAGCCAGCTGCTCTCACGGGGAGGGGGGAAGTTGGGATGAAGCCGCATGCGGTGCCCCCTTCACTGCCCTCCCCCCTTGTCCGAATCCCTCCTCCCATTAACACCTCATCAGCTCCCGGAGTTCCCGGCAAACACAGCCCCCCCAGCCGAGGAAATACGCCGGGCCTTGTGATGCAGAGCCCCCGGAGCGGGAGGAGGATGAGGAGGAGGATGCTTCCTGGCCCTGGATGCACAGCTGCCTCCAGCCCCGGCACCTCGGTGGGCAAACAGCACCTGGGAGGGCAGGGAGGCCAGGATGTGGATTCAGGAAGCGTCCCCGCATCCCGCTGCTCCCGAGCCCCTCCACATAGAGATGCTAATGGGTTCCCCATTATCCCGGGCTCCCGCTGCCCAAGGGGGTGCTCCCCCTGCTCCCACTGTGCCGTGGGATTAGGAGCAGCGCGGGGGGCTCTGCTGGCACCCACCCGCCGGCCTTGGGAGGAAAGGGGGGCACAGGATTTATCCTCGGCTGGCAGCCGCAGCCATGAACGACGCGGTGACAAACAGCGGCCGCTGGCACCTCCTTTGTTGGGAATATTGCAGGAGCAGCCGGAGCTGCGGCGGAGATAAAGCAGCGTGTCAGCTCCGTGGAGGTCAGGGCTGGGAACGGAGCCTGCGGGTTCCTCCCTGCCCGCTCCGCAAACAGGGAGCAGGACAAGCCTCAGGTGGAAACATCACTTGGGGCACTGGGAAAAGGGAAGGGAACTCACAGCCCATCCCGCTGCTGCTGGTTCCATCCCACAAGGATTAAAGCCCCCTCATCCCTTCAGCCCCCTCCAACTTGTCCAAGCCACCTTCTGGGGCTCCCAGAATATCCTAAGCCAGAAGGGATCCACAAGGATCCCTAAGTCCAGCTCCTGGCCCTGCATCCCAAATATCCCACCAGCTGCTTGCGAGCATTGTCCAAATATTTGTTGATAGGGTTTGCCTCTGGGAAACCTTTTTCCTGGCTTTGGTGACCCCAAAAGGACGATGTTTTGGTAAAGAAAGGTGTGTGCAAGAGTTTGTCCATGGGCAGGGGAAAGTGGCGCTTCCCTATGGAATTTTATAGCTCCTCCTCCCATGGTGGGGAGCTCAGTGTGCTGGAGCTGCCTGTGCTATTGGGAAAGGCAGTCCTTTTGGAAAGGGGAATCACCTTCAGGGCAAACCTCAGGCCAGCTGGGGTGGGATGGTCAGGATCTCTCCATACAGAGGGATCCTGCCTGGAGCTCCATGGCATCATTCCCTGGGGATGTGGTTATTACCACCAGAACTCCCTGTAAAGGTGGAGAGCAGATCTTTCTGCACAAATAGAATCTGTCTCACAATCAGAACTTATCAACCAGGAGACATTGGAAGCTCCAGTGGGGAAAATAAACCAATTTGGAAGCAAAGTGCCGGAGCAATCCTTGGTTATCTCCCAGTCTGCGGCGTCTCCGATCGCATCACTCTGGCAATGGAAGCTCTGAGTGATGTAATCAGGGGCAATCCCAAACTCTGGGCAGATAACACCCTTCCTTGTCCCCCAGACAGCTGGAATCAGCTCTGCCCCATTCCCCACGCAGCAATTTCACCAGAGGCTGCTCCCAGAGCTGCCTTGTGCTCAGAGTGGGAACTTGTTCCTCTGTGCCACAGCCAGAGGCTGCATCCCGTGGGAGGGCCGGGATGGGAGCACTGCTGGGATCGGCACTGTCTCCTCCCTCCTCTCGGCAACGGGGATGTGGAAATCCAGGTGCTGAACTGATCAGGGAGCTCTGCCCTGCGCCTTGGGACACCCAGGACAAGGCATATCCCAAGGGCGCCCTCAGCTCTTCCCAGTGCCAAACCATCCCATCCTATTCCCTGCTCCTTCAGCATGGGAAGAGCAGCTCTGCCTCCAGGTTTGGAACATCCACATTACATCCCTCCCTTTGGGCTTTGCAGTGCTGAGCAGATCCCAAACACCACCTTGACTTGGGCCTTTCCAAAGGGGCACAGCATCATTTTCCAGAGGCTGTCCAGGTATCAGCACAATGCTTAAACCCCCCAAATTATTCCCTGTGCTCAGAGCAGCCACAGAATCCCGTGTTTCTGGGAACAGACCGCTGTGAAACATCGTGTTTTGCCCAAGGAGAACCATGGAATATTGGAATTGTTAAGGTTGGAAAAGCCTTGTGAGATAATTGAGTCCAACTGTGTCCCAGCACTGCCAAAGTGACCACTAAGCCACATTCCCAAGTTCCTCATCCACTTGGCTTTTAAATCCCTCCAGGGATGAGGATTCCATGACTGCCCTGGGCAGCCCATTCCAGGATTTGACAACCTTTTCCTGAAGAAATTTTTCCTAATACATACAGAAAGAGATGGCTGTGCCACAGCCCTCCCCAGATGTGGCCAGAGGTTCATCACTCACTCCCCTGTCCCCAGCATGGCCACCCAACGGTCTGTCCCACAGAGACCCTCCCCAGCATCCCTGTGATCCCAAAATTCGGCAGCCACGCACGAGGCGTTGGCGGGAAGAGCTCCCGGCAGCCTTGTTTGACTGAAATAATTTTATTTGAAGACACTTTGCTATTTCAACACTTTTAAGGTGCAGGGGGTTATTTAAGATGGATTCAGTTTTAATCAGTTTAATGGGATTTTCTGTTTTTAGATGGAAGCGCCTCCAAATTGTCTGATTAACTTTTCAGAATCAATACGCTTAACGGCAAAGCACACAATTATCCCGGCAAATGAGCTCCAACGTGGCTCCTGCAGGAAAAATCACCCAGCTCCAGCTTGGGGGTGCAGATCTGCCCCCAGTCTCCTTCCCCAACTCCTGTTCCCTGAGGAAATGGGGCAGCACAGACATGGATCTGTCCCAGTCCCCTCCCCAGCTCCTGTTCCCTGAGGAAATGGATCTGTCCCAGTCCCTTCCCCAGCTCCTGTTCCCTAAGGAAATGGGGGAGCACAGGTATGGATCTGTCTGTCCCTCTCCCAACTCCTGTTCCCTGAGGAAATGGGGAGCACAGACATAGATCTGTCCCAGTCCCCTTCCCAACTCCTGTTCCCTGAGGAAATGGGGAGCACAGACATGGATCTGTCCCAGTCCCCTTCCCCAACTCCTGTTCCCTGAGGAAATGGGGCAGCACAGACATGGATTTGTCCCAGTCCCCACCCCAGCTCCTGTTCCCTGAGCAAATTGGGCATATGGATCTGTCCCAGTTCCCTTCCCCAGCTCCTTTTCCCTGAGGAAATGGGGCAGCACAGACATGGATCTGTCCCAGTCCCCTCCCCAGCTCCTGTTCCCTGAGGAAATGGATCTGTCCCAGTCCCTTCCCCAGCTCCTGTTCCCTAAGGAAATGGGGGAGCACAGGTATGGATCTGTCTCAGTCCCTCTCCCAACTCCTGTTCCCTGAGGAAATGGGGAGCACAAACATGGATCTGTCCCAGTCCCCTTCCCAACTCCTGTTCCCTGAGGAAATGGGGAGCACAGACATGGATCTGTCCCAGTCCCCTTCCCCAACTCCTGTTCCCTGAGGAAATAGGGCAGCACAGACATGGATTTGTCCCAGTCCCCACCCCAGCTTCTGTTCCCTGAGCAAATTGGGCATATGGATCTGTCCCAGTTCCCTTCCCCAGCTCCTGTTCCCTGAGGAAATGGGGCAGCCCAGACATGGACCTGACCCAGTCCCCTTCCCCAACTCCTGTTCCCTGAGGAAATGGGGAGCACAGATATGAATCTGTCCCAGTCCCTTCCCCACCTCCTTTTCCCTGAGGAAATGGGGCAGCACAGACATGGATCTGTCCCAGACCCCTTCCCAACTCCTGTTCCCTGAGGAAATGGATCTGTCTCAGTCCTCTTCCACAATTCCTGTTCCCTGAGGAAATAAGGAGCACAGACATGGATCTGTCCCAGTCCCTTCCCCAACTCCTGTTCCCTGAGGAAATGGGGCATATGGATCTGTCCCAGTCCCCTTCCCAACTCCTGTTCCCTGAGGAAATGGGAAGCACAGGTGTGGATTTGTTCCAGTCCCCTTCCACAGCTCCTGTCCCCTGAGGAAATGGGGCATATGGATCTGTCCCAGTCCCCTTCCCCAACTTCTATTCCCCAAGGAAGCACAGCCAGTGGGATGCCAAAGGAAAGCCACCGGCTGCTTGGTTTGGCTTTCATGTTCTGTATTTTAATCACCACATGTTAAAGGCCCAAAAGAAGACCCAGATCCCTGGAAAAGCTGGCTTGGGATTGCTGGCACACAGGGATAACCCCAAGCTGTCCCATTTGATCCCACTTCCTGGTTCTACCCCCTCAGACACAGCTGTGGGAGCACATCCCTCTCTCATCCATCCCAACATCCCTTCCCACGGGGGACACAGGTCACTTCCAGCTCCCAGCTCCCAGTTTATCCCCCCAGGCTCCAATATCCCCCTCGCTTTTGTCAAGTTGCATAATTTTTTGAACTTCCATACTTGAAAAATTCTTTTGGAAATGTCAGGGTGACGGGAGGATTAAACATGAGCCAGAGCAAACAGCAGTGACATTATTTTAATTCTTTCAGTGCCAGGTCATTTTCTCCATAATAACACGGCTCAGATCCCCGGCTCCTGCCCCTTGCATCATCCTTCCCCTTCCCTGCTCCCTTGTTTTTATTTGTTCCTCCCACAGATAAAAGCAAGGAGGAGGAAAAGAGGCTTCCCTTCCTTTGGCAGAGATTTTCTTCCCATAGCCCTTTGGAATTTCACAGGGTTTGGGCGAATTCAAACTCCCCAGAAATGCCATTTTTTTTAGGATTAGGGTGATATTTTTTAGGGAAGCATTCCCAAATTTATATACCAGTTGTTGCATTATTGCAACAATCTGTATTAGCACCTCCTGGCACATTCCCAGCTGTGGAGCATCCTGTTGGAATTGATGTGTGGAGAAGCCAGGCCCGTTAGCAGGGCCAGGATGATCCAATCCTTAAAATCCTGCCCTTCCCACTGGACTGTGCTGCCCATCTGGATAACTGGAACTGTGGCTGCTGCCAGAATATTCCTGGCTCTGCTTTTGGATTTTACTCCTCTCCTTTCCCCACCAGCCCAGCTCCAGGTCCCTAAACCAGCAGAAAATCCACCTTTTCCTGACAGGGATTGTTTCCTGCTGGACCAACAAGCTGAGCTGGCTCACAGAGGGTGTTGGACTGGGAGCAGCAGCCAGAGGATGAGATTTATCCTGCACATTCCCCTTGGCCTCCGGGATCAGGAGGTTTGTGGCTTGAAGGTACCACATCACAGGGAAAAAACCAAGGTGCAAAAAGCTATTTTGGGAATTGCTGGCCTTCCCAACCCCCTGGCAGAAGCTGCTGCACAGGGACAGCAGGAGGACCCCCGGACCACACCATCCTCCCCTGGGGGTGCTGAATGCCCTGTGGAAAGCTGGAGATCCACCAGGAGAGCCCTTCCCAGGCCGGGGATGCTGAGGGGGAATGGGAGAGCTGGGAGCATCCAGCACAGCCACAGTTGTTTGCTTGGGCAAACAGCAGCTCTTTCTGCTCTCCCAGCTGCCAGATCCTGACTCCAGGCAGGAAAAAACATTTCCTCAGGTAGGGCACTAGCGATGGAAGCTGGGAGTTATTTTTCCTCCAGCTGTTCATACAGCAAGTGGAACTCAGAGTCAACGTGCAGCTCCACTGCCACCATGGATTTCAGCACATTCCCAGGCTCAGGGGCTTCCAGAGGGATCCCAGTGGGATGATTTCCCCTGGGAAAACAAGGAGGATGCAGCCTCCAGCCCAGTCTGCACCAGTGGAAACAACATGGGTGGTTCTTCCCCACCTGGTCAGTGTGGAGGGAAAGCCAAGCAGGGAAAGGTGGGTTTAAGGGGAAATCACTCCTGGAAAACTGGGAAAAACTGTGCCCACCTTGAAAGGAGACAATTCAGGATGGGGCTCTCAGTGCTGGGGGCTAAACCTGAGGGCAGTAAACATGGAAAGGAAATCGGATTTCTGCCTTTCCCAGCGTTTTGCTGAGCAAACAGGAGCTGTTTGCAAACGGTTTGGAGGTGGCAGCAGCTTCCCTGCACCAGTGCCAGACTCTGGGAAGCAAAGGGGAGGTTTCCTCACCCAGGAAAAATGCAATGCACAGCTGGGTCCCTTTTCCAGGCACCCTGGAGAAAGTGTGGCAGCCTCTTTTCCCCTCGATGGTGATCCAGGGTAGGGATGGATGGAAAAGGGGAGAATCCATCTGCCTGAGCAGGAAAATCAATAAATACAGGAATTAAAATAAGGAGCAGCTTCCCAGCAAGGCATATCCCACCAGCCAGGACATCCAGGTGTCACAGCCCACCCCGTGGTCACTGTCCCACCTTGGAGCATGGAGATGCTTCCCGGCTCCCTGGTTTCCTCCCACCGGAGTGGTTTGGGCAGAGCTGCTCCAGGTTTGCTATTTCTGGGCTCTTTTCAACCCCAGCCGGGTTTCAGCTGTGCCCTGCCAGAAAAATTCCCTGTGCCTCCATCCTGGCAGGCAGGAAACCTCGAGGAGCCCATAGGAAACGGCAAAGCCTCAGGATGCAGCACTCCAAAATAAGGTGCAGTTAATTAATATGGTGTGAGGGAGCGGGGAGTGATGTCATCCCGGATTTGGGGAGGATAAATGCATCCCTCTGTCCTGCCTTCAGCCTGCTCTTCCCAGAAATACCCTGCAGGAAAGGCACCCCAAGGAGCTGCAACCACAGATGGGGAACACAGGACCTCAGGGGAAAACTGGGAATATTGAGGGTATTCATGTTAATTTGGAGTATTAATTTGGAATATTAATTTGGACAATGAATTTGGAGTATTAATTTGGAATATTAATTTGGGATATTAATTTGGAATATTAATGTGTAATATGAATTTAGAATATTAATTTGGAATATGAATTTGGAAATATGAATTTGGAATATTAATTTGGAATATGAATTTGTAGTATTAGTTTGGAATATTAATTTGGAATACGAATTTGGAAAGTGAATTTGGAGTATTAATTTGGAATATGAATTTAGAATATTAATTTGGAATATTAATTTGGGATATTAATTTGGAATATTAATGTGTAATATGAATTTAGAATATTAATTTGGAATATGGATTCGGAATATTAATTTGAAACATTAATTTGTAATATTATTTTAGAATATTATTTTGGAATATTAAGGGAAATTTCACATATTACACAAAATTATTGCCTGTGACTTTCACCTATTCCCAATGTCATCTGTTCCCAGTTTTTCCCCTTTCTCTCAGTTCTGGGATAGAACACCCTATTCCCTGTACAGCAGCATTTGGCCCAAATCCCGCTGGATCTGGAGCTTCCCAGCACTCCTTTGGTCCCTGCATTTCTGCACAGCTTGGCTGTGCATTGGCAATCCAAGCTCATCCATTGCCATTTAATCCAGCAGGATTTACACAAATTCCACCGTGCTGTTTAAATATTAATTAGGATTTTGCACCCTGTACATCCTCTCCAACAGTTTTCCTTCCTCCAAACCTGGGAGACATTTCTCCAGCAAGTTTATGGCAAAGGGACAGGGGGGAATTGCCTCATCACCCCCAAATTCCTTGGGAGCCAAGGACCCTCGTTGCTGGGATCAGACTGGAGCAGGGCAATGGATAATTCACTGAATTCCTCCCCTCTCCATCCTCAGCTCCTCAGGTTAAAACGTTGGTCTGGTTTGGGGTGATGTGGATTCAGGAGGTCCTTCCTATTGCTGGAGTTCCAATAAATCCAACTTTTGCTTCTTGCATGGAAGTGTCTTCCCTTAACTTTAAAACTCCTGTGGGAATCAGCCCTGGAAATCCTTGGGATTCAGGTGACAGGAGGGTCCCTTCCTGCTGCCTCTTCCCTGCTTCCTGAGGGGAATTTTTTGTAAGCTCCATGGCCATAAATCCCAGATTTGGGCACGCAGAGGGAATTGGGAACCAAACCCTTCACTTTGGTGAGTGCAAACGAACTCCCACCTTGAGGACGGGTCCCAGCGAGGGCTGAGCTCCACCCCGCAGGCTTTGGGAAGGAAAGGCTGGGATACAGGCAGGATATCCCACTTCCCAGGGCCTCCCGCAGCCCCTGCCACGTCTCCCAGCCCGCTATAGG
The DNA here is from genome assembly GCF_047495875.1 of Pithys albifrons albifrons. NCBI lineage: Eukaryota > Metazoa > Chordata > Aves > Passeriformes > Thamnophilidae > Pithys > Pithys albifrons. The sequence continues at coordinate 117,935,095 of NC_092459.1, read as the reverse complement.
GGAGGACGTGAGAGGCATCGGGCCGGAGCAGCTGGATGGGCGCTGGCCGGAGCTCGCTCCCAGACGCGTCCTGTGTTCCTTGGCCACCGCTCCAGCCCCAACCCGACCCACCTTATCCCCCCTTCCCAGCGCGGGATGGTGGAGGTTTGGGGACACCCCCTGGCTGTGCCCATCCCGCGCCGGCAGCCGGAGGTGGGAACGCTGGAGGGGCACACACAGGGGCATTGAGCGGCGCTGTGAAACGCCGCAGTGTGTGCCAGCGCCCGGGAGCGGCCGGGCCAGCGGCCAGCGCAGGAATAAGGGAGGCCACTGTGATTCCCAGACAGGGCAAACAGTGCCCGGCTCAGCCCAACTACCCGCCCCGGCCCGCCCCGGGAAGGTGCGACAGCACAGCCCTGACCTCCGGCTCCCCTTTCCTCAGGGATAACGCCACCACGGGGACGGCAAACACAGCCATGGGTAGAGAATTCTGGGGATAAAACACCAGGAAGCTCCATCCCAGGGAGCCACGGAGCAAAGGGAACTCACACCCAAAGCATTATCAGCCTTCCAGGCTTCCTTCGTTCCTTGCGGATATTCACTTAATGAATACACAAAGTAAATAAATCCCTTTTTTTTCTTATCGCTCATCCAGGGATGGACAGGCCAAGGATTCTCCCAAAACATCTCGCCTATATTTTAAATTTTATATATTTGCTTATTTATAAATTATATAAATATATATTATCTAAAATTATAATACATTATAATATATTAAGATGTTTACAGTATATTATGTATAAATTATATAAATATATATTATCTAAATTATAATATACTATAATATATTATATGTAAATTATGTAAATTTATATTATGTTATATATTATATTATGTTATATACTATATTATATTATGTTATGTTATATATTATATTATATTATATTATATTATATTATATTAATAAGCTACACAGAGTGTTTTGTTATTACCTTTATTCCCAAAAATTAGTTGCATTCCTGAAAACAGATTTTCCCCATGAGATAAAAGAAATCCCAAACTTAAGGGAGAAAAAGTGTTGAAAAGTTTAAATTTACTTTTTTTCCTGGAAAATAAGTTGGTAACAGCTGAGTGGAAGTTGCCAACAGGTCCCAGTCAGGTTTAGGCCAATAACCTGTTCCTAATTCAAGGTGAAGTTTTCCCACATCTCCCAAAAACATGGTGGAATTGGAAGGGAAAATGAATTTTTATATAGGTCAGTACCTTTTCCCACTCTTCTTAAATGATCGATTTTCCTTATTGGGAATGACTGGGAGATTTTAATCAGCATTAAAGCCTAGAGCATAAGAATAAGAGAACCCCTCGAAGCATCCCAAATCCCGGGATTTGGTGGCTCCCAGGCAGGAGAGGGCAGCAGATATCCACGGTTCGGGCTCTCCTCGGGAAGCCGAGGAACAGAAGGGGGGCAGCAGGCAGGGAAATTTGGGAACAGCCCGTGGCGGAGCGGGGTGGAACGAGATGCTCTTTAAGTCCCTTCCAATTCAAACCACTGTGGGATTGTGTGAAATCCATGGATTCCTGCTCCTGACTGTCCCCAGGAAGCGTCACGAGGCTCAGGGAAGATCCAAGGTGTGGAAAAGCCTCATCCAAAGGGATTCACGGGGGGTTTACCTGGAAAGGGGGGGCGGCATCACCTCGTTTTGCCAACTAAAGCATCATCCCCTTCTCCAGCATCCCGGTCCCCCCTTCCAGACCCTTTTCCCTCCCTCCAGCTGTTCCATTCCAGCCTTAATGTGACAATCGGGGGCAGCAGCAGCTTCGCCGTCTCTCCTCTCACTCCATTATCCATGTGGCTCCTCTCAGCACCTTCCTCGTTTGGCTTGGACACAAACCTGACAGGATTTGGAGAGAAAACACAGGATCGAGGGGTCGCAGGCAGGGAATGTCCGTAGGGGACCTACATTCCCATCCCAATCCCACCAAACATTTTTTTCCCTGCATGAGATGCATCAGCATCAAAGCAGCACCGCGGTGAGGTGATGTTTGTGCCTGGCACTGTGGAAGGAGGGAGGGAACAGCCTCAGTGTCCGTGTTTATCCTGCAGAGGGTGGAAAAGCAGCTTTGGGAGACTCCCAGCCCTTCCAAGGACACGGAACAGCAGGCAGGGCAGAAAGCAGAGGGGTGTCGTTGCAACAGCACCGGGATGATGATGAGATGCAGAAGAAATGCAAATCAAAGGCAAATCCATCATCCTGGTGGGGAAACAAAAAGCCTGGAGGCAACAGGAGAAGGGACTTTTCCAAGGTCATCCCGGATTCCTCTGCAGCAGAGCACAGGCCCAGGGCACCCAGAGCCCTTAGGAGAAACCACCGGGAAAACAGCACGGGATAAACTGTTTCCCCAGCACTCATCCCATCCTCGTCCCACAGGGAAGGGCCCCTGGAATCCTTTAAATGCAGGAAAATCCCATGTAAGGAGCCCCCATTTAGGTGTTTATTAACCCCCAGCTGTTCCCACAGCATCCACAGGCTCCTGTTTTCCCACCCTTGCTAGGCTGGGAATTTTGGATCCAGGCATGGAGGGGGAGCAGGACAGAACCGGGATGGGATTTCCCTGCATCGGGATAAGGGGATAAAGGGGAAAATTAACTGTATTGCAGCCAAACTCGGGCTAAGGGAGCTAAACCAGCCCCTTGGGCACAGGGAAAACCGTGTCCCACTTAAAACCTGGGACGGGGAAAACCAGATCCCACTTAAACCCCAGGACTGTTTCCTTGGAAGTGGTTGACTTCGAGGCTTCCTAAAAATAGATCTTAAGTCCCCAAAACTGCTGATTCCGGATCTGCAGCTTCCCTGGGAGCTGCAGCATGTCAGGAATGCACTGAGCAAATCCCGCTTTTCCCTTGGCAGTGGAGCAGGCTCTGAGGTTGGGATCTGGGCATGGCAGGGAAGCACCTGAGGGTGGAATTGAGGGGAATCCAAAGATTAAGCTTTAGGAGTTGGCCTCAAGGATCCTTGTGGATCTCTTCCTACTCAGGATGTTCCAGGATTCTATGGATGTTCATAGGGAGTGGGAAGAAAGCAGAAGCTTCCAGAGCACCCTCAAATGGGGTTGGATTTCTTTCTCCCAGACAAATCCTGGTCCTGACAATAGGATTATCATGTTGTGATCCATCAGAAAACCAACCCCAAATTCCTTGGAGTGAGGAGGAAGGATCCCAGGAATGGCACTGACAGTGGAGCTGAGACGACGTGCTGGCCCCAGAATGTTTTCCTGGAGGAACCTCTCGCTGCCTGCCAGGAATTGCTCTGATTCAGCTGAAATCAGTCAGGCTGTTTGATAAGTGGAGTTTTCTGGGAGGGAGAGAGGGAGGGATCCGGCCCCTCCTCTCCCCACAGCCAGAGGAAGGTGCTTTGCCCTGGTCAGCAAATCCAGCTTTTTTTTTTTTTTTTTTTTTTGCAGGCATTGAACCCTGGGGTTGTTTTCTTTCCAGCTCGGCTGGAATGTTGTCAGAAATCTGAAATACAAGCAGGGGGTTTATTTTCTTCCTTTTTTTTTTATTCTGGGTATGGCTCATTTTGCTTTTCTTCACCCTCCTCCCAAAAATGTGCTGATCTGAGAGGGAAAAAATGGGTCTGGAGGCTCTGGAGAGTTCCAGGGGAGTGGGAGTTTGGGGGCTCTGCCACAGCCACCCTGAAAAGAGGGATGGGGGTCCCTGTGGTCCCTCTGGCTCTCATGCAGATGGATAGACAGGGAAAGACACGTTCCCTTCATTCCTCTGAGCTGGAGGGACGTACAAATGAACTCAAACACTCTGTCCAAAGGAGGATTTGGGGATGAGGTCACACAAATCACCAGGGCTTATTTATTCCTTTGCAATCCTGAGCGAACTCAGATGGAAAGGAAGAAATTGGATCCACGAGCGAGGAAAATATGGGAAGGACAAGGACATGGGCATGAGAGGGACAGACTTAGGGAACACTGAGCAAGTGGTTTATTCCCTTAAAAAATGGACTGTTCCCAATGGGAATTGATCCATGAAGTTTGGGTCCTGCTGGTACTCAGGGCCTAAGGAATTTCTAATGAGAATCTAAGGAATATCAGATGGGAGATGCTGCTCTGTGAGGAGGAGCAGAGGCTTCCCAGGCTTGGGAATCTGCTCCCTAAAGATAGATATATTAAATATACATTAATATATTCTATAGTAACATATTAAATATATTTTAATAGAAAATAGAATAAACTTATTCACTATACAAATAAAGTTGACATTAAATTAAATTTAGTATGAAAAGGAAGTTATTTAGTATAAAATGGAATAAGTTCTAAATTTATTTTTTCCACTCCTTTTTCCTACCAGCTGCTCTTTTTTCCAGCACAAAACAGGGAATAAAGCAGCTCCCATTGGATGGACCCAAGGAACTGGATATCCCAGCAATTCCCATCCAGCTGCCCTTCCCTAAGTTTGGGAAGGTGCTGGAAGGGAAGGAGGAAAGCCACGGGCAGGAGTTTGGCTCCAACTCTCTGCACAAATTAATCACAGCCCAACTGCAGGGAGGCACAGTTTTGGGGTAATTTATTGTGCTTTAAGGACTTAATAACTTCCAGCTGGAAGAGAGACCAGGAAAAAATAGAAACATCATTCCAGTGAGCACCCAGCCCATGGATCTCAGTGCTGATGCCCACAATGCCATTGAAATTCCCATCTGGACATGGCCAATATGCTGGAGGAGACCTGGTTTGGGTGGGAAGGACCTGCAAGACCATCCAGGTGACCCCTGGCCATGGTCAAGGACACCTTCCACTATCCCAGGTTGCTCCAAGCCCATCCAAGGTGACCTTGAGCACTTCCAGGGATGGGGCAACCACAGCTGCTCCTAAACTGGCTGCTAAAATAGTCATGGATGGGCTGTGGGCAGTGGGGTGGGTGCCAGCAGTGGGGCACCCCTTCTCCACCCACAACAGGGTGGGAACCTTGTCCAAAAAAACCTGGGATGGGTCCTCAGGACCAGCCCACCTTCACCCCCAGCCCTGCTCATTGTTTGCCTGAAGGTTCCCAGTCCTGGAATTTCCTTTAGAGGGGCAAAACAATATCAGGAAAATCAGTTTGTCTTTTTTTCTCTCCTCTTTTTTTTTTCCCCCTAAAAAGCTGCCCGAGGCCTCCCTGCCTTGCATGGAATAACATCCCCTACCCTCCAGGCTCCCTGTGGCTCCTCCCTAATCCCAAATCCCGCCTGGCACACTCGGGAGAAGCTTCCACGTGTGTCCCCGTCCCTATTTCGTCAGGCAATCTGGAAGGGAAAAAAAGGAAAGCTTCTTTGTGGCTGCAGAGGAGCATCCCATTCCATCCCATCCCATCCCATCCCATCCGGCAGCTTCCCAACGGGAAGGGTGGGGGTGACATCCTCCAGGGCGGGGGGTGGCTGTGGCTGTCCCGCTGCTGAGCCAGCAAAAAGCACATCCAGAGAGTTCCTGCAGCGCCCCTGGGCCCGGCTTTTCCCTGCTCCCTGGATCCAGGAGGCGCAGGATCTGCTGAGGTTTGGGAGGGAAGCATCCCATTCCCACGGGGAGCGGGGAGTACCCAAACGTGGTGTTAAAAAGTAGCTTTATTCCCTTTTCCTTGGGAATTCAGCAGGTTTTTGGGAGCCCAGCGCCAGCTCCTTCCCTGGGATGCAGGTGTGGGTCCGCACAGGATCTCTGGGAAGGGCTGAGGGCACCAGGCTGTGGTTTTGCCCCTCCTGGAGCTGAGGATGCGGCCCCAGAGGCGGAGGGTGTGCCCGGCGCGGTGCGAGCTGCGGGCCCTCCCCAAGGTGTGGTGTTCCCGCCGATCCCGCTTCCCGCAGCAAAAGGAGCCGGGTGTTCTGCCAGGAAATCCCTGCCCTGCCCAAACTGGGGATCTGTAGTCGTGGACACAGAAGCCCAGAATAGTGCGCCTGGGGAGAGATTCGGGGTTGGAAGGGACCAGTTGGCATCCAACCCCAACGTGTCCCTGCCCATGGCAGGGCAGGGGGTTGGATGCCAAAGGTCCCTTCCAACCCGAATTATCCAGGGATATTCTGGGATTCTGTGTCCAGACTCAGTCCCATGGCAGGGCAGGGGGTTGGATGCCAAAGGTCCCTTCCAACCCGGATTATCCAGGGATATTCTGGGATTCTGTGTCCAGACTCAGTCCCATGGCAGGGCAGGGGGTTGGATGCCAAAGGTCCCTTCCAACACGGACTATCCAGGGATATTCTGGGATTCTCTGTCCAGACCCAGCCCGATGCCAGGTGTATCCTCCCCTCTGTGCTCTCCAGGGAATTAGGGTGTTCCCAGCCTCAAGGAACAAGGGGATTCCCAGCTGTCCCACTGGAATTTGGGATGTCTCTCCCTGGGATGGGCATTGAAAGAGAGAGTTTTCTGGGAAAAATCTGTTAATACTCCTGAAAATACCCCATTCCAGATGCCTCTTCCCTGGTTTCAGAGAGCAGTGGGTGATGCCAGAGTTGGAAATCAGGGAAAAACTCTGAGGTTTGGGATGGTGCCCTTTGCCTGGAGCTCCTGGAGCATCCCAATCCCCTGGGATGTTCTGCAGAACCCTCGTGTTGCTCCACAGCCAGACTGGAATTTCGTTGGATTCTGCTCATTTTCTGTCAACTCTTTCTGGAAGTAGAAGCTGAAGAGGACGGATATTTACCCAGAGGAAGGGCAGGATATTCCATGGATAGATATTTACCCGGAGGAAGGGCGGGATATGCCGTGGAACTGGAAGCAGCAACCCCCCAGAATAGGATTTAATGTCTCCACCTTTTATTTTTAAATTCAAATTGCCAATTTAATTGGATTTCTTCAATTAAATGGGAATGAAATTGAGATCCCTCAAAGAGTAAGGAATTTGGGATGCAAGAGGCTCTGGGGTCTTCTGCTGAGCTCGCATGTAATTTTAATAGCTATTTAATTAATTAGAGTAATATAAGAATATTTCATATATTAAATGTAGGGTCATATAACAATGTATTAATATAATACTATATAAGACATAGTGTTGTATTAAAATATAAATAATAAAGCTGAAAATATCCAAATATGCTAAATATTGTATATATTATATATATAATAATATATAATTATAATATTATATATTATAATATCTAATAATATATTATAATATATAATATATTATATATTATTATTATATATGCTAAATATTGTATATATTATATATAATAATATATAATTGTAATATATATTATAATATCTAATAATATATTATAATATATAATATATATTATTTATTATGTATTGTAATATAATATATATTATATTATAAACAATGTCATATTCAGCGTAAATGTATAATTTATATTCTATATAACATAACATACATAACATATAATATATAACATATATGACATATACAACATATATAACATCTAATATATATTCAAAGTGCATTTTAACATATATTTGAAGTGTATTTTTATACATCTAATGAAATAGAGTAATATAATACTATATAATATATTATATAACCTACCATATATTAATATAATAGTATTATATATTAAAGCGATTTAAATATATGTTAATCTATTAATATAATATATTATATGTGGTGCTGTATAACAATATAGACCATATGATACATAATAAATGACATAATATATGATATGCACAATACAATGTAAATATATATTAAATGTAATTTATATTATATAGCAGTATAATATATAACACATATATCATACTATACATAAAATGATATACTATGATACATAATAATAAATATCTTATAATGTAATGTACAAAAATGAAAAGAAAGAAAGAAAGAAAGAAAGAAAGAAAGAAAGAAAGAAAGAAAGAAAGAAAGAAAGAAAGAAAGAAAGAAAGAAAGAAAGAAAGAAAGAAAGAAAGAAAGAAAGAAAGAAAGAAAGAAAGAAAGAAAGAAAGAAAGAAAGAAAGAAAGAAAGAAAGAAAGAAAGAAAGAAAGAAAGAAAGAAAGAAAGAAAGAAAGAAAGAAAGAAAGAAAGAGGTAGGTAGATAAATAAATATTAAAATAAATATATCATAAATATCTTAAAATAAATAAACTTATCTAATACACATTCAAAGGATATTTGCCTGACATTTTACCCTTCAAATATTTCATTAAAAAACAAAAAAGTCTCTTTTTTCAGGAAAAGATTTAAAACTAAAAAAAAAAAACAAAAAAAACACAAAAGGTGATAAAAACCCTCCCCACAGTCTGTTCAGCCCAGCACTCCATTTCTTTGGATTTTCAGTTTGAGCAGAGAAGAACAAGACATTTTTAACACTTTTGGCCACATTCCAGGGTGGATTTTTCAGTTGGAGACAGGGAAAGACCAGCCAGTACCAGCTGGATTTTGCTGGAAAATTCAGTGTAGCAGGATGAGCCTTGGGGTGGGAAATACTGGTGATAAATAAAATATATATGAAATATATATTATATAGGGCAGGTTTCTGTCAGAGAGAAATAAAATCCACACCCAGGTGCCAGCTCAAGGTGTGTGTGCAATAAACCCACAGGGAAAGCTTTGGATTTCACCTGGAAAAACCAATTTTTTGAGGCTGGGATGGAGTTTTACCCATTTAAATAACGTTTGATGCTGTCTCGGAGTGGAGGTGTTGGATATTTTAGAATGAACCATCTGGAGAACTTTGCTGGAGGGAAAATGGGAATTTGGCTTCTTAGGCAAATCGATTAAAATAACTTTGTGCCGAGGCTGTGATCCCAAATCTGTGGGATCCGTGGGATTTGGGAGGGAGGACGATGGAGGCAGGTGGGCTCAGCAGCACCAGGACAGTGTTCAAAGCCACCCCTCAGCTCCAGGAAAACTCATTCTGCACAAGCACAGGGCGCAGGATCCCCTTGGAAATCCCCCTGGAAAATAATAAACAACACCAAAAAAACCCAAATCCAAGAAGGATTTGCTGCTGGAATGGTACCAGGGCACCATTATCCTACATTGTGGCACCAAGCACCCCGAAACGTCCCCCTGCTCCCCACCCAAAGCTTTTCCATGGAAGTCTGGGAGCACAATGTGGGTCAAAGCCCTGCTCGCCGTGGAGGAGTTTCCTCCTTTACAGTAAAAGAGCATTTAACAGTTTCCTGTTGCTCCGGGGGCGGAGGGTCTGTGTGATCTGTGGTGGGTCCATTGTTGGATCACGCCTTTTCCGGCCTCCGGCTGGGACAGGAACCCTCAGAGCTCTGCACCCCCAGGTTCCAGGAGTGTCTGTGTCCTTTACCCCCCATTCCAACCCTCCACAGAGACAGGGGTGCTCCAGGAGCTGCCTGTGCTCCTCCATGTCCCTGCCATTCCAGCAGGGATCTGTGCCAGCTGCACAATTCACCACGGTGGTCTATGGAAGCAGAGGGCAGAAAATGCACCTGCTTTCCCATGTGAGCAGAGCCCATTCCCAGGAATATCATGTACATGTTTATCCATATTCCCATCCCAGCCATCAGGCCTCTTCCACGCACAGATGGGCTCATTCACCCAGTTCCAGCTTCCCAAAAACCTCCCAATGCCATCACTTGGAGAGTGAGATGGGGACAACTGAGACCTTTGCTCTGTCTCTTGATGGCCCAGGCTGGGACAAATGTAATGGGAAGTAGATAAAGGAGCTGGGAATGTTGGAGAGAAGGAGCCTCAGGAGGGACCTTCCCTGTCTCTCCAACTCCCTGATGGGAGGGTGAAGCCAGTGGGGATCAGGCCCTGCTTCCAAGGAACAAGGGACAGGATGAGGGGAAAAGCCTCAATCATAGAATCAGATAATGGATTGGGTTGGAAAAGACCTCCAAGATCGTCAAGTCCAACCCTTGGTCCAACCCCAGTCCCTTTACCACATCATGGCACTCATGTTGCACCAGTGGAGGTTAAGATTGGATATTGGGAAAAATCCTCCCCCAAAAGGGTTGTCCAGCCCTGGCACAGCTCTCCAGGGCAGTGGTGGAGTCCCCATTCCTGGAGGGACAAAACAGCCCTGTGGATGTGGCACTGGGGGACATGGGTTAGTGGTGGCCTTGGCAGTGCTGGATTAACACCGGACTTGATTATCCTAGAGGGCTTTTCCAAGCTAAATGACTGAATTATTCCATGATTCTCTGATTCCATGACCTGGGCTATCACTGAACTGAGCAGCTGCCAGTCATTTCTTGGCACAAAAGTTCCCTGGGGATCCCTTTCATCAAAAAAGCCCAAAACACAGCAACTGATTAAAAAAAATCCCCCAAAGATGCCTTTTCTGCCTATTTTAACTCATCACACTACGAATTTCAGTGTAGACTCTGATTTGGAGTGAGATTGGTGCATTTGGGTTTGGGACCAGGCTGGGCTGGTCCTCACCTGCCACCTCCCCACTCCTGGGATTCAGGGATGCGATGCCATGGGATGCCCCTCTCCTTTCAAGGGAGGGACAGCCAGCAGGAGGGAGCCAGTGGTTCCTGAAGCGCTGGGATGGGGCCGGGCTGGGCACAGGGAAGGCGGGAATGCGCGGGAAGGATGCGGGATGTGGGATGCGGGAGCGCGCGGGATGGGGGGGGGTGCGTTGCCAGGGCAACCTCCCTCCTCCATCTCCTGCCTCCCCCGGGCGGGGGGACCCCGCAGGGACCCGCAGGGGATCCGAGGGCGGGGTGCGGGATGCAGGGATGGGGGGGCGGACTGCAGTTCCCGCCCGCCGCAGCGCCGGGAATTGGCCGCGGGATCGGGAGGGCTCCGCGCCGGCAGCGCCCGGGGGACGCTCCGGCCCCCTCTCCGCAGGGCACCGCAGCCCGGAGGGAGGAGGGTACGTGTGCTGCGCTATTTTCCATCGGAAATCCAGAGCCTGGATGGGAAACCTGCGTTCTGTTTATCTTTAATGTGGAGCTGATGCCTGCGGCGTAGGGATGCGGGAGAGGGGGAAGAGCCCGTGCGCCCATCCTTGCTCTGCCTTTCGCTTTAAAAGGTCCGGATCCTTCTGATCATCTGACTCAGGTCAAGCAGGACTTTCCGTTGCCAACAGCCGGCAGATCCCACCGGAAAATCGACCTGCACCGGCTGCTGCCCCCCAGGAGGGAGACGGGAGGCTCCTGCAATCCCTGGAAGACTGAGAGGTAAAATATTCCCAGCTCGGTTTCTCCTTGTCTTTTCTTTCCCCACAAGGTTAATGAAACCCTGGAGATTTGCAGGGGTTTGTTGAGGTGGATGGTGTGGATTCCCAGGCCATGCTGGCATTGATTCCCAGGCCATGCTGGCACTGATTCCCAGGCCATGCTGCCTGCTTTGCCACCAGCAGCTGAGGAACCCCACGCATGGTTGATGCCCACCCCACACTGCAGCCCCAGAGATCCCAAACCACTGGGATGCTCCAGCCAGGAGAGCCCACTGAGACCCCAAAAAGCCAGGATGCTCCAGCCAGGAGAGCCCCCTGAGACCCCAACAGCCCAGAGAGCCACACTAAATCCCCAAACACCCGGGATGCTCCAACCCAGAGTGATGCTGCTGCCCTGAGGAGTGACCAGAAGGTGTCCAAGCAGGGTGGGAGATTGAGGGACGGAGCTGGGGGGCTGCAGCCAGAGCTGCCCAATCCAGGGGGAATGGCAGGGGATTGGGCTTGGACGTGTCACGCACTGCAGCTCTCATGCCCCCTCTCTGCCCACGCCCTGCCTGCAGGCTGACCCCAGTTCCTGGTGGTGTCCCATCCATGGATCACCTCCCGGCATGAGCACGGACACCGAGCAGCTCCTGGCAGGGGCCCGGGCGGCCGCTGTGCCCCTCTGGACCGTATCCAGCTGGACAGGCTCTGAGATGCCCCCCAACAGCAGCGTGGCGGCAGGAGAGGCCGGCCGGCAGCAGGACCCGGCGGAGCAGGGTGGGACGGCGGGCGAGATCGCGGGCATGGTGGTGATCCAGTGCATCTACGCCCTGGTGTGCCTGCTGGGGCTGCTGGGCAACTCCCTGGTCATCTTCGTCATCCTGCGCTACGCCAAGATGAAGACGGCCACCAACATCTACCTGCTCAACTTGGCCATCGCCGACGAGCTCTTCATGCTCAGCATCCCCTTCGTGGCCACCTCGGCCGCGCTGCACCATTGGCCCTTCGGCCGGGCCTTGTGCCGCACCGTGCTGGGCGTGGACGGGCTCAACATGTTCACCAGCGTCTTCTGCCTGACGGTGCTCAGCCTGGACCGCTACATCGCCGTGGTGCACCCGCTGCGCGCGGCCACCTACCGCCGGCCCCGGGTGGCCAAGATGGTCAACGGGGGCGTGTGGCTGCTCTCCCTGCTGGTGGCTTCTCCCATCCCCGTCTTCGCCGGCACGGCCGCCACCCGCGATGGCCAGGCAGTGGCCTGCAACCTGCTGTGGCCCAGCCCGGCATGGTCGGCCGCCTTCGTGGTGTACACCACCCTGCTGGGGTTCCTGCTGCCCGTGTCGGCCATGGGGCTGTGCTACCTGCTCATCGTGGGCAAGATGCGGGCGGTGGCGCAGCGCGTGGGCTGGGAGCAGCGCCGGCGCTCCGAGGGCAAGCTCACGCGCCTGGTGCTCATGGTGGTGGCCATGTTCGTGGTGTGCTGGATGCCCTTCTATGTGGTGCAGCTGGTCAACCTGCTGCTGCCCGGCCGCCTGGATGCCACGGTCAACAACGCCTCCCTCATCCTCAGCTACTCCAACAGCTGCGCCAACCCCATCCTCTACGGGTTCCTCTCCGAGAATTTCCGGCACTCCTTCCACGGCGTGCTGCGGCGCTGCCTGGACGCCAGCCTGTGCTGCTGCCACGCTGGGGACAGGGACAGCGAGGGGGACGAGGAGGAGGAAGAGCCCCTCGACTACTGCGCCGCCCCCCGGGGCGACGACAAGGGCAAGGGCTGCGTGTGCCCCGCCCTGCCCTGCCCGCAGGACCCCCTGCACCCCCAGCCCTGCTGCAAGTCCGGGCCCCTCCTGGCAAAGACCACCACCTTCTAGGGGCCCCCACGCCGTGCCAGGCCCGGGGATGGAAGGGGATCCCAGAGGGAGAGGGGACGGACGCCGTGCCCGCCCTGCCGGTCCCCCCTGTGCTGTGCAGTTCCCGAAATAAAAAGCCATAAGACTGGCCTGGGATACCGTTAATTCCATGGAGCGAGTGGTCATTGCCGTTGCCTTCGGCATCCAGGAGCCTTCGCTGGGATCAGGGATGGGGAGGATCCCAGAATGCCACTGGTGTTTATTAATCTGCCCCTCCAGATTAATAAATAGCAAATTCCTGTTCCTTCCCAAGAAATTCCCTGAGAGCCAGGGAAAATTCCCAAAGCCCATCAGCCCCACTTTGTCTATAGCAGAGTGATGTCCCACCAACAGACACACCCACACACTCCCTCAAAATTCCCAGATTTCAGCATGCACAGCACCCAAAATTGTAAGTGATGTAACAAACCTCGGGTAAACTTGAAACCCCCAGGACCTTGGGGTGAGGAATAGCTGGGGATGACACTGGCTGGGCTGCACCAAAGTCACATTAAATGAGCCATTTCCAGCTTATCTGGTTTATTTTGGATTTAACTCTGTCCTTTTTATGTTATTCTTGTCCATTATTTATGGCTCATTCCTTCTATTTTAATCCCACCAGGGAAATAACTGACTGGGCGTGTTTTGAGGCCTGAATGTTCCTGGGTTTTTTGGTGACTCCGGGAACTTGGTGAGGAAAACCAGCAATTTTTTGGGAAGGGAAGAAAGAATATTTCCTTAGCAACTTTCTATAAACCAGACTGTAAAAGCTTTATTGGTCTTCACACAGAACCACTGCGTGACATCACCAAGGGTATAATTCCAATAAATAAATAAGTATTTACAAACGTGCTGGGGGTATAAAACAGAGGGTTGACTCTTTGGAAGGAATTAAAGACATCTGCATGTCTCAAACGCTGTCAGGGCCATGGAAGGAACTTTTCATAAGATAAATCACCACAGTGAGAATATGAGATAAGCACAGAAGGGCAGGAGCAGTTTCTGGGGTGTGGTGGCAAAACCTCTGACCTGTGTGAGATGTGGGAGGCTGACCACGACAAACTGAGTTTGTTTAGCAACAAGCTGAGTTTTGAGCCAAATAGGAGCAAGGCCAGGAAGGAGCAGCTCCTTCAAGGTAGGATAATGCTTTTTGTCATGCCACTGTTCTCCCCTCCAGGAGTTATCACAGGAACCAGAAGGTTGTTGATCCCATCTAAGAGGGCGTAACTGGCTCAGGGTCAAACACAGTCATGTCTTAGAAGGGGCCAGAAATGATCAAAGACCCCCGAGGTTGCCCCAGACTCATTTCTGGGTCTTCCACCAGAGGACTGCATGTGGTGCACAGTGTTGGGTCAGACAGGGGAGGGACCTGGGTGTTCCCACCTGGACCTGAAGTTGTATTAACCCTTGGAACTGTTTTGGGGGCTTCCCCCACCCTGATGGGGTGACTCATCAAGATTGCAACAACCAAGTCCCACCACTGGAGCCACTGGGGGTATCTTTCCTCCCCCCTTGTGCTCTCATCCTTGCTTTTTCTTTCTTTTCTTTTCCTTATATGATTTCTTAAGTGACCCCTTTATATTTTGATTCTGCTCCATTTCTATAGAGAATCCAAACAGCTCCATCCCTCCTTTCCACAGAGAATCTAAACAGCTCCATCCCTCCTTTCCAAAGCAGGCAAATTGTTCTGAAATAAACCTGCCACAGAAATATATTTACAATAAATCAGTCACTCTAATTGTCCACTGACAAGACCCTCCGTTACCCAGCCCCGGGGGGACCAATCTTTTAGGAAATACACAGTTCACACAACTGTTTTGATTTTCCTTGGAATCTGCAGCATAGGCTCAGCATTCCAGGGGGGATGCTGCGTGTTAGGAAGGTCACAGCGTGTGAGGGGAGTGTGGGGGAACAGAACTCCCCAGCCCTGACCCCAAGCTCCCAAAACTTCCTGTGGGAAAGCAAACTGCTGCTCTGGGGAGATATTTCACTGGCATTAAGCTGTCAGCACCCGCTCCCACATTCCCACCAGCAGCTTCACCCCACCACGGCCGCTGGAGCAGGACCCCCATGGAATGATGGAGCTGGAAAAACACATCCTTTTCCAGATTTGGCCCCAGGCTGTGGCTGAAAAACAAGCAGCAGGCTGGATCCTGCCCCCCGTGGGAATGTTTTGCTGTGATTTCCAGCATGGATTAGACTCAGCTCTGGACAAGGGAAAAGAGAAAAATCCTTGTGAGCAGGAGGGGTCGTAAGTGGGTTTGTAAAAATACCCTGAATCTGTTTAATGCAACAAGGGTGGAAAATCAGGGAAGGAACTGGGCAGGGAACACGAGGCTCCTCAGTGCTGCAAAGCTTCCCTACCACAATAAAACCCACCCCAGCAGTGTCGTGTCCCTGTTTGACCTCCACAGCCCTCCAGAAAGCCCCAAAATAACGTGAGGGAATAGGAATCAGACCTTGGAGCCTCCCCTGGTTGACACTCAGCTGGGTCCCGGTGATTTAAGGTGGAAAATGCTCAAGAGTGAGTCACGACATGGGGGGACACAGTGCAGAGGTGGGGGGCAGAGGGGCCAGAGAAACTGCTGCCCACAATATCTTTGCTCCTTCTTCCATCACCCAGCAGTTAAAACCAAATTAACCCGACCTCAGGCAAAGGCAGGAGCCTCCCAATCCCGGAAAACCATCCTTTCCAGCCCGGCCCGGGGGAGGAGGTTTGGGCACCTTCCACAGTCCCCACCGACTCATCAGATGGTCCACGCGGATTTAGAGTCAGTTCCACATGGAGATGTCCCTCCTGAGTTGTGGCTCCCCGACCACCGACTCGGGAAAAGGAAAGCTGAATGCCGGCTGAAGGAATGGAGCAGGAACGAAGGGAGCAGGAACGAAGGGAGCAGGGACGGAGCAGCCTCTGCGCCTTCTGCCTTCCTGGCTCTCTGGCGCCAGCCTTCCAAGAGCCGGCTGGAAAGCAGCGAGTATATTTAGAAGTGAGTGGATCACAGCTTTTCCCAAATTATCATTACAAAATTGCTGCAGGGCCGGGGGCGGGAGGGGGAGTAAAATGTTACCCAGTTCCGTCCACCTCTGTGTCTCCGTCCTGCGCGGTGTCCCTACAGTTTCTGTGCGGGGCCGGCACACCCGGAGGAGACCGGCTGGAGTCCCAGCTCCTTTTCGTGGGGGCCACCGCACTTGTAATCCATGCTGGCGGGGGGCCGGCAGCGCTTCTTCGCCAGGTGGTAGCCCAGCGCCAGCAGGGCCAGGGCGGTCAGGAGAGCGCCCACGGTGATGCCCACCAGGGCACCGGGATGGAGCCGCTCCGTCTTCGGTGGGGCCCGGCTGGGCACGGGCGTGTGCAGGACGGGCGTCTGGGGAGCGGACGTCTGGGACTCGGAATCCCCGGAAAACGATCCCTCCGTGCCCTCCGGCGGGATCGGGGCGCACTCGATGTCGTTGACGAGCTGGTAGCCGGCAGGGCAGTGGCACTCATAGTGGCCGGGGTGGTTGGTGCAGTTGTACTCGCAGTAGTTCATGTCACACTCGTCGAAGTCCACGCAGAGCTCGTCGTCGTCCAGCAGGAAGCCCTCGGGGCACTTGCAGTTCAAGCCGTACTCGTCGCACAGGGGCGGGCACTGGCTGTCATTGCAGTGCAGGCGACACTGCGTGGGATCCAGTCGGTCCACGGCGTAGCCGTCATAGCAGCCGCAGCGGTACCCGCCGGGCACGTCCTGGCAGAGCTGCTGGCAGGGCGCCCTGTAGCAGTGGGACTCGGGCTGGCAGCGCCCGTCCACCAGCCGGTGGCCGGGGAAGCAGCGGCACTCGAAGCCGCCCATGGTGTTGACGCAGAGCTGCTCACACAGCCCGGGCTCGGTGGCACAGTCGTCCTTGTCCACGCAGCTGCTGCCGTCGGGGCCCAGGTCGTACCCGGTGTCACACATGCACACGAAGGAGCTGCCGGACACCACGCAGTGATGGTCGCACGGTGCCCCCGCGCAGGGCGAGCGGCACCCGCGCCCGTCGGGGCCCAGCACGGAGCCGTCGGGGCAGGAGCAGCGCGGCCGGCCCGTGTCCTCGCTGCAGGTGCCCTCGCAGCCGCCGCTGTCCAGGCGGCACGGCCACGCTCCGGGCGTGGAGCGGCCCCAGCGCAGCCGTCCGCCCTCGCCGTCCTCGTCGCAGCGCAGCTCCAGCCCCAGGGCGGGCACCGAGGCCACGCTGCGGGGCGGCAGAGCCAAGAACTCCCCTCCGCGGGCTCCGAACGGGGTGGTGTAGCTGACAGCGAGCCCTTCGGCGGGCGGCAGGAGCGGGCAGCTGCTGCCGTAGTTGTACTCGCAGAGGAAGCCGTCGGCGGGCTCCTCGCAGCGCCGCTCCTCCCAGAGCAGCTCCGGCCGCGACACCGTCACGCAGCGCTCCCCGCAGCGCGGCCCCGACGGCGCCCAGTTGGTGTAATCCGTGCGCACGTCCTGGGTGACCCAGCGGAAGCCGCGGAGCCGCCGCGCCGGTTCGGTGCAGCTCAGGGACGGCGACAGGCTGAGCCCCAGCCACAGCCGCCCGTCGCGGTTCTGCAGGAGCAGCGCGATCGCCTCCTCGGCCACGGTGGAGCGGACGGTCATGAGGTGCCCCCCGCCCCGCTCGCACGCCGCGCTCGCCGCCGCGAACGAGCTCGATCCCCAGAACACGGCGAAACACTCGTGCTGCAGGCACTGCGCGCCCGACGGGGCGAGCGGCCCCGGCTCCTCCGCATCTCCCAGCCCCATCCCGAGCAGCAGCAGCGGCAGCAGCAGCGAGAGCCGCCGCATGGCCGGCGGAGGGGGCGGCCGGCGCCGCCGCGGAGCTCTGGCATGGCCAAGCTCGCCGCCCGCCCCCTTTATAGCCGCCCGCCCGCCCGCCCCGTCGGGGGAAGGAAGCGCCTCCGGGGACGGGGAGCGATTGCGGCGGGTGAATCCCGGCCAGACGCTCCCACCCGCCCACGCCGGCCCCGGGCCCCCCTCCCTCATCCTCCCGACGGCTCCGCCCCGGCTGGTCCCGCCCGGGAGGAGCGGGAGGGGCGGGACCGAGCGGGGATCCCGCGGGATGCTCCGGGGAGCGCGGTGGGGCTGAGCAGAACCGGGAAAAACGGGGCTTTTTGTCCTGGTGCAAAGGGGAAAACAGCGACTGGTTTGCACAAAAAGGCACCTCGGGATGGGAGAGGGTGAACCTCGCTGGGATCGTCACCCTGCTGGGATCATCCCACTGGGATCATCACTCCAGTGGGATCATCACTCCAGTGGGATCAGCACCCCACTGGGATCAGCACCCCAAGGGTATCAGCACCCCAGTGGGATCAGCACTCCAAGGGGGTCAGCACCCCAAGGGGATCAGCACCTCAAGGGGATCAACACCCCAGTGGGATCAACACCCCAGTGGGAACAGCACCCCAGTGAGATCAGCACCCCAAGGGGATCAGCACCCCAGTGGGCTCAGCACCCCAAGGGGGTCAGCACCCCAAGGGGGTCAGCACCCCACTGGGATTATCACCCCAATGGGATCAGCACCCCAAGGGGCTCAGCACCACACTGGGATCAGCACCCCAAGGGGGTCAGCACCCAGTTTCTGCATCAGCCCCGCTGTGGCAACAGGCCTGGGGCAGTGCCCGTCCCCCTGTGCTGGGCACTGCTGAGGTCACACGTCAAATTCCATCTCCAGGTTGGGATTCCACATGAAAAGAAGGATACTAAGGTGCTGGAGCATGTTCAGGGAATGGAACAGAGCTGGGGAAGTGTCTGGAGCACAAGGAGCAGCTGAGGGAGCTGGGGGGGCTCAGCCTGGAGAAAAGGAGGCTCAGAGGGGACCTTCGCCCTCTCTGCAATCCCTGCCAGGAGGGGGGAGCTGGGGGATGTTGGGCTCTGCTCCAGGGAACAGGGACAGGAGGAGAGGAAAGGCCCTCAAGATGTGCCAGAGAAGGTTTAGGTTGGACACTAGCAAAATTTCTTTAATAAATAATGTAAATAATAATAACAATTTAATATATAATTATATATGCTAATAAGCTATTCTAGATAATTTATATAGTTATGTAAAATTATAGAATTACAATAAATGGTATAATTATTATTATTATTATTAAGCATTATTATTGCCCTTTTCCCTGCCTGCCCTTCCCCCCCAGCCTCCCCCATGGGCACCAGGGTTTTTGCTTCCAGGATATCGTCTGCCTTTCCCTGCAGACACCTCCAGCTGTCCCATTCCATGGGTTTATCTTAGGGGGATCTGTCTCTGCTGCCAGGACACAGCCAGGAGCAAACTAAAAATGAAAAACAAGCATCCCAAGCATCTCCACTCCAAAGAAAAGGTATAAAAGATAAACCCTTTTTTGTTTTGATTCCGAAGGACTCAGTCACTGCAATTAGCCCTCGGGATCCTCCATGGAGCAGCAAATCCCTATTTCCTCAACTCATCGCAAGGAATTTGCTTTATTAAACTTCATTTATTCTTTATTAAACTCCTGTGGTTTGTCTTGTCCTCTTCCCACCCCGTGTGGTTCCTGTAGCTCACATGAGGCTGTGGGGAAAAGGGAACATGGGGGGAAAGGGGCATAAGAATGTTTAATAACACTAATAATAAACTATTATCTCTCATTTCATCCCCTTGAAGGTTTCAGCTCTGCCACACTCTTGGGAAATGAAGGTCCATGGGGTTTAATTCCAGCAGCAGGGATGTAGCCCAGGGAGAAAGGCCAGAGGGACAGGTTGGTGTCCCTGTGTGTGAGCTTGCAGTGGCCATTCCTGGGATAAAGAATTCATCCAAGGAGAGCTCAGCCCCTCCATCCCCTCCAAACGAGCACAGGAGCATTCCCTGGAGAGCTGGATAACACTGGCCTTTCCTGGCTTTACTCAAACCTTTTGTTCCCCCTGTTTTCACTTCAGTTTTTTTCAATTCTTCTTCTTTTACTTCTTCCTTTTTCAGAAGCAAATCAGCAAAATAAGGGGTGAAATTTCAGGGCAAATGACAGAAAATGAAAGAAACCAGAATGTAATGGGAGGGAAGAAAAAAAACACCAATAGATTTCTGGTTTTTTCTTTATTATTATTTTTTTAAGCAACTGTAAAACCAGATAAAAAATTCCTTTTCAAGGCTGAGTGATGAGAAATATTTCCAGGAAAAAACACAGTCCTCCCAAACAATGATTCCACATTGGTGTCCTTGCCCCACCAACAACATTTGCAGGGTTGACCTTTGTCACTGAAAAGATAATTGGGGCGGGAGGAACATGATTAATCATGTTTTAATAATTCCCTTTATTCCGATGATCCTTCCCCTGAGCTGAGTCAGGGTGCCAGAAATGCCCTTCCTGCTGACAGGCTGCTTTTCCTCTCCCCAAACCCTTAATCATGTTCCTCTGCCATGCAAAGCTCCAGTGAGACATTCCCAGAGATAACGGGATGGAGACCTTTCCCTTTCCCTCTGGCTCTGACTCATCCCTGTCCCTGTCACCCTGTGGGCAGAGGGACACTGGGAGTGGGTACTTGGAATAGTTGTCCTGACCTGTGTGTGTCAACAGGGGGATTTTTGGCTTCTTGTTAAGGTTTTGGAGATGAGGTTCCTCTGTGGGAATGCTGGCAGTTATCCATGAGGGAACAGAATGCAGTGGAATATAAAATAATAATGTAATGTCATGCAACTAATATAATATCCTGGAATTATAGGATAAACAATATTTTCATCCTATTATTTGGTGCCCAAGAAGCAGATCTCTGCCCTCACACAGAGCTGTGCTGGAATCACAGGGATTGCTCATGGATTTAGGGTCATGGTCATGGGATTAGGACCTTGATTGTGGGTTTAGGGACATGGTCATGGTCTTAGGACTGTGCTCGTGGGTTTAGGTCCTTGCTCGTGGGCTTGGGACCTTCCTGATGGTTTTAGGAACTTGTTCACAGGTTTAGGAACTTGGGGTCTTGCTTGTGGGTGTGAGTCCTTGCTCATGGGCTTGTGACCTTTCCTGTGGGCTTAGGAAATTGCTCATGGATTTAGGACCTTGCCCATGGGGTAAGCATCCCAGCAAGCCCATCCCAGTTCCTCCACCCCATGGCCTTGGTAGGGATGAAAGGAAAGGCTGAGATCTCAGGCAGGATGAGCCCTGGCAGAGGTTTTGGGGGCAGCATCCACTGCTGTGGGAACAACAAGGATTCCAAGCACCAAAGGGATCGATTTTTATGAAGACATTTATTAAAACCACTGAAAACACTTTCTGTTCAGGTTTGGTTGGTGTTACATCCAGAAAGCACCATACAGGCTTATTCCACAGGTGGGATAATCCTTTCCTTGAGTGCAAGTGTTTAGTTCTGGCCTGGGAAAATCAAACACTCATCCATGAAAACTCCCTTGGACTAGGATGAATGTCCTGGGTAAGACAGTCCCAGTCCTCTTTGCTTTACCCAAAGGATTCACTGGTCCCTCAATAACTCCCTAAGGAGGACATGGATCAAAATATTCCTGCTGGGTTTGTGGCAGGAAGAAAGGGAGGCGTGAGATTATCCATGTGGAATTGCTCATCAGGAAATATCCCACTAGAAAGAACCCAAATTAAAGCTCAACACAAATTAGAGTCTTCCCTAGGCCAGACCCACCACTGTATCCACTGGAATACACAAAGGTGGAAGGTTGCAAGAGGAATCAGGATTAGTACTTTTTTCTGGAATAAATAACACACCTCAGATTTGTACCAGCTCTGATCCCACTCTTGTGCTTCCTTTCCCCTTATTTGTACTGTTAAATTGAATTATTACTTGACACCTTAGTGAAAATTAAGCCCTTTTTTCCCACACTGACTCCAAGTCAGCATAATTTGATGTCTGTTGGTTGTCCCCCTGATTTTGATGGGATAATAAATTTGCTCAATTTATTCTGTGTTCGGATAACACAGACAGGGAAGGAATTTTCTGCAGGATTTCCAAGAATCCCATTGCTGCATTTTTCCACTTCTCCCAGCCTCTGTGCAGAGAAAAGAAAGCACAGACAGAACGTGGAAAGCATTCCTATCAGCTGCATTTTCCTGTGCTGTGTTTTCATCTTACAATGGAGCCCCAAAGACGAAAAAATAACAGCAGGAAAGGGTTTTCGTCCACACATGGAAGAACAGGATGCAGGTCACTGCCTACTGCAAACTCCTTTGTGTTCAATTCCCATTCCTGGAGCGATTAAGCCTCAAGGACACAATAAACCCTGCAGAAACTTCAGGAAGCTGCTGTACCCTTGAAATCACATGTCTGTTCTTTTCTAGCACCTTTTAGCCCTGTGGAGCATGGAGAAACCAGGCAGGAATGCTGCTGGATGGGAAGCAGGTCCCTGTACCCCTCAGGGTTTTTGGGAAGGATTCCTGGTGAAAAGGCTGGAAGAGGCTTCGTGGTCAGGAGGGGCTCCCTGAAGTCGGGGAAGTACCTGGGGAGCACCTTTGCCCTGAGAAAGCACTTACTGTGGGGTTACAAGTGTGGCACAGAACAAGCAAATATCCAACATCCAGCGTGTTCCTGACACAAGGAGGGAGGGAAAACGCACTCAGCCTGGAGCCCAAGCAGCCAGGAAGGGATCATGCCCCAAAAGGAATGATCCAACAGGAAAAGTCCGGCCTCCCATCCGGCTGCTGCCAAGGAGAGCATTGTTTGCTGTACTTTGAGAGTGGGTTTAGGCCGGATGTGCTGGAAATGGATAGGTGGTTCTTCCAAACACAGCTTTTCCTACCTTTTTTTCCATACAGGTGCTGCCTTGGCTCCTTGCTGAGCAGTTTTCCCAGTGCTGAGGTGACAGATTTTTAATAAAAACCCAAAAATAAATCACTCAAACCCACCCTGCTTGTGTCTGCAGGGGCCAGTTCTCACCCTGGTGAGACACATCCATATTTCAACCGCTTTTCCAAGAGACCAAAGCAAATCCAAAGGTGGAATGCAGCGTGAGGGGTAGGGGAGTAGTGCCTTGGGGATGGCAAAGGACAGGGGGCTGCAGGAGAACTCGGGACGAGCTGTTTTCCTTTAGGAATCCGAACCAATCGTTGTAATTTGTCTTTTTGAAGCACGTCCTGCAGAGCCAAGGGGAAGCCCTGGCAGGTAAATCCCACCCCATTCCCTCTCCCCTTGGAGCAGCAGGGCCCACACTGAACACACAGCAATCCCCCCCTCCCTTTTATTTCCATTTTGGATTCCCCCGTCGCTCCATCCCTGCCTCCTGCCTCCTACCTGCGCTCCCCGCCCTGCCCGCGGCTCTCGGGCTGCTCGGGCACCCAGCAATAATTATCGGCCGCGCTCTTGGCCGGGCGCTTCTCCTTCTTGGCCGCCCTCCTCCTACAAGCCACGAGGGCCAGGGCAAAGGCCAGCAGGAGCAGGATGGCCACCAGGCTGCCCAGGATGTAATACAGGAGCAGCCGGGGGCCGTCGGCGCTGTGCTCGGCGCCGGGAGACGCTCCCGCCGCCGTCGGGGCCGGCGGTGTCACCGCGGCGGGAACTCCCACAGTCCGGGGGATGCTCGTGGTCCACGAGGCTCCCGTGCTCCGTGGGATGCTCGTGGTCCACGAGGCTCCTGTGCTCCGTGGGATGCTCGTGGTCCACGAGGCTCCTGTGCTCCGTGGGATGCTCACGGTTCCCGGGGGGCTGTCGGGGCCCTCCTCGGGCTCCTCTCCGGCCGTGCCTGAGGCGCGGCAGCCGCGTCCCTCCTCCTCCGGGAGGAAGCCGGGCGGGCACACGCACTCGTAGCCGCCGGGCAGGTTGCGGCAGGGCCCGGGACAGGGATCCCGCAGGCACTCGTCCACATCCAGGCAGGAATCCCCGCCCGGCTGGCGCTGGAAGCCGGGCCGACAGGCACAGTGGAAGGAGCCGGGCACGTTGATGCAGAGCTGGGGGCACACCCCGGGCTGGGCACACTCGTCCAGGTCGTGGCAGTGGCGGCCACCGGGCCCTGCCGGCCGGTAGCCGGGCGGGCACAGGCACACGAAGCCCCCCGGCGTGTTGTGACACTCGTGCTGGCACGGCCCGGACTCGCACTCGTCCACGTCCAGGCAGCGCCGGCCGTCGGGGGCCAGGGCGTATCCAGGCTCACAGCCGCACTGGAAGCCGCCGGGATGTGGCCGGCAGGTGCCCTGGCAGGGGTTGGGATGGCAGGAATCCTCGGGCACGCAGGAGGCCATGTCGGCAGCCAGCGAGTAGCCGGGGTGGCAGGAGCAGCGCGGGGGCTCTCCGGGCACCTCCAGGCAGCGGTGCTGGCAGCCCCCGTTGCGGTGGGCGCAGGCCACGGGGCACAGCGGCCCGGGGGGGTGCCAGGCGAAGCCCCCTCCGTCCAGAGGCCCCTTGCAGAGGGCGAAGGCCGGGCTCTGCCCTCCCTCGCAATCCACCTCGGCCAGGGTGCCGAAGGGAGCGGCCGACAGGCGGGAGCTGCGCACCCCGAAGGGGGTGGTGTAGGTGACCCTGCCGTGCCCGGCCAGCGGCAGGAGCCCGCACATGCCCTGGAAGCTGAACTTGCAGAGGAAGGCGGGCAGCGGGAGGCGGCAGGGGCGGTCGGCCCAGCCCCCGGGGGGCCGCAGGCTGGCACAGCGGGCGCTCGTGCAGGTCATCGACGGCTCCGACGCCCAGGCCGAGAAGTTGCCGGGCTCCCCTCCGGCCACCCAGGAGAATCCCCGCAGCGGCTCCTGCGCCTGCACGCAGTGTCCCCGCTGCAGCCACAGCCCGATCCAGGCCGGGCCGTGCCACGCCGCAGCCTCCAGCAGCTCCTGCAGCCGCGCGGCCTCGCCGGGGCTGCCCACGCTCGCCAGGTTGCCGCCGTTGTGCCGGCAGCGCTCCTGGGCACCCTTCCAGCCCAGCTCCTCCCGGTGCAGGGTGTAGCAGGCGTTGTCGGCACACACCACGTCCACCTCCTCCCCGCCAGACCCCGGCACGGCCAGAGCGAGTAGCAGCAGCAGCAGCCTGGCCGCGGCCATCCCGCCGGCTGGACGGACGGACGGACAGACGGACAGAGGGGCTCGGCAACGCCGGCTCACATCCCCTCGTCCCGCCGAGCTCGCCCTACGCGCATCCTGTGCTCCCGGGGCTCCTATTTATCACCGGAGGCCACGGCTTCCTGTAGCGCGGTTTGGCTCCTGGTCGGTTGTTGGTCCCTCGCTGTCCTCCCCTTCCCCTCCGAGCTCCCATCCCAAACCTGCGGCTGCTCTGCCTGGCGACGCTTTTCTACGGGAAAAACTCGCCCCATTCCTGCTTTTTTTTTGCTTGTTTTTCAAGGGCTGGATTTAGTCCCTCACGCAGCAGATGATTTTCTAACCCCTAATAGGGTCCGAGAGTTTGCAGGCACGTCTTGCTAAAAGGGGAAGGAAAACAACCGAAATAAGAAGCCGTGGGATCCCTGGCTATCGGTCTCTAACAGAGACGGAATATTTGGCGCCGTCTCCCTGCACATGCGCGATGCTTCCAGAGCATTTTTCCCTCTTCTTCGTGTGCTTTAAATAGATGGACGAGCCCTGGAATAGGAGCTGGGTCGTGGGAAGGTCCAGGCTGCCAGGACAGAGCCAAGATCTGATGCCGTCTGGAGCAAACCCTGGTCAGCGCTGGCATCACGTGGGTGAGGGTGGAATCCCAGAAAGGTTTTGATGGAAGGGGCTTTAAAGCTCATCCAGTGCCACCCCTGCCATGGGCAGGGACACCTTCCACAGAGCAGCATGCTCCAAACCCTGTCCATTGATGCCACAATGCTCCACTAACAACTCCTTAATCCCCTGCAGCAGGAGGGAAGGCAGGTTGGTGTCTCCAGCCACGCTGCTCCTGGTGCTTTCCACAGGCTGGTTGGAGACCCTGGCATGAAGAGGAGCTGGTGGATGCTTTGATGACACATGTCAAGCAGTGCCAGTCATCTGAACACGTGGCAGAGCAGCAGGGAGATAACAAGGGACAAAAATGAGTTTAAAAATAGCTCATCACTGATGGTCCTCCCACCATTCTGCATCCCCAGGAGCTTCTCCTGGAGCTTCCCTCTGGCAGCAGCTAATTCAGACTTTAACCCCCTGACCTGGGAGCCTGTTGTATCTTTTCCTGCTTGGCAGGCATCTATCACAGCCATGAATTCCCTGTTCATTCCAGGATTTGTTGGTTTATGTGGATTCTGTGTGTTGGGTTGGTTCAGTAACCAGAGGAACTGAAATGAGGAACCCCTTCATTCACTTCCCTCCTAAACTGAAAAGCTGCCAAAAATCCCACTACTGAAGACCAGATTTCTGTTGTCATTCCCCAGACCTGTCCATGTACAGAATTCCTGGGAGAGCCCTGTTTGCTGGGATCTCCTATCTAAGCAAAGCTCCAGAGATCCACATCTAATGCTACAAAACTGGAACATTTTGGGTCAGCAGCCTCCCAAAAAAATTGCAGTGGGAGGGGAAAAAAAACCACCTTGTCATTTTGAATTGTTTTTATTCAGCATTTCAGAAAGGTGGGGGGTTCTTTTCTGACTTGGAAGGAATAAGAGAGCTCAACACAAAAGCATTTCCTTGCTGCCAGCCCAGGACTGTTAGAAAAACACAGATCGTGGTGTTTTCCCTTTCCAGCTGGTCCCACAACTCCCAACCAACAACTTATTTCAACAATCCAAACCAGCTTTTTTTTTTGGTCCATTTTTCTCTATTCTGTGAAGAAAAAAGTGCCCATTTCTAACTATGGATCCTCTGGATAGTCCCAGACTGGGGTTATGAAAAATCCCCCAAATACTTAAATAGAATAAAAATACTTAAATATAATTTCTTATATATATATATATATTTTATATATAATGACCAAGAGGTCATTCTGGAGTAATTAATGAATTGCTGGTGATGTTCTTCATTAGGAAGTGCATATGAAATTAGGGCTCCTGTCCCAGGATAAGACTGTGGTGTCCTTTAATATGCAAAAATAAAGCTAAAAACTTTTCCCCGTGGCTTTATTACATTTCCCCCCCCCAACAAATATTTGAATATCCCTGTTTACAAACAGTTCCACAGACAGGAAACCTCCTCCCCTCACTTTTTAGAGAGATCTCCATCTGCAAAACTTATGCCAGTATTTTTACCCACAGCTCTGGCAAGAGAGATGTTTTGGGGGAGTTAAAAACACATTCTTTTATTTTTATTAAATATTCCACACTCTTTAAATTTCCTTCTCAGCCTGATGTTTGGAAAGTCACGGTTCATAATTAAAAAAGGGGTTTGTTTCTTGGCTGAACACATCCATAAACCCTCACTATGCTTATTAATCACATCCAAATTATCTTCTGGAGAGCAGAATTCCTGCTGGAGGGCACAAAGTGCTTCAAATAAACCAGAATCCAATTAAAACCAATTAAAAAATCGCCTTGATGGAGGAACTGGTTAAAAGCCTGTTGCTCCAAGGCTAAAGAAGGAAACATGTGCTGTGTGTGTGACATCAGCACAGGCTGTTTGTGCAGCTCCCGAGGGGTGGGATGAGGGACAATGGGCCAGAGGGGGGGACACCTGAGCCCGTGGCCAGTCCAGAAGAATGGCAGGAACTGGCCTTCCTCTGGAGACATCTCCAAGGCCACGGCGCCAGGAACGTGCACTGAGCAGCCTGGCAGCCCTGGCAAGGCACTCGGGATGGGGCAGCACCTTAATCCAGGAAATCTGGGGAATTTGGGCCATGTGGGATGGAGTTGTCCCCTCCTAATGCCCAACGTGCCTTATTGGATGGTAAGGTTGTTCCCATCTGAGTGGGACATTTTCCAGCTGAATATTTGGGAAGGCTGATGCCCCATGGGCAGTTTGGGAGCCTCTTGCTAAGAAGCAGCAATTAGCAGGGCTGTAATGGGAATAAAATGGAAATCCCAGGGTTTTCATCATTGTTATGATTGAGGCAGCACCACCACCGTGGACTTGGGGCCAGTTTATCCCTCCAGGCAATCCCTGTCCTTGGAGGAAATGTGTAAGTCATGGAGAAAATATATGGCTCATATTACATATATATATATATGTGTGTGTATGTATGTATGTGTGTATATATATGTATATATTTATATTTATATTTATATTTATATTTATATTTATATTTATATTTATATTATTTATATTTATATTATTTATATTTATATTCACACACACATATATATATGCTCACATACATCTATATATACATATATATAAATACATATATATACACAGATATATATCTCTTCTAATCTGCTCAGGTGAGACCACACCTGGAGTCCTGCATCCAGCCCTGGGCACACAGCACAGGATGGACATGGAGCTGTTGGAGCAGCTCCAGAGGAGGCACCAGGATGATCAGGGGATGGAGCAGCTCCAGAGGAGGCACCAGGATGATCAGAGGGTGGAGCAGCTCCAGAGGAGGCACCAGGATGATCAGGGGATGGAGCAGATCCAGAGGAGGCACCAGGATGATCAGAGGATGGGGCAGCTCCAGAGGAGGCACTGAGATGATCAGAGGATGGAGCAGCTCCAGAGGAGGCACTGAGATAATCAGAGGATGGAGCAGCTCCAGAGGAGGCACCAGGATGATCAGGGGATGGAGCAGCTCCAGAGGAGGCACTGAGATGATCAGAGGATGGAGGAGCTCCAGAGGAGGCACCAGGATGATCAGAGGGAGCAGCTCTGCTGTGAGGAGAGGCTGAGGGAACTGGGATTGTTCAGCCTGGAAAAGAGGCTTCAGAGTGACCTGACTGTGGCATTCCTGAAGGGACTACAAGAAACATGGAGAGACATTTCACAAGGGCCTGGAGTGCCAGAACAAGGAGGAATGGCCTCAAATTGAAGAAGAGTAGCTTTAGGTTGGATATTAGGGAAAAATTCTTCCCTGTGAGGGTGGGCAGACCCTGGCACCATTTTCCTGGAGAAGCTGTGGCTGACCCACCCCTGGAAGTTTCCAAGGCCAGGTTGGATGTGGCTTGGAGCAACTTGGGATAGTGGGGACTGGGGGGGGGGGTTTAAGGTCCCTCCCCACCAAAACCTTCTATATTTTTTTTTATGGAATGAGTGGACACCCACCAAGATGGAAGGAAATAGGGAGTGAGGAAAGGAAGGAGCAGTGTCCACCCCAAACATCCCATCCTTTCCAGGTATCTCCCTCCCTTTTATGCAAGGAGGGTTTGCTCTTTGGCAGTCTGGATTTTGGGCTGGCATTTTTCATCCTGGCCACGTGTGCTTAAGGACCTCCCTGAAGGTTTATCAGCTTTCCTTGTCAGTGTGTCTCCAACACTGCAGCAGCTTCCAGGCCAAAGCTGGGGGAGAGGATGTTCAAAACAACCTTATTATGGAATCCAGGAATTCCATATCTGTCCCAGATAAAGTCCAGGCTGTGTGTGGACCTTTGCCTGTGTTGGCAGGAGCTGTGTGGGGTCTCTGCCAGGTGGGAGGCAGCTGCTCCGGGTGTTCCCAGTGGCTCCCGTGATGATGAGGAGGGAAGTCAAGTAAGGACACAGTCCCTGCCTTTGCCCATCCTTGCTCCAGCTCTCTGTGTTCCCAAATCCACCTGGGCTGGGTTTGCTCTCTTTCTCCAGGAATTCCAAACACTGTCTCCTCCTTTCCATTTGAATTTGGCCACTGGGAATTCACTGAACAGCAGCAGACACATCCTGAGTGTGCTTTTAAATTCCTTTGGGTTATACATGCGGCACTCTTCCCAAGCTTTTCCCTCTTGGAAGTGGAAGGACTGGACCACAGCTGGAATATTAACCTCTCACAGACAACCTGGGAGCAGCAGCAGGACCACCTGGAAAATGGGGAGATCATGACTCTGAAATCCAAAATAAAGCTGGCTCCTTGTCAGTACAGACTTCTTGACACACACGAAGAAAAAACTCCTCAGATCCTCCTGGGAAGCCTCCCAGGAAGGAAACCCTCACCCCAAAGGGATGTTCTATCTCTTAATTTGTTGTTAGAGTGGGGTTTTATTATTTCAATAATACTGATGCTAATAATATTTAATTAAAATTATGTATTATTATCCTCACTTAATTACAAATCAAACAGGGCCTTGGAAGTGCTGACTGGGTTGTACTGGGTGGTCTGGAGTTGGGAATGTGGTGTGGAACAGCCCTTGCTTGCAGATGGAGTGCATTTTGGAAAAGCAGGGACTGAAAGGAGCTGCTGTCCCTCCTCCCACTGCTGGGATGAGGGATATTCTCCAACGAGTAGTTCTGGAGGAGTTCTGCCATAGCAGGGGGGAAGGTGAAGGAGAGGACAGATGTAAAACCTCAGCCCAAACTCCCTCCTTTTAATTTCAGTGGGAGATTTAGGGATATTAATGTTGGAATGGCACCAGGACACCTGGCTAGAGCACACACCGCTCTGACCACACAAATAAACTCTGATTTCTGCAGCCAAACAATCCAACCCTTCCAGAGAAGGCAGGGCTGGGATTTTGAGCTCAGAGTGGGGATTTGCCTGTTGCTGATCTGAGATAAAGCAGTTTTTGGGGCAGTGGTGGAAAAAAATCCTGGAAAAAATGCTTCAGCTTTGCTGAATTCCCTGTTATTCCCAAATTTCTTAGTGTCTCCTGGTCATGTGCTTTGCTGGATGAGCCATTAGGGAATTTGGCAGCATGGGGAGGGTTGTGCTCCTTCTGTTCCTGAAGCAATGGCTGAGGGAATTCCAACCCACCTTCCCAAAGGGATTGCCTAAGGAAAGGCAAATCAGGCTGTTTCACCTGTTTCTGACATTCCTGGCCCCAAAATACAAAGTGGTGAAGGAAAATGGACAAATCCCAAAGGACAGGGATAGTTTGTTTGTTTCCCCCCACCCGGATTTTTGTGTCTGCTCTTTGTGGGGAGCTGGAGGCAAAGGCAAAACATGGCGAGAAAACATTTTTAATGTATTTTAAACCTTTTTTTTTTTTTGCATAACTTGGGATTCTCCCCTGTGCATTCCCAGTTTAGCTCATCCCATTTGGTGACAACATTGTTTTCCCAGTTCAAACACTTAAAGGTTATTAAATACTCCGAGCAAGGACTGCAGAGAGCTGATACAGATCCTGGAAATTCAGGGATGTGGCAGCTCTCCAGAGCCTGTGGCTGCCCTGGGCCTGATATTTACACTAAAAAAAAGCAAAATTTAAATAAAAAGTCCTGTCCTAAACCCACAGAGCACCCAAAGCAGAAGTGGGATAAGCATGTCCAGGCGAGGATGTGGTTCCCGTGGTTCCTGCTAAAGCTCAGCCTGTGGGACGAACATCCCTTTCCTTTCCATGGAGCTGCCGTCACCTCCCTAATTTTGGGCATTTTCCACTCTCTGCAGCTGCCTCAAGTGCTGTGAAGATGAATATTAAGCACTGGCTGGGAACAGCAGCAGCGATGCTGGCTGTGTTCCCACAGGGAGAGCAGCATAAGGATCCTGGAGAGCCTCTTCTCCAATGGACTTGCCTGAATCCAAGTGGATCCAGCGTTCTCCCAATCCACTCTGCTTATTGCTGGACTACAAGACATATTGAATTCCAAATGGCTTTTCCCAGTGCAGATTTGACCCCTCTGCTGTGCTGGTGGGTGTCCAGAACTGCTCACCCAGACCCTTTGCAGACAAGCTGAAGTGTCTGTTGCTGCCTGTTTAAATATGGAATTAATGTGGGAAGGAAACGCTGTCCCATTTCTCTCTCAGGTGATACTTGGGGACTTCTTTCCCCCTGTTCCATGGGAGCATCAATCTGTGGGAAACATCCTTGGCCTGGAGCTGAGGTGGAGTGGCAGGAGATGCCAGGAAATAGGAATGGAAAAAAACTGGGCTCTGTTAGGGCTGAAAATGGGACTTGGAGGGGAGAAAATCAAAGAATTCCAGGAGGATTTGGGTTGGAAGGGAACTTAAAGATCCTCTCATTCCAAGCCCCTGCTATGGACAGGGACCTTCTACTGCTCCAGGTTGCTCCAAGCAGGGAGTGCTGCAGGACTGGATGTCCTGCACATTCCAGGGACATCCCAAGCAACTGAGCTGTGGCAGAGTTCCCCATTTTCTTCTAAAACCAGGACTCCACATCCCAGACACATCCCAAGCAACTGAGCTGTGGCAGAGTTCCCCATTTTCACTTAAACCCAGGACTGCACATCCCAGGGATATCCCAAGCTGTTGCAGCATTCCCCATTTACACCTAAAACCAGGACTCCACATCCCAGGGTCATCCCAAACTGAGGCAGAATTCCCCATTTTCACCTCAAGCCAGGAGCAGGGGGATTCCAGGTGGTCCCCCATCCTCTGTGCCCATCCCATGTGGTGCCAGCAGGAAAATCCTGAAGGAAGCACCACCACCTAGCACTCAAATTCAGCCTCTGCCAAGTGTGATCCCAGCAGTGGGAACAGTGGGAAGGGGCCCTGGGGCCCAGAGTGGGGGATCTGGGGGCTCTCCTGAGGTTTGGAGCTCTCAAGTGTGTTTAGGACAGTCACGTATCCACATAAACGGAGGTGTCTCCAACCGTCTGTGGTTTCCTGCCTGGAGCAGAGCCAGGGGAGTGGTGGGCTCTGTTATTAAATATTGATTTCCTCCCTTTATGCCCTGTTTACTCCTCACACACAATTTCCTGCCTGTTTTCCCTCCTGTCGGAATTTCTGCATTTGTGGCAGAACCCAAATTTCCAGTCCCACCCCCCAAATAGCCCCCGGGAAGCCCCAAGGATCAAACATAATGATGGGGCTTAATTTGGGCTTCTCAACCTCACCTTCTCACAGGATTTAGGCATCATTCCCATATCCCAGGGCCTCAGAGGGACAGGAGTGACTCAGCAGGGCTGGCACCTTCCCTGTGCCTCCAACACACCCAGCTGGGTTGTTCCTTATTTTCCTATTTTGCTCCAGGATTTTTTTTACTGCTGTCCCAGCCCAGCTGCCTTGAATTGCTTTTCCATTCCCTCCCGGTGCTGTGCATGCTCCTGGGAAGGAGATGGATTTGGAAATAGCTGAAACGTGAAGGAAAGGGCAGGATTGTAAACAGTGCAGGGGTTCAGGGTGTTGCTCTGTCTGGGCAGCAATAGCTGGAAGGAAAGGGAGGGTGGGAGCCTCCAAAGGGATGAGCAACTTCTCCAAACCCTCCCCAGTTTTCCAGGGCTCTTTGGAGTGGCATAGAATGGGTTGGTTCTTCCTCTGCTTCCTGGGCAGAGGGATAAAAGATGGACATAGCCCTGATAAGGAGGGATTGATGAAGGGTCTGACATGCAACCTGCAGTGGAAGCAGGATAATTGCTTTCCAAAGGAGTGGGGGGTTGGAAGGAGATGGTGTTTAAGGTCCTTTCCAACACATGATTATTGTTCTCCTGCTGCTTTTCCAAACAAACAGCTCCTCCAGGCATCATCTACCCCCAAAGATCATGTTTCTGATGTGGGATGGATACACCAACACTTTGGGAGACTCTGGGTGGTCACTCTGTGTGTGTGTGTGTGTGTGTGTGTGTGTGTGTGTGTGTGTGTGTGTGTGTGTGTGTGTGTGTGTGTAAAATTCCATAAAAGATGGGGCTATAAACGTGTCATCAGCTGGGAAATCTGGAGCTGCTGAGCTGCTACCAGCAGTAGCCCCCCTGAAGCTCCAGCCCTTCTCCCCATCCAAGGAGAGATCCCATTGGGAAGTGCATCAAGAAGGAAGATGAGCCTAAAGCTCAAACACTCCTTAAAACAATTTGGCAGGAAAGTATCTCGTAGCACATGAAAACATTGAGGTCATTCCCCTCGGGATCTGATCCCAGCAATGCCTGGACTGCTCCTGCAGAAGCGTCACCATTCCTGCCTTCCAGAACTGGGCTCTTTTCCAGGTTTTTTGGTAGTTATATCCAGCAAATCTTCATCCTCAAAGAGGAGGAGGAGGGAGAGACTGCCCAGGAGGGGCTGGAGCCTTTGGTTCGCCCTGGGAATGGGAATGGGGCTGCATTTGTCATTCCAGGGGCATGAAAGGAATCCTGAGGAAAAAGCAAACTATTTTCCTTTCTGCTAATGAATGTCATGGCTTAGAGGTGAGAGAAATTGGGAATTTAAATGGATATTTATCCCTGGTGAGAGGAATTGAAAGACTATCATCCCAGCTCACTTTCTTCTCCCCCACTGGATGTGACTCTGGGCATCTCTTCCATGCTGCCTCCAGCTGGGAATAGCATGGCCTTCAGTCCTATTTTTGCACCCTTTTTTTCCATTTCTTTGCAAATTCAGAATTAGTTTCTGGGGAAAGAACACAAGTTTTGGGATGTGCCTTTCTGGGACTGTGTGTTTCTGTGGAGCATTGAATGGATTGGTTGGAAGGGATCTTAAAGATCATCTAATCCCAGAGGCAGGGAAGTGGGGTTTGCTCCTGTGCAAGGAGCTGCTCCAGGTTTTTGCAGGAAGCTCAGCAGATGTTCCAGATGTGCCAGGAGCCAGCTGGGGAGTGTTGCCAGAGCTTTATTCCCAGTGTCATCAACTCCAGCTGAATCCAGGACAAACAGTGAATTATCTGCAGTGAACATTATTCAGTATAAACCTCACTCATAACCAAGAATAAACAGAAAGCCAAGGGGAAGCCACAGATAAGGCCTATCCATGTGGGCCAATCCCTCCTTTTGATGGATTTGTTTCCTGAGGAACAGGGTTCAGCTGGAAGTCACACTGAAGGAAGCAGAAAGTGGGCCACACTTCCCATTCCCAACAGCCTGGATGTGGCAGAGCTCAGTTTAACACTCCACAAGTTTACATTCCAAGATCAGCACTGGAATGCACTGGAATGACCATTCCCTGTTTCCAGCT
This sequence comes from Pithys albifrons albifrons, assembly GCF_047495875.1. Lineage (NCBI taxonomy): Eukaryota > Metazoa > Chordata > Aves > Passeriformes > Thamnophilidae > Pithys > Pithys albifrons. Next base: position 117,900,469 of record NC_092459.1, on the reverse strand, counting down.
CTCATCCCCTGGGATTCAAGCCCTGGATGCTGCTGGGCCTGTTTGCTCACAGGGTGTGAGATGCTGCAGCTCCCAGTGCCAGGAATTCCTGGTCATTCCCTGCCCACTCTGACCCACTTCCCAAACACATACAAATCCCAGAATCCTTCTTTCCCTCTTGACCATATTCCCTCACTTAGGGAGAATTTGGCTCAGACACATTTAAATGAGAGAGAGATGTTAGTTCCCAGCTGGGCCAAAATAAATAAAAAACGTGTAAATATTTCCCTGGAATTTCTGAGGCTTCACCATTTGCCCTAAAGAATCTGAAGTTTCCAGCTCCTTTGGCTGTGGAGAATTCCTTGGAAACCTGTCCCATCCCTGCACTTAGAGCCCCAAAAGCAACAAAAGGGAGGTGAAAAGCTCAAACAGATGACAAACTGCTGTTGGCACCACTCAAAGTTGCAGTTTTTGAGGAGAAATTGGGATGTGACTCCTGTGGCTCCCAGGACAAGCAGGTGATGCTGTCCTGGGATGGCTCCTTTCCCTCCAGACTCCCAGGATGTCCCACATCCTTCTGAGAGCTGGCAGAACTACAGAAATCCTGGAAAATTTCTATTCTGGGGGGAAAATTTTCCTTTCACGCACTTTTTAAATTATAATTTTACAACCACATGTGTGGTCTCTTTGAGGCCAGGGAAGCAGATTTTGACTGTGGTTTTCCCAGTTTATGTGGAGCAGATGGATTAAAACTCCATGGAAAACAGGAGGGAAGGAAGCCTTCCTTCTTTCAAGCTGTTGGTGCAAAAGTGACACAGTTTGGAGTGGGAAAAACAACCAAAAAACCCTTTTTTGCATGGAAAAGAGTCACAATCCTGAGCACAGCTTGGGAAAGCAGCCATGACATGGTGGGATATACAGAGCAATTCCAGCATGGTTTTCCTTTTCCATGTCACTCTGAGTTTTCTTTCCTTTGGTTTTGTCTGGTTTTCCCTCTTCCATCTCATATGTATCCAAGGAAATGGGGCATTGAATGGGAGGAAGGCAGGAGTTGAGTCCCATGGCATTGCTGGCTCTGTATCCAGGTGCTGTTGGAGGGGAATCCTGAGGAGCTTCCCTACATTCCAGTGGGATGGAACAGTAATTGCTTCTGAGCTGGGCTTTTCCCCATTCCCTCTGCTGCAAAACCCATGTAGGTTCTGGAAAAGTGATATTCCAAGAGCTGGAGCATCTCATGCCAGAGCAAACCAACTGCTAAGGAATTGGGATGTTTGGGAGAGGAAGAAAACAAAACAAGCTCTAAAATCACTGGGAAAAGGTCAAGCAATGTTTTATGGTCTTGCTGGGACTCTGGGAAGAAGCAAATCCCACCCTGTTTGAAGCATCACCAGGATCTCAGGTCTTCCTGGACGGATGCTGGGATGCAACGGCCTTTGCTCAGCAGCAGGGGTGATTTGTGTGGGAATAAAGCCCTGGATCTGACCCCGGGGTGCTTAGAGTCACCAGAACAGGCTGAGCTGGAAGCAGGGAGTGAGCTGGAAAGCTTGGAAGTGGCTGGGATTAAATCCTAAATGTGCTCTCAATCCCTCTCGCTGTGGTTGGGGCTCAGAGGGATGGCAGGAGGTGGCACAGGAAAATGTCACTAAATCCTCCTGTAATGGTCCAGAATCCCAGAACGGATTCCATCCAGAGGGGACCTCCTCTGGGGCAGAACCTTTGGATCTGCTCCATAATTAATGGAGTCATTCTATGACTCCATTTCCCTTAATAACTGGGATTAATAACTGGTGACCCCCAGGCAGGCAGCCCTTCCCTCTGCCAGCTCCTTTCCCACATGGATGGATCCACCCCTGGCATGGATCCACCTGATGGTGCCATCTCCATCCAATGGCACCCACCTCCTTGCAGATGGGTGCTGATCCATGTGCAGCATTCATTAGTCTGGGAAAGCCATTACTAATTGGCTGGTCTCTGCTAATGAAGGCCCTGCCTGCACCAAGACCAAAAAGCCTCCACACCCCAAACTGCAGCAGGATTGACAAAATTTAGGGATCACATCCCTGCCCTAAGCCTGGCTTAATTTACCGGAGCTGCCAAGCTCTGCTTGAAAGCCCCCCTGAGGTTTTCCTTGGTGGAGCTGCCGTGGGGCAGGAGGGTCTCGTTGCCTTTTCCCAATGCTGGCGGTGGATGGCAGCGGTGCGGGACGCGGATCCCGCCGGGATTACTCCGGGAAGCGAGAGGCGCTCGGCAGCACAATGCACGATTTCCTGCAGGGAGGGTCCCCGCAATACAGGAAAACATCAGCACTTTTCTGCAGGCATCGCTCAGGCACTGCCTGCCCCGAGCTCTCCCGCTTCTCTGTTCCCACTGGGAGCCACCACCCCCTCCCCGTGCCAACGGAGCAGGGATGGATTTGGTTCTTTTTAGTGGAATTCTGCTGCCGTTCCTGCTCACAGCGCAGCCCCTTGGATCCTGCTGCCCCCCGAACGTGGATTCTGCATGTCCCGGAGCTGCCGTGTTTATCATCGCATTAACCTCCAGGATAAGAACTCCATAAATAAAAGACGGGATTGTTCGGAATGTGGGCGATAAAGATAAGAGCCGGCGAGGTTGGGCAAAGCCCTCCCGGGCAGGGGACGTGTTCCCTGTGTCCGGTGGCCGCGTTCCTCCCTCCTTATCACTGCACAGCAGGAGCTGGGCACCCGTGCCAAGGGATGTGCTGGGTGCCCGAGCTGGAATGGCACTCAGGGAGAAAGGGAATAACAGTGAACAGCGCCTGGGATGGTGGGCAGAGAGAAATGCTGGGATGACAGCCAGAGGAAAACCTCCCCTTGAGTCCACACGCAGCTCCAGGGATTTATTTTGCCTCCTCAAGTGCCAAAAACGGGAAAGAAAATAATTCCTTAGGGGGTTAAAAGGCATTTTGTCTTTTCCAGAGCTATTTTGTCCTCTCTTGTGTCATGATAAACATGTGGCTAAAGGTATCCACCACTGGATTCCCCTATGAAGGAGGGATAAACATGTGGCTAAAGGTATCCACCACTGGATTCCCCTATGGAGGAGGGATGGATGGAGCCAGGACTGAGGTCACAGGAATTCTGGGGCTTTGATGCAGCTCTGAGACCGCTGGCACTGGGTGGAAAATGCAAACAGCCCCCAAAAAAGGTGGATTGGGCTCCATTTCCACACCCTGAGATGCCACAAGGTTTGCTAAGCTTTTCAGGAGCACCTGGATATTCGTGGGATGGAGGTGCCTCATCTCGGATTTGGGAAGGGGAAGCACTGGTTGGTGTGGAGGTGGGATGCTCCCCTTTTCCAACACTTGAGTGTTTTCCCATATTGTGGTGATTCGTTGGCAGGTCAAAGCTGTGTGTGCAGCTCCCCAGAGCTGCAGCTGGAGTGGCATTTCTCTGGACAATTATGGCCAACCTCACCCAATTCCCGTGTTGGAATTGAATAAGAAATACCTGTGTTCCAGGTGCTCCCTCCCCTGCAGCAATTCCAAGGGTTTTTACCTTGGCCAGGAGCTACTCATCTCTAGGCATTATCTGTGGATGCCTTTGGAGCATCCCTGTGGATTTTGGTGAAGGACAGGGAGGCCCCAGGACAGGCCCGCTGGAAATGGGAAGAGCCCTGCAGATAAGCATCTGGATCCTGCAATTGTTATCCCGAAAGGAGCAGCAGCAGAAAGGAGGGGAGGGACAGGGGGTGGTCCGAGGGGGCAGAGAGGGGCCAGGTGGGGCTCACAGGGGATGGAGCTGCCGAGGGGTGTTTGCAAACAGACACAATCCTTGTCCATCCCGGACACCTGCACGGCCCAGCCTGATCTGAGCCCAGCTGGAGGCAAGGGCAGCCTTTCCACTGACCTCACTGGGGAAACATTCCCTCCTCCCTGTTTTTGCAGGAAGGAAAACACTGGGGAATGAGACACTGGGTATGCAGGATTTAAGGAAAAATGCGTGCCCTCAGCTGTGGCAAAACACAAGTCCATTCCCAAAGCCCTCCTGGGATTTCCTGAGGAGCCAACAGCCCTTTTTCCCACTGTCAGGCCCCTGGGAGGGCTCCAGCTGAGATCCAGCTGGATACCTTTGGCTACAGGAAGTCTGGGGTTCAGCCCCCCTTTCCACCAAGGTAAAAGCTTCTAATCCTTCCTTTTCCCAGTGGCTGCCTTTTGGGATCAATGAGTTCTATGTCAAAGCCAGGCTCCCATTAACTGCTCCCAATGAGCTGAGTCATTTCTCTGTCAAACAGCTCATTCTGGGAGGTTCGGTGTGGCTTCCCAAAAATTACCAGGAAAAGCTGGAAAAGCCTTATCAGGCAGCTCTGCCTATGGCTATTGTGTCACCGACAGGCTCCAGACAGAGAGATTATCCCTAGGGAAGTGGGAAGCAGGTTCTGCCACACATGCACTGCAAATGGGCAACTCGGAAAATAACGGCAGTGTCATTCCCATCCTGCAAAGAAACAGAGGGAAAGGTTTCTTTCCCAAATAGGTGGGATTATTGCTGGCATTCCTGCAGCACCCATGGCCCCCCTTCCCTCCAGTGCTCATCCCTGTTATCATGGATGTGGGAATCCCCCTCAGCCAAACCTTCCCTTTTAATGCCACTTCTGCATTGGCACAATTTCAAACAGGCACCACTTCCATGACTTTTAACAGGAAGGGGTGGAAAAGCGGCATCCCATTGTTTATGGTTGTAGGAATGTGTGGTGCTGGTACATCTTTCCTTGGAACTGTTCCTTGACAGATTCTTCAATCTCTTTATTTATAATTTTTATCCTTAGTCTTCACTATTAAAGAATAGTGAAGTTGTGGTGGATTATCCAGGTAGGGAAGTTGGTATCAGAGTCTCACCCAAACCACAAATTCCCTCACTAAATTCCACCTCCTGAAATTATCCCCTTTATGATCCTCTGAGACAGGTTTTCCATGTAAGACAGCCCTCCTTCATCTATCCTTGGCAAATTCCCATCTTGGCCACAGGAGTGGATTCCTGCAGCCCTCCAGCCACAAATCACTGGGTGTAACGTGCTGCTGCAGCCGGAATTTCGGATGGGATCTTCCTTGGACACATGGCTCCGAGTCTGGAGCATTCTGCACTCACCCCTTGTGGAATTTGGGCCATAAATTTCCTCGGCAGTTTTGGCACCGAGCAGGAATGACGGTGTTGGAGCTCCCACCTGGCTTGAAAAGGACATTTAGTTGGGATTAAAGGCTGAAGATGGAGAATCCACACTGTCCCAAGGTGATCCATCCCAGGATCAAACAGCCACAGCTCCAGCAAGGGGGGTGAGGAATGGGAGGGTTTATTTAGGTGGGACCAGTTTGGGTCTCCAGGTGTTCCAGCTGCTCACTGGGAGCATCAGTATGTTTGGTTGGGAATAGCTGGAGCTATGGAGCTGTTTATTCATCCCATTTATGTGGGATTTCAGGGACTGTCCTTCCCTCTTCATTCTCTGAGACTGAACTGGTGGAAGCACATGAGTATCCTCTGGAGCTCCCAGTGCCAGACTGGGGAGACCAAACTTCTCCATGGGAACAGCCTCTCTGGAATGACCCCAGAGCTGCTGGAAAAACACCATGTTGTGGTCCTGGCTCTGTTGCCATGGCAATGAGTTCTTGGATTACATCAGCAGAGTCGGATGGGGTCATTCCTGGTTTGTCTGCCTGTCCAAGGAGCTCCCATCGGTGACAACCAGGATCCCAGCAAGGACAAGGTTCCTCTGCTGTGCCTCCCCATGGCCTGCATCCCTCCTCACTCACCCTCCTTTTCCATGGAGGAACAAGCAAGGAATTGTGCCAGCCTCTGATGCTGGACACGGTGGGATCTGTTGGTCACTCCCTGCGTGGGTTGGGATGGCAGGGCAAGCTTGGAGCAGATTCTTGGGAAAAGCTTTTTTTTCCAAGGGATTAGAAGGAGCAGTGTCTTTCCACCAGAGAAACAGCGTGAACGCACAACTCCAACTCTTGCAAATACTTCAAACTGGGAACAGCTTGAAAGGATTAGAGAAAACAGGGAACACAAATCCCCAAGAGGGTGTTGGAGACTGGCCTGCTCTGTCATGGAGTGCGTGATGCCTCCGTCATTCCCGCCTGGATGGGACTTTGGGCTTACTAAGGGGTGAAGCACCACGTTGGCTGCGCCTGAGTCCGTGTGTGTCACGGGTGGGAACCCCTGGGATGGGATGCCTTGACTGATTTCCAAGCACAGAGCACTGACATCCAGCTGGGATGCACTTTGGTTTCACAAGCCCTGGATAAGCCGGGGTTATCCTGGGTCATGTGCTGGGCTCTGCACGAGCAGCCCCTTTGGAAGCAGCACAGATTTCGTGCTGATGTCCCATTAGCCCTCAGGCACTGCTGTCTTCACGCCTCAGCTGCATTTTTGGGACACTTTCCCCAAGAAAGCAGCCCCAGAATTCCGTGGGGAGGTGGTGGACACGATGTGCCTGCAGCACAGGGGGTCACAGCGAGCCCACTGGCGTTAGGGGTAGGTCACAGGAGGAAACTCCACCCCGGCCGGCAAATCCCTGCCAAAACAAACAGGCGGGAGCCGCTGCTGCCCCGAGGCGCCGGGAGAAGGAATTCCCAGACCTGCCTCTGCAAACGGAGTTTGTGCTGCTGCTTCTGCTGCTTGAGGGTCCCCCATGAGCATCCCCCAAGACAGCCCTTGCTGAGCACGATGCTTTTTTCCCCATAGGAAAGCACAACGTGACACGAATCAGGAGTGTTTTATTGGCTCTTCCCATGGGAGGCTTGGAGCAAGGAGTGGAGACCCTCTTGGGTTTATCTTTCCAGTTTGTGTTTCCCAGGAAAATAACCCAAGTGGCTTTTTCAGCCTCATTTGGAAAGTTTGGAGGAAGGGAGCAGAGCGTGCCAAGCCACCTCCCTCTGCTCCCTTCCTCCACTCCTGCACCTTGTCCTGGGAATAAAAGGATGATGTTCCTCCTTCCCAGCAAAGGTGGGATGTTCCTTCCCATGCACTCAGTTTTTCCAGAGGAACCAAATTCCCACCCTGATCCTCGTGGCCCAACCACAGTGTGACTTTGGTGTGACTTTGTGCACCTCGTCCCAGCTCCGGAAAAAGGCCGGAAAGGTCGGCGCAGCCAAGTGGTTGGCATTTTGATGGAATTCTGGCTCTTTGCTCCTATCTCAGCTCTAGGTGTGTGTCTTGAACTCCCAACCTTTTGCTCTGGAGAGGGAAGTGCTATTTGTGGAGCCACGGATCCACTCCCAAACTTTTCCATAACCTTGGCATGTTCCCTTGGGAAGCTGGAAATGTCATGTTGTGCCTCTCCTGGCAGCAGGGTGGGAGGAAGGCAGCTGGTCAGCTCCTTGAGTCCATCCAGGAGAGATGGATGTAAAAATCATATTTAAGCCATTTGGAATCTTTTTTTTCCTTCTTTTCGGCTTCTGACCCTTTCCAAGGCATTTATGTCTTTGCCAGATTTTTCTCTGACACTTTAAGGATCCAACCTGGTTTACTTTTATTATTCTCTTTTAAAGATGGGGTTTCATGTCTTCACATGTCTGGGAGGTAGGTAAGGCTTAAAAATATGGACCTGTCATATTTTGGGATGTTCTTCCCAACACAAGCCTGGGCTTGGCAGTGCCACCTGTGGAATCCCAACTGCAGCCAGGCTGGCACCACCACATCATTCCTAACCACTCAGGGGGATTTTTGGGATAAACAGGGCTCTGAAAATCTGTTGCCAGGCCCTTCATGGAAGTGCAGTGAGGATGCTCTGGCACATCCCTAATAAATATTCCACTGGCACATTAATAACCTAATTAATCCACATTATATTGCAGTTTGTGAGCTGGAAATTTTCATCCTCTCCACAAAAACCTGTTGAATGCACTTGGAGAGGCTCCTGGAGTGGGAGCAGCACAGCTCCAGGACAGGTCTGTTGTCCCCATTCCTACCTTGGCCACAGGTTCATGGAGCCAGTTGGAAAGCTTCACAATTCCATGGGTCCCTCTGGAGCTGAGCTGCAAGAACAGATGGCACAAAAATGTCACCTCATCCTTTTGTCACCTTTGGGACATTGAGGGGGGACCCACTATTTATTTTCTGGGAAAATAAAGGAATTTTAGAGTTAATTAGGTGTCATTTCAGACCTGCTTTGCTCTGCAAACCAGCACAAATCCCCTTTCCCCTCCCAGTGGTTTCCTAATGTTCAGCTTCTTTATTTTCCCCATTTCTGAGGACATTGAGAAATAAACCAAGTCAAGGTTTTTCCTTGTTATAATCCTTTTTTCCCTTTTTGCCTGAGGAGAGGGAGGTGGAGGGATGGCCAGAGGTCAGATCCACCCCTTTAGGCACTGCAGCTCATCTTGCCTGTGCCTAGCCCAGAAAATTCAGCCCCACTCGGAGCCTTCTCCGTGTTTGCAGCAACATTTTCCCTGCAATCCTGGCTGATAATCAAACAGAGGATAATGATGGAGCACGATGTTCTGGGATTTTAATTGAGGTGAAGCACAGCTTTTATAAACTCCAGCCCCATCCAAAGGGATACTTTACTTTATCCACTCTGGCCTTTTTACAGCTCTTGAATTTGTGCCTTTCTGGCGCTTTGCAGTCATTAAATATCCCGGAGTAAAAGCAGATGCTTTTAACAAAGAGCTCGTGGCCTGAACAAAAGTCACAGCTGCTTTTCCAAAGGGTGTCTGGGCATTCCCAACCCCAGTGCTCTCTAGTGTTACAAATATATTTGTAAATCTAACTGTGGAAGTAGTTATGCTAAGGTTTACGGGGTTTAACTGGGCCTGTGGTGAGGTAACTTGAAACAGTAGTGGGGGCCCAGAAACTATTGGGAACTTGCTAGGAACAGCAGAACAATAATTAAAGCGATTAGTGAAGTAAATAGAACCTGAGGAAGAAAACAAACTGTTGCTTAAAGATAAGATTAGAATCAACATATGTAAGGGGTTTGGTGATGGGGGCCTAATTAACCAGAATCCTGTGTTAGACGAGCGTGGTAGATTTTTAACCCTTGGAGACGGACATCAATTGTATACATATAACCTATGTAACTGATTTATGAACGAGACCGTGTGTCTTTGTGCACGTACAATGCTGTAGAAAAAGTATAAAAGCTGTCTTCGAGAACGGCTCGTTGGAATCCTGGCTTAGGACAGTAGTCCCCAGGTTTCCCGGGCCCAGCAAATAAAGCACCGCATAAACTGATACTCTGTCGGTTTGTGTTTCTGTGAACGGGCAACAGTTTTCTGGCGCCCAACGTGGGGCTCCGAGGGTTGCTGGGGCGGTTCGCGTCCTGATCCACTCCAAGCCGGCACCGAGCAGTTTCCTCGGGGAGTCATCAGTTCGTGCCCGGCCCCGCGCCCGTCGGACAACTACATAGAGGTGAGCCCGAAGGTGCTTTATTTTGAAAGGGGGGTGGCTTTATTCTGAAAGGGGGTGGTAAGATTGGTTGGTTGGTATTGGAAGCCTAGGCACCGGCCGTAAGACACGTACATAGAATTCGTGCAGGTCCGGTACTTGCCATTCGGTAGCGACTAGAATTGGCAAGTTGGGGATATAGGTTGGTGGTTAGTCGCAGCGTCGTACGTGTTTCTGTTATATATGTTGTCATTCGGGAGCTGTGGGATAATGTCTTCTAACGATAAGGATATTCCCGAGGATTCCCCTCTCGGGTGTTTGTTGAAGCACTGGAAAACGGGGAATTTTGAACAAACTATGAAGAAAAAGAACTTGATTGATTACTGTAATCATGTTTGGCCAGAATATGAAACGGGGGGAATGCAATGGCCGCGGAATGGTACAATGACTACGGAGATTATCGCCCCTTTGATGGGTTTCTTAAGGGAAAATGATAAATGGGATGAGATACCTTACTTAGATTTGTTTTATCATTTAAAAGGAAAAACTGAATGGTTAAAAGAATGTGGTATGCTGGTTTTGGAAACTATTAATAATGAATGTGTGGGTTGTAAAGAGCGAAAGTTGCGCTTTATTGAGCCCCCGGAGGAAGATGTGTCGTTGTTGGTCTCCCCTAGTGCACCTCCGTGTCCCTCTCTTGAAAGCCTTAAAATAGGAAAAGGAAAGACCTCTGCTCCCTCCTCTTCAGACGAAGAGTCGGAGCTAGATAATAGGGGTGATGTACAAAGAACCCCATTAGCTGGACGCACACGCCGGGGAAGGCAAAAGGGGAAGGAGGGGGACGTGCGGCCTAAATTGATGGCACCTCTACGGGAGGCGGTGGGGGCAGATGGTGGAAGGGTTATAGTTAAGGTCCCGTTTTCACCTAGCGATTTGATGATTTGGAAACAGTCAGCCGGAGCTTATCGGGAGAATCCGGAGAAGGTTGCACGGGTAGTAAAAATGGTTATTAAGGCGCAAACACCAGACTGGAATGACCTCCAAGTTCTGTTAGATACTCTTATGGATTCTACTGAAAAGGAGATGGTGATGAAAGTTATGACTGACCGGGCTAGGGACATGATAAGGGCTCAGGTAACCCATAGTACGGTTAATGAGTTAGTGCCGAGGGATGACCCAGGATGGAATCCTAATACAGCCAGGGGATATGAGGCGCTTAAGGCATATCAGGAGTTGTTGGTTGAAGGAATTCGAGATGGCATTCCTAAAACAATGAATTGGTCGAAATTGTATTCGGTTCGGCAGGAGAAGGGAGAATCTCCGTCGGCATTTTTGGAGAGGTTGAAGGATACGGCTCGAAAATATACTAACTTGGATGTAGAATCAGAACCTGGTAAACTTCAGTTGGCTTTAATATTTATGGGACAGTCTCAGGAGGATATTAGGAAAAAGCTGCAAAAATTAGAAGGAGAAGAAATGCGGAACTTAGAAAAGCTGTTAGAGGTGGCATGGAAAGTATATAATAATAGGGAAAAGGAGACGACAAAGAAGCAGCAGGCAGGTATGTTGGCAGTATTGAAGCAAGCGACAGGGGGAAATACAGGAAATTTTAGGGGTCGGGGCCGGAGCCGAGGGCGAGGCGGACTTGGAAGGGGTGGCTTCGGCAATCAAGGGATGAATATGCGCGGGATGTTGGGACCTAATCAATGTGCCTTTTGTAAGGGATTTGGACATTGGAAGAACGAATGCCCGCTCAGCCAAGGAATGCAAATGGGTGGCAGTTCTTTGCCCGGGGTTAACTTGGTCAGTGCTGTGGGGAATGGAATGAATCCATTTGCAAATAATCCACAAAGTGTCGCTCAGGCACTGATGATGGGAAATACTCAAACTCAAAGCTGACTAGACCAGGATCTTAAGGTGGTCATGGAAATAGAGGGGGAGCCGGTAGAATTTAGGGTGGATACTGGGGCTAGTTATTCGGCAGTAAACGAATTACGGGGAGTTTTGAGTGAATCGAAAGTACTGGTTGTTGGGGTGTCTGGGGAGGTGGAAGAAAGGCCATTCCTGCGGCCGCTTGATATTAAATTTGGGGGGAAGGAATTTGATCATCAATTTTTATATATGCCGAACAGCCCAGAGTCACTACTTGGAAGAGATTTGCTTTCGGTTTTACAAGCAAGAATAATATTTGATAAGGATAGGGTAAAATTGGAAATACCAGAAGAAAACTTAGCAAAAATGTTTATGATTAAGGAAGTAGAACCAGAGACGATACCAGAGGTGATAGAGCAGGCTGTGACTCCGTGGGTTTGGGAGACGGGGATCCCTGGTAAATCGAAAGCGGCTGAGCCGGTAGTAGTAAAACTGAAGGAAGGAGCGCAACCGGTAAGGGTGAAACAATACCCAATAAGGCTTGAAGCAAGAAAGGGAATAGCTCCAATGATTGATCAGTTTGTGAAATTGGGAATATTAAGGGAATGTGAATCAGAATATAATACCCCTATTTTTCCAATAGTGAAGCCAAATGGAAAATACAGACTGGTGCAGGATTTAAGGGCAGTTAATGCAATCACTAAAGATATATATCCTGTGGTAGCTAATCCGTATACGCTGTTAACATCTGTCTCTGAGAAATTTCAGTGGTTTACGGTAATTGACTTGAAAGACGCCTTTTTCTGCATACCCCTGGCACTTGAGAGTCAGCACATCTTTGCATTCGAATGGGAAAATCCAGACACGAGACGGAAGTGCCAACTGACTTGGACCAGACTGCCTCAAGGATTCAAATCGTCACCTACTATATTTGGTAATCAGCTAGCCAAAGAATTGGAAGAATGGAGAACTACTCAGGTAAAAGATTCACCTTTTTCATATGTAATTCTACAATACGTAGATGATATCTTCCTGGGAGCCACAGAACGAGAACTCTGTTGTAAACTGACTATTGATCTATTGAACATGTTGGGGCAAGCGGGATACCGAGTTTCTAGGGAAAAGGCACAGTTGGTAAAACAGAAAGTTATCTACCTGGGTTGTGAAATTTCCCAAGGCATACGTAGATTGGGAACGACCCGCATAAAAGCAATCTGTGACATTCCAGTGCCTCGTAATCACCATGAGTTAAGATCCTTCCTAGGAATGACTGGATGGTGCCGGCTGTGGATCCCTAACTATGGACTAATGGCTAAACCATTGTATGAGGCTGTAAAGAAGCAGGTGTTTACCTGGGAGCCAGCAGAAGAAAAAGCGTTTCAAAAATTGAAACAAGCCCTTAAGGAAGCGCCGGCCTTGGGACTGCCCGACCTGACCAAGGATTTTCAATTATATGTGCATGAGAAACAGCAGCTGGCGTTGGGAGTCCTCACCCAGAAACTGGGGTCGTGGAAGAGGCCGGTGGGGTATTTCTCTAAACAGCTGGACGCAGTGAGTAGTGGTTGGCCGGGGTGCTTGAGGGCGGTAGCAGCTACCGTGATACTGATACAGGAAGCTCGCAAATTGACTTTGGGAAAACATATGACAGTCTATGTGCCCCACATGGTGATTACTGTGTTGGAACAAAAGGGGGGACATTGGCTCTCCTCAAGTCGTATGCTCCAATATCAGGCCCTGCTAAGGGAGCAGGACGATATCGAATTAAAACTAACCAACCACCTTAACCCGGCAGAATTTTTATTGTCTACTCAGGAGGAAGGGAAATTGGAGCACGACTGTGTCGAAGTGATTGAACAGGTTTATGCCAGTCGCAAGGACTTAAAAGATGAACCATTACCGGACCCTGACTGGGAACTATTCACAGACGGATCCAGCTTTGTGGAAAACGGCACCAGGTATGCTGGATATGCAGTGGTCACCCTGCGACAGACAGTGGAAGCAAAAGCACTACCACCGGGTACCTCAGCGCAAAAAGCTGAAGTTTGGGCTTTGGTGCGAGCTCTAATTTTAAGCCAAGGAAAAAGGTGAACATTTGGACCGATTCTAAGTATGCCTTTGGAGTAGTGCATGTGCATGGAGCCCTGTGGAAAGAGCGTGGACTGCTTAATTCACAGGGGTCTTCGATAAAACATCGAGAAGAAATCCTCCAGTTGTTGGAAGCAATTTATAAGCCTACCGCAGTAGCAATCATGCATGTTAAAGGGCATCAAAACGATTCGGGGAAAGAATTTCAAGGTAATCAACAAGCAGACCAGGTGGCACGCCAGGTTGCCCGGGAAGTATGGACTCAGATGGCATTATTACCAACCCGGGAAAACCCTGCTGCATCTTATATGGAGACAGTGCCTCATTATTCTCCAGAGGACGAGAAACTTGCACAAATGATGTGTGCACGGAAGAATATCAAAGGATGGTATGTAACCCCTGTTGGTCAAGTGATACTGCCGGTAAAAATCATGAAGCAGGTGCTTGAAGTGGAACACAATAAGTGCCATTGGGGTGCAGAGGCGTTAGTAAAATTTTTAAGGAAAGAAATATTCTCAAACCAGATGTTAACATTAGCAAAGAGGATCAATGCCATGTGTGCGGTATGTATTAAAAACAATCCAGTGGTAAGGAAACAGGTAAAAATGGGTATAATTAAAGTGGGGCCACAGCCTGGGGATTATTGGCAGGTGGATTTTTCTGAGTTTCCTAAAGCCCAACATTTTAAACATTTGTTGGTTTATGTGTGTACCTTCTCAGGATGGCCAGAGGCTTTTCCCTGCAGAACTAATCAGGCAAAGGAGGTGGTTAAAACGTTGTTAAAGGAGATTATTCCGAGGTTTGGAGTGCCTTTAGGAATTTCATCAGATAGGGGACCCCACTTTGTGGCTGGGATTGTTCAGGATCTTTCCAGAGTTTTGGGAATTTCCTGGGATTTACATACCCCTTGGAGGCCTCAGTCTAGCGGACAGGTAGAACGGATGAATCAAACATTGAAAAATCAAATTACAAAAATTTGCCAAGAAGCAGAAATCCAATGGCCGCAGGCATTGCCTTTAGCTCTGCTAAGAATCAGAATTAAACCCAGGGAAAGGGTGGGAGTTAGCCCATATGAGATTTTGTATGGGAAACCCTATCATGCTGCTACATATCAGGGGGACCCTCATTTAACTGGGGATCAAATGTTGCTTAATTATGTTTTGGCTCTGAATAAAACTCTTACAGCAATCAGAGGGACGTTGCAGTGGAATCGGCCTTTACCCCTGGAGAATCCAGCACACGATATTCTTCCGGGTGACCAGGTGTATGTGCGAAAGTGGTCTGAGGAGCCGTTGAAGGAGAGATGGGACGGACCTCACCAAGTGATTATGACTACATATACCGCCGTCAAGGTTCAAGGGATCGACAACTGGATCCATTACACCAGGGTGAAAAAGGTTCCTCTGAAATGGACAGTAGAACCACTGTCACCCACCCGATTAATATTGCGAAGTCAGTCCTAATATTGTGGTGGTGGATTGTTCCAGTGGGAGGGGTGGTAACGGTTGAAGTTCCAAGATCTTATGTAACTGTACGTGAAGGGAACGCTGTCAATCTAACTTGTTTATTTATTTGCGATCAGAGAGTTGGTTTCCGAGAAATTAAAGCTAGATGGAAGGCTCGATGGGATGGGGCCGATGACGATCAAGAATTGACTTCAAAATTGACTTGGGATGAAAGGATGCGAAGGGGCACTTCTATCATGCATATACCGAAAGCTACAAAAATGTGGACGGGACACTATACATGTACAATAACAGTTCAAAGTAGTAGGGACCAGGGAAATGTAGAGTTACGGGTGATAGGTTCCTCTGATCAGGAACCTGTCACTGACTCCCCGAATTCAGGGGTAGGTTGGGAAAAGGAATATGGACATCGTGAAAACTTAGTGATAGGTCTAATTAGAGATTTTGGTTTGATACAAAATGTATCTCAGATTACCGCCTGTTTACCTATTCCCCGGACTGCAAGTGATCCTATTCCGTGGGGGATAATCCCCGTAACTGTTATGCCATTATCAGGCAAGAATTTTTCATGGACATGTCATAAAGTATTTGGAAAAGTACCTCGACCAGAATTGAAAGGGGCTGATATATGTTTGACTAAACGGGTAATGACAGAAACAGAGTGCAAAAGGAAACCTACGTATTATGTATGGCAAAGGGACACAGGTAGATGTTATATCGAACCCCCTTTTGATGAACCCTGTGATCACGCCCGTACTGGGGCACCACGACAAAATATAAAATGGGAAAAACAACAATATACTATAGAATGCCGGAATGTTACTCATGATGTTGATATCTGGAAAAAATGGAAAACTACTTGGGGTTCTAGTATTTCGGAGCATTATAGCTATATTGGCAAGGTGCAGTGGTGCATACAGTGGACAGGAACAGAAGATCAGTCACACCTAAAGGTTTTTACCACTGAAACCTCTTCCAGGTATTTTCATACGCAGCTAGAAGAATGGAATTGTACCCAAGTATTTACATGCGACACTCCAGAGGATCAGATAGGACTTGTTCCCGTAAAAATGGTATTGAAGTGGGGATGTGAGTGTAGAGGATATAAACATTATATTACTATAGAACAGGAAGAGAAGGCTGTTAATTGTAAATACTCAACTGTACATAGCCCGGGAAATTTAGTATGGGTACTAGGACACGGGCAGTGGACAACTCACTTGCCCTTAGATGGACTGATTACACAAATTACTTTAGGAATTCCTACATTATGCCCTTTTTGGAAGGAATCAAAATTAACTAAGGAAGAAAAACAACTACGAAGTAGACGAAGTGTGGATCAGGATTTGCAGGATTTAGGATTAGATAAAGAAGGTTGGCATGAACCCTCAGGGGGAGTTAAATTTGGGTGGGCTCTAGAATCTTTGTTTGCACCAGTTGCCTCCTATCGGAATAGGGAGATGTTGTATAAATTAATGGGTCAAACTGAAAGATTGGCAGCGGTAACCAGGAAAGGATTCAAAGCTATAAATATCCAATTGCAGGCTACTTCTAGGATGACTTTACAGAATAGAATGGCTTTGGACATGATACTTCTCAAAGAACACGGTGTTTGTGGGTATTTGCATGGTAGAAATGAGCACTGCTGTATACACATCCCTAATGTTACTCAAGATGTCGAGAATGACATTCGTCAATTGGGACAAATCGAAAATAAGGTACGTGAGGTAAAAGAAGAAGCAGAACATAACTGGATTGGACAAATCTTTAGTTCCCTAGGAATCCAGGTCTCTGGTTGGCTCTCCTCGATTATACAGTATGCAATATCAATCGTAATAATTGTTGTGGCAGTTTTAATTGTTTATAAGTGTCTTTTAGGAATGATTCTAAAAGAAAGTCAGCACACACGCCAAGTAATCAAGGCTGTCACTCGGAAAGAAATGATTATACCGGGAGCTTTGAATCCTAATATGTCAGCTCCTCCGCCCTATTCGGAGGCAACTATTTGAATGATTGAGCATCCTTGCGAAAAAGAAGCTCGAAGGATGCTCAAAAGGGGGGAGTTGTTACAAATATATTTGTAAATCTAACTGTGGAAGTAGTTATGCTAAGGTTTACGGGGTTTAACTGGGCCTGTGGTGAGGTAACTTGAAACAGTAGTGGGGGCCCAGAAACTATTGGGAACTTGCTAGGAACAGCAGAACAATAATTAAAGCGATTAGTGAAGTAAATAGAACCTGAGGAAGAAAACAAACTGTTGCTTAAAGATAAGATTAGAATCAACATATGTAAGGGGTTTGGTGATGGGGGCCTAATTAACCAGAATCCTGTGTTAGACGAGCGTGGTAGATTTTTAACCCTTGGAGACGGACATCAATTGTATACATATAACCTATGTAACTGATTTATGAACGAGACCGTGTGTCTTTGTGCACGTACAATGCTGTAGAAAAAGTATAAAAGCTGTCTTCGAGAACGGCTCGTTGGAATCCTGGCTTAGGACAGTAGTCCCCAGGTTTCCCGGGCCCAGCAAATAAAGCACCGCATAAACTGATACTCTGTCGGTTTGTGTTTCTGTGAACGGGCAACACTAGGAACATTAATACTTTAGTGCTAGTTGGGGAAATATTCTTTCAAAGATGAGTTATTGTCCTGCAAACACTCCTGTATATTCATTTTTTTATATTCAAAGGGCAAAGTGGCCACGGGTCTAAAAACCATCCCTGGGATTCAGTATAATTATTAGGAATAAGCTGATAAATTATTGGTGGAAAAGCTCTTCCAACCCCTTTCCTTCAGCTGGAGCAGATCAAGCCCCTCACCTTAGAGGTGCATTAATTTTGACTTTTGGGATGTGTGAAGGTGGAGTTGGACAAAACCAGATCAAGGAATCACTTTGGTTGGAAAAGATCTCCAAGGCAACCAAGTCTAAACCTCAGATATAAAAACCAGGGTTTGGTTCAAGGTGTGGTTCTGCCTGTTCAGCCCATGAATTCCTGCACAGGCAGTGCCACATTTCCCTAATCCTTTCTTAATTTGCTTGGATCAGCCCTGGGTTTTATTAATTATCCACCCCTCAGATGGTGCAATCCCGTGGGAGGATGGCAAGCAGGGGGAAGCCCTTGCCCAGGGAAGTGAAGTGTGCTCACCTGGCATTCCAGCAGCTCCACAGCCAAGGAGATGAGCTGGAAAAACAATAGGAAAAGAGGGAAAATGAAGTGGAGCCAGAAATTCCTGATCTGCTCCTTTATTCCCAAGGCTGGCATAACCCTGAGCTCCACGTGGGCACCCACATCCAAGCCTCATTCCACAATTATTTGAGTTTTACGCTTTTCTTGGAATTCCAGAGCGATTTTAATCTCCGATGGCTTCAGTGTTTATCCTAATTAACATCTGTAAGAGTGATTAGTCCTGTGGGGGTGGAGCAAAGGGCCAGCCCTGCCCGTTCCCACCTCCCAGGGGAGTCCGACCACCTCTACAACAACAGCATTTTCCTTCACTTCCTCTACTCTTTGCATTCTCCTTCACTTCCTTTACTCTTTGTTGTTATTCTGTGAGCGAAATAATGAATTATTTCCCCTCCAAACTGGGCAAGGAGGGCTTGGGGGGAAAGCCAAACTCTGGGAGGAGTCCAAAAATAACCAATCTGTTCCCTTCCAGCACGGAGCCTCCCTCCCTGCTCCTTTTCAGTGCTTAATGACCGTGCTGGGAACAAATATTGATGGTTAAAAGGGGATTAATTGGGCCCTTAATGAGCTTAAACCGCAGCTTGATGTGGCTTGTGATGAGATCTCGCTGTTCCATCAGTGATGGGGACAGATCTCAGCATGGCCCTTTTCCAAGCTGAAAGGAGCAGACAAAGATGGAATAAGAGATGAAGGCAGATGGGAATTTCTTCCTGGAATGGGAGGTGGTGGGGGGAACTGGGAGTGTTCAGGGAATGGCTGGACGTGGCACTCGTAGCTCTGGTCTTGTTGGTGATGGGAAACATCGATGATCTTGGAGGTCTTTTCCAACCTAAATGACTCCATGGGCTGGTGTGAGACTCCCTGGGGTCCTTCACCCACACACAGACAGTGACTAAGCGTGAAATCCTGCAAAAATATTTTGCCAGGTGTTTGTTTCTCCAGGCAGCTGCTCCTTGCAGGTTTAGTCATCCCGGGCCAAGACTCCACACCCAAGCTGGGGATAAAAAAGGCATTTTCTCATCCTCTGGAGGTGCAGATACACCCACAGAATGATGCCCAAAGGCAGATCAGGACTCCCTGAAGACACTCAGGTTAAGGACACAGAGAGAGAGCAGATACAAACCTAAATTCTCATTGTTTTCCCAAATAATTTGGATTCCCAAGCAACGACAAGCACACTAAGGAAAATAATCACTGTGGGGAAAATATTATTGCTGTGAAGACAGATGTTTACATGCAAAAAAAAACCTGTGCTAATTCCTGTGTCTAAAAGTCAAGAGGCTTCTGTAGGAGGACACGAAGTTTGAGGTCTTGTGGGGTGATGCTGCTTTGTGGGGACCAAGGAAAACACAACAGGCTGGTGCCAAAATATCACTTAGCCCAATGCATTTGGAGTTATTTTCTTTAAAACTCTCCCTGGTTAACAGCTGGGATCAGGTGGAATTTTTCTGGCATCACCTCCATCAAAGCAGCAACTATTTTAATCAGAGCCTTGGTGAAGAGAGTGGCCGATAAGATCAGCGAGGCTGGGACTGTAAACCTGGCAAGGAATTGCTCTTTTCTTGCCATGAAGAATAACTTTGGGGTTTGTTTTGCTTTATTTCTTTTGGCTGGGAGCAAGGTGCTAATATTAATTTATTCTCTGTGATCCTCTGCAATCTGTATGGCCTTAACACAGAACAGTCTGGCTTGGAAAGGACCCAGGGTAGGAGAGGAAAAAAAAAAGGGTGTTTTTTCCCCCCTCCTTTTGCTGATTGAATATTTGTTTTATATTGAAGTGCCTGTAACTAAACAGGAGGAGATTGTTTCCAACAGGAGAAAGCATTAACATCCTGTCCCTTAGGCTGAGACTAAACATCATCCACCTGCTTTCTAGATCCTTCATGGAGAAACAGGATCTTTAGGATCTTTATGAAACCCCTGACTCAAATATTTAAAATTCAACTTAACTATTTAAAACTCAACCAAAACTATTTAAAGATGGGCTTGACTGGAAGAATTTAGGAGTTAAAAAGAAGAAGGAAATGCTGTCTGAGAGCTGTGTCAGACCTTCAGTAGTCCCTGGAATGTGACAAAAAATCATTCACCTTCACAGGTAACTGTTGGGTTTGATGCCTCAAGTTTAGCAGGGGTTAAAATATTTTTGTTTCTCTGAAAGGAGGAGAAGAAAAAAGTTTACAATGTGCCAACAGCTCAAAAATGTGTAATAAACAAGGGCCTGTAGCAAATGAGTTGTGCAGAGGATTTATTTAGTACCAAAAGGAAGCCATCGCTGATACACTCCTTAAATTTGGGTTTCCATGGCCCCAACACGCCACTTGTCACAAGTGTGGGGTCAGGACTGGAGCAAATTCAGCCCAAAGCAGCCCAGTCTCCCCTCCCTGGACTTGTGGGAATCCATCCTATCGCAAATGCCGACGTGCAGGAATGAGCTCCCGAGAAAAATGAGATGGGAAAAGCAGGAATTGCCAGGCCAGAGCCAAACTCCTGGTGCCTGAGTGCCCAGGGTGCTGCTGACCTGGCTCAGGCTCCTTCCAGAGGGACCTTCTCCAAGGAGGGTCCTGACCTTGGTGAGGGCCCTTCCAGGGGCCTTGGGATGTGCCCCCACAGCAGGAACATGGAGTTGGTATCAAAAGTGTTGACTCAGTAGCACAAGGGAACAAGAAGGGGTGAAAAGAGCTTTTAATTTGGTTTTTAACCACAGTGGTTAAAGAAAACCCCATGGTAGGAAGGGGCACTGAACCACCTGAGATGAGAGCCCAGACCAGGAAGATGACAAGCACTTATATTTTCCAAGTGACAACCTAATAAATTATTATTAATCACCTTGGCATATTAAAGCCATCAATGTTGTAGAGCCCCAGGTTGTCAGGAAGGAAGGGATGATGAGTTTAACCACCTGGCTGGACCAAGACCCCACCTGGAGTCCTGCCCAGCCCTGGGCCCACAGCACAGGATGGACATGGAGCTGTTGGAGCAGCTCCAGAGGAGGCACCAGGATGATCAGAGGGTGGAGCAGCTCCAGAGGAGGCACCAAGACAATCAGAGGATGGAGCAGCTCCAGAGGAGGCACCAGGATGATCAGAGGATGGAGCAGCTCCAGAGGAGGCACCAGGATGATCAGAGGATGGAGCAGCTCCAGAGGAGGCACTGAGATGATCAGAGGATGTTGCAGCTCCAAAGGAGGCACCAGGATGATCAGAGGATGGAGCAGCTCCAGAGGAGGCACTGAGATGATCAGGGGATGGAGCAGCTCCAGAGGAGGCACTGAGATGATCAGAGGATGGAGCAGCTCCAGGGGAGGCACCAGGATGATCAGAGGATGGAGCAGCACCAGAGGAGGCACTGAGATGATCAGGGAATGGAGCAGCTCCAGAGGAGGCACCAGGATGATCAGGGGATGGAGCAGCTCCAGAGGAGGCACCAAGACAATCAGAGGATGGAGCAGCTCCAGAGGAGGCACTGAGATGATCAGAGGATGGAGCAGCTCCAGAGGAGGCACTGAGATGATCAGAGGATGGAGCAGCTCCAGAGGAGGCACTGAGATGATCAGAGGATGGAGCAGCTCCAGAGGAGGCACCAGGATGATCAGAGGATGGAGCAGCTCCAGAGGAAGCACCAGGATGATCAGGGGATGGAGCAGCTCCAGAGGAGGCACCAAGACAATCAGAGGATGGAGCAGCACCAGAGGAGGCACTGAGATGATCAGGGAATGGAGCAGCTCCAGAGGAGGCACCAGGATGATCAGAGGATGGAGCAGCTCCAGAGGAGGCACCAGGATGATCAGAGGATGGAGCAGCTCCAGAGGAGGCACTGAGATGATCAGAGGATGAAGCAGCTCCAGAGGAGGCACCAGGATGATCAGAGGACAGAGCAGCTCCAGAGGAGGCACCAGGATGATCAGAGGATGGAGCAGCTCCAGAGGAGGCACCAGGATGATCAGGGGATGGAGCAGCTCCAGAGGGGGCACTGAGATGATCAGAGGATGGAGCAGCTCCAGAGGAGGCACCAGGATGATCAGAGGATGGAGCAGCACCAGAGGAGGCACTGAGATGATCAGGGAATGGAGCAGCTCCAGAGGAGGCACCAGGATGATCAGGGGATGGAGCAGCTCCAGAGGAGGCACTGAGATGATCAGGGAATGGAGCAGCTCCAGAGGAGGCACCAGGATGATCAGAGGATGGAGCAGCTCTGCTGTGAGGAAAGGCTGAGGGAATTGGGACTGTTCAGCCTGGAAAAGAGGCTTCAGAGTGACCTCACTGTGGCATTCCAGGATCTGAAGATGCCAACAAGAAAGACTATTTACAAGGGCCTGGAGGGACAGGACAAGGGGAATGGCTTCACACTGGCAGAGGGTGAGATGGGATACTGGGAAGAATCCTTCCCTGTGAGGGTGGTGAAACCCCAGCAGAGTTTTCCTGGAGAAGCCGTGGCTGCCCCACCCCTGGAAGTGTCCCAGGCCAGGTTGGACGAGGCTTGGAACAACCTGGGACAGTGGGAGGTGTCCCTGCCCAGGGCAGGGGGTGGAACTGGGTGGTCTTTAAGGTCTATTACAACTCAAACCATTCCATGATTTGATGGTTGGATTTGAGGATTCTCCACCAAAACAAACCATTCTTTGCTGCAAATCAAATTCTGCTTCTTTCAAGTTATTTCAGTATTTCCCTTTAAGACAAACCACGTAAGGACTTTTATCAATTCTTGTGTTTTCCCAGTGACAGAGGATTTTGGAATTTTTTGACAGAATACACATAACTCCTGGGGTTTGAGACTTACCATGAGGGGGAGGATTTGTGGGATGTTTGATTTGCAGCACAATCCCAGGCCAGGATTTATTACAGAGAATGGCAGGAGAGTCTAAGCAGAGCTGACACACAGAGCAAGGGCCTGCTGGTTGCTCTCCATCAGGAGTTTGTCTGGAATCTGCATTTTTAGACCATGCTGAAAGCTCTGTCTCTGTTTTGGGGACAACCCTGAGGTTTGCTGAGTGGTGGCTTGGCTGCCATCCAGGACAGTTTGGGGAAAAGGCTCTTTGAAGCCCTCCCTGCAGTTCCAGCATTGACTTCCATGGTTGGATTCTTCCTGATACAAAAATCAGCTGACCAGCAAGAGTTGGGAATTGCCCACCAAGGAAAACTACTCAGAGCAGCCTTTTTTTAGCCTTCCCAGAATATTCTCCCTCCAAACTCCTCAACTATTTACCTGGTGAGATTCCAAACATTTCATGGTGCACATAAAGAGGTCCAGGTGATGTCAGCGAGCCCCTGGACACGGATCTCTGGATCCTGGAAGGGATGAGCAGGGGCTGCAGTCCAGACTGCTCTTTCCAAAGTCTGCAGCATCCTCTGGTGGAGCCACAAGGAAGGGAGAGCCATCTGGGGAAGAGGCACAACGAGGTTTCATTTGGAGGCTCAAAAACTGTACCTCAGTTTGGCTCATCTGCAACGAGACCAGAACGAGCCAAAATCACCAACAGCAAGACACAACCAGACTCCAAGCAGGTGATGCTGTTCATGGAGAGCTTCCCACTGACCACCCAGCAGCCAGCCTGGGATTTGGGGATCTTTCCATGCCTTGTTTTGCTGCAGATGTCCTGGCTGACCTCGGGTGAGTGTCTGGAGGGTCAGGAGCAGAACCTGTGACCCGACTGGCAGAGCTGCCTCCCACCTTCTCCCCTTTTCCTGCTCTTACTCACCGAGGGATTTCTTCCCTCCCAACCCAAGGAAACACTCAGATAAAATCTGAGTTCCCAGGCTGCGATTCCTTCCTGGATTTTGTTGTGTTTTGGCTGAAAGGGCAGAACAGGTCGTTTCATTAGGACATCCCAGTGCTTGGAATGTTGGATCCACTATGGGATACCTGGATCCAGAGTCTCCCTTGGCATGAGGGGGTTTGGACACCTCTTGGCTGCCTCCCACCCATTTCATCCCTCCACAGAAAAATTTGGAGAGAGTGACCACTACACCCTCCCTTCCTTTTTCCCACAGAGCAACCAGGACACTCAGGGAGCTGTGGGGAGTGTGGAGACTTCCCCCTGCCCTCAGGAGCTCCTAAAGTGCATTTTAACACCCCAAACACCTGGAGAATCAAAGGAATATCCTCAGAAACACAACTGATGGCCGAGAGCAGCGTGAAATCCTGCCTGGAATCACACAGCAATTCCAGAATCCCTTCAGGGGGGCTCGGCAAAGATTGACACGTGGATCCAACCCAACTTCTCCAGCAATTCACTCAATCCTTGAAAAAAAAAAGCAGGACTAAATTGGCCAGGAGCCTTCACTTCATCTTCCCTCCCAACTCCTCTGGGTGAGAGCTCTCGAGCAGAGCAGGTTTCCTGCAAAGGAAAAGCAAACACCAGGAATATTATCCTGACATTTTAGCAGGAATTGCTCATCTTGCTGCCATTCCCTCCACCCCAAGGGCTGGGCCTCGACAATAGACACGTTCCCTGACTACAAACAAAATAATCAGGGCTGAGAAGCAAATTAAGGGTGGAAAAATTCCCTCCTCCTGCAGCGATCCAGGGTGGATTTACCCCACAGCACGTTGAGTTTGCGCTGGTTATTTTTACATAGAATATCTTGATTTACAATATTTTTATTCTTTCTGCCTTGTTTTTACATGAATTTTTAATATCTGGCCCCCAAAGGCTGATAATTACAGGAATGGGGTTCAAATTTGTGCGAAAAAAGAAAGGTAAACAGCACAATGTCAGCCTTTTCCTGATTTATTTTCATGGAGGAATTTCTTCTACATTTCCTCAAGGAATTACAATCATTCAACATTTTTACAAGTCATTAAAATTTTCAGATTAAATCTGCACTTAAGTTTCAAAAAAAAAAAGCATCCAAGGAGGGATTTATCTTGGAATCAAGATTGGTGTGTTGAAGTCCTTGGCAGGCCATGGATTTGTTCTAAGTAGTTTTATGGGATAAATCACAGAAATGTAGGATCAGGGGTGGGAAGGAGCCCCTGTTTGTGCCTCTCCCAAGGTTCACAGTGGGTTTCTATAACCCCCTCTGTGCCCTCCCAGTATCCCCAGTGGACATCCCAGTGCCCGACTGGGACAGGAGCTGGATGGGAACTGGGACCAGTTAATGCTCTGAGGGACCCACTCACCGTAGGCAGGCGCCGCGGCCGTCCAACCTGGTTAACCACGGCGCTCTGCAAACGTTAAAACAATTCATTTCTTTCAGTTTTGGGCTGATTTTTGGTGGGGGGTTTTGGGTGGGTTTGCGGTATTTTACTGAGGTGTTTGGGCGCTTTTCGCCCGCTCTGTGGGAACGCCCTGCCCGCACCCAACATGGCGGCGGCGCTGAGGCGATGAGGCCGTGGCGGCCATGTTGGGTGAGGGCAGTGACGGCAGAGGTGAGGCCGCGGCGGCCATGTTGGGTGCGGGCGAGAATGGCGGCGCTGAAGCCGCGGCGGCCATGTTGGGTGCGGGCGGGGACGGCGGCGGTGGCGGCGGGTAAGGGCGGGCCGGGTCGGGAGGGACCCTCGGGATGGAGCCCGGGAGGGACCCCCGGGATGGAGCCCGGAAACACCCCCGGGAGCGGCGGGAGCGAGCCCGGCTCCTCCTGTCCGGCGGGAGGGCGACCCCGGGCTTTGCCGCCTCAGGGACCGGCGGGGA
The DNA here is from genome assembly GCF_047495875.1 of Pithys albifrons albifrons. Taxonomy (NCBI): domain Eukaryota; kingdom Metazoa; phylum Chordata; class Aves; order Passeriformes; family Thamnophilidae; genus Pithys; species Pithys albifrons. The sequence goes on along the minus strand of NC_092459.1, from coordinate 117,874,905 downwards.
GCTGCCCCCCGTGCAGGTGTCCCCACCACGTCCCCTCACATGGCTTCATGTCCCCTCACATGGCCTCATGACCGCCCACGTCCCCGCATGTCCCCTCACATCCTCTCATGTCCCCTCACATCCCCTCACATCTCCTCGTGTCCCCTCAGTCCCCTCGTGTCCCTCCACGTCCCCTCATGTCCTCACATGTCCCCTCATGTCCTCTCATGTCTCCCCATGTCCCCTCACATCTCCTCATGTCCCTTCACACCCCTTCATGTCCCCTCAGTCCCCTCATGTTCCCCCATGTCCCCTCATATCCCTTCACACCCCTTCATGTCCCCTCAGTCCCCCCATGTCCCCTCATGTTCCCCCATGTCCCCTCATGTCCCCTCAGTCCCTTCACATTCCCCCCATGTCCCCTCAAACCCCCCATGTCCCCTCATGTGCCCTCACATCCCCTCATGTCCCCATGTTCCCTCATATCCCCTTTGTCCCCTCACATCCCCATATGTCTCTTCATGTCCTCCTACATTCTCTCACATCCCCTCATGTCCCCTCATCCCCTCATGTCCCCTCATGTCCCCTCATGTCCCCTCATCCCCTCACGTCCCCTCATGTCCCCTCAGTCCCCCATGTCCCTTCATGTCCCCTCATCCCCTCATGTCCCCTCACATCCCCTCATGTCCCCTCATGTCTCTTCATGTCCCCCCATGTCCCCTCAGTCTCCTCACATCCCCTCATGTCGCCTCACATCCCCTCAGTCTCCTCATGTCCCCACATTCCCTCATATCCCCTTGGTCCCCTCACATTCCCAAATGTCTCCTCACCCCCCCCCCATGTCCCCTCATGTCCTCACATGTCCCCTTACATGTCCCCTCACATCCCCTCATGTCCCCTCAGTCCCCCCAGTCCCTCCAGTCCCCCCATGTCTCCTCACATTCCCCCAAGTCCCCTCCTGTCCCCACACCCCGAGGACACTCCCCTGATGCCCAGCCCTGGGATAACCATTCCCGCTCTCTGCTTTCCTCGCAGGGTTTCAGGCGGGTACAGAAATGTCGTGGCTGCACTAACAGATAAAAAGCTGAAGATGGTCCCGGCTGTGGCAGCAGGAGCAGCCCGGGCTGGGATCAATCCCTTGGGATGCTGAGCCTGGGGCTCTTCCAGCCGGGATTTCCTGAGGGATTTCCTCCTTCCCAGGGGGGGCTCCAAGGTAACCCAACCAGGCAGAAATCACAGTGCTGGGTGGTTAAAAAAATACCAAAGTTTAAGAGTTTTAGAGGAATTTGGCCAGCAGTGTGCTGGGGGATGACTGGAGAGTGTCTGGAGCATAAAGGGAGATTTTCTGGAATATAAATAGAGATTTTTCTGGTGCATAAATGGAGGTTTTATGGAGGATAAATTGAGATTTTTCTGATGGGTAGATGGAGATGCTTTAAAGGGTAAATGGAGATTTTTCTGCAGGATAAATGGGGATGTTCTGGAGGATAAATGGGGAATTTTCTGGAACATAATTTGAGATTTATCTGGTGCATAAATGGAAAGTTTCTGGAGCATATATGGAGGTTTTTCTGATGGGTAGATGGAGATGCTCTAAAGTGTAAATGGAGATTTTTCTGAAGGATAAATGAGGATGTTCTGGTACATAATTGATATTTTTCTGGAGCATAAATGGAGATTTTTCTGGAACATAATTTGAGATTTTTCTGGTACATAAATGGAGATTTTTCAGATGGGATTTTTCTGATAGAGATGGTCTAAAGGGTAAATGGAGAATTTTCTGGAGGATAAATGAGGGAACATAATTTGATATTTTTCAGGTGCATAAATGAAGGTTTTCTGGAGGATAAATGGAGATTTTTCTGATGGGTAGATGGAGATGCTCTAAAGAGTAAATGGATATTTTTCTGGAGGATAAATGGGGATGTTCTGGAGCAGAAGTTTATATTTTTCAGGTGCATAAATAGTGATTTTCTGGAGCATAAATGGAGATTTTTCTGGAACATAATTTGAGATTTTTCTGGTGCATAAATGGAGAATTTCTGGAGAATAAATGGAGATTTTTCTGGTGCATAAATGGAGGTTTTCTGGAGGATAAATGGAGATTTTTCTGATGATTAGATGGAGATGCTCTAAAGTGTAAATGGAGATTTTTCTGCAGGATAAAGGGGGATGTTCTGGTACATAATTGATATTTTTCTGGTGCATAAATAGAGATTTTCTGGAGCATAAATGGAGATTTTTTTCTGAAACATAATTTGAGATTTTTCTGTTGCATAAGTGGAGATTTTCTGGTGGGTAAATGGAGATTTTTCTGAAACATAATTTGATATTTTTCTGGTGCGTAAGTGGAGATTTTTCTGATGGGTAGATGGAGATGCTCTAAAGGGTAAATGGAGATTTTTTTCTGGAGGATAAATGGGGATGTTCTGGAGCATAATTTGAGATTTTTCTGGGGCATAAATGGAGGTTTTCTGGTGGATAAAACAGTTGCACTAATTCCAGTTGTATTTACTCCAGTTCCTTATCAGGAGCTCTAATTGAACTGAAATATGGTTCCAGTCTTGCATCAGTTCTGATGCAAATACAGTGGGGTTTGCAATTAATCTGTTGGATTAATCATCTTTTCTGCAAATCTTGGCACACATGCACAGGTTTTTAAGTATTCACTCCCTCATTGCTGGGCAAAAAAAGCTGGAAAGGAGTTACAAACAAATCCATAAAATATGGGGGGAAAATGTTGTTTTCATTTAAATTCCTGAAATGGGTGTTTTGTAGACACAGAAATTCAACAGCTCTTTGGAAAACTAAAGATCAGTTTCCAAATGGGAACAAAACCCAAAAATGTTGTTTTTTTCTGAAGGAAAAGTGGTGGAAACTGATCAATTTGTGGCGTTTTTCACTGGAAAGACCCCTCAGCCAACAGTTTTTGGGGAGGCTTAATCCAGAAGCAGATAAATTAGGAGATGATCTGGGAATGTCTCTGTCCCCTCTGGCTCGGTATCAGATCCCGGTGTCAGCAGAGCTCCCGGGCGAGGGCGATCGGGATCTTATCAGAGCTGGGAATCTCCCAGAGGAGCAGCAGGAAATTAGCACGTGCTGTGCTCATTGATTTCTGTCAGCTGCACAGCCCAGGGGTCAGCACAGAAACCAGGATATCCTGGGGGGAAACATTAAGGCAGCAGATTAAGGAGAGGCTGCTGTGGATTTTTGGGCCAAACCTTTGGAGCTGCACTTTGTCCTGCAGCCTCCAAATGTCCCAGAGGAACTGCCAGAGTTGTGTCTCCACATGGGGATAGTTGGCAGGTGTTGAGTTGGGAGCGTTGCAAAGATCCCTGCTGGCTGTGGGAATGGCACAGGAGGAGTTGGGATGTGGGGAGTCCTTTTCCAAGAGAATTTAGACAACTTTATTTTGCATATTTCCCAGTTCCATCTTCTAGGGGATGGTTTAGTTAACATGGGAATAGTCTGTCAAAGGTTGGACTTGATGCTCCTGGAGGTCTTTTCCAGCCTTACTGGTTCCATGAATCCATGTTTCAAACCATGCTTGGTTTGGCTTTTTCCTCCAGTTCCTTTTCCTAAGTAGTTTTCCTGTAGGAATATTGTTGTTTTTCTCAGAGGAGACACCTGGGAACTTGCTGGCAGCGGGAGTGAGAAGGTTCTGGATCAGCCAGGTAAGGAGGCTGAGATCCCCATGGATCTCATCCCTAAATGCTCCATGGAGACCTCAGCCTTCCAGGATCTGCAGGAGGCTGGTTCCCACTGTGACCTCTGCTTGGGAGAGGAATGATTGATCATTAATCCAGGCCAATCACGTTGCTTGTGTTTCGTGCTGCGGAATATTCATTCCGAAGGGTTTTCCTCAGGGATAAATCCAAGCCTGCGGCTGAAATAAGCCAAGTGTGTTTGCTGATGAAGGTTGTGTTGATAGGGATAACCTTGAGGTCCTCGCTGCATCTCACAAGCAAGGAATTAAGACATGGAATTCCACTTGAATGGAAAGACAGGACAGAGGGAGCACATTCAAACTTCATGTGTGTGTTTCTTCTGGCAGGATGGAGAAAAAGAAAATCCTGATGAAGTCCAAGGTTGCTGCTCCCAACCTCCTGAGGGCACTGCACTCCCTGTACCAGTTCGGGCACCTCTGCGACGTGACGGTTCACACCCAACACCTGGGAATTCAGGAGGAGTTCCTGGTTCACAAAGCTGTCCTGGCAGCTTCCAGCAACTACTTCAAGGGGCTTTTCCTGCACGAGGAGATGCTGGACACCAAGAACTGCACGGTGACCCTACAGGACATCTACACAGAGGAGTTCACCTCCTTCCTGGAGTTTGTTTACACTGCAGAAGTGGAGATCGAAGCGGAAAAACTCCAGCGGATGAAAGAAATAGCCGAGAGATTGGAGTGCAAGGATTTGCTTGACATCTGTGAAGAGGTGAAAGCAGAGGGCAGAAAGGGTTTGGATTTGAGCCTCCACCTGAAAGGACAGAGGGGTGAAAATGGTGGGTCACAGTGGCCTCACATCCAGCACGAGGAGAACCCCAGCCTGAGGAACTCTTCCCAGGTTGTGGCAATTCCCGTGCAGAGGAAAGTTTGGGATAGGCAAAAGCATAAGAAGTTGCTGGCGAGCTATGAGCTGATTGGAGGCCAAGCAGCAGGTCTGGAGCAAGAGGACACTGCTTTTCCACACCCAAAATCCAGCCCAGCAAAATGTCACAAGCCAGATTCCACACACAGGCTGGATGTGGATCTCCTTAGTCTGGAAAACAAGGATGGTCATTCCCTCCTAAGCCAGACTGAGGCACAGGGAGCCTGTGTTGTAATTGGGAACACTCTGCCCGAGCAGTGGGAAGATGAAGAGAGTTTAATTTCCCAGTTTTCCGGCAAAACAGAACGCAGGAAAACCCCAACGCCGACGGCGTGTGGGAAGTGGGACAACTCCTTCCCCATCCCGGAGCGGCCCCAGGAGCACATGGAGCTCCAGCACGACGCCAGCCTGGCCCTCGGGCAGCGTTTCCCGGCGCCGCAGGACCTCCGGCAGCACCGCCTGCACACCCACGGCCGCGGCTCCTCCCGCCACGGCAGGCTCCGGCGCCGGCAGGACGCAGCCGACCGGATCCGCAGGGTGGAAAAGCGGGAATGCCGCGCCTGCCCCTACTGCGACAAGGTGGTCGGCTCCAAGTGCGGCCTCTCCGTCCACGTCCAGACACACACCCGGGAGCGGCCCTACAGGTGCGAGCGCTGCCCCGCCAGCTTTGCCCACAGGGCTGCCTACACCACCCACGTTAGATACAGCTCTGGGGATGTGTCTCCTCTCTGGATATGAAGCATTCCTGACGTCCTCTCTGCTGTAGTTCCCGAATTCCTTAGATCTGATTTGGAGGGTGTTGAAACCGGGATGGATTTTTGCGGTTGGCGTCATCGAGCTCGCAGTGCAGATGTCTGGACTGAGGTCTCTCAGACAGAGAATTCAGGGAATTTCCCATTGAATTAAAGGGAAACCGGATCTAGGAAGCATCAGATTTGGGGTTTTAGTAGGAATTTTGTGTCTCCATATTGTCATTTAATCTTTATTTCCTTTGTTTTAAGTCCATAATTTCTTATCCCATCCACCATGGCCTTGGAGGAAAAGTTTTGCAGTCCATCCTGTGTTACAGGAGGAAAAATTTACAGTCCATCCTACATTCCCAGTCAGGTGACAAATAAAGATAAACTGAGACATTTTAATTGTCTTTAATTATTTGGTCCAACTCTACCCAAAATTTCCCTGGTCTTGGGCTTTCCAGATACACTGAATTTCTTAAGTGCTGCAAAGAACAATCTGAAGGAAATGACTCTTCCCCCAAGGCAAACATGTCTGAATTGAAGCAATTAATTAATTTTAATGGAGTTTCAATTAAACTTATTGCTTGTTTATTTTAATAGGAAAATCCATGAGTCTGGGCAAGAGAGGAAACTCCTGCCTGTCTATTGGGTGGTGGTTCCTCCCACACCTGGACCAAACGCCACGAGCTGTGACAAAGATCCCGACAGAGAGACTTGGGATGGGACATCAGAGGCCACGAGGAGTGAGGGAGAACCCAGGGGCTCATCCATTGCCGAAGCAGACCGGAACAAGGAGCAAGAGGAACAGAATTGGGAACACAGGGAAGCTGAAGGAAGGAGTGAGGAAGGGAATGAAGATGAAGGTGAAATGAGTGTGAAGGGTGAGGAGGAGGGAGATTGCAATGCAGGATGTTCGGAAGTCAAAGGAGGTAGAGCCAATGAGGTGGGTTCTGAGGAGGACGGTGAAGACTCAAACGAGAGGGATGGTGAAGGACATGACTTAGATGAAGAGTCCAAACTAAAGAAGGGCAGTAAAAGCAGGGCCAAGAAGAGATCCCCCTATGTGATCCGGTGTGACAAGTGCCACGAGCAGTTTGTTTCCCGCAAGAAGTACGTGGATCACTGCCGGGATGTCCACCAGTGCTTGCCTGGCAAAGCCTACCAGTGCGACGTGTGCAGCAAGGGCTTTGCCAGCTACACCAGCTGGAAGGAGCACCGGGCGTGCGTGCACACCGAGGAGCGGCGCTTCTCCTGCCCCCTGTGCCACGCCACCTTCAAGCGGCAGCGCGACGTCAGGACTCACTCCGTGCGGAAACACGAGGGCCGGGCCAAGCGGCCCCTCTGCTCCGTGTGCGGGAAGATCCTGAGCTCCCGCACGGCCCTGGTGCTCCACATGCGCACACACACCGGGGAGAAGCCCTACGAGTGTGGCACTTGTCACTCCAGGTTTGCACAGCCGTCCCAGCTGAAGATCCACACCAGGTCAGCCTCCAGCCTCCCATTCTGGGAGTTCTGGGCTCCTCAGTTCAGGAAGGATATTGAGGGGCTGGAGCAGGGCCAGAGAAGAGCAATGACGCTGGAGAAGGGAGGGGATGTGACACTGAGTCTCCTCTTAAACACCTCCAGGGACAGAGAATCCAACATGTCTTGATCCAACCCTACTGTGATCACCAGCCCATGGCACAGAGGGCCAGAGTGATCACAGTGGGGTTGGATCAAGGGTTGGACTTGGTGATCTCAGAGGTCTCTTCCAACTCAACTGAGAAGAGCAACGAGGCTGGAGAAGGGACTGGAGCACAAGTGCTGTGGGGAGAGGCTGAGGGAGCTGGGGGTGTTCAGCCTGGAGAAGAGGAGGCTCAGAGGTGACCTCAGCACTGTCTAGAACTGCCTGAAGGGAAGTTCTGGCCAGGTGGGGGTTGGTCTCTTCTCCCAGGCACTCAGCAATAGGACAAGGGGGCACGATGGGCTCAAGCTCTGCCAGGGGAAGTTGAAGTTGGAGATCAGAAAAAAATTCTTTGCAGAGAGAGTGCTCAGGCATTGGAATGGGCTGCCCAGAGAGGGGGTGGATTCCCCATCCCTGGAGGTTTTTAAACTGCGATTGGCCGTGGCACTGAGTGCCATGATCTGGTAAAGGGACTGGAGTTGGACCAAGGGTTGGACTTGATGATCTCGGAGGTCTTTTCCAACCCAGTCTATTCTATGATTCCCTCCCTGCATGCAGAGTGTCCTTCAGCACATTTTTCCTCCTCTGACTTTGCAGCTGTGAGTCATTCTCCTTAGAGCAGGAACACGGCACTATCATTTGGATTGCAGGGTCTGTGATTAATTCCTTCACGCAAAGCCTTTGGCTCCCCGTGGTCCTTGTGTTGCTCACGGTCGGGATTTCGACATGGAGGCACCGTCCAAACTTGCAGGCAAGAGCCAGTCATTTGGGACAGGCTCTGAAATCCAATGGGATGTGCTGATCAAGAGTAGTGTGGACTGAAGAATGAGTCAGGGACCTCGGAGACGCTCTTGGAGTAAGAAATTACTGTGGGTTTTCTTTATGCAACACAAAATCCACACTGCTCCTCAGGGCTCCTGCTGCACTCTGTGGAGCTTGATGGGATGAGTTGCTCCCTGGTGGTGTCTGTGTCAGATGTGTCGTCTCCCAGGAGATGCTGAATCATCCCATGGAATTTCCCATCTTTCTCCTAAAAGAGAGCATAGCAGATAGCTTATCAGCCTTTTACCTGACAGCTCAAAGTTAGGAATGATTTTGATTGGAAATTCTGTTTGGATTGGATTAAGGGAAGTCAGCACAGTGTAAACACCAAATCTTTTGTCCTAAAAATGGGAATATCCTGCCAGGTAAAGTTTGCAGAACACAAGTGATTCTGGAGGCCCACAGGATCAAGATCTAATTTATTAATAATCATTTGTGCTTTGCCTCCTTTAGGTCCCACACAGGGGAGAAGCCCTATATCTGTGAGGACTGTGGGGCTTCCTTTGCCGACAAGGGAAAACTCACCGGCCACAAAAGGACACACACAGGTGGGCATTAAATACTCCATGTGGTTCCTCCCATCACTTTCTCTTTTCACTACTAGGAATTGCCAGCTGGGATATGAAGAAAGTGCCCTTTGTTTTTTTTGTAACTCACAGAAGAGACTCCAAGTACCAGGAAGGAATTAGTAGGGATAGAAGGACTTTCAGTCTGGAGAAAAGGAGGCTCGGGGGGACCTTCTCACTCTCTGCAACTCCCTGACAAGAAGGGGAGCCAGGGCGGAGGTCAGGCCCTGCTCCCAGGGAACAAGGGGCAGGATAAGGTGAAATGGAAGCTGTGCCAGGGGAGGTTCAGATTGGACAACAGAGGGAATTTCTTCATGGAAAGGGTTGTCAGGCATTGGAATGGGATGGAGTCCCCATCCCTGGAGGTGTCCAAGGAACAACTGGACGTGGCACTCAGAGCTCTAGGCTGGGTGACAAGCTGGGGATTGGTCATAGGTTGGACTTGTTGGGCTGGGAGATCTTTTGCAGCCTGAATGATTCTGTGATTTGAAACCAAGTTTAAAGCCCAAAATGCCTGAGAGAATTCCTGTTCTCTTCCCTCAGGGGAGCGCCTTTTCAAGTGCGACGTGTGTGGGAAACACTTTGCCACCAAGGAGTACCTGAAGTGCCACAAGCGCTGCCACCTGGGTGCCAAGCCCTACAGGTGTGAGGTGTGTGGGAAAACCTTCGGGCTCAGGGCCTCCCTGGCCCAGCACAGCAACGTCCATGCAGGTAACAGAGCCAGCTCTTGGCACTGGGAGAGGGAATGGTGGCTCTGGGGTACTTCCCAGTCTGGATGGGCACATAGCACAGTTCCTGGAATTAGTGATCACAGAATCACTGAGGTTGGAATAGACCTCCAGGGTCATGGAGTTCAACCTGTGATCCATCCCCACCTTGGCACTGAGTGCCACGCCCAGCCGTTCCCTGAACACCTCCAGGGGTGGCGAGTCCATGGTGATGGAAGCAGGACTCATCCTGGTCCTGGCTCGTTAAACAGAGCCCAGTAACATCTTGTGTCATATCAGTGGTGCTTCCCCAGCAAACTGAGGCCTAGTTTGTGCCAGGAGTAGGAAACAGCTGTAGTTCTGCTTGCAGGATCAGAGAGCTGATCTCAAGCTTTCTTTGGCAGCTGACAAATGTTTATCATGGAATCAGGGAATCCCACAATGGCTTTGAAGGCACCTTAAAGAAGGGACACCTTCCACTGTCCCAGGTTGCTCCAAACTCTGTCCAAGCTGGCATCAAACATTTCCAGGGATGGGGCAGCCACAACTTCCCTGGGCAACCTGTGCCAGAATCACAGAATGGTTTGGGTGGGAAGGGACCAGGAAGCCCATCCAGTCCCACCCGCTGCCCCATGGGCAGGGACACCTTCCACTATCCCAGGTCGCTCCAAACCCTGGCCATCCAGGCCTTGAACACTCCAGGGATGTTTTTTAATCGGCTCCAAAGAAGGCGCTTCCTAACTCGGTCTTCCCCGGCACTGGTTGTTCCAGAGACCCGCCCCTATTTCTGCGAGCAGTGCGGGAAGACCTTCACACAGCCGGGCGCGCTGCGGCGCCACCAGCGCATCCACAGCGGAGAGAAGCCCTACAAGTGCCGCGCCTGCGAGAGGACCTTCACCGACATGTCCACGCTGCGCCGGCACACGGCGGTACGGAACTCCCGGGAGCTTCCCGGGCCGCGGGGACCGCAATTCCCGCCGGGAATTGCTGAGTGGTTCTAGCGTGTGGAATTGTCCTCCGACGGCACAGCAGCTCCCTCTGCTGGCAGCAAAGTCCAGGCGTCATAGAATCATAGTAGGGATTGGGTTGGAAAAGACCTCTGAGATCATCAAATCCTAACCCTTGATCCAACCCCACTGTGATCACCAGCCCAGGGCACTCACAGCCCTGGGCTGGTGATCACAGTGGGGTTGGATCAAGATGTGGTGGATTCTCACTCAGTGCCACATCCACAGAATCACAGAATCATAGAATGGATTGGATTGGAAAAGACCTCCGAGATCATCAAGTCCAACCCTTGGGCCAACTCCAGTCCCTTTACCAGATCATGGCACTCAGTGCCACGGCCAAGCTCAGCTGAAAAACCTCCAGGGATGGGGAATCCACCCCCTCTCTGGGCAGCCCATTCCAATCCCTGAGCACTCTCTCTGCAAAGAATTTTTTTCTGCTCTCCAACTTCAATTTCCCCTGGCAGAGCTTGAGCCCATCGTGCCCCCTTGTCCTGTTGCTGAGTGCCTGGGAGAAGAGACCAACCCCCAGCTGGCCAGAACTTCCCTTCAGGCAGTTCCAGACAGTGCTGAGGTCACCTCTGAGCCTCCTCTTCTCCAGGCTAAACACCCCCAGCTCCCTCAGCCTCTCCCCACAGCACTTGTGCTCCAGTCCCTTCTCCAGCCTCGTTGCTCTTCTCTGGCCCCACTCCAGCCCTCAATCTCTTGCCTGAACTGAGGGGCCCAGAACTGAACACAACACTCAAGGTGTGGCCTCCCCAAGGCAGAGTCCAGGGGAAGGGTCACTGCCCTGGGCCTGATGGCCACGCTGGTTTGGATCCAGGCCCGGATCCCATTGGCCTTCTTGGCCACCTGGGCACACTGTTGGCTCCTGTTGAGCGCCTGGAAAGGAGGCACCATCCCTGGAGGTGTTCAGGGTGTGAGAAACGTAGTCTCAATGTCATGGGTTTTTAATTAGAATTTATTATATGATAAAAGCAATTTCAGCTCAGTGGGTGCAACGGACACAAATATTGTTTGGCCATCACACACTGAACACAGTCTAACTCCAACATTTATTTATTCTGTATATACATACTCATTAGATCCTGCATAAACATTCTTAGTACACTTTTAAGCAGTTTAACATGTACTACTGTAGTTGAGTTACTTTTACAACCCCAGTGATAACCCCACCATAAACTCTGCTCCCCTTAGATGTGGGAAAGTTTAACTCTTCAACCTTTGTGTTACAATTCATGTGGTCCTTGACAAAATTATAGCAGATAAAGTGATTTAACACTATCCTGTTTATCTCTTCATATGGGTGTTAGGTGGAATTTTTAATTGACTGGCCATGAGTTTCTTCCCATGTCACTGTAGGAGCTCCAATAACTCACTGGTTTTACTGACACAAATCACATTCACACTCCTCACAAGGGAATGGCTGCACATGGCACTGAGTGCCAGGGTGGGCACCAGAGGTTGGGCTCAGAATCACAGACTACTCTGAGCTGGAAGGGACCCACAAAGATCATCGAGTCCAACTCTTCAGTCAGTGGCCCACAGAGGGGATTGAACCCATGACCTTGGCATTATTGCAACCAAGTTTGAACCAACTGAGCTCATCTCAGGGTCATTTAGTGCCAGGGTGGGCACCACAGGTTGGGCTCGGTGATCTTGGAGGTCATTTCCCACCTCAGTGAGTCCCTGGAAACATTTGAGGGAGGCCTTGGGATGTGAGTGCCTGTTATGACTGTACCTGTGGGGTCTGCAGAGCTTTAATCCCACCCCAGACCTGGCACGTGGGGGGTGAGAAATGTTTTACAGTTTTAATGACGTTAGTCAAAAGCCAGAAGTGATTGTTGTCCTGTCCCCTCCCTTTTGTTTTCCCAGATTCACGACCGCAACGCTCACTGGAGGAGTTTCCTCATCGACCTCACGCCCAAAAAGGACCACAACTGGTCCAAGATCGAGCCGGCCGGGGCAGCAGCGGGCGGGCCCCGCCCCGGGGGTGTGGCCGGTGGGCAGGAGGGGCACGCTGGATAAACCCGCCGGTGCCAAACCAGCCGCACAGGGCGCTGGGGGCACCACCCGCTCCCTCCTCTGCTTGTAAGGTCAGTCTTGGCCCTAAACCGCGAGGGGTGGGGCAAATTATCCCAGAATGGGGGATTACCCCCCTCGCTGCTCCTCAGGAGCTGGGTACAGGTGGAGCAGGGGGTGTAACGCCTCCTGATGGTGTTAATTCCATGAAGGGTTTAGATTTGTCCCGAGGTTTGTTTTCCCGGAATCGTGGATACCCTCAGAGCATCCCCTGGGAGCGGGCAGGGTGCGGTCTGTGCGTGTTGATACACACACAGCGCGGGGCTGGCGCTGTAAATCACCAATTCCTCTCTGAATAAAGCTGGCAGTGCCTCCCGGCCCGTCACTCGTTCATTCGCGCCGATTTCCCGGCGGGATTTGGGAATAACAAATCCGGGAAAGCGGCCCCGCGTTGCCTGGCGGCGGGAGGCGCCTCCGTGACGTCATTCCGGCGCGCCGCGGCCTTGCCCGGGGCGGGCCGGGCCCGTGTCGTGTCAGCGCTTCCGGCCGCGCCCGGGCCGAGCGGGAGCAGCGCCGGGACCGGGACAGGAACGAGCCGGGAACGTGCCGGGATCGCGCCGGGAACGCGCCGGGAGCGGTGAGTGCGCGGCTGGGAAGGCCCGGGCAGTGGGGCAGCCACGGTGGGGCTGGGCCCGCCCCGCTTCTTGCAGCCCCCTCCATTCCCCCTCTGCCCCTCCGCACTCCCCTTTTCCCCCCATTCCCCTCCCATTCCTCCTCCGTCCCTCCCTTATTCCCATCTCATTTTCCCCCATATTTCCCCTTTAGCCCCCTCCAAGCCCTCCCTTCTTCCCTCAACTCCGCCCTCATTCCCCCCTTCACTTCCTGCCCTCTTCCCCCTCTCATTTCCTCCCCTTCTTCCCTCTCCTCTGCTGGATGCGCTCCCAGGTTCCCTGTGATCCAGGTCTTTTCCCAAAGGCATTGGAAGCGGGAATTCCTTCTGCAGCAGCTCCATAACTTTATTACCTGCCCCAGGTCTGGCACCCCCTGGGAATCCTCTCCCCATTCCCCTCCAGGGGCTCCTGCTTGGAATTTTTGCATCTTCCCTGCTAGTTTTGCCTCTGGAAGGGAACATATTCCCAGAAATGGGAATTAGGTGGATAGTTGTGAAATAACATGATCAGTGATTAAAAGTCATATTACTGGACAAAAAAGTGACATTTTGGTACCATTGGTTGCTCATAAAGCATTCAGGGAGTCCTCATTTAATTCCCAGGAAGTGACAGGAAATTCCTCAGATTCCAGTAGGAACAGGGTTAAACTCAACAGATGGCTCAGAGCATCTTCAAATCCAGGGAAATGTGGTTTGTTCTGGCGTCAGAACTTGGGAAAAAAGCCCCAAAACGTCAATTCTTTGGCTCCCTTTGGAACAGCTTCAGACATTCCCAGGAAACTGCCTGGTGCTGGAATGGTGACCCCTTGGAATGCTGGAAGTGGCCATCACAGTGTGGGGGTCTGAGCCCATTCTGGGGGAGGACTTTGTGAGATAACAAACATTTTGAGGCAGTTTGATCACTGTGGGGGGTTTATGGGAATGTGATTATCCATCATACTTGGGTCAGTTGAGCACTTGGAATTTTTTCTGGGAATGCTGTTCAGGCAGTGGGTTTTTAGGATTGCAGTCAGCTTGTACTTGATTTTACCTTTCTTTAATTGCTTGGTGAGGAGAGGAATCATTCCTTAATTCCTTAACTAGAACATTCGTTTGATCCATCTCTGTTTCCTCCATCCCTGCTCCGGGTTCTGATATTCCAAAGGGTCCCAGGTAAAACTGGGATTTAAACTCAGGTTCAGTCCATGGTCTGGTGGAGATCAGTCCAAGGCTGGACTCAATCCCAGAGCTCTTTTCCAACCTCAGTGATTCCATGAGGCACACAAAGCTCATGAAATACAAAAAATCTTATGAGACACACAAAGCTCATGAGAGACACACAGCTCATGAGACACACACAAAGCTCATGAGACACACACACAGCTCATGAGACACACACAAAGCTCATGAGAGACACACACAGCTCATGAGAGACACACAAAGCTCATGAGAGACACACAAAGCTCATGAGAGACACACACAAAGCTCATGAGACACACACAAAGCTCATGAGAGACACACACAGCTCATGAGAGACACACAAAGCTCATGAGAGACACACAAAGCTCATGAGACACACACAAAGCAAATGAAAACACACAAAGCTCATGAAACACACACAAAGCTCATGAAACACACACAAAGCTCATGAGACACACACAAAGCTCATGAGACACACACAGCTCATGAAACACAAAACACACAAACCTCAAACACACAAAGCTCATGAAACACACAAACCTCATGAACACACAAACCTTAAACCCACAAAACCTCATGAAACACACACAAAGCTCATGAGACACACACAAAGTTCATGAAACACACACAAAAGCTCATGAGACACACACAAAGTTCATGAAACACACAAAGCTCATGAAACACACAAAGCTCATGAGACACACAAAGCTCATGAAACACACAAAGCTCGAGACACACGCAAAGCTCATGAAACACACGCAAAGTTCATGAAACACAGAAAGCTCATGAAAACACAAAGCTCATGAGACACACACAAAGCTCATGAGACACACACAAAGCTCATGAAACACACAAAGCTCATGAAACTCATGAAACACAAAGCTCATGAAACGCACTAAGCTCATGAGACACACAGAACACACAAAGCTCATGAAAACCCACACAAAGCTCATGAAACACACAAAGCTCATGAAAACACACACAAGAGCTCATGAAACACACACAAAGCTCATGAAACACACACAGAGCTCATGAAACACACACAAAGCTCATGAAACACACACAGAGCTCATGAAACACACACAAAGCTCATGAAACACACAACCCCCAGCGTGGCTGTTGCCTCCTGGGAATCTCAGCATTCCAATGGCTAACACGGGATATCCTTGACAGCTTCTTGCAGGGGGCACAGAGATGGAGAGCGCTCCGGTCCTGCTGGAATCCAAGTCCTCTCCCCTCAACCTGCTGAACGAGATGCACCAGCTGCGCCTGCTGGGCCACCTGTGCGACGTGACGGTGAGCGTGGAGTACCAGGGCGTGCGCGCAGAGTTCCCCGCACACAAGGCCGTGCTGGCGGCCACCAGCAAGTTCTTCAAGGACGTTTTCCTCAACGAGAAGGCCACGGGTGGCTCCCAGAGCAACGTGTTCCTCAGCGAGGTGCAGGTGGCGGATTTTGCCTCCTTCCTGGAGTTCGTGTACACGGCCAGGGTGGAGGTGGAGGAGGACAGGGTGCAGCGCATGCTGGAGATAGCAGAGAAGCTCAAGTGCCTGGACCTCTCCGAGACCTGCTTCCAGCTGAAGAAGCAGATGTTGGAATCCGTCCTGCTGGAGCTGCAGAACTTCTCGGAATCGCAGAACTCCGAGGAGGAAAGCGCAGCCCACCCGGATGTGCTGCCCGAGTACAAAGTGGTGGTTGTGGCAGAAGCTGAGCAGGATCCTGTGGATTCCCCCACGGCGTCCCCAGAGGTGCCAGCGGCCAAATCCAAGGAGAAAATGGACAAGAAGAAGGAAATGCTGAAGGCTCCTTACACCAAAATCCGGAGGGCGAGCGGGCGGCTGGCGGGAAGGAAGGTGTTTGTGGAAATCCCCAAGAAGAAGTACACCAGGAGGCTGAGGGAGCAGCAGAAGAGCGCAGAGGGGGTTGCTGAAGGCGACAGATACCCTGAAGATGAGGAGATGTGTGATGTGGAGGCAGAGGAGGAGCAGGCGGAGATCTCCGTCAAAATGGAAGGCGCGGGATGCGATGGGAGCCCCGAGGAAAACCCCCCGGCGGGCAGCGAGGACAGGAGGAAGCGCAGCAGCAGCAACTTCAAGTGCAGCACGTGCGAGAAGGAGTTCCTGTACGAGAAGAGCTTCCTGAAGCACATCCAGCAGAGCCACGGCATCGCCGCCGAGCTGGTGTTCCGCTGCGACACCTGCGGCCAGACCTTCGCCAACCGCTGCAACCTGCGCGCCCACCAGCGCCACGTGCACAGCAGCGAGCGCCGCTTCCCCTGCCACCTCTGCGGAAAGAGGTTCAAGAGGCAGAAGGACGTCAAGAGGCACATCCTGCAGGTCCACGAGGGCGGCGGGGAGCGCCACCAGTGCCAGCAGTGCGGGAAGGGGCTGAGCTCCAGGACCGCCCTCAGGCTCCACGAGAGGACCCACACGGGCCACAAGCCTTACGGGTGCCCGGAGTGCGAGGCTAAATTTTCCCAGCCTTCAGCACTAAAAACCCACATGAGGTATGGACAGCCTGCCCTGGCCTGGGGAGATGCTGGGGGGGTGAAAACAACCCCCTGGAGACTGGCCCTGCTTCCCTTTTCCCCGTGCTCCGGAGTGTTCCCCGGGATGGGGGACTGGGATCGCTCCAGCTCCCTGGCTGCCTATCTGTGGGCAAGAAAATAAGGATGGGAATTTTGGGAAAGGTTTGGTGGGGTTTGAAATGGGAGGGAAAAACTGAACTGGGAAAAACAGCTGAGTTTGAAATGGGAGAATGCTGGATTTGGGGGCTGAGCTGGGAAAAACAGCTGAGTTTGAAAGGGGAGAACGCTGTATTTGGGGGCTGAGCTGGGATAAACTGAGCTGGGAAAACTGAGCTGAGTATGGAAATATTGGGAAAGGTTTGGAGGGGTTTGAAATGGGAGGGAAAAACTGAACTGAGTTTGAAATGGGAGAATGCTGGATTTGGGAGCTGAGGAGGGAAAAACAGCTGGGAAAAACTGAGCTGAGTTTGAAATGGGAAAAGGCTGGATTTGGGGACTCAGGAGGGAAAAACTGAGCTGGGAAAAACTGAGCTGGGAAAAACTGATCAAAGCGTGGAAATATTGGGAAAGGTTTGGTGGGGTTTGAAATGGGAGGGAAAGACTGAGCTTGGAAAACTGAGCTGGGAAAACTGAGCTGAGTTTGAAATGGGAGAACGCTGGATGTGGGGGCTGAGGAGGGAAAAGCTGAGCTGGGAAAACTGATGTAAGTGTGGAAATATTGGGAAAGGTTTGCTGGGGTTTGAAATGGGGAAACGCCAGACTTGGGAGCTGAGGAGGGAAAAGCTGAGCTGGGAATGGAAACCAGGGACACACCACTGCGGGGAAAACCCTCTGAGGGGTTCGACTGATTTTATCCCTGATTTATCCAGCTGGATTTTATCAGGTATTTTCTCTGTCTCAGGGCAATCTACCAGGGGAAAATCATCTCTGGAGGGTTAACTCTCATTTTATCACTTGTTTTGTCTCTCTCAGGGAAGAGACAATTTTATCAGGGCAAAAATCATTATGAAGGCCTTGAGCCTGAATTTATCCCTTATTTTATCTGTTTCATTGCAGAGACATTTTTATCAGGGTAAAAATCATCCCTGAGGGGTAGACCCTGATTTTGTCCCTTACTTTGTCCATCTCAGGGCATTTTTATGAGGGAAAAAAATGATCTCTGAGTGATTTAACCTGATTTTATAAGTTATTTCATATATCTTAGGGAAGAAACTTTTTTATCAGGGCAAAAATCATCTCTGAAGGGTAGAAACTGATTTTATCAGTTTTTTTCATGTGTCTCAGGGCATTTTTAAGAGGGAAAAAAACTGAGACCCAAGGGATTTTCTCAGTTCCCAGAGCACCCCCTGCCCTTCCCTCACCCGGGGGACTGACTTGATCCTCCTGAACTTTATTTTTTGGGAATTTCTCCTGCATTGTGTGACTCAGGAATGCTGTCAGGAATCCTCTGGGAGCTCAGGGCTGTAATTTGGGTGCCGTGGGAGTTCCTTTTGTGGAATTTATTCAGCCATCTGTCCTCTCCTGCTGGATGTGTGTCCATGAAATTCAGCCATCCCAACGCCCCCCATGTGCTTTCCCTCCCATCCCAAACCCCCCATGTGCTTTCCCTCCCATCCCAATCCCCCAACGTGCTTTCCCTCCCATCCCAAACCCCATACGTTCCTTTCCCTCCCATCCCAAACCCTCCATGTGCTTTCCCTCCCATCCCAAACCCCCCATGTGCTTTCCCTCCCATCCCAAACCTCCCAACGTGCTTTCCCTCCCATCCCAAACCCCAAATGTGCTTTCCCTCCCATCCCAAACCCCAAATGTTCCTTTCCCTCCCATTCCAAACCTTCCATGTGCTTTCCCTCCCATCCCAAACCCCCCATGTGCTTTCCCTCCCATCCCAACCCCCCATGTGCTTTCCCTCCCATCCCAACCCCCCATGTGCTTTCCCTCCCATCCCAACCCCCCATGTGCTTTCCCTCCCATCCCAAACCCCCCAAATGTTCCTTTCCCTCCCATCCCAAACCCCAAATGTGCATTCCCTCCCATCCCAAACCCCAAATGTGCATTCCCTCCCATCCCAAACCCCAAATGTGCTCTCCCTTCCATCTCAAACCCTCAACGTGCTTTCGCTCCCATCCCAAACCCCCCAAATTTCTTTCCCTCCCATCCCAAACCCCCCAAATTTCTTTCCCTCCCATCCCAAACCCCCCAGTTGGCTTTCCCTCCCATCCCAAACCCCTCAAAGTGCTTTCCCTCCCATAACAAACCCCCCATGTCCTTTCACTCCCATCCCAAAGAATGGGCAGCTCATCCTGGGGGCAAATTTTCTAAACTTCCCTGTGTTTTACCTTAAAAACCCCCTTCCCAAATTGATTGTTTCCCCAAACCCCTGGCTGTGGGTGTCCCCCCAGCTCGGGCTGCCCCTCAGAGGGAAGAGCTGGGGCTGCTGTTTGAACATTTCCTCTCTCCCTGCAGGATCCACACGGGGGAAAAGCCCTTTGTGTGTGATGAGTGTGGGGCCAGGTTCACCCAGAACCACATGCTCATCTACCACAGACGCTGCCACACAGGTAAGGAGCCTCCAGGTTGATCCAAACCCACCATCCCAGGCTGCCTGGGAATCATCTGCCTGCAGAAAACACTTTATTTTTGTAGTTTATTTTTGCTGGCATCTCTAGATGTGCTTTCCCTGAGGAGGGTTCCTAAGGATATCCAGTCACTTGGGATATTCTGGGATTTGAAGCTGAAAAAGGGTTTATTTAAATTAGGTGTTGGGAAGAAATTCCTCCCTGTGAGGGTGGTGGCCACTGGAACAGTTTTCCAGAGAATCATAGAATGGATTGGGTTGGAAAAGACCTCCGAGATCATCAAATCCTAACCCTTGATCCAACCCCACTGATCGCAGTGGGGTTGGATCAAGATGTGGTGGATTCTCACTCAGAGCCACATCCATAGAATCACAGAATGGATTGGGTTGGAAAAGCCCTCCGAGATCATCGAGTCCAACCCTTCGTCCAGCTCCAGTCCCTTTACCAGATCATGGCACTCAGTGCCACGGCCAATCTCAGGTTAAAACCCTCCAGGGATGGGGAATCCACCTCCTCTCTGGGCAGCCCATTCCAATGCCTGAGCACTCTCTCTGCAAAGAATTTCTTTCTGATCTCCAACTTCAATTTCCCCTGGCAGAGCTTGAGCCCATCGTGCCCCCTTGTCCTATTGCTGAGTGCCTGGGAGAAGAGACCAACCCCCACCTGGCTAGAACTTCCCTTCAGGGAGTTACAGACAGTCATGAGGTCACCTCAAGCTCTGGGTTCCCCATCCCTGGAAGTGTTCCAGGTTAGTGTGGACAGGGCTTGGAGCAGCCTGGGCTGGTGCAAAGTGTCCCTGCCCAGGGCAGGATTTGGGACTGGGAGACCTTTAAAGGTCCCTTCACACCCCGGGGTGAGGATGCTCCATAAGATCCCTCAGTTTTGCTGGGTTGTTTAAGTCCCTTCCCAAAGCCCTGTTGGTTTAATTCCCCTTTTCCCTCATTTTCAGGGGAAAGGCCTTTCATGTGTGAGACGTGTGGGAAGAGCTTTGCCTCCAAGGAATACTTGAAGCACCACAACCGAATCCACACGGGCTCCAAGCCCTTCAAGTGCGAGGTTTGTTTCCGGACCTTTGCCCAGAGGAACTCCCTTTACCAGCACATCAAAGTCCACACAGGTGGGATTATTTGCCACACACCATTACAATATTCCAACAAGGAATCTCCCAACCAGGCTTTCCCAAGGCTTGAATTCCCACTCTGCATGCACAGCTTGATTCCTCATGTGTTGTGTTTTTTTCCCTTCTCCCACTACTCCCTCTGCTTCTTCCTGACTCATGGCAATTCCCTGGAATACTTCCAAGGGCTGTGGAGATACTGTTAACAACCTACCAGGATTATTAGTGACCAAGAACTCCGGTTTAACTCCAAGCCAGGGAAGGAGGAAAATGGGATTTGTTCCCAAAAAGAGTTTTTGATGTGTTTGGAGAGATTCCTGTGGGTGGGAGCAGCTCTGGGATTCTTGCTCACAGAATGTCCCTTGCAAAGAGGAAAACTTGCATTCCAGGCAGGAAAATCCATGTTAAAATGGGGAGGCTGGAGCAGCAGCACACCTGGGTCAGAAGGACACCTGGGTCAGAATAGACCCAGCCATGAGATCTGTGACAGCATCTTGTAACAACAAGATGTTTCCTGTTGTCCCCAGTTCCTTCCCTGCCATCCAGGGGTTCCTGCAGGGCGCAGCAGCCCGGGTGCCCCCATCCCACCCCGTTAACCCCGTGCTGTGCTCTGTATGTTGGCTTTCTTTATGCCTCGTTGGTGCTGTGTGTTGTATGAATTCTGCAACGATATGGTGATTCTCCTGCTCCTGGAGCTGTTAGTCCATTAACCCAGGAGAAATGTGCTCTCTGCTTTTACCCCTTCCACATGGTCCCTGAGAGCCCCTGAGAAAAGACACGCAGAGACCACCAGAGAGGACAGGAACAAAGAGGAAGTTTATTCATGGGGACAGGTTTATATGGACTTGGGAGGGATTCAAACTCACCAGTAAAGGACAAGAGGAACATTGGCTTTGGGCCAATAGGAGTAAGGGGATTTACATTCAATAGGAAAGGGTTTCAAGGAACATGAGGTCACAATCTTTCCCCAGCCCCCTGACCTGACAGGGTATTCTGGGAAGAAGAAGCAGTAACACTACAGTTTTTACATTCAGTGCATTCAAACCCCATTAAAAACATCAGTTGGTAAAGCATTATCAGTGGCTGGTTGATTCTCTTCGTCAGCCCATTTTCGGCAGGACATTCTCCATGCCGTGTATTGTGAGTGCATTGCTACACTGTGCCCGCAGGGGAGCGGCCCTACTGCTGTGACCAGTGTGGGAAGCAGTTCACGCAGCTGAACGCGCTGCAGCGGCACCACCGCATCCACACCGGGGAGAAGCCCTTCATGTGCAACGCCTGCGGCAGGACCTTCACCGACAAGTCCACCCTGCGCCGGCACACGGCGGTAACGGCCCCCTGAGCCCGGGCGGGGGGAGCTGGGTGGGAAACGGGGAAAACACCCTGCCTGAGAGGGTGGGCAGGCCCTGGCACAGCTGCCCAGAGAGGCTGTGGCTGCCCCATCCCTGGGAGTGTCCCAGGCCAGGTTGGACAGGGCTTGGAGTACCCTGGGATAGTGGAAGGTGTCCCTGTCCTTGGCACAGCATGGGATGGTATGAGCTTCCAGGTCCCTTCCCACCCAAACCACTCCATGATTCTGTGATTCTGGCACAGGTCACCCAGAGCAGCTGTGGCTGCCCCATCCCTGGAGTGTCCCAGGCCAGGTTGGACAGGGCTTGGAGCAGCCTGGGATAGTGGGAGGTGTCCCTGCCCATGGCAGGGGTGGGACGGGATGGGCTTCCAGGTCCCTTCCCACCCAAACCGCTCCACTCCATGATTCTGTGATTCTGGCACAGGTCACCCAGAGCAGCTGTGGCTGCCCCATCCCTGGGAGTGTCCAAGGCCAGATTGGACAGGGCTTGGAGCATCCTGGGACAGTGGGAGGTGTCCCTGCCTGTGGGTAGATGGCTGTAAAGTCGTGGCAGCTAAAAAGGAGAGGGGACACAGCAGGTGTCACACATGAGATAGTTTATTAAATCACTCCATGAAGAAAGAAAAATAAAAGAAAAAGGCAAGCAAGAAAGAAAAGAATAAAAAGATAACACTCTAGCTACAAGTTACACAATATATGTTGTAAAATCCCACCCAACCTGGGATAGTGGGAGGTGTCCCTGCCCATGGCAGGGGGTGGCACTGGATCACCTTTAAGGCTCTTCCAACCCAAACCATTCCATGATTCTAAAATAGAATTTTCTACCAGGATCACGTATGAGCTGGATCCAAACTTTTCCTTTTTATCTCTTGTCTGAAGGAAAGTTCTGGCCAGGTGGGGGCTGGTCTCTTCTCCCAGGCACTCAGCAATAGGACAAGGGGGCACGATGGGCTCAAGCTCTGCCAGGGGAAATTGAAGTCGGAGATCAGAAAGAAATTCTTCACAGAGAGAGTGCTCAGGGATTGGAATGGGCTGCCCAGAGAGGGGATGGATTCCCCATCCCTGGAGGTTTTTAACCTGAGATTGGCCGTGGCACTGAGTGCCATGATCTGGTAAAGGGACTGGAGTTGGACCAAGGGTTGGACTTGATGATCTCAGAGGGCTTTTCCAACCCAATCCATTCTATGATTCTGTGATTCTGTGGATGTGGCACTGAGTGAGAATCCACCACATCTTGATCCAACCCCGCTGTGATCACCAGCCCAGGGCACTCTGTGCCCTGGGCTGGTGATCACAGTGGGGTTGGATCAAGGGTTAGGACTTGATGATCTCGGAGGTCCTTTCCAACCCAATCCATTCTATGATTCTATCCAACCATTTCTTTTCTGGTTCTTCATTTCCAGATCCACGATAAAAACACCCCCTGGAAATCCTTCCTTGTCATCGTGGAAGGAGCATCGAAGAACAACGACGGACACAAAACGGAGCTTCCCGACGAGGAGTACGAGGAGTCCCCTAAATCCCCGGAGAAGCTGCTGCCCTTCCCTGAGAACAGCCCCTTCCAGAGCCTGCCAGCTGTCCCGGGAAGTGGGACCACAGCCATGGACTGTAAGTCCTCTGGAGGGCCGGGGTCACAGGAGGGCCTGATGGGGACGGCACTGGGCGAGCTGACGGTGCTGCAGCCGGAGCCCGGCCAGCCACAGCTCCAGGCTCTGGTGAACATGGAATAACTTGGGATTTGCTGGTACCCCTTAAGCTGCACCCCTTGTTTAGCCTTGGCCTGAGGGAAGCTGGTGGTGGGAAGCAGGTGGGAAAGAGTGGATTTGCAGAATTCCTCTGAAAATTCATTCCCCAGCTCCATCTCCTGGGGGTCAGCAGGAGGACTCTTCACTCTTCCAGAGTGCCTGGAATTGACTCCCTGGGAATAGAGGGTGTGGTTCAGGTAGGTTATAAAGGTGGGGCAGGTTTGTTTTCCAGGTGATTTGATGCCACATGGACAATCAGGAGAACCAAGGTTGTGTTTCTCCCTGACATTCACCATGTTCTCATCCAGGAAATAAGTCTGGTTAAACTGTTTTTCAGGAAATCCTGGTTTCTCTCTGCTTTTGCCAAAGATCCCAGCAGTGAGCCAGCTCACTCCTTGGGAATGAGTGGGAGCTTTGGATTTCTTTCCAGGAGTTTTGAGTCTCTAAGTAGCAAAATGGGCAGGTGGGAGCCAAGTTCTGGTTCTTGTTTCCACATTTCCATGAAAACTGGGGCAGTTTGGCACTTGCATTCCATCAGTCTTGACCTTCCAACTGCTCCAGCTCACATGGAATGGGCACTTAGAGACCAAAAACATCTCTTGGAAAAATGTCTGGGAACAGCAGCTGTTCCAGAAAAGGTTCAGTTCAGAGGCTTTTCATTGGAATAGGATTTGGGGCATTTTCCCTGGGCAGGGAAGGAGCCTTAAAGAGTTGCCATCCAACTGGGATGACTCTTTTTTGGGAACACCAACTGACTGCTGTGGTTTAGTGCTTCAAAACTTGGGATCAGCTTCCCGGTGCCACTGTGTGAAGACCTGCATCTTTCCCAGTTAATTTCCCTGTTTATTTGCCTGTCACTGTAGTATTCCCACAGAAACTTTCTCAGCTGGAGCTGTGAGCAGAACTTTGGGAAAGGTGAGCACATTCCAGCCTGGTGAGGGCCTGTTGGCCAGCAATAAACACCCCCCACCAGTGGCACGGAGCTATTTTCGAGCCTAAAGGGATGTCAGGGGTGTTGCCATGGAATTCTACTGTAGAAAAAGGGAATTTTTGTAAAAGAGAACATTTCCAAGAGGTTATATTTGAAATATTTATTCCTGGTGAAGCTCAGTTATTCCCAGTGACCAATGGAAAGAGGTTGTAGATATATTTAAATCCTGAGCATCTGGACTTGGAGTGGGGAAAGTTTTGTACTCTGGGAATGTAGGGAAGTGAGTTACTGTTGAACTGTTCTTATTAAAATATGGGAATATTGAGACCCTTCTGGTGACTGGATGATCTTACCAGATGGAACATTCTGGGACAGTGACAGGCTGGAAACAGTCAGAGGAGGTTCCCTGGAAACCTCAGAGCAGCTTTCCAGGATCTGAAGGTGCCTACAGGGAAGCTGGAGAGGGGCTGGAGTGACAGGACAAGAGGGAATGGCTTCAAACTAAAAAAGGGGAAGAAGCCTGGGGGGGTGGGCAGGCCCTGGCACAGGTGCCCAGGGAAGCTGTGGCTGCCCCAGCCCTGGGAGTGTCCCAGGCCAGGTTGGACAGGGCTTGGAGCAACCTGGGATAGTGGGAGGTGTCCCTGCCCGTGGCAGGGGTGGCACTGGGTGGGATTTAAGGTCCCTTCCCACCCAAACAGTCCGTGATTCCAAACAGGAACCGAAGGAAGCACTTCACCTACTCACCTTCACCCTCACACCAGGCCTTTTGTCTTTCCCAGAAAAAACCACTTCTCCCTCCTTACATCCATGATTTTCACTTTATTCATGTACAGAGTTACACAAAACATGATATTCCTGCTAAGGCCATTTCATTAATTAGTTTTCCAAGTAGAGAGTGATGGAGGTGGGGGGGATACAGCGGAGTGGTGGCGGATTGTCACCTGGAGACCGTCACAGTTCACCATGGATACACCGGAGGACATGCTGGGTCCTACTCACACACAACTAACGGGTGTAGGGAGTGGGAGTGACAGCCCTTCTGCTCCACCTGCCTCCTGCAGCCCCTGTGCTTAACACTGAGCAGGGAAAGGGAACAAAACAAGGCCTAAATAAACACTGGGGAAAGTGGAGCCTCCCAGGCTGTGCTGCCCCTAATCCCGGCCCCCAAAGGGCTGGACAAACAAAGCCCTCGCTAAGGGTGGGAGTAAATCAACTGCTGCCCTCCCAGCCTCTAAGCCCGGGCTTTTCCATCCCCTTGGGATCACACAACAGCCTATGGAAAATACGGGATCAGGAAGGGCAGGAAAACACCAAAACAGTAATAATTTGGCATGGATCAGGTTTTTTGGTTTTCAGAAGCTCATGGTAGAGACCAAGTGCCCCCTCCTACAGCAATGCCCACCAGACCAAGCCCTGCTCTATCCCAACACCAAAATTCCAACCAAACTGAAGTGCAGAACCCCCAGATTCTCACTTTTTCCAGAGAAACGAGGGGCTGGTGCTGCCTGGACCCACCAAAACAGCCCTTAATTAATGACAGTTTCACTCTTTGAACAGAACACAAATTGCACAGACCCCAATATATCCATGAAAAAAAGAGGCAGCTCAATCCTCTCATTCCCCACACAGTTTAAAACACACCTGGAAATTCCAGCAGGAATTTTTCAATGTATCTCTACCTTTTCAAAGCAAACTTTGCTCACCTGGCACCCAAATTCCAAGAGAGTTCCCTTGGGATGTCAACTCTCAGCCAACACCTTTGGGGGGCTGGAACTAAGGGATTGTTCCCAGCACACACGGAGGGAAAGGTAGAAAAATAGATTATTACTCATGTGGGGTTATCCTGGGGGTGGAGGGATGGGATACACCACGAAATAAAGTGGAAAATCCATCCAAGGGGAGCCTTATATTGGATACTGGGATACCAGCCAACCATGACCTGGGGCTCCGTGAGAGCCAACCCTGATCCCGGTGCTCCCGTTCCCAAGCCTGGAATGCCTTCGGCACTAGGGCAGCGTGTGGGGAGTGTGCAGGATGTTCCCAAATCCCAAAGCCTCTCACTGGCACCGGGAAAAATTGCTTAAAGAACCCCAAATCCAAGTGTATCCGACAGAGGGCCCCCGAGAACCGGGAAACGGGAACAACACAACGGGTCGGAAGCGTTACTTGTGCTGTACATGCTGGAATCGGGAGAAGGGCAGGAAAACCGGGAGCTGCTAGTGCAGGAGCCGGGATGGGGCAGGAGCAGAGCCGAGCAGGAATTCCGCCCAGAGGGGCCGCTCCTGCCTCGGAGGCGCCGCCCGGCATCACCACGGGGAGCGGAGCTAAAGGAACACACGGAGCGCTGGGAGTGGGAAGCGACGGAGGGAAGCGAAGGGAGCGGGCCAGGGATCCCAGAACAGTCCTCGGCAGCGCCCGCGGCGTCACTTGAGGTCCCCGTCCCCTTCGCCCTGGATGGTTTTCTTGATGCGCAGCAGCATCGTGGTCAGCCACTGGTCCAGCCGGGAGATGGAGTCGAACTCCTTCACCTGGAGCCGGGAAAACGGGATCAGCCGCGCGGCACAGCCCGCCGGGGAGGCTGGAAAAGCGGCTGGACAAGAGGCTGGAAAGGGATACAAAAAACGGGTGGAAAACCAGGGGGGAAAGTGCTAAAAAGGGGAGGGATGGGGAAAATAAGGGGGGAAATAAGGTGGGAGAAATAATGGGGAAAAAAGGTGGGACAAATGAGGGAAAAATAAGGGGGGCAAAAAGGGTGGGGAAAAAATGGGAAAAAAGGGAAAGGGGGAAATATGGGGAGGGAAAATAAATGTGGGGCACAAAAGGAAAACTAGAAGAAAAAGGAAAAAAGCAGGGGAAAATAAGGTGGGGGGAAATGAGAGAAAAATAATGGGGGGGGGGGATAATGGGGAAGGGGAGGACAAAGGTGGGGATAGGGAAAAAACAGCAGGAAAAAAGGGGAGGGAGGAAATAAGGGAGTGACGTAAAGGGGGAAAAAGGGTAGAAAAGGCCACGGGGAAAAGGGAAAGGAGTAGAATAAAGAGAGGGAATAAGGGGTGAAAAAGGTGGAAAAAATGGGGAAAAGGAAAAAGCAGAGAAAAAAGGTGGGGGAAAAGGGAAGGGGAAATAGGGCTGAAACTAAATTAGGGGAAAAGGGAGGGGAATGGAGTGAAAATAAGGGGAGGAGGAAAAAAAGGGAGAAAAGAAAGGGAGAAAAAGGAGAAAGGGGAAAAAAAGGTGGGGAAAAAATGGCAGGGGAAAGGGGGGAGAATAAAAAGGAAAATGGGGGCAAAAAGGGTGGAAGAAACAGAAAAAAGAAGGGAAAAAAGGGGAAGGGTGAAAGAAAGGAGGAAAAAAGGGAAATAAGGGGGGGAAATAAAGGGAGTGAAATATGGGGGTGAAAAAAGGGGAAAGGAGAGGAAGGGCAGGGAAAACGTGTGAAAAAAGGGAAAGGGAGAATAAAGAGAACATGGAGGGAGAATTGGTGGAAAAAATGGAAGGAAAGGGAGGAGAAAAAAGAGGAAAGGGGGAGAAAAAGAGCAAGGGTGGAAATGAGGAAATAAAGGGATGAAAAAAAGAGTGAACTAAAGGGGAAAAGGGGAAGGGGAACTAAAAAGAGGGGGAAAGGAGGGAAGGGAAAAAAGGAGAGGAAAACAGAAAAAAGAGGAAAGGGAGAAAAAGGAGAAAAGGGGAAAAAAGGAGAAGAAAAAAATGGGAAGAGAAGGGAAAAAAGGGAAAAGACACAGGGAAAAGTCTCTCCAAAGCCACCCAGAGCACTTGGAGCCCCATCAAACACCAGTGGAGCTGAAGCAAACCCAGGAGGGATCTTCACTTGAGTGTCCATAAAAAACTGGGAATTCTGAGGTAGGAAACTGGGGCCTTGCTGGAGCAGCTCCACTCCCAGCCCCTCTCCACAGGCCCCCTGACCTTGAACAGGACACACATCCCAGAGAAGAGGGCAGGGAGGGAGAAGCCCCCATTCCCAAGGGAATCCATTCCCACTTACTGCCTCAGTGTAAGCCTCGCTGTTCTGCTCCTCATGGGCTTCCAGCAGTTTCTAGGAAAACACCAGGAAAAATCAGGAAATACTCTGTCAGGGCATGTTCCCACTCCAGCATCTCATCCCAGGGAACAGGGATGTCCCATGGAAACCACGTGGATCTGGGCCAAACCCGGGGCAATGTGAGGCTGATAATCCTCTAAAATACTGGGATAAGTGATGGAAGCCATGGAAAAGGGGAAGAGTATCCTGGTTTACTCACTTTCAATAGTTTGCATTCCCGGGAATCTGTGAATGCTGGGAACATTTCCTCATATTTCTCCAGCGCAAGCTGGAAGAGAGAAGAGAACCCTTGAGACACAATTCCTGGGGGGCTTATCAGGATTTACCTTCCAAGTATCCACCAGAATTCCAGTGGGACACTGTGGTGTGTCTTGATTCCACCCGTGGGACAGCCACACAAATCCCTGAGGAGGAGGGATCAGGGATTTTGGGATAACAGCTGGGAGCCCACTGACCTTCTCCCAGCCAGCCAAGGCTGGAGGGATCAGGAATTCTGGGATAACTGACCTTGGCATTGAGCTCATCCACAATAAAGTGGCAAAGGGCAGCTTTGAAGAAATATTCCTTGGCGCTGTACTTGAGCAGAGGGTTATCCATTGTGTTTGTTCCCACCTGGACAAAAAGCCATGGAAAAAGGGTCAGCAAAGGAAAGCCTGGATTAAAACCAGAGCAGCTGCTTAAAATTCCACCTGGATCCACAGGGCTGCAAATAAAACACATGGAAAAAAAATGCCAGTGGCTGTTGGGAATTGGGCAGGTTTTTAACTCATCCCAAGGGAAGTCAGATCCCACCAGGCTGGGGAATGGCTCCTGGCTGCTGAGGAAAGGAGGGAACAACTCCATTTGGGAAAAACCTGCTCCAGTGTTAATGCTCTGGAAGCACAAAAGCAGCACTGTGGGTGTTCCCAGGTAAATGTCCAACACAAAGGCAGAGTGGATAAATTTGGAGGGGGAATTTCCTGCCAAATGGAGTTGTAAATACAGTCCAAGGTGGAATTTCTGACAGCCTCCTCCCAGTCTTTTGCTGGATCCAACAGCAAAAATGGTGGATGTGGCACTTGGGGACAACTGGACTCTGATCTCAGAGGGCTTTCCCAGCCTGAACAATTCCATGATTTTAGGCCTTGGCAACTTTGCCATCCCAACCCTGCTTTGGGAGAGGATTTTTCCCCTGGGATGAAGCAGCTGCTCCTCCCTCACCTGCTCGTAGATCTCGATGGCCTTCTGGTACTGCTCCAGCTGTGCGGCGTAGGCGGCCACCTTCAGCAGACACTTGTTGGCTGAGCTGCAATCCACATCCCCAAAATCAGCCCCTGGATCCCAGGAATGCACCAGCCCACCCTGGCACCTCCCAGCACCGCCTCGACCCCTCCATGGAGAACCAAGAGCTGGGATTTTGAGGAATTCTCGTTGTAACAGCCCCAGGTAAAAGCATTTTGGTTCCAGGATGTCTGGGATGGATCCCTACTCCAGCCCTTCCCGCTGATCCCGAGCACTTGCCTGTTGGATTCCTCTCCTTTGTAATAATCCGCAGCCTGTTCATAGTGTGCAATGGCCTGGGGGCAGAAACACTGGGATCAGTAATCCTGGGATCAATAATCCTGGGATGAATCACCCCAGGGAACAGCCTCCCTGGAGTGGCAGCACCCACAGTATCCATGGAGAGAGATGGGATCCAGTGGAGTGGAGACAAGGAAGCAAAGCATTCCCTACAAAATAACACCTAAATCCCATCGATTTTTATCCTGCAAACTTCCAGCAGGAGATCCACAGTGAGATTCCTGCTCAGGGAGCTTGGGAAGGGAAAAGAGGGAGTCAGTGCTCCACTGCAAACTAAAAGGGACAGAAATAGCCATAGAACTGCCCCACGACATTCCCAAAGTGGGGAACACTGACTCAGTCCAGCATTCCCACCGGAGCATTCTGCCAGCGCCACTCGGCACAGGGACACGGGAGAGCCTCGGGATTGCTCCATGAAAGCCCCTGTGCTGGGAAAAGCACTGACTCCAAGTCATGGCTGGATTGCACCTACACAAGAAACTGTGGTCCTGGATGCTGGGAATTAATTGGCTGTGCCGAGCTCAGTGCGAGGAAATCATGGAATGGTTTGGGTTGGAAGGGCCTTAAAGGTGATCCAGTCCCACCCCCTGCTGTGGGCAGGGACACCTCCCACCAGCCCAGGTTGCTCCAAGCCCTGTCCAACTTGGCCTTGGACACTCCCAGGGATGGGAATCCACAAATTATTCAGGAAAACTGTGCTGGAGCCTCCCCACCCTCCAGTGACACCAACACCGTCCTCACCTTCTCGATGTCGACCAGCTCGGCCTCGTAGATCTCAGCGATGGTGATGTGGTGCTTGGCGGCAATGGTGAAGCGTCCCTAGGGAAGGGAAGGGATGGGATGGGAAGGGAAGGAAGGGAGGGAGGGAAGGGGGCAGCGATCCGGGATTCCCGGCCGGCCCCACGCGGCGCTCCGGGGGTTCCCTTACCATGTCGGTGTAGATATCGATGGCTGCGTTTAAGCAGTTGATGGCCTCTGGCAGCGTGTGCGGAGAGACAGCAGTGTCAGCGGCGCCCGGGGCATCTGGGGCATCCTGAGCACCCGGAGCATCCGGGGCATCCAGGGCATCCTGAGTACCCGGAGCATCCGGGGCATCCAGGGCATCCTGAGCACCCGGAGCATCCAGAGTACCCGGAGCATCCAGGGCATCCTGAGCACCCGGAGCATCCGGGGCATCCAGGGCATCCTGAGTACCCGGAGCATCCGGGGCATCCAGGGCATCCTGAGTACCCGGAGCATCCAGAGTACCTGGAGCATCCAGAGTACCCGGAGCATCCGGGGCATCCTGAGCACCCGGAGCACCCAGAGCATCCCAAGCACCCGGAGCATCCAGGGCATCCCGAGCACCCGGAGCATCCAGGGCATCCCGAGCACCCGGAGCATCCAGGGCATCCAGAGTACCCGGAGCATCCAGAGCACCTGGAGCGCCCAGAGCATCCAGGGCATCCAGAGTACCCAGAGCACCCGGAGCATCCAGAGCATCCCGAGTACCTGGAGCGCCCAGAGCATCCAGGGCATCCCGAGTACCCAGAGCACCCGGAGCATCCGGAGCACCCAGAGCACCCGGAGCATCCAGAGCACCTGGAGCACCCAGAGCATCCAGGGCATCCCAAGCACCCAGAGCATCCCGAGCATCCAGAGCATCTGGAGCATCTCAAGCACCAGGAGCATCCCAAACACCCAGAGCATCCCGAGCACCCGGAGCATCCTGAGCATCCGGGGCATCCACAGCATCCAGGGCAACCCGAGTACCCGGAGCATCCTGAGCACCCGGAGCAGCTCAAGCACTTGGAGCACCTACAGCATCTCAAGCATCCGGAGCATCCAGAGTACCCGTAGCATCCTGAGCACCCAGAACAACCTGGAGCATCCCAAGCACCCAGAATAGTCCCAAGCACCCAGAGCATCCCGAGCACCCAGAATAGTCCCAAGCACCCAGAGCATCCCGAGCACCCAGAGCATCCTGAGCACCCAGAACAGTCCCGAGCACCCGGAGTGCCTGGAGCACCCGGAGCATCCCAAGCACCCAGAGCATCCTGAGCACCCAGAACAGTCCTGAGCACCCAGAGTGCCTGGAGCACCCGGAGCATCCCAAGCACCTGGAGCATCTCGAGCACCTGGAATAGCACACACCCCCTGGCCTCTCCCAGGAATATCTACTGGGGATGCTCTACACAAACTGACTTTTTTCCTGTATCCCAAACACATGACAATCAGAAGCACAGAGCCTTGAAGACTTTAACTCTGTGGGTTAAAATAAGGATTCCTGTAAAAACTCAAGCTTTTCAGTAAATGGAACAAAATAATGTCCGATAGCTCATGAAATTTTAAGTCTTTGGGATAAAAGTACAACAAAAACAATCAAGCATTTTGTTGGTACATATTTTGGAAGAAAGGTCAATTACATAATGATGAATAATCCATTAAAAATCTATAAATACAGGCCTGACTACAGTTATTCTACTGAAAGTTTCAACATAGAAAATTGTGGAATTCTACAGTCAGAAAACAATCCTCCCTTTCAAATTTTGCTGGTTTTAAGAACTTTTCACTAAATCTTTATTTATTATCTGCCTATCAATCTATCCTGCTAAAGATCAGCCTGATGTACAAGCCATCCTACCTCAGGATTGCCCACTGAAGGTTCATGTTGAACTTCTCTGTTCTGTAATTTCTCTTTGTTGTCTGGACCTGCTCTGTGTATAATCCCCTGAAAACCTGACACACCTCATGTTGTCACCCCTAAACCCACAGCTGTGTCACCCAGCAATTCCCAAAGGGAACAGTCAAACCCTGGGATGAGGCAGCTGCCAATGATCTGGGTCCTGGGGTTGTCCAAAGTTCCAATCCTGGGGCTGCCCTTTCCAAGGGAATTCAGGAGTTTTGCTGCTATAAAAGGGTTTTATCTGCCCTGAGTTTGTTCTGTCAGTCCCCAGCAGAGGAAAACAGGGATAATGCTGGTGGGGAGGTGGGGGATTTGCTTCCAGACCCTGAGTTAGGGAAAGGGGAATCAGAGCCTTTCCCAAAAGCACAACCCTGCTCTTTGCAACCAGGTTTAAAGAATTCCAGATCCTTTATTTTCATCCCATCAAAGGTCAGGAGCAGGGAAAGCCCCAGGAACAGGACAAGGATCCCACTGGGATCCCTGCCTGAAGCATTCCAAGAAGCCACTGTTTCCCTCAAGTCAAGTTAAACCAGGATGGAAGATTCCAAGGGGCTGCACTTCCCAACCAAATCCCAAATCCCAGAACATCCCAAATCCCAGCAAAGCTTTGCCACAACCAAGAGAAGATGCCAGGATGCTCCTGATTCATCCCAAGGCCTCTTCCAGAGAAGCAGAAGGGCACTTCCACTGCCATGGAGCGCCTGGCTGGGAACAATCCCAGCTCCAGCTCCCGGAATCCGCTCCTTACCTTGCGGATCCGCTTTTTTGTAGGCATTCCCGGCATCCACGAAGCTGGTGGCAGAGTCGTGCTTGCTCTGGAGCTGCATGTGCAGCTTGGCTGCCTGGCAGAAGGCATTTCCTGCCGCTGGAGAGAAGGGACAAGATTCCATGAACCCCTGGAATGAGCGGGATTGTGCCACTTCCAGGACCCCTGGGAGTTCTGGGAATGTGGGGCTTCCCAGCAGGATTACCAGCTTAAAACTCACTGGAGACCCTTCAGGATGCCCACCCTCCCACTAATTAAATACAAGGACATAGGCATTGCATGGACACAGAGCCCATTCCCCATGGAAACAGCCTGGGATAGCTCCCAGGAAGATGCTGTGGGTCATCCCGGGATCAGTGACCCCCCCCAACACAGGGATGGACTCACCACTCCAGTTTTTGGCGATCTTGAACATGTTGGCAGCCCTGGTGTACATCTCACAGGCCTCCTCCACACGGGTGTTGCCCCTGGAATTCAGCAGGAATATCCCTGAGGTCAGGCCGGGAAGGAACAACAGCCCCGGAGCCAAAATTGGGATTGGGAGATTGGGCCCCTCCAGGCTCAGGGAGGCCGATCCAGCATGTCGGAATGTGCTGCTGGGAGGGGAATGATGGACTTGGGGTCTCTCCCGAAATTCCAAGATGCTAGAGAAGGTCAGTATTTTTTTTTAAGGAAATGCAGATTTTGTCATGGAATCCTGTAGAAAAGGAAACTCAGGGGGGACCTTCTCACTCCCAAAACTCCTGGACAGGAGGGTGGAGCCAGGTGGGAATTGGGCTCTGCTCCCAGGGAACAATCCCAGAATCCTTAAGGCTGGAAATCCCTCTGAGCATATCAAGTCCAACATTCCAAAGCCACCAAAACCCAAGTGCCAAATCCACCACGGTTCTAAAATCCCTTCGTGCCCCAGCTCTCAACATGGATTATTCCCTTTTCTGCCATCCCTTGGGAATTCTGGCCTCTTTTTTCCCCTCCCTCCCTCTCCCTGGCAGCCGACCACGACCACGGTGCATTTCAAAGCTCAGGCGGGATTTTTGGATCCCTCCTTGCCCTTGAAAGCTGCCTCTGGAATGAGCCAAAGCCAAGGGAGGTGGTGCCAGGAAACGCCACAGCCAGCAAGGCCTCCAAACCTGAGCCTTTTAATCGCCAAAAAAATAAAAATAAAGGAATAAAAACACTTGTGCCAGGCAATGGAGCAATCCCAGGAAGAGCCTGGGTGTGGAGAAGGTGTTTGCCTGGACACCAGGAGGCCTGGACACCCCATTTCCTGGGAAGATGCCAAAAGCCGAGTCACCCCCACCACCTTTTCTCCCTGTTTAATTTTTCCTGCCTCTATTTTTAGCCATGGAAATTAAAAATTCCCCTCTCGAAATCCGTGCCGGTTCGCTCCAAGGATTTTCAGGAATTTGCCGCCCGGATTATGCCCCTGGAGCAGGCCCTGGCTGATTAATCTGCCCGAGGCCGGGCAGGAATTTCTATTTAAAACTTGTGGTTTCGGGGCTGCGGACGCTGATTTTTCCAGGCCGATGGATGGAAACATCCAGGCTTTCATGGAGCATCACTCCAGGAATGCTTTTTCCCTAAAATCCAAGGTGGTTAAAGCCAGGCTGCTGTCAGGAACAGCAGCAGGAGCAGCAAAGCCCAGGGAAAAGGCAGCTCTGCCATTTTCTCCGGCCGCAGCAGCCGGAGCAGATCCTGCTGTGCCGCTGCCAGCCGGGAGTTTGGGAGAGCCCGGCCCTGCCAGGGTGAATCCCGGTGATGGGGCCGGGATCCCCCCGGGATAAAGCTGGGATGGGCACAGAGCTGGACACGGGGATGAGGGACAGGAGCTGCAGGGGGCACAGCCCTGTGTGCATGGACAGAGGGGCTGCTCCCGAGGGACTGGAGTGGGATGGAGGCACTGGAGAGGGATAAGGAGCTGGTGGAGCTGAGCCCTGCCCTGCCAGGGGTAAGGGACACCCCCACCCACACTGTGGGGAGCAGGGATTGGGAAAAGGGGGATGGAGGAGATGGGAAAGGGGGGATGGAGGAGATGGGAAAGGGGGGATGGAGGAGATGGGAAAGGGGGGATGGAGGAGATGGGAAAGGGGGGATGGAGGAGATGGGAAAGGGGGGATGGAGGAGATGGGAAAGGGGGGATGGAGGAGATGGGAAAGGGGGGATGGAGGAGATGGGAAAGGGGGGTGAGGAGATGGGAGGGAGGGAGATGGTACAGGGGTCCAGGGGCTCGGAGATGGTGCAAGAGATGGGAAGGCAGGGGCAGGAACTGGGGAATAGGGAATACAGGAGCTGGAAATGGAAGGCATGAGCTGGGAATGGGAGGAAGGAGCTGGGGATGGGAGGCAGGACATGGGAACGGGAGGCAGGACATGGGGACAGTGGGATAGAGCACATGGAGAAGGTGGGATACAGGAAATGGAGTGGGGGACAGGAGATGGGAAGGGAGGGATACAGGAGCCGGGAGGGGATACAGGACGTGGGAAAAACAGGTTCTACAGAAGCCAGGAAGGGGGTTAGATCCAGGAGATGGGAAAAGTGGGGATAGAGAAGCTGGGAAGGCGGGATACAGGAGATGGGGTGGGCAGAAGATGGGAAGGGGGGCAGGAGCTGGAGAGGGGAGGCTGCAGGAGTTGGGGGGGTGCAGTAATCGGGAGAAGGACGGATGCAGGAGCCGGGAGGGAGGGATACAGGAACCAGAATAAGGAGGGATGCAGGAATGGCGAGCGGCGGATGCAGGAACCGGGAGAAGAGGGGATGAAGGAATGAGGAGCGGAGGACGCAGGAGCCAGGAGGCGAGAGGATGCAGAGGCCGGAAGGAGGGATGCAGGAATGGCGAGGGAGGGATGCAGGAGCTGGGAGAAGGGGGGATGCACGGATGAGGAGCGGGGGATGCAGGAGCCGGGAGAAGGGGGGATGCAGGGATGGCGAGGAAGGGATGCAGGAGCCGGGAGAAGGGGGGATGCACGGATGAGGAGCGGGGGATGCAGGGATGGCGAGGAAGGGATGCAGGAGCCAGAAGAAGGGGGGATGCAGGGATGAGGAGCGGGGGATGCAGGACCGGCCCTGCCCGCCCCTCGCCCCGCGGCCTCACCCGAAGAGCCCCCTGAG
The DNA here is from genome assembly GCF_047495875.1 of Pithys albifrons albifrons. NCBI lineage: Eukaryota > Metazoa > Chordata > Aves > Passeriformes > Thamnophilidae > Pithys > Pithys albifrons. Next base: position 117,838,557 of record NC_092459.1, on the reverse strand, counting down.
GAAGGAGTGCGAGCCCTTCACTCGCTTCTCGGCCTCCGCCATGAGCTGCACGGCCTCCCGCTCCTTCCCCGCGCTGTCCATCGCTCCTGATGCTCTTCCTCCTCCTCCTCCTCCTCCTCCTCCTCCTCCTCCTCCGCGGCACCGGGAGCGCGGCGGGCGCGTGCGCGGGGCGGGGCGCGCGCGGGATGCGGGATGATGGATGCCCGGGATGGATCCCGGGATGGATCCCGGCTGCGCGCCCACCTGGGAGCGATCGGCCGCTCCCGCGGGACCCAAAGGTGGATTCCTTCAGGAGCTCTCAGTGTCCAACCCCCCGGGAAAGGGAGCGGGATCAGCGCACGGGGCCGGGGCTGGATCCGGGTCACTCAATCCCGATCCTGGATCTGCCTTCCTGCGGCTCTGACGCTGCTTTGACTTGTGCCACTCGCCAGGTTTGCAGGGAAGCAGCTCACCTGTGACGCAGGATTGCTCAGGCTCCAGGAAGGAAGGCTGCCCTTTGCTTTCCTGGGAATATCCCGCATTAAGGAAAAAAAGCAGGAGAAAGGGCAGAAAACAATTCTCGCTCGCACCTGTGTCCTGCCCCCGTTACCTGAGCACAGGGGGTTGTTCAGCAGTGCCCCTATGCGGGGGAACTGCAACATTCCTGCCCGATTCCTCCCTGGATGAGGGAATTCCACATCCCTGAACACTCATCAGGACTACAATTCCCGGCGTGCCCCGCGCCCGGCGCGCCGCGATGACGACACTACCCCGCGACCACCATCTCCATGGCGACACTGCCGCGTCCCGGTGGCCGCTCCCACGGGAATGTCCCGCTCCGGGAACACCGGGAACGTCCCGCTCCGGGAACACCGGGAACGTCCCGCTCCGGGAACACCGGGAACGTCCCGCTCCGGGAACACCGGGAGCGGCGCTGGGCAGGGAACAGCCGGCGATCCCTCTGCGAAAGGTAATCTCGGCTCCACTTCCCAGGAAATGCAGGTGACTGACCCTGGTTTGGGGCTGGGAGAAACTAAAGCCTTTCCTAATCCATGAACCTTTCCCAAACCAGGAGCCTTCTCAAACCAGGAGCCTTTCCTAATCCATGAGCCTTTCCCAAGCCAAGAGCCTTTTCCAAGCCAAGAGCTTTCCCAAGCCAGGAACATTTCCCAAATGAGGAGCCTTTCCTAATCCATGAGCCTTCCCCAAACCAGGAGCCTTTCCTAATCCATGAGCCTTTTCCAAGCCAGAAGTCTTCCCAAACCAGGAGCCTTTTCCAAGCCAGGAGCCTTTCCCAAGTCAGGATCCTTTCCCAAGCCAGAAGCCTTCCCAAGCCAGGAGCCTTTTCCAAGCCAGGAGCCTCCATCCACATCCAAGCTCGCTGACAAAACCAGTACCTGTTCCACACCAGATCCCAAATAATCCATTTAATTTCGCATTTCCAGGCAGGACAACATGGATCCTTTTTCTCTCTCTGCGCTCGGGCTCCCAGCAGAGAACAAAGCTATCCAGGGAATCCTCTGCCCCATGGCTGTGGAGCTCTGCCGCCTCCTCCTCGCCCTGGAACAGGAAGATGGGATTTGTGAGGCCTTTCCCAGTCTAGGGGAGAAGGCGGAAAAATTGGCCAAAGCCATGGAAGAACTGGCTGTTGTCGCAGGAAGGTGAGCGGGATGGGAAGCTCGGCTGGATGGGAGTCTCCAGGTGGATCTGGGGGCTGGAAAAGCTGGCAGGGAGCCTACACCCTCCGGGAGAGGTGGGATTGGGAGTGGGGAATAGAATTGGGAAGGAAAAGCTGGGACAAAGCTGGGATATGTGTTTGGAAGGGACACGGCAAAGCAACACCTCAGCAAACCATGTTTGAGATAAAGACATCCCAAAGGATTATACAGTTCTGTGGATTTATGGAATGCTTTGGCAAATCCAGAGCCCAAATCCACAGACCCTGCAGACAGCACATCTTCCAAAGGCAGCTCCCATGGATACCAGTTCAGCTCCACGGCACCGGCAATGCTTGGGATAACAGTTCCCATCCACCGGAGCGCTGAGCCCATCCCTGCCATTCCAGGCTGGCCCAGGAATCCAGCGAGGAGGTGACCATGGAGGAGATGCATCCTGTGGCCAAATCCCTACTCCAGGCCGGGAGGGATGTGCTGCTGGCAGCGCTCCAGCTCCAGGACCATCCGGAGAGCCCTCAGATCCGGGAGCACCTGGCAGTGGCTGCAAAGAGGGTCCTCACGGAGACAGCAAAGGTGCGTGGGAATGTGGGAAGGGACACGAGTTGCGGAAGCTCCAGCAGATCCATGGAGCAAACCACACCTTCTCCCCACTCCAGGATGAAACTGGGATGGGAATTCCTGACTGGATTTTCTGCCTTGTTCCCTGGCTAGATCCTTCAGCTGGAAGATGCCGCAGGGATGAGGCGAATAACACGGGCTGCCACCCGGCTCCTGGAGTGCCTGTGTGTGCTGCGGGATGCCCGGGATACGCCAGGGCTGCTGGCAGCATTCCAGGCCTTTTCCCAGGCCGTGCTCCTGCTGAGCCGCCTCACAGCCAAGCACCTCCAGGAACTCGGAGATGGTCCTGCACGGAAGGGCTTGGCCCAAACTCTGCAGCTCCTCCACAGGTGTGTTCCTTTGCTCCACGGAGCCGTTAAACATTCCAGGGATCACCACGCCGACCTCTCCGGAGATGATGCTTTCCAGCTGACGGAGAGGACCATCAGGGAGCTCATCTCCCTGCTCACGGAACCACAGGACAGGAGTGGGATCTTCTCCCAGCACATGAACGTGCTGCGGGATCTCCTCTCCCACCCAGACCCGCTGTGCCTCTCCGAGGGCGGGCTCAGCTCCCATGTGGAAGCAGTCATTGTCCATGGAATGCTGCTGGCAGGCTCATCCAGGCGGGACCTGCAGCTGGAGCTGGTGGAACGTTGCTGGGTCCTGCTACAGCTGTGGAACAGCATCTGCAGCTGCGTGAGCCAGCCAGAGGGATGTCCAGGACAGAGCCAGAGAAAACACGGATTGGAGCAGGAATGTCACAGCATGAGGGAGGAGCTGGAAAACCTGGACCGTGCAGTGCTCAGGGGCACTCTGTGCCAAATCCTGGAGGGATTCTTTGCGGAGAAGGAGCCCCTGAGGCAGCTGGTAGAAGGTGCCCTCAGCCTTGCCAGTTCAGGATGTTTTCCAGCGGGACCAGGGGGAATTTTAAGGAAGCTCCAGCCTCTCACTGCCGCCCTCTTTGCTCAGGCACAGCAGATGCTCCAAGCGGCTGACCTGGTCCTGGCCAGGTGCACCAAAGCCCAAACTGCCAGAGAAATCCGGGAGTGGGTGGAGCATCTGCGGAGCCTCCTGGGCAGCCTCCCTTCCTTACTCCTGGAAAGGAGTGGGAATGCCATGGAGCAGCTCCAGGCCCTGTGCCAGGCCTGGGCCAGAGCCACTGACAGCCTCCTGCACTGCTTCGAGGAGATGGTCGGCACACAGGAATTCCTGGAGCTGTCCGTGCAGGAAATGGCCAAGCACCGGGAATGGTGTGACACGGCACTGGAATGCCGGGATCACCAGGGATTCTCCTGGCATGCCGCTCGCCTCACCAGCTGGGCACGCTGGGTGGTTGGAGCCACCACCCGGCATGTGGACAAGGCCACAGATCCCATCTTCAGGAATGGCTTGCTGGTGTGGGTGGAGCAACTGGCCAGCTCCATCCTGGAGCTGAGGGCAGTGTGTCCAGAGAGGCTCTCCTGCCTCCAAAGCCAGGATGCCTTTTCCCAGGCAGCGAGCTGCCTCATGGATGCTGCTCTCCGTGTCCAGGCTGGGCTGGACGGCTCCAACCACCCGGATATCCTCAGCCCGCTCCGGGAGCGAGTGCGGAGCACCAAGGTGGCCAAGGGGCCAGAGCTCAGCCCATCCCACACTGGGATACAAACCAGTACGGATCAGGCTGCATTCCAAGGAGACATCCCAAGTCATCCATCTTCCCCACCAGGTAACTCCCACCTGGGTGTTCCATGGAAAGAGGGTGCACACCCTGCCATCACGGCTCTCCTGGCAGCATCCCGAGCCCGGGACATGGGAGCTGTCCGTGCCGCTGGCTCTGCCTTGCTGGAGCTCTCCCACAGCTGTGTGGATGCAGCGCGGGAAGCGCTTCCCATGGCTGAGCCCCACCAGCTCCAGGTGCTGGGACAGCACCAGGACATCGCGGCACTGACCCCATGGATTGTCAGCCTGGCCACGGCAATCCCCAGCCAGCTCTGTGCTCCAGGCAGGCTGCTCCACATGGCACTCGGGCTCTCGGGAAGGATCTGGGACACCCAGGCATGCCTGGCAGCCGTGGCAGGCTCGTGGAACAGCCTGTCCCAGCAGGTGCTTGGCTTTATCTTGTCAGGTGACTTTCCAAGAGGGAAGCAGGCTTTGGATGAGGCCATGCTGGGGTTAGCAGGAGCAGTGCAGTTGGCAGGAAACATTGCAAATGTAGCCCGCAGTAAGGAAAGTCCCATTCCCTCTGATGTCTGGGAGAGCTTTCTGGAGGTCCAGGACAAGTTTTCCCGCGCTCAGCAGAACACCAAAGCATTCCTGGAGAAGGCAGAATCCTTCAGGGGCTCCTGTGGCATGGAAAAGGCCGTCCTGGAGCTGCAGAGTGTCCGGTGGGCTGTGGGCATGTGTGTCCTGCTGCACAGCATGGATCAGTTCTTGGGAAGGGATGTGCTGTTCCTGAGGGAGCTGAGCAGAGCCGTGAGGAACAAGCTTGGCTCGCAGAGCCTCTTGGCTGCTGTGGCTGAGAATTCCCTGAGGCTGCAGGAGGCTGCCCGGCTCTCCTACCTGTCCTGCCCTGGAGACTGTGGTGCCAGGGAAATCCTGGTACTTCGGGAGGAGATCCAGGTGCTCATGGAAGCACTGCTGGATGTCTCCAACACCCTTCTGGTGTCCCCACTGCCTTCAGCCAGCTTGTCCATCCGCTTTGAGCTCCTGCAGAGAGACGTGGCCCTCAGGGCCAAGGCACTGCTGCTCCACCTGCAGAGGGTCAACATGGAACAGCTGCACGTCATCCAAGATGTGGTTGGAACAGCCTTGTCCGGCCCTTCCCAAGAGGAGAGGGACAGGAGCAAGGAGGCCTTTGAGGAGAAGGCGAGTCGGCTGTTGGCTGATGTCCAGTGGGTCAGGAACACCCTCCAGGATGCTCCAGAGGCTGGAGCTCAACTGCCACCGTGGGACAGCCTGGTTTCCATGGTAGAGCACCTCCTGCTGCTCACGGAGGAGGCCGTGGGGAGAGCCCGACAGAGCCTCCGGAGACACCTGGACACTGGGCATCCCCATCAGGACACCGGACATCCCCACCAGGACACCGGGCATCCCCACCTGGACACTGGGCATCCCCACCACCACCACAACTCTGGGAATCCCCACCTGGACACTGGGCATCCCCACCTGGACACCGGACATCCCCACCAGGACACCGGGCATCCCCACCACCACCACAACTCTGGGAATCCCCACCTGGACACTGAGCATCCCCATCTGGACACTGGGGATCCCCACCTGGACACTGGGCATCCCCCCCAGGACCTGGGGGATCCCCACCTGGACAGTGTGGTCTGGTACTGGTCGGCCCAGGCCCACTACCTCGTCACACAGCTCCGGGCCACCCATGGGATCGGCCCAGAGATCCTGCAGCGCATCACAGAATGCCTACAGTGGGACCAGGGATTCCCAGGACAATCCAACAGCACAGCCAGGCTCTCCCCACCCCCAGAGCCCACTGGGGCAGCGGGAAGTTGCCCACACAGGAGTGGAGTAGTGAGTGGAACCACGCGGGAGGTGGATGAACTGGTACAGTAGCTCTTTTCCCTTCCTGCAGGGTGATGGGCTGTCACTCCTGGTGCTCCCAGCACAAAGCGGGAATGTGAGGGATGCTGGCAGGGCCTCTGGAGGTCAGCAGTCTGACCCTGGGCAGCTCAGGTTGCTGGCAGCCCTGGTGTCCTGGATATCCGATCGGCATCAGCAAACCCATCCCAAACTGCTGTTCCAGAGGGGCAGGGGCTGTACCACATTCCCTCACCTCCCCACAAGCTCCCCCTGGGAATATCAGCAACTCCTCTCCCACAGCAAACACTGCTGTATGACAGGAGCTGGGAAAGCCTTCAGCACACAGCCCAAGTCCCTCAGCAGAGCAACTTTAGTTGTGCTCTGAAGAAACTGTGTATTGTCAGCTCACGTGACAGCTGTTCCCATTTGGAACTGGCTCCAGGGGCTTTGGATCTGGGAAGAAGGGTTGGTGGGGAGGTAGAATGGACCCAGCAGGGAGGTGGGTGGGCAGGTCCCTCACATCCTTTCCTCACCTCAATCTGCTTCAGAAACACACAGGTGGAGGAGCCCACTCAGCATCGCTGTGTCCACACACTCCAGACCCGGAATCTGTTCCAGTCCTGTCTCGACAGCACCACGATGGCCCTTCCAGCCTCTCCCCTGCAAAGCACAAGAGAGCAAACTGTGACACACAGCAGGGTGGCCCCAGCAAGGTGTCCCAGGTCATCCAGGACATGGCAATGAGGCTGCTCCACATGGCTCAGTTCCTGAGGAAGAAGGGCCCCATCGCGGTACGCAGCGTTCCCCTCCTCCACTTTTCCCTTAGGATCACAAAGCCTATCCCAAATCCCTTGCTTTGGAAAGAGGCACAAGCTCTATGCAAAATACTCAAAATTCCTTCCTCCTGGTTATATGTAAGCTTAGCTTCCCACCCTTTCCTGATCCCTGGATGTCTCTGGGCCTCCTGGACCCTCCCCCAGGGGAGCAGGAAAAGCCTTTTTCTCGTTCTTTCCCCAGTGCCATTGATTTTTATCCCATTTTAGAGCAAGGAGCAGTTTGTTGCCTGTGCCAGGCAAATTGCTTCCGACGGGCAGGTGGTTGTCAGATTTGGGCACATCCTTGCCAAGCAGTGCCAGGACCAGAGATGCTCCAGGGAGCTGCTCCGTGCCTGTGAGCACACCCACACCCTCAGCAGCCAGCTCGGCATCGTGGCCAGGTGAGTTGCCAGCTCAGGGATCCCCTCTCCCAAGGCCATCCCAAGAGCGTGGGCTCCGTTCTCCAAGGGATGTGCGTGGTGGTCCCCAGAGGTTCCTGTGGGAGGTGGGAGTTGCCCTCAGAGTTCAGACACAATTTGGAGGGTTCCTTCCCCTCCTCAAGTTTCCCTGCTCTGATGGCACATGGCACGAGGTGGGTTTGGAGTAATGGCACTGTCAGGATGCCTGATGTGCTTCCAGTAAAATTCCTTGGCATGTCTTTGCAGGGTGAAAGCAGTGACTGGTGAGAGCAGGGCCTCCTCTGAGCTGCTCCTGAGCAACACCCAGAGCCTGGTGCGCGCCGTGCGGCACGTCCTGAGGGCGGCCGAGGCTGCCTCTGTCACTGTGAGTGATCCCCGGGATCAGCCACGGGATCAGGGAATGCTGGGGCTGGGAAGGGGTGCTGGGAAGGGGTGCTGGGAAGGGGTGCTGGGAAAGGGTGCTGGGAAAGGGTGCTGGGAAAGGGTGCTGGGAAAGGGTGCTGGGAAAGGGTGCTGGGAAAGGGTGCTGGGAAAGGGTGCTGGGAAGGAGTGCTCCAAGCCCCTTCCAGCCTGGCCTTGGGCACTTCCAGAGGTGGGGCAGCCACAGCTTCTCTGGGCAACGCCAAAGGCTGCTGGCATCGAGTCCAGGCTGTGGGGAGCTCCCAAACCAGTCTGACTCTGGGAGCTGGAATCTGGATGTCACAGGACTCCAGCTGGAGCAAACATTCCTCCTGGAATGTTTTTACTTTGTGCCTGTCTTTTTATGCATCCCTGCCTTGTTTCCAAAGCCTCCCATGCATTTCCCCAGGTATTGATTCTCCTTGAGTCACCTTTAGCTTCTCTAGTTCCATTTTAATTTCTGGACTGGGGAGCAGCAGCAGCACCTTTGGAAATAGTCCCAGCTTTATTCCCAAAAGTCAAACTCCCAAGAGCTTCCCATGCAGCTGCCATCGATGGCCAACTGATCCCACTGGGAACAGTCTGTGGAGCAGATTTTAGCTGAAAGAACTTGGAAAACAAGTGCAACCACCACCAGACTCATTGGGCAGCATTTCCAGCCATGTCCCAAACTCTTCTACAGTCCTACAACTTTTTCTGGGATTGGCCTGTCTTTTTTGAAGGAAACAGAGTTTTTTTAGAATCCTGTTCACTGTGTAATCAGCCCCAAGGGTGACAAAGCTCCTCCTGTGTTAATTAATTCCCCAAACTTAAAACTTCCTTTATTTGTCCTTTTTTTCTTACTTTGCTGATCCCAGCCTAGATTAATTAATTATCCTTGACTGTCTAGATTCCAAAGCCCTTTATGACCTGGAAATTTCCCTTTGGAAATCTCCCTGCTTATCAATAAACTGCACCCCTTTTCTCTCCCTGTTAAGCACCTTTTTAAGCATTTTTAAGCATTTTGAGCATTAAGGGATAGAAACTCTGCATGGATGGGCTCACTTCCAGACTTTCCTGTCATTTAGGATGTACAGGGATATTTAAAGGAATTCTTTTTGTCCAGCAGGGTTTGGGACAACCCTCACCTGACCCTGAAGAAGAAGAAGTTGCTGCTTTTTGCCTGCAGTGGAGGAAAAATCTGTCGTGGCACAGAGCCAGGGAGGCTTTACATTCCAGCAGGGATGAGCTGGGGCTCCGCAAGACTCGGGAAGCAAAGGCTGAGCCCGCTCTGATGGCTCTGGTACAAGAATCCCCTCAGACCAGGAACATCCCAAAGCATCCCAGCCCTAGGAAAGGACACACAGCTATGGACAGACACCTGTAAAACCAGAGGGGCTTCTCATCCCGATGGTGTTGGAATATTTGCAATATGAAGGGTGAGTGTTGGAGCGTTTCCATCATGGCAGAAAAATCTTGGAAGAGGCTCCGTGGGGAGGCCAGAAATGTCTTGGTGAGTGTTTTACCCCCAGGGCAGCAAACTCCAGGTGCTGAGACAGGGTGGAAGGGGCTGGGAGCAACCTGGTCCAGGGGGAATGTCCTTGGGTGGAATGGGATGAGTTGAAGGTCCCTTCCCCCAAAACCACTCCAGGATTTTATGATCCAGAGATGCTCAGGCTTTCTGCAGGGCAGAGAGCAGACAAGGTCACAGACCAACACCTTCCTCCTTGACTATCCAGGGATACAGCAGAGGGCACATTATTTTGTGTCCCTGATCCTGCAGATTTCCTCCCCAAATCCCTTTCAGCCCCAGGATTTTCTCCTCCTGAGTAAAATGTTCAATCCTGATGATCACCCACCTGAGAGCTTCCAGAGGATCCCAGACTGGTGGCTCTGGCTGCTCCTGCATCTCTGGCTCACACATCCATCCTTCCCAGGCTCAGGAGCTGCAGGTGTCCAGTGGAAATCCTGATCCATGCCAGAATCCTGCACAAGCAGCAGGGGTGGGCCTTCCCTGTGGAATACACAATCCAACACCACAGCAGATCACAAGTGGCTGATGCACAGCCCATTCCAGCCCACCTTGGTGTCCCCACCTGCCTCTCAAGCACCTTCCCCAGACCAGGAATTCTGTTACTGGCACAGTCCAAAGAAATTTCCTCCACGTTCCCTGGGAGAGCAGCAAGCACAGCAGAGGTTCTGGAAAGCAATCTGCAATGGATAAAGCAGGGAGCATGGGTGGATGGAGGAGCAGAGCAGCCACAGAGCAGCTGGGAGTGTCCACAGGGACCTGCTGAATTAGAGGAGAAGGAAGGACAGAAGGAAGGAAGGAAGGAGCAGTTACACAGAGATAACAGGCTGTGAGGACTCACTGGCCTTTGTATCCATGTCCTATTTCCACACAGTTTTCCCTGCTGGCTTGGTTTTTTTTGAGGAAAACTTTTACGAGCCACACTTGTCACCAGATGAAGATTTAATTACGCAGGACTAATGAACTAGTCCAAAGTAACAACTGAGTTCTGAGCCTCTTATCCAGTCTTCCTACTCAAAAGATCATTAAATTAATGCAGTTTATATTCTGGGAAATTAGGAAGGCAAATTGAAACCGTGATTGCCTTTGGAGATGTCTCCTTTGCCACGCAGGAACCACCAGCTCCCCTTGGCTCATCCATGCAAGAAAACAAAACCTCAGAATTTGGGATAAACTTGACTGTCCCAGTAGAAATGTCACTTGGCCAATAGACAAACCAAGAGGAAAAGGTCACAACCATCACCTGGGTGAATAAACAAAGAAGAGGAAAAGGTCTGTGACCATCACTTGGCCAGCAAACAAAGCAGAGGAAAAGGTGCATCAAGAAGAGACTGAATGCAAAGGAACACTCCAAAGGGCAGGGAAACAGGTGGCAACTCAGCAGCCAGTGAGTTTTTACTGGAAAGGCAGCTGGCTAAGAATGAGTACATTCCCTCTGGAGAAAAAGCATCCCAAAAGGCAGGACAAGAGGCTTGGAGGACAGTCGTGTTCTCCCATGGAAATTAAAGACATGCACGATGTTTTGAGAGGAAACCAGTGACTCTCTCCCAGAGAGCCCTCAGAACCAGACACAGGGCTGTGTGAAAAGCCCCCAGACCATCCCACTGTGCCAGTCCCAACTTCAGGCCCCTCACTACATGGAGTCACCACCAGGATTAACGGTACCCTTTTAATTTTTTTGTTAAAAATGTCGTCGAGACACCATGAATACAAGTACTGCGGTTACAGCCATACAAAAAAAGCAATACAAATTAAGCAGCTGAATACAAAAATACGTTGAAATACATGAACACCACAATGGAACTCGGAGCACTAAATCCCAATCGTGTAGGCGTGGAAAAAAATTAAATAAAAACCTTTTTCTTCTCGTATTAGACAATGTAGTTTTCTCCACTTTGAACAGTTACTTTGTCTAGTTATGTACTTCACAATTTTTCTATGTACAGCATAGAATAAAATACTTTTAAAAGATATGACATTTTTCATCCTCAATATGCGATAGAGTCTCTTTTACACTAATATTGACTGCAGGAATAAAAACTGTCCGTGTCTTACATCAACTCATCGGAAAAGGAGGAGCGACGGTTTCCTTGGAATTCATTTACCAAGTTTTCCATCGGTTCAGGGTTTGGCAGTCCTGGAACGGCGTCTCTCCTGGGAATTCATGTACATAATATTGCTTGGATCTATACAAATGTGGCAATCGGACCTAAGTCGTGGTTGGGAAGAGGCAGCTCACACATATACAGCTCTGGGGATTCTCCATGACTTATTTACAATGAAAGTGCTTTTCTCAGCTCTAACACGATCCGGGGGGATTGGTTTCCTTTCTACAGGTCAATTATTAGTCTCCCTGAAATTGGAAAAAAAGGATTCTCTAGAAAATACCACAGCTTTGCAAACACTCGAGAGCACTGGAGAACTGCGTGTGGTTCAGGATTAGCAGCTGAAAAGTGGTGGGAATTATAATTTAAAAATAAATAAAGCCAAAAGAGGTAACCCAGGTACAAAACAGCAGAGAACTGCAATATCCACAACGGTAAAAAGGCTCCAAAGCCACCATCTGCTAACAAAAAGGGGAAGCAGTTGGATCGAAAGTCTTGAAAACATCTTTTAAGGATTTATCATCCGACTCCCCGTTGGGATCGCTCTCCGGGGTCTGCGTTACCTGTCCGGGCTGCCTCACCTGCCTGGGGTCGCTGTACTGCGGCCTGATTAATCCCGACAAAGCCTGGATCGGGAGATTATGCACGGCAGGAGCAGCGCTGGAGTGTTTAGCCTGAGATTTACTGGTGCTGTTTGCTTTGTCTGAAGCAGCTTCCGCTGATCCTTCCGTCGCTTTTTCCGTGTTGGAGGCGGCTTTCTGCATGGGCGCCTCTTCCACGAGGCTGGGCTCGTTTTTACTGGAATTTTTCAAAATACTTTTTTTCTGGTTCTCTCCGTTCTCCCCCAAACCGGCTGGAGCCGTGTCCGAGGCCGAGCTGTGATCCCTGGGATCGTACAAGCTGATCCCGCTCAAGATGGAGCCGGGCGTTCCCAGCCGAACGCCGCTGGACGACAGTTTGGGCGCGTAGGGAGGCAAAGCGTCGGGGTCGGGTTTCGGAGCCGCGGCTTCCGAGGGCTGGGATGAGCTGGCAGCAGCTCTGGCAAGCCGGGGGTCAAACTTGGCAGGGTGGGAATCCTTCCCGACTCCGTGGTGTGTGTCTGCACTCGACAGTCTGTGGAGTCTGGGATCCAAGTTTTTTTGCAAGCGGGGATCCCCCAGTTTGCTGGAGCTACTGGTGTGGGAATCTGCAGAGGGATCCAGGTAGCTGCTCCGGCCCGCCAGGCTGTTCTTGGCCTTGGCGGCGAGCCGGGGGTCGGCCGGCATCGCGTTTGGGTGCGGATCGTTCTTCAGATTCCGCAGCTTGTTCAGTCTCTGGTCGGCAATGAGCGGAGGGAGAGGTAAATTGATGGAAGAGACGGGGTCGGGCTTGGGCAAAGGGATGGGGAGCAAGTCCTCGGGGGCCCACACGATGTGCTTGGCAAAGTTGGGTTTCATCAGGGTCACGTCCATCTTGATGTGGCTGAACTGCCGGAGCTGGGATCGGGGATCCCTTAACGTGACGCCAGGCAAGGGTTCCAAGGGAATGAGAAAAGCCCGTTCCCTCAGCTCTCTTTCCGAGTCCTCCTCGTCATCGTCCATCCCTTTCTGCTTGACTTTCACTCCGGCGTGGTGCAAATCCAGCTTGGAGCCACCATGGCCGCCCTCGCTGAGCTTGTGCATCCGCGGATCGCGGGCCAGCCGGGGGTCCAGGGACGCAGACTCGGAGGGTTTCCTGGGATTGGGCCTTGGAGAGGCCCGGAGTCTCGGGTCAGCAGTCTGAGGGCCCACACCTTTGTCTTTGGCCAGCCTGGGATCCGTAGGAATTCCAAGCATGTGCTGCTCTGTGGAATGTTGTTGTCGATTCCTGAAGTTTTCACTTTGTTTCTTTAAGGTTTTGAGTATTGATTTAACACTGCTCCCCTCTTCCTCCTCACTGCTGGAATACCAGTTGACATTGTCATCTAGAAACCAAAGAAATTCCAAAGAATTTAGATTATTGGAGCAAATAATCCCCAGGGAATCCAACACATTCACTCCGTAACAAGAAACTTCTCAGTAAAATCAAACTGAAAAGATCTGATATTAAATCATCACTCCCTGTATTACAAAAACAGAATCTAAAATAAAATAACAAACCTTGATTTAATCAAAGAACTGACATAACAAAAAAAACTTGGAGGTAGTGGAGACACTCCCAAACTCTGCTGCATTCTCTCTCCGTATCCATCAATATTAATTTGAGAAAATAAACTGCTTCCAAACAATTCTAACAGTACTAGTGAAAAAAAGACAAAAACCACATTTAAAAGCTGAGTCTTGATGGAAAAATGAAAAGTAAAATGGCCCCTTAAAACCAGAGAAATGACAAATCTGCTGCCATACTATAATCCAAATCCCAAGGTCTGGGGGAGAAGATTCAGGATGGGAAGAAACTGAGAATATTTAATTTTAAAAGGTATCACAGAGGGAAAAATACTGCTCTAGAAAAAAGTTCTAGAGGTGCAACTGAAAAGCCAAGATCCAGGATGCACCTGCATTCCTGGCCGCAAGAAAATCTTCTGGATCAATCAGGGATTTTCCAAAATAATTATCAACCACAAAACCTTTTAGAAGTGCAAACTAGATCCATAAATTACCACGGATCTTCTTCCTTGGAGCTACGACAAAGCAACTGAGCCTGTATTAAAATCCTAAAAGGTGGGAAGAAGAGCTGAGAACACCGAGTTGCTGCTTGTATATCCCAAATAAAACACTGATGTGCAAGTCAACATCAACGGATTTGCTCCAGGCTCATTCACAGCCCAGAACTGGGCTGAGAATTCCAACAAACCCTCCTCACCTTCGTCTTTGCTCATGGCCCTCTGGCCCTGGCTGCTGGCAGAGTCCCCATCCCGCTGGTGCTTCTGACTGAGCCTGGCATAGAGGGCCTTCTGCATGGCTGGCAGGAAGTCGGGCACGTTGAGGCCCTGGTTGTGGCCCATGTGGCCGCTCATGCATTCCGACTCACTCCCGCCCGGATGCGACTCCTGAGCCATCAGGTGAGCCTGGTGGTCTGGGAATTCTCCGTGCCATGTGCCATCTGCAGGAGGACAAACCCCAGTTAGCAGCTACCCTAGAGAAGTTGTCATAGCTATAAATCATGGAATCATGGAATTGTTTGCTTTGGAAGGGACCTTAAAGCCCCTTCCACTAGACCAGGTGGCTCGAAGCCCCATCCAATGTGGCTTTGGACACTTCCAGGGATTGGGCATCCACAGCTTCTCTGCCCGACCTGTGCCAGGGCCTGCCCACCCTCACAGGGGAGAATTTCTCCCCAATATCCAGTCTAAACCTGAAGCAAAACATGACATCCAACACAACTGGACACCACCAGGTGAAAAAAATTAAACTCAAAAGAATTAAAAAACCAAAAAATTTAAAAAAAATTAAACTCAAGACACTGAAGACATTCCAGGAGGTTTCTATCCCAGTTTCTTCCAGCAGACGTGCTCACCTCCGGAATTATTGGCTGGCTGGAAGTTGTGCACAGCTTGGTGGGAATAGTAGTTGTCGTAGAAGTCGGCCTGGTTCTGCATGGCCTCGTACTCCCCAGGCATCTGCTGGTACTGCGGCCCCGGGGGGCAGTGGTTGTCCCTGGGCATGTTGACCATGTGCCCCTGCACCCCAGGTGAGCCATAGGAGCCGCCGAGCCCCGGCGGGGTGAGGGGCGGGCCCCCCTGCTGCCCCTGCATGGGCATGCCCGCCTGGTTCTGGGGGCCCATGTACCCCGGGGGCACGCCCTGCATGGGGGGGCTCTGCGGCATGCCCGGCCCCCCACACGGGTGGTGCCCGGGCGAGCCGGGGTGCAGGGGCGGCCCGTTGTGGCCCTGGGCCATGCTGGGGCCCGGCCCAGGGCTGGAGCCGGGGTTGTACATGTGCTGGGAATGCGGGTCGGAGCCCTGGAAGGGCGGCCGCGGCGGAGACGCGCTGTTGTAGAACGTGGGTGGCCTGGAGCAGAAGGAAATTAAGGAATCAAATTTCGGTCTTACACAAAGCCTGACAGCCCATTGGCTCTTTCTTCCCCCTCCCACTCTTATCATAGAATCATAAAATCATAGAATGGATTGGGTTGGAAAAGCCCTCCGAGATCATCAAGTCCTAACCCTTGATCCAACCTCACTGTGATCACCAGCCCAGGGCACAGAGTGCCCTGGGCTGGTGATCACAGTGAGGCTGGATCAAGATGTGGTGGATTCTCACTCAGTGCCACACCCATAGAATCACAGAATCACACAATGGATTGGGTTGGAAAAGCCCTCTGAGATCATCAAGTCCAACCCTTGGGCCAACTCCAGTCCCTTTCCCAGATCATGGCACTCAGTGCCACGGCCAAGCTCAGTTGAAAAACCTCCAGGGATGGGGAATCCACCCCCTCTCTGGGCAGCCCATTCCAATGCCTGAGCACTCTCTCTGCAAAGAAGTTTTTTCTCATCTCCAACTTCAATTTCCCCTGGCAGAGCTTGAGCCCCCCATGCCCCCTTGTCCTATTGCTGAGTGCCTGGGAGAAGAGACCAACCCCCACCTGGCCAGAACTTCCCTTCAGGGAGTTCCAGACAGTGCTGAGGTCACCTCTGAGCCTCCTCTTCTCCAGGCTAAACACCCCCAGCTCCCTCAGTACTTATTTGTACTTATTTGTACTTTTTATCCAATTTCAGTTGGATAAAAATCCCAAAGGAGCAGAATTATTTTCCAAATGAGTTAATAACTACACCCATTCCATATATCACAGAATCACATGGAATCATTTAACCTGGAAAAGACCTCTGAGATAAGTCCAATCTTTGCCTGGTCACTAGACCAGAGCACTGAGTGCCACTTCCTGAACACCTGCAGGGACAGTGACTCCATCACCTCCCTGGGCAGCCCCTTCCAATGCCTGACCACCCTTTCCATGAAGAAATTCCTTCTGATGTCCAGCTTGAACCTTCCCTGGTGAAACTTGAGGCCGTGTCCTCTTATCCTGACTGACAATGGAGCTTGGCTGGAAGCACATTTTTTTCAATACTGGCTCATCTCCATCAGTTTTCCTTAAGAAAAAGCCAATTACAAAAAGATGGGAGCAGGGAATGAACTGCTCCACCTGCAGGAGGAGATGCCAAACCAAGAGCCAATGGAGTGACCTTCTGGAAGGTCAAGCTTTTCTATGGAATGCATTAAGTAATTCTGGTATCAGTATCAGGCAGATCCTCAGCTTATCCCAGAATCCTGACAGGAACAAAGACTCAACATTAAATGAGAAACACTCAGGAGAGTTCCACCCAGAATTCCAACACCTACTTCTTCCCAATCTTGTGTGCCAAATCCACAGTGGGCTTCACGACTATTTCAAACAGAGATGGGATTTTCTTATAATCCCCTGAAGGATCCTGGTAGTTTTCCATGTCGGACTCGGAGAAGGGATATTGCTCCGGGGGGGTTGGCAGGAGCCCGACGCCGGGAGGGGGCTTGGGAAGGGGAACTATCCCTCTCTTCCGGAGCTCCTCCAGCTCCTTCTCGTCCTCGTTCTGGGGCTCCTCCTCGTTATTCAAAACCTGCAACAAAGCCACGGAGCAAACATTCCAGCAATCTGCCAGGAGTTGCAGGTCAATTTAGTCTTGCACCCTCTATTTGAATATTATTTACATATTTAAATAATCCACCTTGCCATTAATGCTACAAAACTACTGGACGTCAATTCCCAGACGGGAAGAAAAATCGAAGGGACAATTCCCCACAACTCCACTTCCTTCAAAGAGGAAGATTCCCAACGATTTCAGTGTTGGATGGAGACACAAATATCCCCACAACTCCACTTCCTTCAAAGAGGAAAGATACCCAACGATTTCAGTGTTGGATGGAGACACGAATATCCCCACAACTCCACTTCCTTCAAAGAGGAAAGATTCCCAATGATTTCAGTGTTGGATGGAGACACGAATATCCCCACAACTCCACTTCCTTCAAAGAGGAAGATTCCCAACGATTTCAGTGTTGGATGGAGACACGAATATCCCCACAACTCCACTTCCTTCAAAGAGGAAAGATTCCCAATGATTTCAGTGCTGGATGGAGACACAAATATCCCACACAACCCAGGGGTGAGGATCAGTGTGTGGATCCCTCACCTTGTCCAGCAGCTCCTTTGTTTCCGCAGTCAGGGGAGCGTGGGAGAACTTGCATTTATCTCCTTGGTAGCACTTGGCTCCTGTGTGGTAGAACTTGCAGGGGAATTCATGTAATTCAAGGAATTAAGGATTCCTAACAGTTTGGGAAGTTTGGAAAACCCAGCTGGCAGCTCTCCTTCAAGTCTTCACCAGGAATTCATCCTTCCAATGTCGTAGGTCAAGAATTTTGGAAGCTAAAAACCAACTTACCTCTTGCTCCCATTGAAGATTCTCCTAATAATGACATTTCTGTGGCCTTTGATTTTAAAGTTGTGATTAAAAAGTCTCAATTCCAGAGAAAAACACAAGAACAAACAGAACAGATCAGAGGTTAAAAAACATGTGGATAATTATGTCTAAACTTGAAGGAGTTTTAGCCTCAAAAATGTTAAAAATCCTTAAAATTTACAAAACACCAGTCATTTTATACTCATTTTTCCTTGTAAGTATTTGAGTAAAAAAATAATCTTGCAATAGATCTGCAGAGTCTTTGGTAGAGCCTCTTAAGAAAAGAAACAACCACACCCTTAAAAAATACTTGTATCAAAATAAATACAAATTAATCAATAAAAATAGAAACTCTCAGTTGAATTTACAGGTGTTTTGAAAGGATATTGTGCAAATAAATGCAGTTCTCTCCTTTGGTGCAGTAACCCTGGATGTAAAACTTGCAGATTTCCTTCTTCTTTTCAATCTCTGCATCGTGATCAAATTTACACTGTTCTCCCTAGAAATAAATCATAACACAAGGAAAAACCATTACCTTTGTGAAGTGCTGAGTAATTTCATTTCACAGTGGAAGAAGAACATCCTCCTCAACTGAATTTAAACTAATCATGTTCCTAAAAACCCTGAATAGGAGAAAATTCCTGGATTTCAAAGGAATACACAGAGTGGTGACAGAAAACAAGCTGCCATTACTGTCTCAGGTCCTTTCTCTGCCTCCACCTTGGAATTCACATTAAGAAGGCATTTAAACAACTATTTTCCTGAATTATTTTCCACATATCCTGTTATCCATTAGGATTATTTTGCTGGGCAGGGAATTTATGTATTTATTTTACTTACATGACCAAGACACCAAATGCTCTTTCAGCTTCTTTTAAAACTGAAGGTGGCAGCAAATCCTCATCTCACTGAGCCAGAAATATTTAAAGGCAGCAAGAAAAACACTATTTCCAATAATTTTTACCTTTATTTTGACCATTTGAGAAAGAAACAAAATATTCCACTTCTAAATCCTGAGGAACCAAATAAAGTGATTGAAGCCCCCAGTGGTTTAAGTGTGTTTTAACAACCCCACTTTTTAAAGAGAAATCACTTACAAATCAAGGTTTCCAAATTAGCAGGGCACAAATAATTTAATATATTCAGGAATTGCTGCCTGTCTGGATTCCAGACCTGTGAGATCTTTCTATCATGATAACATGATTTGTATCACATTTACATGGGACACACTGTCAGTGTAAATTCATGATGCTGTCAGATGTTTTAGGGAAAATAATTCAGGAAAATATTTGTTTAAATGCCTTTTTAATGCCAGTTCCAAGGTGGAGGCAGAGAAAGGGCCTGAGACAGTAACAGCAGCTTGTTTTCTGTCACCACTCTGTAATAAAACATTGTAACTTTAATAGAGTAAATTGAATAGAATTTAATAGAAATTAAACTAAAAATGTGTGACAGAAGGGGATGTTTTTGACAAATAATTCTGGATTTATCAATAAATCCTCGAAACACCAGAAGAGTGAGGTGCAACAGCCAAGTTTTCTTTAAGAATTAAATAAAAACAAGAGAATTAAAAATGTACCTTAATGCACCTGCCCTCGAGGAAATATTTACAGATCTGTTTGCCCTTGTGCTCCACCGTGTGCTGGTTGATGAACTCCTGGCTCATATTCACCCATTTCTTCACTGGTTTGCCATCCTGGAAAACACCAATCCCTGTTTCACTGGTGCTGCTCAAACATCAGCTCCAGTTTGGTGCACTGGTGATCCCAGAACTGGGAATAAGGATGGAATTCCAGGTACCTCATGGAAGCCATCGGAGCCTTTGTTGCCTCCTCTGCCCCTTCCACGATCTTTGCGCTTCAGTTTCTTCTGCATCCCACGCCCTCGGCCCACGCTGTAATTGTTGCCTCGCTGGGAAATGCCTGGAAAACAGCAAGGACAATTCTGGGAAATGCCTGGAAAACAGGAAGGACAATTGTTCCCTGGCTGGGAAATGCCTGGAAAACAGCAATGACAATTGTTCCCTGGCTGGGAAATGTCTGGAAAACAGCAAGGACAATTCTTCCCTCACTGGAAAACAGGAAGGACAATTCTGGGAAATGCCTGGAAAACAGCAATGACAATTGTTCCCTGGCTGGGAAATGTCTGGAAAACAGCAAGGACAATTCTAGGAAACGCCTGGAAAACAGGAAGGACAATTGTTCCCTGGCTGGGAAATGCCTGGAAAACAGGAAGGACAATTGTTCCCTCACTGGGAAACAGGAAGAACAATTCTGGGAAATGCCTGGAAAACAGCATTGACAATTGTTCCCTGGCTGGGAAATGTCTGGAAAACAGCAAGGACAATTCTGGGAAATGCCTGGAAAACAGCAATGACAATTGTTCCCTGGCTGGGAAATGCCTGGAAAACAGCAAGGACAATTGTTCCCTCACTGGGAAACAGGAAGGACAATTCTGGGAAATGCCTGGAAAACAGGAATGACAATTCTGGGAAACGCCTGGAAAACAGGAATGACAATTCTGGGAAACGTCTGGAAAACAGGAATGACAATTCTGGGAAACGCCTGGAAAACAGGAATGACAATTCTGGGAAACGCCTGGAAAACAGGAATGACAATTCTGGGAAACGCCTGGAAAACAGGAATGACAATTCTGGGAAATGCCTGGAAAACAGGAATGACAATTCTGGGAAATGCCTGGAAAACGGGAAGGACAATTCTGGGAAATGCCTGGAAAACAGGAAGGACAATTGTTCCCTCACTGAGAAACAGGAACGACAATTCTGGGAAATGCCTGGAAAACAGGAATGACAATTCTGGGAAATGCCTGGAAAACAGGAAGGACAATTGTTCCCTCACTGAGAAACAGGAACGACAATTCTGGGAAATGCCTGGAAAACAGGAATGACAATTCTGGGAAATGCCTGGAAAACAGGAAGGACAATTGTTCCCTCACTGAGAAACAGGAACGACAATTCTGGGAAATGCCTGGAAAACAGGAATGACAATTCTGGGAAATGCCTGGAAAACGGGAAGGACAATTCTGGGAAATGCCTGGAAAACAGGAAGGACAATTGTTCCCTCACTGAGAAACAGGAACGACAATTCTGGGAAATGCCTGGAAAACAGGAATGACAATTCTGGGAAATGCCTGGAAAACAGGAAGGACAATTGTTCCCTCACTGAGAAACAGGAACGACAATTCTGGGAAATGCCTGGAAAACAGGAATGACAATTCTGGGAAATGCCTGGAAAACAGGAAGGACAATTGTTCCCTCACTGAGAAACAGGAACGACAATTCTGGGAAATGCCTGGAAAACAGGAATGACAATTCTGGGAAATGCCTGGAAAACAGGAAGGACAATTGTTCCCTGGCTGGGAAATGCCTGGAAAACAGGAATGACCTCCTGAAACAATGAAATTAAGGGAAAATGGTTCTCCAGTGATATCATGGAATGAACTAACTCTCTCCCTTTTTTTTGCTGTTGGAAATGTTCTTTCTAAGCAGCCCAACTACCTGAAATGTTTGGTGCCAGGAAATCCATCCCTGGCCCATTCCCTCATCCAGGACTCCATCCCAGAATGATCCACAGCACAACTGCTGCCCCCACATTCCCTTACCTTTCTGGATGCCTTTCATCCCCTGTTTCTTCACCGGTTCCTTTGGGAATGGAGGTCCCAGATCCCCACTGGAGGTCTCCTTGGCTTGTCTGTACTGTTTCAGCTGGTCAGCAAAGTCCTCATCCTTTTCCTCATCATTGTAATTCCCAAAGTTTTCATCACTGTAGTGACTGTAGTCGTCGTATTCCTTACTTTTGACATTTTTTTTATGCTGCATTTTCTGGGAACTCATGTAATTCCCTGACATGTGGCCATGCTGTAGGAAAGGGATTGCATTAGGAAGCAACTCCACAGTTCCAAACCCCACAGTGCTCTAAAATTCCCTCTTTTGGGCTGGTTTATTCCCAATTTGCCCAAAAAAGCATCAATGAAAATCAGTTGTTTGGGAAGAATGGTCATTTTTGATTCCCAGACTGAGGAAAACCAGGACAAACTGAATCAACTTTAGATATTGAAAAGTGGCTTTTCAGCAGCTGCTTCCTCTTATTCTGGTTTAAATCCAAAACAGGCAAGAAAAGATTCCTTAATAATAATAAATATTCCTTAAGTCTTGGTGCCACATGGAAAAAATATTAAGCTTTTTTGGACCTCCTTTCTGCCACAGATCCTGCTTTCCATCTGGGAATCTCCCCAGGGAGATGAGAACTAGTTGTGCTCCCTGAAATCCAGAATTCCAAACCCACATTGTTTACACTGGCACTTTCAATGGCCCCTCACTAAAGACCTGCAGACTCCATTTCCCAACTTCCCACCTGACTGAAGGAGGAATCATAGTCCCTGTAGGAAGAGCTGCTGCTTTTCTTGTGGGGCCGCTCCGGGCGCTCCAGGTCGGAGTCGTGGCTGTAGTCGGAGCTGTCATCGCTGGAAGGGGAATTATGCTGGAAAAAAGCACAAGAGAGCTCTGGAACTGCAGGGGGTTTCAAAGGAACTCTCTGCTGTAGGAAAGAATCAGCAGGTTTCATTTGCCAGGATCAAGTTTTATTCATCTCTTGTGCTGAAGTCCATTAAAATCTCTCTTAAATGCATTTTCCTGAAGAATTCACTTCACCTGCCTGAAATCTTTTCTTCCATAAATAATCAGCACAAAAAGTGAAATTATAAATTTAGATTTTGCCTCTTGTCCTGAAAACTCCCAGATCCCTGCAGTTCAGCTCCCATGACTGGTCCCAGTGTCCATGGATTAACTTTAAAACCAGTTCAAGTCTTAATGGTACTAACACAATTTTCCTTTCCTTCTCCAACTCCCTGGATTCTGGTCTAAACCTGGAAACCTGCACTCCAAGCAGCCCCTCCAATATTTCATTTTTTCCTCACCTTATGCTTGTCCCGCCTCCTCCTTTTGGATTTCTTCTTTTCCTTCTCTTTTTTGCGTTTTTTCCGGGATTTCCGGTGGCCCTTGTCTGTTTTCTGCCTGTCCTCCCCCCTTGTGCTGTGCTCCTTCACATCCTCATAGGCAGCGTCGTCGATCTCCCCGTCCTCCAGCTCCCCATCCTCTCTGCAGGAGGAAAAACAGCAGGACAATGAAATTCCAGGGCATTATCCACCTTCTTATCACTGGAAAAATAGTGATTAAAAAGTTTGAAGCAACCCCAAGCTGTGATTTTTGGGATAAATGGATATGCCAGGGAAAAGCTGGATGATCTCCCACAGCCTGGAATCTCTTGGAATTACAATGAAGTGGAACTGGAGCATAAATATTCCTGAAACACCTGCAGCTATCCCAAAAAAAACCAATTATATTTTGACAACATCAGGTAAATCTGTTCCCTCAAGGATCAATGAAATTCTCCTCCTAAAATACCTACTGGGAATGTTCTTTAGGAATCAGGTCATTCCCACTTCCCTTGGGAAGAGCACTCAGGTTTCCCCCTCTGGGCCACATCCTGGAATAACTTTCCAGGTAAAACCACCTCAGTAACACAATCCCCTGGATTGCATGTCAGGGAGAAGATCATCCAAGTCCTCTAATCCCTAAATTTATTCCACAACATCCAAGCATCTTCCAGCACTGAACTTCCAAAATGTAAAAAGGAAAAAACAAATAAACCCAACTGGATAAATGTGAATTGGAAAGACAATGGTCCTGGGAAAAGTTATTTTCCAAGGAATGCTTCAAAGAAAACAGGGCAGGAATTCTCATGTTTTGGAGGGGTTTATTCCCATTTTAATCCCGACCTGGAGCTCTGCACCAGGAAAGGAGAGCTCAGCCTTCCCAATTCCCTCCCTCTTCCACACCCTCCAGACACTCAGAGCCGGATGGGGGTGGGAAACAATCCCAGAGAGCATTCCCACTGTCCCAGAGGATTCCTAGAGCAGCACAGAACCCACGGAGAATCCGACTGGTGAAATCCCTGAGCAGCCACAGAGATTTGGGAAGGGCAAATCCAACCCCAGACAAAGCCCCAGCTCAGCAAGGCCCAAACTCTGCTCTCTCAATGGCAAATCTGGCCTTTAACTCCCATTCCTTGACCTCATCCCGGGCCATTCCTAAAAATAGAACTCCTTGGGCCCAAAGAAGGTTTACCCCTCAAGCTCCTTAAGGCCAAGCTCCAACCCCAGGATGTGTTTTCTCAGTTATTTTTAAATCTCAAGCCTCAAATCTCTAAATTTTAGGTTTGATTCAGGGCTGATTTAAAAAGAATCATATTTTAGTTTAAACAGTGCAAGAGAATTTAAGCCCCTCCAGGTGTTTGGGACACTGGTCCAGAATTATTGAGGGAAAATGTTATGGATTTAGCCAAGTAGGCCTAAATTTAATTTAATTTAATTTAATCTTCCATCACAGTGCCCTCAACAGGTTTAAAAAATTATAAGAAGCTCAATAATTAAGATAATAATGATTTAATAATGAAATACGATTCTGTTAGAATTCTATGTTTAAAATAAAACTAAATTAGAGGGTGAAAATTCCCCAAATTTTGCTGCTAGGGTGGTGCTGGGCCCGAGAAATTAGGAATTAATAAGGAAAATAACTCCAAATGACACAGAACTTTAACTGGGAAAATGAAATAAAATCACAGGGAGAGTAAAACCTGACAGTAAATGAACCCCAAGTGATTTTCTGAGGTTCCTGGGAAAGCTGGTGCTGATTTAGGTGTTTATTTGTCTTCACTGAGTTTGTCTCCAACGTCTTTCTCGCCCACAGACCCAAGAAATCCTCACTGAATCCTCACCTTGCAGGAAAACCCTTCCCAAGATCCCTCTATTGGGAGGCTCAGACCCTTCAACACTAACATAAGGTCACCAAGAGGAGTTAAAGTTATTTAAAGAATTACCAACAATTGGGCTTGAGGAAACAAAGAGTCTGCACTAAAACAACTTCCCAGCTTGGAATACCCAAAGTGTGGCCAGACAGGGCTTGTTTTTTACAATTTCCTACTGCTCCAATACAGCAATAAAATCAAAGACTCTGGATCCAAACAGGATTAAAACAACCTTCCAACTTGGAATATTCAAACTGGGAACAGACAGGGGGTTCTGCTATTTTCTACTGAGCAACTTCTTTATAATTCTATAGATAAAACTAAAAATATTCCCACAAATGCCCCCAGTTCCTGCTGCACAAACTGAGGGAACCTGTGATGGCCCCAGTAGTGAACTGGTTCTGCTGGTTCTGGATTTGTCACCTGATGGGACACAAAAACTTGGGGAGTTGGTGCTTTTATTTTACAAAAAATTTGATTTCCCAGGTCGTGTTTATTGTTGCTTTTCACTTGGGGAATTACAACATTATAAAGCAACGTTTAGAAATTAGAATTAATTAAGAGTATGAGGTGGCACTTCCTGGCTCTGTTGCCCAATTTACCAGTGGCCCAACTGGCTGTGCTGGTGGGAATGGCTGAATTCCAGGCTGGAATAACTCTGCTCCCAGCACAGCCCGGAGCCACTCAGGCCTGGCCTCAATGAGGACCTGCAAACGTTGGATATTTTCCATCCCTGGGGAGTGAAAAGGCCCAGCCTGACTCCAGGAATTCCCAGCACAGCTCCAGCAATCCCAGTGGGCTCCTGGGGGGCCTCTGGGAACAGCACATGGAACACAGAGCAGGACAAAACTTCCAGCCTTTCCCAAGGATGAGCAGGAAGGGGAAAACAAGGACTCAGCAGCTTCAGGCTCTGCCCTGACCCTCTCCCTGAATCCCAGGATTGTCCTGGTACCACTTCCCAATTCCTGACAAGAAGCAGGAAAGGAAAAACAAGACCCAGAAGATCTGGGCTGTGCCTTGAACCTCTCCCTGAATCCCAGGACTATTTTGGGATCAATTCCCAACAAGTAGGAGGGACAAAACAAGACCCAGCAGCTCCAGGCTCTGCCCTGACCCTCTCTCTGAATCCCAGGACTATTTTGGGAGCACTTCCCAACGACAAGGGAAGGACAAAACAAGACCCAGCAGCTCCAGGCTCTGCCCTGACCCTCTCCCTCAATCCCAGGATTGTCCTGGTACCACTTCTCAATTCCTGACAAGAAGCAGGAAGAGGAAAACAAGACCCAGCAGATCTGGGCTCTGCCCTGAACCTCTCCCTGAATCCCAGGACTATTCTGGGATCACTTCCCAACCAGAATCAGCAGCTCTGGGCTCTGCCCTGACCCTCTCCCTAAATCCCAGGACTATTTTGGGATCACTTCCCACTTTGCACACGGAATTAGGGACTCTCTCCCGTGGGGAATCTGTTGGCGTTTGCTCACAAGCACTTTTGTTTTTTCCTTTGTCTGTTTGTTTTCCCCAGTGTTTTCCAGCCCTCTGAAGCACCACAGAGGGTTGTGGAGCCGTGTGGGGGAGGCCAAGCTGAGGGAATCCCAAAAAAACAACGTTTTCAACTCCTGCAGCCGTGCCAGGAATGCTCTGAGTTGGTGTGGGCTGAAGGACTAACCAGGTAGTTGCCACCCTGGCAGAGTATTTTTGGAACTAGTTGGGAAGGCCAGGGCTGCGTGGAGAAAGGGTTTGAATTTCCAGCAGCTGCAGGAGAGAAAGGGAGGGAGGGAGGGAAAGAGGGAGGGAGGAACAGAGGTCCTTTCACCAGGAACAGGACTCTGGTTCTGCGCATGGGGATTGAGAGGTGGCAAAGATAACGTCAGTCAGCCCTTAATCTGCATAAAAAAAGATCCAGTTAAATGTGTAAGGTGGAATCTGGCAAGAAAATGACGTTAAATATGGCTCTAGTGAGAGATTGTGGTATCAACAAAACCAGCCAAAAATAAAAAACCCGCCCCAGTCGGAGCACCCTTTCCTGCCTGAGACAGAGAACAATGGTGACATTCCACAGACACCCCTGGAAAGTGCAATTTATGGAAAGAATGGCAAACAGCCCCCCTGCCCAGCCAGAATAAACCAAGGAAGATGTAAAAAAGCATGCAGCCCGTAAGGAAAAATTAAAACCTTGCTAAAAAAAAATGCACTTTTAATGCAGTGACACCCGCCCTCCCCTCCTTGCATTCCCCCCACCACCTCCCCGGTCCAGCCTGAAGGTGACCTGCCCCCCCAAAAACATCGTTAACCCCCTCAGGCAATTAACAGAGCATCATCATCAGCATCATCAGCATTACCAGCATCACCCCACTAAGTACCACCATTATGAGAAGCGGAGAGAGAGAAGAATGTTACTCGACCTTTCGTCCCCTGCATGTTGCCTGTCAGAGTCGGGCATGTTTGGGTCAAGAACTGGGTTTGGGGGTTTGGAGAACAGGCTTTCAAAGGCCATTGTGCCTGGCTGTGGTGTGGTGAGGAGGAGGAGGAGGAGGGAGGTGGAGGAAGGCAGGGCCCCGCCGCTGCCCGCGGTGCGGAGCGGAGCGGCGGGAGGAGGCGGCGGCGGCGGCGGCGCGCACGGCCGCGCTGGGGGCGGCTCGGTGAGGAGGAGGAGGAGGGCCGGGCCCCTCAGTGAGGAGAGATGATGAAGGTTTGCACTCACGGTTACTTAGTGAGACACTAACGGGCACTCAGCGCCCGGGCCCGGCCGCCCCGCGCGGGCGCTGCGGGCAGGCGGCGGCGGCGGCGGCGGCTCGAGCGGCAGCCCCGGGGCACAGGAGAGCGGGAGGACACACACACGGGGGGAGGGAGGTGCTGCTGGCCGGAGATGGCGGCCCTAATTCTTCCTTACAAACATGGCGCCCGCGCGAGGCACTCGCACAAAATGGCGGCGGCGGCTGAGGGAGGAGGAGGAGGAAGAGGTGGTGGAGGAGGAGGAGGAAGAACGGCGGCGACAGCAGCGGCGGCGGCAGCGGCCCCCGGCGCTTTGTGCCCGCACACGCTCGCTCAGCGCCCGCGGCCCGCACACGCCGCCGCCGCCGCCGCCACAGCGTCTTCTGCGCCCGCCGGGGCCGCGATGGCGCCGCGTCCCCTCACGCCGCCGCCGCCGCCGCCTCGCCCTGCCACGCCCTCGTCCCGCCCCCTCCGCGCTCCCATTGGCCGCCGCCGCACCGCCTCGCGCGCTCATTGGCCCGTGGCCACGCCACTCACACGCCCGCGGTGACGTCACGAGCGGGCCCCGCCCCTCCCGCTCGGCCCCGCCGTGCGCGCGCGAAGGGGGCGTGGCCTGAAGGCGCGCGGCGTCACGTGCTCCCCCCCTCCCCTTTTCCATCCCCGCCCGCCACGTGATGGCGGCGCCATCCGGGACGCGCTTTTTCCTCCCCCCTGCCCCGCCATCGGGAACGGGGTGGGAAGAGAAGGAAAATACTGGGAAAAACGAGGGGGGAAAAGGGAGGCGGCGCTTCCGCCTGGCGGGCACACCGGGCCGGGCAGCGCCGCGAGGCTGTTGCGTCATGGCCGAGGCCACGCCCCTCACGGCGGGCGGCAGCGCCCCCTGGCGGCGGCGCGTGAGGGGGCCCGGCCCGCGCCGCTAATTAGTGACGGCAACAGTAATTAACTAAGAGCTTGTGGCCACAGCGCCGGCCCCGCCATCGCAGCGTGCCCTGCCGGGTTGCTTTAATCCTGTTTGGATCCAGAGTCTTTGATTTTATTGCTGTTTTGGAGCAGTAGAAAATTGTAAAAAAAAAGCCCTGTCTGGCCACACTTTGGGTATTCCAAGCTGGGAAGTTGTTTTAGTGCAGAGTCTTTGTTTCCTCAAGCCCAATTGTTGGTAATTCTTTAAATAACTTTAATTAACTCCTCTTGGTGACGTTATTTTAGTGTTGAAGGGTCTGAGCCTCCCAGTAGAGGGATCTTGGGAAGGGTTTTCCTGCAAGGTGAGGATTCAGTGAGGATTTCTTGGGTCTGTGGGTGAGAAAGACGTTGGAGGCAAACTCAGTGAAGACAAATAAACACCTAAATCAGCACCAGCTTTCCCAGGAACCTCAGAAAATCACTTGGGGTTCATTTACTTTACTTTTTTACTTCTCCCTCTGGTTTGATTTGATTTTCCCAGTTAAAGTTCTGTGTTATTTGGAGTTATTTTGGAAAATCACTCGGAGTTCATTTACTGTCAGTTTTTTACTCTCCTTCTTGTTTTATTTCATTTTCCCAGTTAAAGTTCTGTGTCATTTGGAGTTATTTTCCCTATTAATTCCTAATTTCTTGGGCCAAGCACCACCCTAGTAGCAAAATTTGGGGAATTTTAACCCTGTGGTGCCCACAAGGCTCAGCATCATCTCCCCCGGCTACAGGGAAGAGAAAACGGGATTTGAAATGGAGAATAAGAGGGAAAAACCTTCAATTTTGGTTGAATGTCCCAGTTTTATCCTGTGGTTGAAGGTGATTTGATGTTCCTCTGTGTGTGTAATAATTGTCATTCCTTTAATTGCAGCTCAGAGGGAGGAGAAGCTCTGGAATGCTCCGGATTTGGGATGTTCATCTGGGAAAGGCCTGTCAGGAGTGGAGTTTGGTAAGTGGAGGAGGATGAGGAGAAAAATAGGATGAGACATCACAGTTGTCTCATCAGCCCCTGCTCTGAGCTTGGTGCCTGGCCCTCCTCATGGAATTAGGAGGAGAGGGAATGCCTTCCCAACCCAATCTCCCAAATTCCAAGGCACTGGATTTCTCTCCTTCTTCCTTTGCATCCCCTCCTTGGGGCAGCACATCTGGAGCCAGCTGTGCCCACCAAAGGGGAGGCTTTTCCAGCTATTTTTTCCACTCCAAAATATTATTATCCCAAGGTAAATTGTATTTCAGGGCTGGAAGAGCCTCCCTGTGCACATTCCAGCCTCGGGAAGTCTGAAAGGTGCCGGAGCAGCCGCTCTGGGAAGGATCTCCTTGAGTCAGCTGGGATGGCAGCCAGAGATTTGCAGCCCAGAGAGCCAACCTTAAACTTTTCCAGGGCTGGAAGGGAGAAAGCAGCTCATCCTGGCCTCGGGAATTAGGAAAATGTTGTCAGCTTGGAATTGTTCCACAAGGAAAAGCCTCCGGAGCGCGGTCCAGGCGCCCGACTCCGGCTGTGGTATCCATGGAAAGCAGCACATGGAAACTGTCCTGCCCCAGCAGGAGCTTGTCCTCTCCCAGATTCCTGAGGTTTGGCTCCCAGATTTTGTTATCATCCCAAAATACGGTCATGGCCTGGTGTAGGAACCAACCAGCCAGGCTGGGAACTGCCAGGGAATGGGAGGGGGAAAGGGAGGAGGAGGAGGAGGAAGAGAAGGAGAAGGTGAAGGAGGAGGAGGAGGAGGAGAAGGAGAAGGAAGAGGAGAAGGAGGAGGAGGAAGAGAAGGAGGAGGAGGAGGAGAAGGAGGAGAAGGAAGAGGAAGAGGAGAAGGAGGAGAAGGATAAAGAGAAGGAGATGAAGAAGGAGGAGGAGAAGAAAAAGGAGGAAAAGGAGGTGGAGGAGGAGGAAGAGGAAAAGGAGAAGGAGAAGAAAGAGAAAGAAGAGAAGGAGGAGGAGAAGGAGAAGAAAGAGAAAGAAGAGAAGGAGGAGGAGAAGGAGAAGAAGGAGAAGGAGGAGAAGGAGAAGGAGAAAGAAGGAGAAGGAGAAGCAGCCATGCTCCCAGGAAATCATTTTATTTTCATTTTGGGGGTTTTTTTAAGGAAGTTTTCCCCCTCTATCCTGCAGCACAACCCTGGGATGCATTTCCCTGCCTGCTTCACATCCTTCTGGAGCTCCTGCCAATCCAAACATCCTCTATCCACCGGCAGCAGCCCCTGAATGTCCCTCCTTGTTCTGCCAGGAGAGATCCCACCCCTTCCCAAGCTCCCACAGAGAGGCTGTACCCCCAAAAAGTCTGGGAGTTGATCCCCCAAAGGATGCAGGGATCCATCCCCCTAAGGAGACAGATCAGTCTTGGGAAGTCTCTCTCCCTGGGGCAAGGACTGGGAAGGGGTTGAGTGGGTGCAGCTCAGCAGGATACTCTGGGGTGAGGATTCCTAGGGATGAGGATGCTCCAGTGTGGGGATTCCTAAGGATGAGGATGCTCCAGGGTGAGGATTCCTAAGGATGAGGATACTCCAGGGTGGGGATTCCTAGGGATGAGGATGCTCCAGGGTAGGGATTCCTAGGGATGAGGATGCTCCAGGGTAGGGATTCCTAGGGATGAGGATGCTCCAGGGTAGGGATTCCTAGGGATGAGGATGCTCCAGGGTAGGGATTCCTAGGGATGAGGATGCTCCAGAGTGAGGATGCTCAGGGATGAGGATTCCCCAGTGGGAAAGGCTGCTGAGGGTGAGAATTCCTGGGGGAGAAGGATGCTCAGGGATGGGGATGCTCGGGATGAGGATTCCCAGAGAAGATGCTCAGGGATGGGAATGCTCCAGGGGGAATCTTCCAGCCAGCCCCTTCCAAGTAATGTAAGGCAGGAAAATAAAACTGGATAACAAGTTCTTGCCTTCCTAGACCTGGAGCTCTCCCAGACAGCTCCAGATGAGCATTCCCACCATCCGCACGGTGCTTCACTCCAGTGACATCCTTTATATCACCCTTTAATTGTACTAAATCCAGCAGAATGTGGGAACATGCAGAATGGCAGGACATGCACAAGCAGAGTGTGAATCCCCCTGGGAAAAGCCGAATCCCAGCTCTTCCCAATGTTCCTACACCAGGATGGAGGCTGTGGCTGATGGAGATGGGGATATCCCCACCTCCACAGACAGCCATGAGGATCCATGAGGGATCCCCATGGGGAGGTTTAGTGAGCAGGGGTAGCCCCGGGATTCCTCCTTTGCCCAGCGTGCCAAGGAGGGCACCAGGAGCCAGCCAGAAGTTTCCCAGCCCTGATCAATCCCAGGGGATTAAGGCACCAGACCTCAATCCCCACAGGCTGCCAGGAGGATTCTCAGCATCCAGAGGGAAGCAGAGGTGTGTTTTTAGGGAGCTGGGGTCCAAGCAATCCCAGACCAGCAAGGAGGAGAGCGGGAAAGGCCAGGAGCCTCCCTTCTCCCACACACTCAGCCTCACTGCCTTCCTAAAGGAAAAACTGGACTCCCAAGGAAATCAGGGCCGTGGTTGTAGGACATCATCCCTCTGGAGCCGGGGCTGAGGATGGATTCCCGCTTCCCACTTCTTTCCCACCTCATCTGGGGTTTCCTGCTGCACTCGGCAGGTGTAAATCCCCCCGGGAAGCACCTTGGGACAGCGGGGAGCCTGGCTGGCTCCGGAGCGGGATATCCCGGGAGCAGGAGGAGGCAGAGCGGGCACCGGGAGCCGCCGCCGCCGCCCCTAAAACTCAAAGGCGGAGACAAAGAGGGTGATTTTGGACACGTGCTTGGCCAGGAACACCCTCTCCAGGTACTCGGACATGTCCACGTCCACCTGGATGGTCTGAGGGCCCTGCAGGCTCTGCACCAGGATGAGCTCCCCGGTGTGCCGGTCCGAGCGCTGCACCACGAACTGCCCGCGGCTGTGGCCGCCGCCGGCGATGCCGAAGCGGAGGCTGTCGGGGCCGGGCCGGCCCGGGGCTCCCGCCGTGGCCATGCGGAACAGCGGCGCGGGGGTCGGGACCCGCGAGGGCAGCGCCAGGTAGTGGAACGAGATGGTTTTGGGAGCCTGGTGGCACGCCCGGCTCTCCATCGGGCAGGGGTTGCGCTCGCACTGGCTGCGAAGGGAAAAGCAGGGAGAGAATCACAGAATCAATTGAGTTGGAAAAGCCCTCCGAGATCATCAAGTCCAACCCTTGGGCCAACTCCAGTCCCTTTACCAGATCATGGCACTCAGTGGCACGGCCAAGCTCAGTTGAAAAACCTCCAGGGATGGGGAATCCACCCCCTCTCTGGGCAGCCCATTCCAATGCCTGAGCACTCTCTCTGCAAAGAAGTTTTTTCTGATCTCCAACTTCAATTTCCCCTGGCAGAGCTTGAGCCCATCGTGCCCCCTTGTCCTATTGCTGAATGCCTGGGAGAAGAGACCAACCCCCACCTGGCCACAACTTCCCTTCAGGCAGTTCCAGACAGTGCTGAGGTCACCTCTGAGCCTCCTCTTCTCCAGGCTGAACACCCCCAGCTCCCTCAGCCTCTCCCCACAGCACTTGTGCTCCAGTCCCTTCTCCAGCCTCTTTGCTCTTCTCTGGCCCCGCTCCAGCCCCTCAATCTCTTTCCTGAACTGAGGGGCCCAGAACTGAACACAACACTCAAGGTGTGGCCTCACCAAGGCAGAGTCCAGAGGAAGGGTCACTGCCCTGGGCCTGCTGGCCACGCTAGTTTGGATCCAGGCCAGGATTCCATTGGCCTTCTTGGCCACCTGGGCACACTGTTGGCTCCTGTTGAGCTTCCTGTCCCTCAATGTCCCCAGGTCCCTCTGCCTGGCTGCTCTCCAGCCACTCTGTGCCCAGCCTGGAATGCTGCAGGAGGTTGGGGTGGCCAAAGGGCAGGACCTGCACTTGGCCTTGTTGAACTTCATCCCATTGGAATCAGAGGGTTTGGGGGATCCACGGTGTGGGATCCACAGGGATGCTGTGCCCTGGGGGTTGTGCCCCGGTGTGGGATCCACAGGGATGCTGTGCCCTGGGGGTTGTGCCCAACACTTACAACGGGGATGTTTGGACGTAGGAGACGTTCCCAACGGCCGGGGGACACCGGGGGATGACACACTGGAACCCGCCCCCGGTGTTGATGCAGCTGCTCCCGCCCGTGCAGTTATCCTGGGACAGGGAACACTCGTCGATGTCTGGAAAACAGGACCCCAGGAAACTCCAGCTGACCTCCTTTTGATGTTCCTTCTGGCAGAAAATAGCCAAAACCACCTTGCAATGGGTCAAACCCAATCCAAAATATATTAAAGAGCACTTTTCACAGAGATTCACAGACTGTTCTGAGTTGGAGGGACCCACAAGGATCACTGAGTCCAACTCTTAAGTCAATGGCCCACACAGGGGATTGAACCCATGACCTTGGCATTATTCCAACCAAG
Organism: Pithys albifrons albifrons; assembly: GCF_047495875.1. Lineage (NCBI taxonomy): Eukaryota > Metazoa > Chordata > Aves > Passeriformes > Thamnophilidae > Pithys > Pithys albifrons. Next base: position 117,805,265 of record NC_092459.1, on the reverse strand, counting down.
TTTTAACCAACTGAGCTGGGAGCATCCCAAAATCCCATCTCCTCTCCTCAAACTCTGCCCTGGGCCAGCAAGGGGTAAGGGCAGCTGCTTTTCCAAACTTCCTGCTCAGTTGTTTGGAAACACCATCCCTTTTTATTGACTAAACACCCCTGGGACACCTGGAGGAGTTGGATTGCAGAGGATTTGCTGGGAGGATTAAGATGCCATGCAACACATGGAAATCCAGGAGAAAAGGGGATAGCAGCAGGATTTTCTCACCCTGAACTGCAGCAATCAACACTTCCAGCAGAAAAATGCTCTGTTTTTCAGGAGGAGACTTTCAACAGGTCTGTCCTGCCACCATTCCCACCCTCATCCCAACTTCCCTGGGACTGGGAGAGACACTGCTGCCCTCTGAGCTGATCCCTTGCTGTGGAATTCTGGGGTTTTAACATGGTTTTTGGTTCTTTCCAGGGATTCCCTGGGAATTTCAGGGGGTGCAGCCCAAAAGCCTTTCTCAATCATCGTCCTTCCCTCTGGAGGAGAAGGTAAGAGAGGGGAAGGGGAAAGGGGAGAGGAAGAGAGAAAAGGGAAAGGGGAAAAGGGAGGGGGAAAGGAGGGAGAGGAGATCCAGGAAAGCATTTTCCTTTCATTTTGGGGGGGGGAGGGGTGGGTTTGAAGCTCTGTGGTGGAGTTTTCCCTTCCCTCCCAACCCTGGGATGCATTTCCTTGCCCAGCTCCACATCCAGCCAGAGCTCCCTCCAACCTAAACATCCTCCATCCACCTCCATCCCCCAAAACATCCCTCTATCCTCACCCTCCTCTCCGCTCCACCCTCTCCATGCCAACCCCTTGGATCTCGGGGGGTGGGAATGGAGAGAAAGGGGGGAGAAAGGAGAAGGAACCTGTGGATTCCAGCCCCTCTCACCTTCACAGCTCTTCCCATCTCCCAGAAGGGCATATCCAGGGGGGCAGGAGCAGCGGAAGGAGCCGGGGATGTTGACACAGGAGTGGACGCAGAGCCGGGGACCCCCATCCCGCTGGAACACCTCACACTCATCGAGGTCTGTGGAGACAGGGATTGAGCCAGCATCCTCCTGGGAAAACTTGGGAAGAGTGGGCAGGCAGGTGGGTTGGGAACTGGCTGATGGTGAATCCCAGGGGATTGGGATCAGTGGCAGAGGGTCTGGCTGGGATCTGTCCCCAGGGGTCAGCACTGGGCCCAGTTTTAACTCATCCATCCAGGACTTGGATAAAGGAGTTGGAGCCTCCTCAGCAACTTCCCAGAGAGCTGTGCAGCCCTTCAGAAGGACATGGACAGGCTGGAGAGATGGGCAGAGAGGAACTGTCTGGAATTCCACAATGGCAAATGCAAGTCCTGCACCTGGGGAGGAACAACCCCGGGCACCAGCACAGCCTGGGAAGCAGCTCCATGGAGAAGGACCTGGGGACACCAAGCTGTCCATGACCATGGGACCAGGAAGGCCAATGGGATCCTGAGATGCATCAGGAAGAGCATTGCCAGCAGGTCAGGGAAGGGATCCTGCCCCTCTGTTCAACCCTGGGCAGGTGCATCTGCAGTGCTGTGTCCAGGTTTGGGCTCCTCAGGACTGGAGGGAGGAGCTCCTGGAGCAGGTCCAGAGGAGGTACTGAAGGGACTGGAGCATCTCCTACAAGGGATGAAGGAGCTGGGGCAGTTCAGCCTCAGGAAGAGATGGATGAGAGAGGACCCCATCTATGTCCATTAGTATCCAAAGGGAGGTGTCAGGCTGGACCAGGCTCTGCCCAGGGGTGCCTGGCAGTGGGACAAGAGGGAATGGGCAGGAACTGATGCCCAGAAAGTTCCACTGAACATTGGAGCAGATTGCCCAGGGAGGGTATGGAGCCTGGACAAAACCCTGTGCCACGTGCTGTGGGATGGTGGGACCAGCTGCCCCGTCCTGTGACTCCATGAGGGCCCCACATCCCAGTCCTGTCCCGATTCCCGGCGTGGCTCACCCTGGCAGAGCCCGTTGGAGGCCATTCCGCTCATGTGGAACCCGGGATCGCAGCTGCACTGCTGGCTCTGGGCCACCTGGGCACAGCGCGGCCGGTGGCTGAAGGCGGGACCGTCCGTCCCGCTCCGGGTGGGAGGAGCTGGGGGGACACGCTGGGATGAGGAGGGGGCACCAAACACCCCCAGTGCCCCCCAGTGAGGGTCACCCACCCGTCTGTGCCCGGTACTGGCAGGTGCTCCCAGTCCACTGCTGGGGACACAGGCATTGGAACTGGTTGGACCCCTCCAGGCACGTCCCACCATTCTGGCAGGGGCTGCTCGAGCACTCACTGATCTCTGTGGAAAAAGCAGCCACATTCCATGTTACCTCCTTCTGGGAATGCCACACGCACTGGGATGCTTTGGACCCCACAGTGCTCCGATGCTTTTCCCCCTCATCTTTGCTGCTGAGCTGCTTCAGAGGCTCCAGCTGTAATCCCCAGTTTTCCTTAAGGATGAGGAAGCCCAAAGTGCTGGGGCTGCACCATCCCTGGGATGTTGGATGACCAGCACTCAGGATCATCCCAAAGTACCATCCCGTGGAGCTGCAGCATCCGTGGGATGTTGGGAAGGAGCTGCAATCCCTTCCCATCTGGTGAATCCTCAAAGCCCCCTTTACTCAAATAAAGCCACAGTACATCCTGCTCTTCCAAAGGACATTCCTGGGCAGGGAATGAGCGGTACCTTCACAACGGGGCTCCTGCCCACTCCAGGTGCCATTGGCCTGGCACATCCGAGTGCTGGAGCCCTGGAGCTGGAAACCCACATCACAGGTGAAGTGAACCTCGTGCTCCACCAAATACTTGGTGCCGAACTTCCTCCCATCCGTGGGGGCTTGGAGGGCAGGACAGGAGACTGTGAGACCACAGGGAGGGTGTCAGTCTTGGGGGCCCTTATCCTTCCCATCCCAACTCTCCCTGAGCCCACCCAGTCCCTCCAAGCCTTCCTTTAGGTGTTATTTTCCTGGAATATTGTCCTGCTGACCACATCCAGCCCCAGCAGGGATGCCAGGATTGGCAGGGGGTTGGTGCCAGTCCACACTCCCAGCACCAGACTGTGGCTTTTTTGCTGGAGACACCAGTTTTCCAGCCCACTCCAGTGCTTTCCCAGCAGTGCTTGGCTTTGCCAGTAAGAGCTTCTCCCCCTTTTCACTCTCCCACATCTTCCCAGGCCAGAGAAGGGCTTGAATTCACAGCAGGAATTGCCACCATGAATCCAGGTGTGGAGATGCCCAGACTGGCACCTGTCCCGGCCCTGAGCATCCCGAGCTGCCCGTGCCCAACCCAGATGCTCTGAGGCCATGGGAAGGACTCACCCCTGGGTGCCTCGGGAGCAGCCCTGGCCAGGGTGGAGTGGAGGGAGCTGAGCCGGCTCCTCATGGCGCGGAGCCCTTCGGAAAAACGCGTCTCCTGCCCCTTGAGCAGCTGCTGCATCTGCCGGATGGCGCCCAGGAGCTGCTGCCTGCTGAGACAGCTCTGCGGGAACAGGGATGGGGACGGGAATGGGGATCCCGCCCCAGCCCCGGCGCTGCTGCACCATCCTGGATCCCGCCTGCCCCCCGAGCGAGGAGGCTCGTGCAGGAGCTCCTCTGCATCAAATGACATCCCAGATTTTGTATTTCCCCTCCCATTTACCCAGATTCAGGAGTTTTTTCCACCTGGGCAAGAAGTCCTCAATTCAGGCTTCCTCCCTGGAATTTACCCGGGTGACGCCGCGCTCCGGGCAGGGCTGGGATCGCTCTGATAGCCCTGGAGAGATGCTATAACTCATGTTTCATCCTGCTGGAGCTACAGAGCCCTGTCCTGCTTCCACATGACAAAGTAAGAGGAAAACAGCTGTCTTGTGAGCTCTGCCGGGGCCAGGAACGCTGGTGGGACTCCTGCCTGCAAACCGATCACTCCCTCGGGACTGAGTCATGCCGGAGACGGGCACCGTTATTATGGGATTCCTGTGGAATTGACTTGAAACCGAGGAAAAAGAGCAAAAGGCAGTTCCAGAGCTCAGAGATCCAGGGAAGACAGCGGGGAGAGAGCAGAGAGGGGCTGGGCTGGGGGCTGTGGGCTGTGGAGCTCCACGAAAGCGAGTGGAACTGGTGGGCTCTGCCTCACCTGGACCAAGGGATTCCTTTCCCCTTTTCCATAACCACACTGAAATTATTCCCGTTTCCAAAACGGGAGGAGAAACACACCATCCCAAGCACAGAACGTGCTGGGTGTCCTCTGGTTCCCTGGGAGCAGTCTGGGGGTCCCGGGCTGCCGGTGGGGATGAGCCGGACTGTGCTGCAGCTCTGGGATACCCCGATCCCAAAGGAAGGGAGGCCAAAGCAAATAGATGCTGGCGCGTCGCTGGCTTTAATAAACAGCTCTTTGTTAGGGCTGGGTTTAACGCCGGGAGCCAGCGCGAGCGCCGGCGGGATGCTGAGCCATCGTGAAGCCGTGAGTCCCCCTCGGAAGCCCCAAACGGGGATTCTTTGCTCCCGGTGTGCTCGGGGGCAGCTCCAGGTGTAGGGGAAGAAGGGAAAAATCCCGAACGAAGCCAGGCGCGGTTTCAGCGCGGTTTGGGACTTTGCCCACCTGTTTGCCGGGGCAAGAACAGGAGCAGGGGTTGCACTGCAGGACTGTCGGGGCGCTCCGACCCCGGGGAGGGGGCGGGAAGGGGAGAAGAGCCCTGTGCCCCCCCGAAAACCCCTCCCGGGTCCCGCTCCCCGCTCACCTGGGCGGCCGGCGCGGCCGGGAGCGGCAGCAGCAGCGGCAGCAGCAGCAGCAGCGGCGGGAGGCGGCCCCGCGCCCTCCGCACCCCCGGCACCCCCGGCATGGTGCGGTGCGGCCACACCGCTCTCCGGGACCGGCTGCCCCGCGCTCTCCCCGCCCCGCCCGCGCCGCCCCCGCGCTGCCCCGTGCAGGGGACGCGGCGCTTCCCCGCCCCGGCGCCGGCACGGCCCGCGCATCCCTGTCCCGGAACACCGGCACGGCCCCGCGCATCCATCCCGGGACACCGGCACGGCCCCGCGCATCCCTGTCCCGGGACACCAGCACGGCCCGCGCATCCCTGTCCCGGGACACCGGCACGGCCCCGCGCATCCCTGTCCCGGGACACCGGCACGGCCCCGCGCATCCCTGTCCCGGGACACCGGCACGGCCCGCGCATCCATCCCGCGGGACACCGGCACGGCCCCTGCATCCCTGTCCCGGCACACCGGCACGGCCCCGCTGGGGTTGAGATGCGGAGGGATGTCTTGTTCCCCGAAAAGCTGTTTCTGCCGCTGCCGGGACCAGCGAGCACCGTGCACGAGGCCCCGATAACTCCCCCGCGGATCGGGACCCCCTTTCCCAGCCCTGCACCTTCTCCCCAGCCCAGCACCCCACAGGAGATGCGGGAGGTGCTGGACAGAGCACAGGGGCCGGCTCTGGTTCCTGCTGAGCAGTCCCTGACCTGGAAGCAGCAGAAATCCCCCCAAACAGAGAAGGGGTGGCAGGGAAGGGTCAGTCCCCAGCTGGGGGGCTCCAGCCCTTCCAGGATCCCCCTCACAGACTCCTGTTTTCCTATTGTTGCAACGGGATCGATGGTTCCTCAGCACACGGACAGGACAGATGGAAACCTGCTGTCTGGGAGAAGGGAATGTGGGAGCACACACTGTTCCCATTGGGGCTCCCACTGCCATGTTGCACCAGGATTTCTTGGTTAGCTGCTTGTATAGCTGGAGCCCAGACCATCCATAGCGCTGCTCATCCCAAAATGCTCAACAAATGGTGGAAAAGTGGGAAAAGACCAGGCCATGCAAGGCTGGCTGCCCCCTCAGAGTGTGGGGAGCCCCAGTCCCTCAGCACCATCCATCCAACCCTGCTCTGGTCCTTGTGGAAGCCAAAAATAATTACAGAAAAATAATGACAGCATTAAGGATGTAATCCCAGGAAAATGCTGCTGGGAAGGGCCACACTCCTCCAGGAAACCCGTGCAGGAGATGATAAATAAAAGAGATGACCATTTATTACAATACACCCCCTCTGTCCTTGCCCACTCACACCTTTCCCAGCGGCACTGCCGAGTCCTCGCCGCGGCTCTGGGCACGCGGCCGCTCCGGCGCTGGCAGAGTGCTGGCCTGGCTCCAGCGGCTGCCGGGCAGCAGCGGCACGTAGGGCTCCTCGGTGGCACTGCCTGGCTGCTCCCCCAGCACGTACCGCGCCCGCCACGGCTCGCCGGGATGCACATCCACAGCCACCAGCGCCGCCTCCGTGCCGGGCGAGCCGGGCTCTGATGCCTCGCCTGCCTCCAGGTCAGAGTCCGCCTGTGGGAAGCCCGAATCCTGCGTGGAGTCCGGGCTCTGCTCCGGCACGCCGGTGTTGATGTAAATGGCGTCCCCGGAGCCCTTGGCGCGGGGCAGGTTCTCCAGCAGCTTCTCCAGGTGGCCCTTGAGCTGAGAGAAGGTGGGGCGGGCGGCAGGGTCGGCTCTCCAGCACGCAGACATGATGTCATACCTGGAGATCGGGAGAGGAGCGTGGTTAGTACAGAGAATTGATAGAATCCCGGAATGGTTTGGGTGGGAAGGGACCTTAAAGTCCATCCAGTGCCATTGGCAGGGACACCTTCCAATATCCCAGGTTGCTCCAAGCCCTGTCCAACCTGGCCTTGGACACTCTCAGGAATGGAGCAGCCACAGTGGCTCCAGGCAGAGAAGGTATGGGGTTAATTCCCAGCTTCCCTCCAAACTGGGCAAGCCTTGATATTTCCATTAAAACAAAGCAAAACAACTCCCTCTGCTCAGGCTGTTTCCAAAGGGCAGGGACTGATCAGCCCAAGCTGCTGTTAGAAGTGTTAGAAGTCTCTTCCAGTGCAGTCCTGGGATCTGTTCCCTGGGAACATCCCAGTTCTGTGTCAGAGAATTCCAGCCCTCCTCTTGGCAGGTGCCTGCTGCCAGGCTGAGTGTCAGGGGGCACAGGGAGTCCCCAGCATGGCCCAGCTGGGCACACGCTGCCTCTCCACCCTCGAGCAGGCGGGGGCTAAGAGGTTCCTTCACCACTTCCTTCAGGAACACGCACTGGAGAGGAGCCTTTTAGGAAACGTTGCACAACTCAGTTTATCCGGTTTGGATTCTTAGCCATGGGGGGTTAAACATCCTCAGCTCTAAGGCACCAGAGAAAACTCAGGAAGGAAACTCAGGAGAAAAGCCTTTGCTGAGCTGCTCAGAAGTCCAAAGGTTTGAGGTTTCTGCATTTTCCCTTTCCAGATTTATAGATTTGAGACCATGAAGGGCCTTAGTGGGAGTTTTGTAGGGCACAGAGGAGCGTCACCAGCCAGGACCTTCTGGCCAGAACCAATAAATAAAGAAATAAAATACTAAAAAATCCTGTCAGCAACTGCTCCTGGTGACCCTGGCACATCTCTGAAAACCCATCACTTCTCCCTGGGATACTTGCTGGGACTTCTGCCTGGAGTTCAGATGCTTTTCCCTCCTGCTGTGCTCCAGGATGTGCCTTTCCTTAGGCACGTCAAAACGTGGGAGATTGTGCAAGGAGTTCATTCCCAGGATACCTTCATTGAAGGTGTGTTAGAGCCCAGGAATGGGGCTTTGGTACTCACAGTTCATCTGAGCAATCCTCAGGCTTTTTGAGGCGCTGCCCGTGGAAGAGGAACTCGTAGATCTCGTGGTTCTGCACCCCTGGGTAGGGCGTCATCCCGCGCGTCGCGATCTCCCACATCGTGACGCCGAATGCCCACTGGGAGGACAAAGGGAAAGGACAGTGCTGAAAGGACACTCCAGGAGGAATGAATGACCCTTTTCATGAGGAAAGGTCACTGCCTGGCATCCAAGGCACAAAGGGCAGAGCTGTCACCCTCCCAAAATCGGGAATAACAGGCACTGGCATGGCAGGGGCGAGCAGCCCACTCAACAAAGCCATGGCAGGAGGCTGAGCCCGCAGCAAAAGGTCATCCACAGCCTCCTCTGGCATTTCCAGGGAACGACAACCACCAGAGCACAGCATGGCCACAGCCATGGAACATGGGACAGCTGTTCCCCCAACCCTGAGGACCCACCACGTCGCTCTTGGTGGTGTAGACACGGTCAGCCAGGGACTCGATGGCGATCCACTTGACTGGCATCTTGGCTATGCGGCCCTGCCGATAGTAATCCCCACTGTAGATCTTCTTGGAGAGCCCAAAGTCTGCCACACACACCGTCATGTCATCCCGCAACCTGCCGGGGAACAGCCAGGGGAACGGCTCCATCCTCAAGCACAGACCCAAGGCTGAGCTTTGCCTCTCCAGCCCAAGGGAGGTTTTATGGAAGGGAGCCCAGCTGGGCTGTAAATCCACAGGGATTCCCACTGGGGTTCGTCTGCCTGGGGTGGAGCAGAGCAAAACAAACTCACATGCAGTTTCGGGCTGCCAAGTCCCTGTGGAGAAAGTTCCGACTGCTCAGGTATTCCATCCCCAGGGCAATGTCCACCATGAACTTCACCAGCGTCTGCAGGGGCACAAACTGGGAGGGAAGGGAAGGAAAGGGAAGGGAAGGTGGGGATTAGACAGTGTGTGGCCTTGGGGAAGCACATGTGGTTTGATCCTAAAGGTTTCCCCATCCAAGGCTGCCAGCTGACATTCCGGTGGTCCCCCTGGCCTTGGAGAGCACCAGGAGCCCACGGGAGCAGGGTGTCATCCCTCAGACTGGGCCATTCATTGAACCACAAGCGTGCAGAAGCTGGAGACAGGGATCCTTTCCCACCCTGATCCACCTTGCTCCCAGTGCTCCCTACCTGGGGGGCCATCTCCAGCCGGGAGCGGAGCAGGAAGCTGTGCAGGTCCCCGTATTTCATGAACGGGAGGATCACCATGGGCTTGGGGACCTGCTGGGAGCTCAGCTCGATGCACACTCCTGGGAAACACAGACAGCTTGGAAAAGGCACCACAGTCCCTCACAGACATCCCCGCAGGGTCCTGGTCGGGCTCCCCAGCCCAAATCCCAGCTGGAAGGTGGGAAGGGACATTCCATACCCAGAAGCTTGATAACATTGGGATGGTCAAAGTCCTTCATGCACGCTGCTTCACTGAGGAACTCCTCTATCTCCCTCTGGGAAAAGTTATCCACTGGGAAGCAGAGAAAATAAAGGAGGTTTAACATCTGGAATTGCTGCTGCCATCTCCCTTCACAGCACAGCTCTGGTGTGGGAATGGGATCACCAGGATGGCTCCACCATCCTTGGATGGCTGAGTGTCCCTTCCCTGTGGCACCAGGAGCTGTGGGAGAGATGCCACAAAGTGGTCCCAGGATGCTGCTCCTGAGGGAGGCAGTGAGAATGTTGGAATCCAGTGGGATAAACAACATCAGGTCCTGGGAGGGCAGGGAATGACTTACACTTCATGGTCTTCACAGCCACCTTCAGTGGGACACCTTCGGGCTGGTTCAGGCGTCCCTCCATCACTGATCCAAACTCCCCTGTGCCACGGGAAACAAGAAATCCCTGTATCCACAGCCCAGTGCAACACCTTTCAGGACACTGCCACATCCCTGGAAAGATGGAGACCTCATCCCCCAAAAGCTCAGGAAAGGCTCATTCCTTATCAGTGACACCAGGAGGACAACCTGGGCTCCTGGAAGGTTCTTGCCTGTGGCAGCGATTTGGGATGAGATGAGTTTTAAGGTCCCATCCAAACCATGCCAGGATTCTGTGATTCCATGAACCCAGATAACTTGGCTGTCTTGTCCCACCCTCTCCCCACATCCTCTGGGCCTGGAGCTGGGGATGGTGTAGGGAACAGGGGCAGCCCCAGCTCTCCACTCACCCTCTCCCAGGACCTTTCCCAGGCTCAGGGTGTTTCTGTCCACGACAACATCCTGCAGCTTCTGCTGGAGTTCCCTGCTGACTCCCAGGCTTCCCACTGCAGGAGAGGGGAAGAGGAGCTCAGTCACCTCCAACCTGCTGCCACGAACCTCCTTGCAGAGGGATAAGGAGTCACCCTTACGCGTGAGTTCCACAGCTCTCCGGCAGTAGGACTTCTTGGCCGTGTAGCTCACTGCCAGCTCCAAATCATTCCCACTGAAAGCATTCCTGGTGGGACAGAAACACATCCTGCTGGGACATGTGTGGCTGCTTGGATGAAGGAGTCAGCGTGGCTGAGAGGGCACAGCTACCCCTGGGATCCATAGGAAAGGAGGAAATGCACGTTTCATTTCCCTCTGGCTGGAGCAGCTCCATCGCCTACAGCAGAACAGCCACTCCACAAACAAAGCTCAGCTGTCAAGGAGTGTGTCATAGAGGTTTTTTGGAGGAAACAGGACACTCATTTCCCACTCCAGGAGCACTCTGTACCAGTAGGAATGCTGCTGGAGGCACTACACAGCCCCTCTGGTACAGGGCCCTGTGCAGGTCCAGCTTTGGGAAGCAATAACAGGGCAGGATGTTCCGGAGCTGGAGCAGGGAAAGGGTGACAATGCTGAACCAGTTAGGAAAGGGATCCTCACACACTGCCAGTTTCCAAACTGGGAGCACAAGGCAGTTAATGCCACTGGGGAAATCACAAGGATGAGTGAGTAGTGTTGGCTTATTGTGGGAGAAAACAGCCCTTTGTGTGTGTTATTTAAACAACACTGGGCCATCAAACTGGAGCGTGGGATGAGGCAGGAGGGGTTTCTCTAGGCCAGAGGATATTAGAGAATCATGGAATATCCTGAGCTGGAAGGAACACACAGGAATCATCCAGTCCAGCTCCTGGCCCTGCACAGACACCCCAACAATCCTACCTGTGCCTGTCCCATTGTCCAAACTCTCCTGGAGCTCTGGCAGCCTCGGGGCTGTGCCCACTGCCCTGGGGAGCCTGGTCAGTGCCCACCACCCTCTGGGGGAAGAATCTTTCCCTAATATCCAACCCTGGCAGAGCTCCAGCCATTGCCTGGGGCACAGAGAGCACAGCTCTGCCCTCTCACCTCCGTGTCAAAATGCCTCCCACCCCAAGTTGCACAAGTTTACTTCCCTTTAAAAATGGGAATAGTGAACGAAAGGTGAACTGCTGGGTGAGGAAGGGAAGGAAATACCATCACTGCAGTAAAAATACACTTGGTCCCTCACCACAGGCATAAAAAACACCACATGTGGCAAGACCACCAGTCCTGGAGACAGAAACCTTGTTCCCAAATCCAGCACGGGCTGCTGGGCACCCACCCACCCAGACCTGCCTGCTTTGCCCTCCCCTTACCCATATTTTGTTTCCACACATCGTTTCTGGATGAGCACGGACAGGCAGAGGATGAGCCCCACGGCCACGGTGCCGCAGATAAAGCCCAGGGCCACCACGAAGGAGTCGGCATTCCCAGAGGCTGGAGTCGAAGAGGGGGCTGAGGTTATTAATCCTAAGAAAACATCCTGTTAATGGAGCCAGGGGCAGAGTCAGCCTGCAGCACCTGGGGCTGGGGAGCAATTCCCAGGGGCTGGATCCGAGCCCAGGGAAGAAGAGGGAATGAGGAGCGAGGCTGCACATGGAGAGCAGGTCCCTCCTGCTCCCAAATGATCCTTGGCTGGCAGGGAAAGTGTCCAGATGGGGATGGATACCAAAGGGGACAGGCTCCTCCTTACCACTGCCAGGGATGAAGATCTCCACGGGCACACTGAAGGGTCCCACCCCGCCCCTGGTGACGGCAGCCACGCGGACAGAGCAGGTGGCGTTGGTGGCCACCACGGGCAGCACGGCCACACTGGAGTTCGGCCACACCTCGGCAGAGACGTCCTGCTGGACACAGCACAGGGAGGTTTGCTGAGAACTGTCCCCTTGGCAACCTTTGGAACGGCTTTGCTTTCCCAGCCCAGAGGAAATGCAGCACCAGGCTATTTAGGGAGAAGAATGGCCCTGTGTGCAAGGGCCGGATGGGATCAGGGAAGGAGCTGGGCAGCGTTTCCCATTCAGTCCTCCTGGCTTTATCCCTCTTTGCTTCTCAACAGCAGCAGCACCAGCAGCCTGAGCCAGGAAAGAGGCAGGAGAGGGATCTCACAAGGAAGGGAAAGGCTCTGGCAACATGGATGGGGACCCTCAGCCCTCCCTGTGGCCAGTGGAGCCCTGTGAGTCTCAACACTCACGGAGTGTCCGAGCTCTCCGTGCGTTCCTGGTGGGATTGTCCAAGTGCTCTGCCACAGGAAGCAGATCTTTTCTGCCTGTAGTTTCTGTGTTGAGCTAATTATATTTCCAGCTTTAAGGATTGTTTCCCTGTCTGGTGCCATGGCAGGAGACAGCGTGTCCCATGGAACAGGCCTTGGGAAAAACATGGGAGTCTTTCCCTGCAAATTCCATCATTTCCTGGTGGTTTTCAGCTCAGCAAGTGCTGATGCTGCTCTCTGCTGATTTCCAGCTGCAAAACATCTGCCCAGCTGCAACCAAAACATCTGGCAGGCTGTGACCAGCAGAGTCTGGCTCCTTCATGAGCATCCCAGAAAGAGGCAGGAGCCCAGACGGATCAGTGGGAGAGCAGGAGGGAGTCAGGAGATAAGGGGGATCTGTAGGAGAGGAAGAGGGAATCAGGAGATGAGGGGGATCTGTGGGAGAGGAGGAGGGAATCAGGAGATGAGAGGGATCTGTAGGAGAGGAGGGAATCAGGAGATGAGGGGGATCTGTGGGAGAGCAGGAGGGAGTCAGGAGATGAGGGGGATCTGTGGGAGAGCAGGAGGGAATCAGGAGATGAGGGGGATCTGTGGGAGAGCAGGAGGGAATCAGGAGATGAGAGGGATCTGTAGGAGAGGAGGGAATCAGGAGATGAGGGGGATCTGTGGGAGAGCAGGAGGGAATCAGGAGATGAGGGGGATCTTGGGAGAGGAAGAGGGAATCAGGAGATGAGGGGGATCTGTAGGAGAGGAGGGAATCAGGAGATGAGGGGGATCAGCAGGTGAGGAGGAGGGAATCAAGAGATGAGGGGGATCAGGGGGCGAGCAGGAGGGAATCAGGAGATGAGGGGGATCTGTGGAAAAGCAGGAGGGACTCGGGAGATGAGGGGGATCTGTAGGAGAGGAGGGAATCAGGAGATGAGGGGGATCTTGGGAGAGGAGGGAATCAGGAGATGGGGATCAGGGGGTGAGGAGGAGGGAATCAGAACTGCTCAGAGGGAACCGGTTTCTGTTCCCAGTCCCACAAAAGCCACAGAAATGGATGTGAAACACCCCAGCTCTGGGAGCATTTCTGCATCCCTGGGCAGTGGTGGGAAGTGGCACCTACTGGTCCCACATTCCTGCCTTCCTCCAGCATCCACATGAGATTCTTTCCCTACCAGCAGCCTAAAACCACCCCGGGATCCCTCCCTGTCCCAGAGGCTCAGCTGTGTCAGCTGAGGACAGACCCTGCTGATGTCACAGACTGTGAGCACAGAACAGCACAGACCTGCCAAATCTGATGGGTTTTGAGGAGTTTTGTGGTAGTTGAGGAATTTCTGCATGTCCCAGATCCGGCAGCCTTGGCTCAAACAAGAGCTGCTGGTTTAAGAGTAAAATAAACCGATTCTTTGGAGTTTTCCTGGTTGTGGAGAGACCTGCAGGTGGCCCTGTGACACAGAAATCCAACTTCCCCCTGACTTATCCTGCAAAACTGGTGGTTATTTTGGGGCAGTCCATATTTAGCCTGTCCAGGGCCAAAACTCAGGGACTTATGAAAATGATTCTGTGAGACAGAGCTGGAAAAGTCCTCCAAGATCATCCAGTCCAACCTTTGGAGGAGCTTTCTAAGGAGTCAAAGCTCCACTCAACATAAAGCACATTATTCTCGTGCCTCAGACTCATGGAAAAAACTGAGAACTGGAGAAAATCTCCCTCCGTTAGCATTTGGCTGGGGAAATGGATAAAAAATAACAACAATAACAACAACAACCAGTCTCCCAGGGCTTAAAGGGCAAGGCCTGGGTCTGGCCCTCCTGCTGGAGGGACGACAAAGCCGTCAGCACTTTTTTCCGTGCTGGTCACAAGACCAGACTGTTGTTTCCCTCCCTTCATTCAGGCTGGATCTGTACAGGCTTTTTTCCCTCAGAAAAGGAGAACAGAAAATGCAGCATCCTACAAAATGAGGGGGTGAGTCAGTGTTTGCACGCTGGGTTCAGGCTGCCAGCCTGGACAGAGGAAGCCCAAACCGCAGCAGAGGTGACAGCTGGACACAGCTGGGCCCTCACCCAGAGGCTCCTGCCCTCTGGCATGGCCTGGATTGAGGCTCTTGTGCTCAGACAGGCCAGGCCAACCTCACCCTAGGAAATTCCTGCAGGCTGTTTCCCAAATCCTACAAAAGGCAAGCAAGGGTTTGCCAGATGATTTCACATCCTCACAGACAGGCTGTTGGGCCAAAATGTTCCTTGAGCTCTGAACTCTGTGCTGGGGGTTTGCAGAGGAGTTCACGTGTCGGATAAATCCCATTTGAGCAAGGAACAACTCAAAATCCAGGGAATACACGCCCACACACACACCTTTGGACTGACCACAGGGCCAGGAGTTACATAAACACACCAGAGAGATGGTCTGTGTGGCAGAAGTCCAGCTGGAAGTGCAAGACAGCCCAAATAGGCTCCAAATAATGTATGGAAGCACCAAGACCAATCTGGACATCCCTGTTGGGATTTTTTTCTGGGCTGCAGCCATTCTTCCCCATTTCCCCAGTGACTTACCATGCCCTTGGAGCTCTGCCACCTGTACCAGATGTGATAGCCCTGGAGCTCCCCATGGATCCTCCCCAGGGGTGGCTTCACCCATCGGATCTCCAGCGAGGAGCTGGATTCATTGAGGGACACGGTGACGTTGAGCGGCGGCACGCTCGGAGCTGCAGGGACCAAACCAAAGGGGAGGGAGGTGAGGGGAGCAAAGTGGGTGGGTGAGGAGTCTGATGGAAAATGAGCTGGAGCTGACCAGAAATCCCACAGGATTTCCTGCATAGGCTGGAGAGATGGGCTGATTCCAATGGGATGAAGTTCAACAAGGCCAAGTGCAGGTCCTGCCCTTTGGCCACCCCAACCCCTGCAGCGCTCCAGGCTGGGCACAGAGTGGCTGGAGAGCAGCCAGGCAGAGGGACCTGGGGGGACTGAGGGACAGGAAGCTCAACAGGAGCCACCAGTGTGCCCAGGTGGCCAAGAAGGCCAATGGGATCCTGGCCTGGATCCAAACTAGCGTGGCCAGCAGGCCCAGGGCAGTGACCCTTCCTCTGGACTCTGCCTTGGGAAGGCCACACCTTGAGTGTTGTGTTCAGTTCTGGGCCCCTCAGTTGAGGCAAGAGATTGAGGGGCTGGAGCGGGGCCAGAGAAGAGCAACGAGGCTGGAGAAGGGACTGGAGCACAAGTGCTGTGGGGAGAGGCTGAGGGAGCTGGGGGTGTCTAGCCTGGAGAAGAGGAGGCTCAGAGGTGACCTCAGCACTGTCTGGAACTGCCTGAAGGGAAGTTGTGGCCAGGTGGGGGTTGGTCTCTTCTCCCAGGCACTCAGCAATAGGACAAGGGGGCACGATGGGCTCAAGCTCTGCCAGGGGAAATTGAAGTTGGAGATCAGAAAAAAATTCTTCACAGAGAGAGTGCTCAGGCATTGGAATGGGCTGCCCAGAGAGGGGGTGGATTCCCCATCCCTGGAGGTTTTTCAGCTGAGCTTGGCCGTGGCACTGAGTGCCATGATCTGGGAAAGGGACTGGAGTTGGACCAAGGGTTGGACTTGATGATCTCAGAGGTCTCTTCCAACCCAGATGATTCTGTGATTCTATGATGGCCAATGGGGAAATTTCCTTTTCCACCCTGTGGGCATCCATGACTCTGGAGCAGCATCTCATCCAGAGCCCTGCAGGAAGCACAGCTGCTTTTCCCAAGGCAGAGAAAGCCTTCCCAGTGGGCACCCCTCCTGTCCTACCTCCCTCGGTGGTGCTGGCAGAGATCCAAGGGCCAAATGCCGACCAGCCGACCTCGTTCCGGCAGGAAACGCTGATGTTGTAGCTCTCCATGGGCTCCAGCTGCTGGATGTGGAACTCGTGGGGAGGCACCGAGGTGTGGAACAGCAGGAGGGACACATTGCCTCCTGGAGCAGCTGCCTCGACCTGAATGGACAAATGAGCCCACCAAGAGGGATTAGTCAGCCACAGCCTGCAGGGAAGCACGAATCTCACATGGGAAAACAGGATCTGGAGCACTAACTCCCATCTGAGCCCTGCAGGGCTTTGTTCCTGCACACTGCAAAGCCAATGGCAGGACACTCATGGGGTCTAAGGACACATGTGGAGAAGACATCCCTGCCATGGGGACATGGAAGAGACCTCAGGAAGGAGGAGGGGGAGAGCAAAAGGAACCCCCAATAAAATGACCAAGCAGCACATCCCAAATAAGCATAGGAAGTCCTTTGTGCAAGGCATCATTGGCAAACAGGATTTATCACCATCAGATGCCATGGGATTGATCCCAGGCCTCATCAGGCTCCATCATCACATTCAGCAGTATGGATGAGTTCCACATCCCAAAACCAAGTCCTGCTTCCTCCAGGACTCAGAGGACAACCCAACCCACAGGATACATTTCCGTGTGACCCTTGTGCAGAAGGTCCTGCAGTCCTCTGGAAAGCCCCCATCATGGCTTTGGGGTGGCAGGAGACCTGTCCTTGTGCTTAAACAACAATATCACCCCCCAGGGATCCCAAGATGGTCTCAGCATCCATGTTTTCCAGTCAAAATCAAAGGAACAGGCCTCAGGTTGTCACATCTTTCCATGGAAAGATTCCCAGGAATGCTCTAAGTTGCTCTTTGGGAGACTTTGCCAGTCTGGAGTTGCTGCAGCCACACACTTGTCCTGGTCAAACACTTCCCAAACCAGCAGCCTTCCTGCTGGCGTTTGGAGGGGCAGATTTCCCTCAGCTCACAAATACTGGGAAGGAGCTGAGGGGTTCTCTGTCTCCTGGAGAAGTCAGGGAATGCCCCCTCCATGGGCAGAGCCCACAGAGAGGTCTCCAGGCTGCCATGAGATGGTCTGAGGGGGGAACACACACAACACGCTGGACCCAGCTCTTGTCCCGAGCATCCAGATCCATCCTCAGCTTGTCTTCTGGACAGAGTCCACCAAATCCACGGACTTTTTAAGAAAATCAGAATGTTTGCAAGCTGAAACAGTTGGAAGATGACAGGTGGGACAGCTGGGAATGAGTCACTGTGGCGGTGGGATTATCAAAGGGGACAGGAGTGAAAAGGCTGAGTCACGGCTGTGTTTTTTTACCAGCAATCAGCTCTTGTTTTCCATTTTGAAAGGATGTTTCCTACTGACAGGCTCTGAATGTTAAGTCAGAGGAAATTCCTTGGCTCCCCACCCCACTTCCCAAGCTCCAGCTGGAAGGCAGCAGTGGATACCATGCCAATATTAGCTCTGGTACCTTCCCTCCCTGGAACTGCTTTCACTTTTACCTGCCTTCAAACATCTCCATCCACGTGTTATCTCAGCTGGAGTGGAGATTAGCCAGGAGAAAAACCACATCCATGAGAGTAAGCAATGGGCCTGAACTGGGACACCCAGCACAGAGAGCAGGTGGAAAATGCCTGCAGGGAATGGAGGGGGCATTCCCTGACTGCACCAGGAGACAGACAACCCCTCAGCTCCTTCCCAGTGTTTGTGAGGAGTGGGGAGCCGAGGGAAACCTTCCCCTCCACACCCCAAAGGGAAGTTTTGGGGAGTGTTTGACCAGGACTTCCCAAAGAGCTACTTGGAGCATTTCTGGGAGTCTCTCCATGAAAATGACATCCTGACTGTCTTGCCCATGTGGAAAGGGACTCCAAGAGAGCTGGGGAGAGGCTTTGGACCAGGGGATGGAGTGACAGCACAAAGGGGAATGGCTTCACTGAGAGAGGACAGAGTTAGGTGGGGAATTGGGAAGGAATTCTTCCCTGTGAGGCCCTGGCACAGACTTCCCAGAGAGGCCGTGGCTGCCCCATCCCTGGAAGTGTCCAAGGCCAGGTTGGACAGAGCTGGGAGCAATCTGGGATAGTGGAAGGAGTCCCTGCCCATGTCCCACGGGCATCACAAGATGATCTTTAAGGTCCCTTCCAACCCAACCCATTCCAGGATTCTATGAAATCCATGCAGTTCATGCCAAGCACCACTCACTTCCACCTTCCTGGGAGCATCCATGTGGATGGAGGCTGCAGGGACGTGGGGAATTGCACATGGATACCTGGACACTGCAGCTGTTGAAGGCAGAGAAGGCATCAAAGCCAGGCTCCCAGGATATCCCGATGCCGTGGGCTGTCCTGTTGAGGACACGCACGCTGACAGGTGGGGATGGGATTCCTGCAGGGAGAAACCAAGGATGCTCAGCTGGAGGTCAAAGCACACACATGGCCTGGGTGGCTTTTCCCTGGCAGCTCCCAGGGCTCAGGAGTGACCCCCTGGCTCTGGCTGCAGCACCATCCTCCACAAAAGGACTGCGGATGTGCCGGACCACCGGACAGGGAAGCACGAAAAGGTCATTTTCAGGACTATTTTGAGCATGTTCTATATTTGTGAGCACTCTGGGTTGCCTAGAGGCAATGACATATTTCAGGGAACACCTTCCTCATATTGCCAGGGTGGCTCCCGTTAGGAATGTCAGCGATTTCCACCATTTCCTGTGGAAAATTGTGAGCTTTTGTGAAGGAAGGAAAAGAGTGATACAGCCCTTCCTAAACCCACTCTGCTTTCAAATGCACTTTTTGGTGCTTCCTCCCCCAGCCTGGGATGACCAAACCCCTCCGGGTGACTGTGCTACAACGTGGCTCCCACTTTAAATACAGGATTAAAACAGGAAAAAATGAGCATGGGAGTCCTAAGTGGGATCTCCCTCAGCTTGTGAGGGCCGAGTGCTCGGACAGCAGGCCAGCTCCTGCTTGGACACGTGGCTTTAGCAGGGAAGGGAGAGCCCATGGCTGACCTTTGATGTTGACCTGGCCAGGGCTGGAGGCCGTGAGCCCTTTGCTGTTGTGTGCCTCGCAGCTGAACAGCGTCGTTTCATTGATTCCTGCAGGGAAAAAACACATCCCTGTGCACTCCACACGCACCAGGACCCACCACCTCCACCCCTGCTGCTCACTGAGAACCCTCCCACTTTCCTCCCTTAGGCTTTGTTATTTCCAGCAGCACAAAAGCCCTTTCCTTGCCCACTCGTGGCTGCCCGGGGGTGACCCCAGGCCCAGCTCAGCCCACTCCACACTGGGAGCACGAGCTGGACCGGGGCCGGCACGGCGATCCCTGCGGTGCCCTTGCACAACCTCCTGAGGAAGGACTTGCTCTGCCCTCAAAAGGGGAAAGGCAGAAAGCAGAAGAGCCCCCAGCCCGGGTCAGATGACTGATGGCTTGTCAAAGATTGCTCAAATCTCCAGCTGATCACAGAGGAGGACCCTTGGAAATACCCGAGGGGGGATGGTATGGCCTCCCCCTGGGCCCAGGATTTCTGGCTCATGCCAAGGATTTCACAGAATCATAGAATGGATTGGGTTGGAAAAGTCCTCTGAGATCATCAAGTCCAACCCTTGCTCCAGCTCCAGTCCATTTACTGATCATGGCAGTCAGTGCCACATCCAATCTCAGGTTAAAAACCTCCAGGGATAGTGAATCTTCCTGGAGGTGCCTCCTGGTTGCTGCTGCCGTGGACGTGCTGAGTGCTGGCTCACCCCAGGGCTGCTGGGCCAGGAGGAGCAGGACTGTTCCAACAACCCAACCAAATGCATGCCAGCCGGATGCAGGGACATCCAAGAGGAATGAGTCACTTCTTCCGGCTTTCACTGCCCTTTAAAGGCTGCCTTTGGATGCCAAGACCAGGCAGTTATAGCCTGGCTGGTAATTCACTAATGGCCCTCTCCTCAGAGGCAAAGCATGAAATCCCCTCTCATTTTTGCCTCTGCATAGTGGGGTTTATGGGACACAAAGGATTTTTCTCCCTGTGTTCCACTGGCTGGAATGTAGATAAGCTGCTGGGACCACCCCAAGCTCTTCCAGAGACATGGAAAGGGGACTACAAGTCAAGCAGCCCAGGACAGCAGCAGCTTCTTGTTGGCATCACCACACGCTGGAGGACAAATCTGCTTCTTGCTCAGGAAGAGTTACTCAAGTATCTGCCTCATCCAAGAAAAAAAACTCCTGGCAGCAGCCAGGGGTGTTGGATGGGCCTTCCTGGGACTTTTCCTTAAGAGTTGGACTCCATGATCCTTGTGGGTTCCCTCCAACTCAGGATATTCTGTGATCTAAGAGGGGTGCCCAGGGCTGTGAGAGCAGACGGGAACACAGCCCGTCCCCAGAGGAGTGTGAGGCCACAGGGGCAGCTCTGAGGTGGCACAGGGCACTTTCCCAGTGCCACAGACATGTCCTCATGGCCAGGGGAGGGACGCTCCAGGCTCACCTGGCACGGTCAGGACTGATGGGGAGATGTGTGGCTCCTGGTTGACCTGGATGTTGTTGCGGAACCAGAAGATGCGCACGGGCTCCGGGGGGCCCACGGCCTGGCACGTGAGGTTGAAGGGGCTGCCCCTGGTGACATTCAGCCTCTCTGGCTGGCGGATGAAGTGTGGGAGGCCTGTGCAGGGAAGCAGCTGTCAGTGCCAAAGTCCTGCCCAGGCTGTGCCCAGCCCCAGCAGCAGGCCCCTTCCCAACCAGCATTCCCCGTTTTTGGAGGCCAGCTCCCAGCTCATGGTGCCTGGGGCTGTTCCTCAGCTACATGTCCCTCCTCCTGCTCACCTTCCAGCTGCACCAGGATGGGATCCGACACCACCTCCACGCCGGAGATGTTGATTTTGCAGACGTAGGAGCCGTTATCCGAGCGCTGGGCCCCCAGGATGCTGCCGGAGAGAACGGAGACCTCGTCAGGGCTCTGGAGACACGGCAACACCCCCAGCCCAGGGTTGGGGCTCACCCAGCACCAACCACCCCACAGCACACGCTGCCAGAAGCTGGGCTTGCAAAGCCAGGCTTTGGGCATCTAATCCCATCCCACACCCCTGCTGTCATCTGGCCTCCTGTCTTTCCCTGGGAGCAGAGCATCCCTCCTCCTCCCCACGTGCCCAGGAGGGACAGCAGTGCTCACCTGAAGGTGGAGGTCATGGACACCTCCTCCTCATCAGGAATCTCGAAGTGGCTGCTGGCAATGCGGTCCAGCACGTGCAGCTCTCTCCCGTCCTTCCACAGGGAAATTCCCGGGGCATCCGGCCGGAGCAGCGCCTGAGGCACTTTGATGGAGCAGTTAAAGGTGACGTCCTTGTGCTCGTTGATGATGATGTGGTGCACCGTGGGGTTGAATTTCAGCTGTCTCAGAGGGCTGGCTGGGGGCTCCTCCCTGGGGCTCCAGTGACCCCAGTGGCCAACGGTGGTCACGCCGTGCTTTGGGTGGTGGGAATCTGCCAACAGATCCAGCCTCACACCTGGATTCTGATCAGCGTCATCTGCAAGAGGAGACCTTGTGTTTGTCACCACCAGGCAGCAAGTGCCCCCTCCAAACCCCTGTTGAGCTCCTTCCAAGAATAACTAAAGGCAGTTTATTTCCATTTCCAAAAATACAACATCTCTCAGACCTCTCCCAGGAGCATCGAGGAGGAAACATGGAGCAGGGACTGACCATGTAGAAGAATCACCTCCAAAAAGCCCTTTTAAAACAAACAGGAGCAGCCCAAGTTAAAGAAAACACTGGGCTGTGTCTCGTTGGACAGGGCAGAGGCAGGAGCTATTCCTGCTGCACTGCACCCCTGGGACTGGAGTATAAAAGGATCCCTGGGCAGCAGGAATTTGGGACTTTACTCCAGCAAACCCCTTTCGGGGCCTCATCTCAAGCGTTTTCAGCTGGGGTTGAGGAAGAGCTCCCGGCAGGAATTTCGCTGACTTTAGGCTGTGCTGGTGATGCCGTTCCCTTCCCAGGACAGGGGGAGCTGCTCCAAGAGCAGGACAAGCTCTGAGTCAACTTTTGCTAAGTTAAGTGCCTCCACTCAACTGCCTTTCCCGGGAAAAGAGCTGCAGTCGGATCTAGAAATGCTTTTAGACAGTATGTAGGAGTCAGTTGTTGTCTAGTGTTGCTCTCCCAGGGTCTTTTCCCATATTTTTTCCCAAGGGAAGGTTATTTATTAGCTCTTTTTCAAGGCTTCATGCCCTGACCTACATATCACCAAACAGTCCCGTAGTGGCATTTTCCTCCTCCCTCCCAGCACTTCCCACCCAGCCACAGCCAAGCTGAAAAGCAGCTCCATATAAAAGAATTCCCTCCCAAAAAATGTGTATCTTTTAAGAGATAAAATCCAGAGAATACACCACATGTAGGTGATTTTACTGGACCATTTCTGAGCTTCCTGAGGCTTTCACAGCCATCAGCAGTTCCAAGTGGTAAATCTCCCTTTCAGCAAACAAAGGCATTGTGCCAGACAGGAATTTCAACTACATTAATTTCCCTCTTCTGAGTTAAAAGAAACCCAAACAAATATTCAAAGCTTAAACGAGAAAGAAAGCACAACCCTTTTACTGAACCTGAGCTCGGCTGGGTTTGGTTCTGGGCAGGTTTTAGCCCTCAAACATCAAACAACAAGTTTTTAAAGCTACGTCACCACCGTTGTGAGTAATGGGGCACAAGCCTGGTGTGTTTTCCCTGGAGCCAAGAAACACAACTGAATTTTGAGGCTGGACATATCCCTTTGCTAAATCACTATTTTTAACCCTCAAGAAATGCTACTTGAGGACAGAAATTTAAGTCCTGCCAGTTCTGGTGCTGCAGAAGGAAGGGGGAGGCTCTCCCTGGCTCTCCAACAGCACAATGAGTTTCCCTTGCAGAAAAAAACAAAAAGACTCGAAGCTTTTCCAACCTGCTTCCTAAGCCTCAGATCCCAACACAAACAAAGGCCATGTGACTGCTGCACAACAGCGGGACTTCCACAGGGACCGACTCTGCCACAACCCCCAGCAGCTCCCAAAACATCTGCCCAATGAAAACAAGGGAGCAACCCCAAACCCCCTCCCCTGCCCTGCCCTTCCTGGAGGTCACTCAGGCTGGAGCCTCTCACGGCCTGGCACAAGCCAAGCTCAAAGTGCCATTTTCATGCTCCATTTGGAGTGTTCCAGCTCTGGCCGGAGCAGCTCCCCCAGCACGGACCCCTGGCTGGGGAACACATGGATGGATGTGTGCCCTGGGATGATTTCTGCTTCCCTGGGCTGCTTCAAGTTTCAGGTCAAAGAGGATCTCCGCCTTGTTTTTACACTAATTAAGTGGGAAGAGGTGTTTGCTAGCCCAGGAGTGAAATACTTTCCTCTCTGAATCATGTGTCAGCAGGAATTTCTCATATCCAGTGCTGCCTTTGGGTACCCATTCCATCCCATCCCCAGAGGTTTGGGACATGGATATCATGGCACCTTAGAAGGGATTCACCCTGTGTGGCAGGACAGCCCTTGCCTGCATGTGGAGCAGTTAGGCTGGCTCTAAACTCCCAGGCTGAAGCCAAGGAGCTCCCAGCCAGGCTGCCTGCGTGGGTGCCGGAGCAGCTCCTGTCCTGACCACAGCCCGGCCTCAGGGAAAAGCTGGCGTGGAAATCCAACCACTCACGAGTGCAGTGCTGCTCCCACAACACCTGGGATCACAGCAAAACTCCAGGGCCAACAAAGGCATCCCCCTGCACAGCCCAGCAGCTCCTCTGTGCCTTTCTCCTGGAGAAGGGAGTTTTAAAATCTGGCAGGATGCTTCAGTATGGATGAAAAGCAACAAGCAGGGAGCTGCACACCCCAGCACTGACACAGAAAGGGCTTCTGCTGCAATAGCAGCATCCAGGGCTGCCAAAAAGCTGGCTGCATCCCTCGCCCTGGAATTCCCATTGCTGGAAGTAATTCACCTGTTGACACAGCTCAGGCCCTTGTTGAGCAGGAGGAATGAGGAGCCCTGGCCTGTGGGGTTTTCTACTCCCCATCCCCTGGGGGCTGTGGTGGATCTGGCAGTGCCAGGTCCATGGTTGGACTTTGTGAGCTTAGAGACCTTTTCCAAGTCAAATGATTCTATAAGAAATTAATTTCCCCCAGGGCCACACGTGGAATCCAAAGAGACTCTCTGGATTCAAACACCTTCTGTATAAAGCAGCACAGGATCCCTGGTTACAGCCACAGTGAGTTCCTGCTGTGCTCTGCAGGGTCCTGCTGTGACAGCCAGGACTTTAACTCCCCCGTGCCCAAAGCAAACACTCACATTCCTGCCTTCCCTGTCAAATCCCATCTGCACAGCGACTCTGAGACCCCCCAGCATCCACCCCTGAGCAGGGGCTGTGGATCCCCAGCAACTCCCAGCAGGCACCCAAAGGTCGGGCAGCCTCGGTGACAGCACTTTTGAAGTCCAAAAGCTACTTTATCTCCACATTTCTTTCTGCACATGGAGCTGAAAAGCCACCAAACTGCCAGCACAGCAAAGTGCCACAAACCCTGGTGATTCCCGATGATTTCTCCCAGTTCTGGTACACAGCTGGCTCGTGGCTAACAGGATAGATCCCAGACTGATCCGTAGCAGTTTGTGTGTCCCCAGCAAGCAGGGGCACAGCAGGCAGCAAAATGCTGGGACAGGACCACACTTCAGAGGCAGAGCTGTGTGCCAGGACAGACAAACCACGTGTGCCAGGACAGACAGACCCTGTGTGCCAGGACAGACAGACCCTGTGTGCCAGGACAGCCGAATCCTGTGTGCCAGCACAGACAGACCCTGTGTTCCGAAACGGCCAGACCCAATGAACCAGGACAGACAGACGGCGTTCTTCCGAGACAGCCAGACCCACTCTGGCTTGCGATGCCTCCAGAAACCCGCGGGGCAATCCCTGCGGATCTTCCCCCCGGGGGCCCGCCGTGCCGGGCCCGCCGTGCCCACGGAACACCCGGGATCCCGAATAAAGAGCACTGGCCGCCCCCCGTGCCAGGGCCGTGCTGGGATGTCCCCGATCCCCCCGTGCCCGCCCCGGGGTCCCACGGACTCACCGGCCTCGCCGCGGGGAAGGCGCAGGGCCGCCAGCAGCGCCCAGAACAGCGCACAGCGCCCGGTGCGCATCGCCCGCCGCCTCCGTCCTGGCACAGCCACAGCCACCGGGACCAGCCCTGCTCCGCCACCGGCCCCGGGACGGGCACAGTCACCGGGACCGGCACAGCCACCGGGACCGGCACCGCTCCGGCACAGCCACCGAGATCAGCCCCGCTCCGGCACAGCCACAGCCACCGGGACCGGCTCCGGCACAGCCAGCGGGACCAGCCCCGCTCCGCCACCGGCCCCGGGACGGGCACGGGCACCGGCTGGACTCCGCCGCACCCGCCGCCCCGCCCCGGTCCGATCCCGGCCCGCCTCCCGCGGGGCCCGGCAGGGGAGGGAGGGACGGACCGGCGGCACCAAACTGCAGTACCAGCCCCGTCCCCAGCGCCGCATCCACGCGGCTGTCAAACCCCCCAGGGATGGGGAGCTCCTGCACTGCCCTCCTGGAGATGGACAGCCCTTTGGGTGAAGATTTTTTTCCCAACATCCAACCTAAACCTGCCCCGGCATAGCTTGAGGCCGTTTCCTCTTCACCTTTTGCTTGTTACCTGTCAGCAGAGACAGATCTTCACCTGGCTCCAACCTCCTTTGTCCCATCCCTGGAAGTGTTCCAGGCCAAGCTGGACGGGGCTTGGAGCAACCTGGGATAGTGGAAGGTGTCATAGAATCATAGAATGGATTGGGTTGGAAAAGACCTCCCAGATCATCAAGTCCAACCCTTGGGCCAACTCCAGTCCCTTTACCAGATCATGGCACTCAGTGCCACGGCCAATCTCAGTTTAAAAACCTCCAGGGACGGGGAATCCACCCCCTCTCTGGGCAGCCCATTCCAATGCCTGAGCACTCTCTCTGCAAAGAATTTTTTGCTGCTCTCCAATTTCCCCCGGCAGAGCTTGAGCCCATCGTGCCCCCTTGTCCTATTGCTGAGTGCCTGGGAGAAGAGACCAACCCCCACCTGGCCAGAACTTCCCTGCCCATGGCAGGAGTGTGGAACAATATAAGCTTAAAAGTCCCTTCCAAACCACATCATTCCATGATTAAGGAGTTGCAGAGAGTGAGAAGGTCTCTTTTGAGCATCCTTTTCTCGAGGCTGAGCTCCCTCAGCTCCTTCAGGGATTCCATGACAAAACCCACATTTCCCTAACAAAAATATCGACCTTCTCTTTGTTTGGCACGGGAAGGAAACAATGGAGTTTCTGTGTATTTCAAACCTGTATGAAGATTGTTTCCCTCACCACAAATGGGAAGGGACTGGGATATGGGGAACCAGGACTTGCTGTGACTGAAATAATCCAGTTTGACATCTTTTCCAACTGGGAAGAAAAAAACTTGTTAAGTTCAGTGAAGAAAAAAAAAAAGAACAAATCAGTCCCAGACTTCTTTGACTTGCAAAGCTGCTTATTCACTGCACATTCCCAGGCATTGGTGACAGGGATTGAATTTTCCTGCCAACCAGATCCCCACATCTTGAAGCCATCAGCAGCCAGGGAAGGGCACGTGGCACTGGAGGCCCCGAAGAAAGGGAGAAGGAAAATGCACTAAAGCTGCCGCAAGAAGTGGGAGCATCCTCAGGTGATCCAGTGCCTTCCATGCAGCTCCAGTCTGCCTCCAGATTTTGAGTGCATTCCCTGTGGATCCTGTGTCACTCAGGGAGCAAGACAAGACCAGGGCACAGGGATTTGTCCTATGCCTGTCATTTGTGGTCAGCCTTTGCCACACAGGTGCAACTTTGTCTGGCTGCACTCCTCACTGGCTTTGTAATTTTTGGGAACAAAGCACTGGAAAAGCCTTTGGACTTTCTGGCTCCAGAGTGGAAACAGCCCCTTGCATTGGGTTATTGTCCCCACACTAAAAGGGGGTGAAAAGAGGAGCAACTTCTGCAAAAGAGGATTGATAAAATAAACAAGAACACCAGGGCATGTAAAGAGGATTTAAGTAGCTCCCTAAAGTCCCCTAATTTGGGTCATTTCTGTACAGCAGTTTGGACTCTGCTCAGTGCTGGTGCTCCAGCTCCAGAGGGTTTGTTGCACAGCTTGTCATGAGGAAGAGGATGGTGCATGGAGAGGGAGGAAGAATGTAGGGAGGAAAAATAAGAGCAGCTGTCAGGAGAAGTTTGTGGTAGGAAAGACCTGGAAAAGCAGCTGTCAGGAGGCAGTTTGACCACTCTGGCTCTTGGGTTGGTGATGTGCAGCTTCCTCCATCTCACTGCCATCCTCCTGCTCCTTCCCATGGCATATGGAATAAGGAGCAGATGATGGATTTCCAACCTCAGAGCCCAAATCAGCAGTTGCTGGGGGTGTCCACACAAACCCTTTGTGGGTTTGGCCCCAAATTCACCATTCCCAAACAGCATCCCCTGCTCCTGCTGCCCTGAGCTGGGAACCACTTGGCATTCGGCCCTAGAAACACCTCCTGGGGTGGTGGGAGAGGGAAAAAGGCAACTGATATCAAAGGAAGGAGTATTGGAACAGAGGGAGAAAGAGAGAACCTTTCATGCAAACAAAGGCTGCCTGTGTGAGTGCCTGGATCACCCCTGAACCAGCTGAACCAGTCGCTCTCCGGGGTTATCCGATCCATCTCCTGGCCACCCAGGCGAGGAGGGGCCACGGTCCTTTCAATCCAGGTTTTCCTGCTGTGTTGCTCTGGAGCACAGAGCCTCCTATCCTTATCCTCACGGGCTTCTCCTGCCTGGGAGAGGCTTATAACCCTCTTCAGCACCTCCACAGGTATCCTCAGCTCTCCCCTGGCAGGATCCCGGGCTCTTGAAGGCACCTGGACCATTGGGCTGGGCTGGATTTCCCCCCTTTGGTTTTTTTGCAGTTTCACTTCAGAACATTGACCCTGTTTCCCCACAAGACTTTTGGACACTTCAGAGTCAACACAATCCTTGTGAAATCAGATGGTTTAGCAGAACTGGCCCTCAGCAATTGGGCTTGGGGATGTTATTTACTAAGGGTTTTTTTCTCCCTTTGCAATTTCTGTATTTTTATTTTCATTTTGCTAAATCTCTCTTTTATTTCTGCTTCCCCTTTGGGCCTGCTTTTATTTCGATTTGCAGGAGCTCCTGTTCTCTCAAATGCCAAACCCTTTTGGCAACAGGTCTTTAGCTGAGGGCAGCTGCTCTGTTTGTGTTAAATGTTCAACCCCAGGCACAGGATGCAGCTCAATTTGCAGAGAAAACTGAACATTTTGTGATGCCACTAAGATGCCTTTTTTTCTCGTGCTTGGGGCACTGGGACACGCTACAGCTCTTACTGGGCACATCCTGTCCCTTGGCTCAGCTCCCTCTTCCAAGGAGTTTCTCCTGGTCTGCAAATCATTTTTCAAAAGCAGGAAGCCACCTCCAAAGGTTGGACAGTGGCTTTTTCCTGTCAAACTTCTCCTTTCCGAGAAAACAGTCACGACTCAAAACAAGGATTCCCCAAAACACGCACTGGAACCCCAATTTCAAACATATTTTCGATTCTTCTGCAGCTTCTCCCTTCTCCTTTGATTACTGTGAAACCAATGCCTTGAAAATAAATCAGCCCCGTGGGAATCTGCACTTTTTTTTCCAGTTCCCATACAGGTTTTAGAGAGTTTAGAGGCTTAGATGGGATGTCAGGAAGAAATTCTTCCCTGTGAGGGTGGTGAGACCCTGGCACAGGTTGGGCAGAGAATTTGTAGATGCCTCATCCCTGGAAGTGTCCAAGGGCTGGTTGGATGAGGCACAAGTGAGATGAGGAGTGGCTGAGGGAGCTGGGGAAGGATCTGGAACATAAGGAATGGCTGAGGGAGCTGGGGAAGGATCTGGAGCATAAGGAATGGCTGAGGGAGCTGGGGAAGGATCTGGAACAAGGAATGGCTGAGGGAGCTGGGAAAACATCTGGAGCATAAGGAATGGCTGAGGGAGCTGGGGAAGGATCTGGAACATGAGAAATGGCTGAGGGAGCTGGGGAAGCATCTGGAGCATAAGGAATGGCTGAGGGAGCTGGGGAAGGATCTGGAACATAAGGAATGGCTGAGGGAGCTGGGGAAGCATCTGGAGCGTAAGGAATGGCTGAGGGAGCTGGGGAAGCATCTGGAACATAAGGAATGGCTGAGGGAGCTGGGGAAGGATCTGGAGCATAAGGAATGGCTGAGGGAGCTGGGGAAGGATCTGGAGCATAAGGAATGGCTGAGGGAGCTGGGGAAGGATCTGGAGCATAAGGAATGGCTGAGGGAGCTGGGGAAGGATCTGGAACAAGGAATGGCTGAGGGAGCTGGGAAAACATCTGGAGCATAAGGAATGGCTGAGGGAGCTGGGGAAGGATCTGGAGCATAAGGAATGGCTGAGGGAGCTGGGAAAGGATCTGGAACATAAGGAATGGCTGAGGGAGCTGGGGAAGCATCTGGAGCATAAGGAATGGCTGAGGGAGCTGGGGAAGCATCTGGAACATAAGGAATGGCTGAGGGAGCTGGGGAAGCATCTGGAGCATAAGGAATGGCTGAGGGAGCTGGGGAAGCATCTGGAACAAGGAATGGCTGAGGGAGCTGGGGAAGCATCTGGAACATAAGGAATGGCTGAGGGAGCTGGGGAAGGATCTGGAACATGGAATGGCTGAGGGAGCTGGGGAAGCATCTGGAGCATAAGGAATGGCTGAGGGAGCTGGGGAAGGATCTGGAACAAGGAATGGCTGAGGGAGCTGGGGAAGGATCTGGAACATGAGGAATGGCTGAGGGAGCTGGGGAAGCATCTGGAGCATGAGGAATGGCTGAGGGAGCTGGGGAAGGATCTGGAACAAGGAATGGCTGAGGGAGCTGGGGAAGCATCTGGAGCATAAGGAATGGCTGAGGGAGCTGGGGAAGGATGTGGAACATGAGAAATGGCTGAGGGAGCTGGGGAAGCATCTGGAACATGAGAAATGGCTGAGGGAGCTGGGGAAGCATCTGGAACATGAGAAATGGCTGAGGGAGCTGGGGAAGCATCTGGAACATAAGGAATGGCTGAGGGAGCTGGGGAAGCATCTGGAGCATAAGGAATGGCTGAGGGAGCTGGGGGGGCTCAGCCTGGAGAAAAGGAGGTTCACGGGGGACCTTCTTGCTCTCTGCAACTGCCTGACAGGAGGGAGTAGCTGGGAGGAGTCAGGCTATGCTCCAGGAACAGGGACAGGAGGAGAGGGAACAGCCTTAGGTTGTGTCAGGGGAGGTTTATGTCGGATATTGGGAAAAATCTTTTAATGGAAAGGGTTGTAAAGCCCTGGCATGGACTTACCATGTAAGTGGTGGAATCCCCACCCCTGCCAGTGTTCAGCAGTGTGGCTGTGACACTTGGGGACATGGTTCAGCAGGGAGCACAGTGGTGCTGGTCAACAGCTGGACTGCATGATCTTAAAGGTCTTTTCCAGCCTTAACAATTCTGTGATTCCATGATCCATACCCAGCAACACCTCCTTGTTCAGGTGAGCAGGGCTAGGGGGGAGAGGGAAATAAAGAGGTAAAGGAAAGAGGTAAAGCAAAGCCCTGTGCAGAGTGTGAGTGGCTGGAGGTGCTGCAGGGCAGCCTGGCCTGGGACAGACCCCAGAGCTGGCAGCGTGGCTGAGCTCAGCAGCACAGCCAGCCTTAGCCAGGGTTATGCTAATCCATGTCACAAGGGTCTGGAATGCTGGAAAAGGCTTGTCCAACCTGCCTCTGGGTGGCTGCAGAATTCCTGCCAGTCCTGTGAAGGAGTTCCCTAAGCCTCATATCACAAATCCCAGAATGGTTTGGGTGCCAGGGGACCTTAGGGATGATCCTGTGCCACCCCAGGGACACCTTCCACCAGACCAGGCTGCTCCAAACCCCAGCCAGCCTGGCCTGGGACACTTCTCCAGGCCAATGTCCATCTCTGGGACATGGACAGCTGGATAGCCATGGAGCCAAACAGGGATTGTTGGGAATAACAGACAAGGATTGTTGGGAATAACACACTGCAAGAAAGAACAAGATGTGCCTGGAGAAGGGGCCATGTGGAGGTTGGGCAGAACTTTTCTGGGACAAACATCCTTGTTCCAGCCCACAGAGACACAACAACAAAAAGAAATATCAGCACAGAGGTGGGCTGGAATCAGGTCAGGGCTGGTAAATTCTTTCTTTTGGTTTCTTTTTTTCCCCCTCTCTTTTTCTTTCTTTCTCCCTTTCCCATTTCCTTTCCTTTTTCCTTCCCTTTCCTTTTTCCTTCCCTTTCCTTTTTCCTTTCCTTTTTCCTTTCCTTTTTCCTTTCCTTTCCTTTTTCCTTTCCTTTCCTTTTTCCTTTCCTTTCCTTTTTCCTTTCCTTTCCTTTTTCCTTTCCTTTCCTTTTT
This sequence comes from Pithys albifrons albifrons, assembly GCF_047495875.1. Classification (NCBI taxonomy): domain Eukaryota; kingdom Metazoa; phylum Chordata; class Aves; order Passeriformes; family Thamnophilidae; genus Pithys; species Pithys albifrons. The sequence goes on along the minus strand of NC_092459.1, from coordinate 117,774,009 downwards.
CCTTTCCTTTTTCCTTTCCTTTCCTTTTTCCTTTCCTTTCCTTTTTCCTTTCCTTTCCTTTTTCCTTTCCTTTCCTTTTTCCTTTCCTTTTTCCTTTCCTTTCCTTTTTCCTTTCCTTTCCTTTTTCCTTTCCTTTCCTTTCCTTTTTCCTTTCCTTTCCTTTCCTTTTTCCTTTCCTTTCCTTTTTCCTTTCCTTTCCTTTTTCCTTTCCTTTCCTTTCCTTTTTCCTTTCCTTTCCTTTCCTTTCCTTTCCTTTCCTTTCCTTTCCTTTTTCCTTTCCTTTCCTTTTTCCTTTCCTTTCCTTTCCTTTTTCCTTTTTCCTTTCCTTTCCTTTCCTCTTTCCTTTCCCTTTCCTCTTTCTCTCTCTTTTTCCTTCATCTTTTCCTTCCTCTCCTCCCTTTCCCCTCCTCCTTTATCCCAACCCACCACCATGTGCTTTCACAGCAGTTCAGGGTCTCACACACCAATTTCCACTCCAGGAGTGGAACTTATTAATAAAACTCCGCAATTTTTTGCAGACCCTTTTCCTTTTCCTTTCCACGAAGGTGTGATCCCCTCTCCTTAGGGATGGGATGCCACACTGTGCTCCTTCCTCACAGGGCGGAATTCCCTCCCAACATCCAACCAACCTTTCTCCTCTCAGTTTAAACCCAGTTTAAAGTTTAACATTTAAGCTCAGTTTGAAGCTCACGGGCCGCGCTCTGGGCTGAGGGAGCTGCGGGAGAGCATTCCCGACAGGAGCGGGCGGGAGCGGCGGCATTCCCGGGAATGAGGGGTGGCATTCCTAGGGAACAGAGGGCGGCATTCCCAGATTCCCGCGGCGTTCCCAGGGACAGTGAGGTAGCATTCCCGGGAATAGAGGGCAGCGTTCCCAGAAACACAGGGCCGGCATTCCCGGGAATGAAGGGTGGCATTCCCACATTCCCGCATTCCCGTCAGGCTCGGCCATGGTGGCATTCCCAGATTCCTGCAGCATTCCCGGGAACACAGGGGCGGCATTCCCACATTCCCGCGCATTCCCGTCAGGCTCGGCCAAGGCGGCATTCCCACATTCCCGGGGACAGAGGGCGGCATTCCCGCGCATTCCCGTGAGGGGCGGCCATGGCGGCATTCCCACATTCCCGGGGACAGAGGGCGGCACTCCCACATTCCCGCGCATTCCCGTCAGGTGTGGCCATGGCGGTATTCCCACATTCCCGGGGACACAGTGGCAGCATTCCCACATTCCCGCGCACTCCCGCATTTCCCGCCCATTCCCCTGAGGGGCGGCCATGGCGGCGGGCGCGGCGCGCGGGGCAGGGCGGGAGTGCCAAGATGGCGGCGCCCGTGTGAGGGAGCGCCGGGGCCGCAGCGCCGCCGGGCCCGGGCCCGCGGGAGCCGCCGCAGCGTCCCGGAAATAATGAGGATATCGGGGCCCCATGTCGGACCACTGTGAAGAGAGGGCGACGATGATTGCGGCCGGCGACCTGCAGGAGTTCGCGCCGCGGGGCCGCGAGCAGAGCCGGCGGCACCCCAGCGCCCTGAGCCTGCAGCTGCGGCGGCTGCAGCCCGCGCCGGAGCTCTGCTCCTCCGACGGCGCCGCAGGGCTCGTGGGGTCCCTCCGGGAGGTCACCATCCATGACCGGCACCGGGTACGGCCCTGGCTGGGGGGGAGGGAGCGGGGGGTTCCCGGCCCTGCGGGGGGTTCCGGGCGCGTCCGGCCTGCAATGGCCTCAGCCCCGCCGCACCCCCTGCCAGGCCCGGGGGACATCCCGGAGAGCTCCGGCTGCCACGGGACATCAAAGCCCATCCTGTCCCACCCCGGCCATGAGCAGGGACACCTCCCACTATCCCAGGCTGCTCCAAGCCCTGTCCAGCCTGGCCTGGGACACTCCCAGGGATGGGGCAGCCACAGCTTCTCTGCCCACCCTGTGCCAGGGCCTCGTAACTGATGGCACTGAGGGGTCTTGCAGCTTCTCCTTGACTTCTCTGCTGTTTCCCAGGAATGCTGGCAGCTCATTGATTCTATCCTGTTTCCCAGGAATGCTGGCAGCTCCTTGATTCTCCCCTGGCAGCTCATTGATTCCTCCCTGTTCTCCCTGATTTTTCCCTGTTTTCCTTGACTCTCCCTGTTTTCCAGGAGAGCTGGCAGCTCCCTGATTCTCCCTGTTTCCCAGGAGAGCTTGCAGCTCCTTGACTTCTTCCTGTTTCCCAGGAATGCTGGCATCTCCCTGACTCTCCCTGTTTCCCAGAAATGCTGGCAGCTCCCTGACTTCCTCCCTGTTTCCCAGGAGAGCTGGCAGCTCCTTGATTCTCCCTGTTCTCCTTGATTCTCCCCTGTTTCCCAGGAGAGCTGGCAGCTCCTTGATTCTCCCTGTTCTCCTTGATTCTTCCCTGTTTTCCAGGAGAGCTGGCAGCCCCCTGATTGTCCCTGTTTCCCAGGAGAGCTGGCAGCATCTTGATTCTCTCTGTTTCCCAGGAATGCTGGCAGCTCCTTGACTTCTTCCCTGTTTTCCAGGAGAACTGGCAGCTCCCTGACTCTCCCTGTTCTCCCTGACTCTCCCTGTTTTCCAGGAGAACTGGCAGCTCCTTGATTCCCCCCTGTTCTCCCTGGCTCTCCCTGTTCCCCAGGAATTCTGGCAGCCCCCTGACTCTCCCTGTTCCCCAGGAATTCTGGCAGCCCCCTGGCTCTCCCTGTTCCCCAGGAATTCTGGCAGCCCCCTGACTCTCCCTGTTTCCCAGGAGAACTGGCAGCCCCCTGACTCTCCCTGTTTCCCAGGAATGCTGGCAGCCCCCTGACTCTCCCTGTTTCCCAGGAATTCTGGCAGCCCCGTGACTCTCCCTGTTCCCCAGGAATGCTGGCAGCCCCCTGACTCTCCCTGTTTCCCAGGAATTCTGGCAGCCCCCTGACTCTCCCTGTTCCCCAGGAATGCTGGCAGCCCCCTGACTCTCCCTGTTCCCCAGGAATTCTGGCAGCTCCGGAAGGGCGTCAGCGCCGCGGGGGAGGACGTGGACTACGACGAGGAGCTGTACGTGGCCAGCAACGTGGTGGTTTGGAGCAAGGGCAGCAGGGGCCAGGCAGCCACCGTGTACAAGGCCTTCACTGTGGACAGCCCCGTCCTGCAGGTGTGGAAACCTGGGAAGGGGAGGCCAGAGGGATCCACAGGCCACTTCCAGGCAATGTTCCAGGGGGGGTTGTTCTGGGGAGGTGGGGAGGTGTGGGAGCATCAGGTTGTTCGTTGGGATTAATTACTCTGTGTTGGGTTTCAGGCCTTGTGGTGTGACTTCACTGTGCCCCAGGAAAAATGGGAAAAAGGTGATGGTGAGTGTCCTGGGTAAATGCTTGGAGCTCTGCTCCCTTGGCTTGGGATCATGGAATTGCTGAGGTTGGAAAAGCCCTCTGAGATGACTGAATCCAAGTGTTCCCCAGCACTGCCAGGGCCACCACTAACCATGTCCCCAAGTGCCACATCCATATGGGTTGTAAATCCCTCTGGGAACAGGCACTCCAGCACTGCCCTGGGCAGCTGTGCCAGGGCTGGACAGCTCCTTCTATGCAGAAATTTTCCTAATATCCAACATAAACTTCCCCTGGCACAACTTGAGGCCATTCCCTCTCCTCCTGTCCCTGTGCTCTGGAGCTGAGCCCGACCCTTCCCAGATTCCCCCTCCTGGCTGGGATTGCAGAGCCAGAAGGTCCCCCCTGAGCCTCCTTTGCTCCAGGCTGAGCCCCCCCCCAGCTCCGTCAGCCTCTCCTGCTGCTCCAGCCCCTTCCCAGCTCCCTCAGCCCCTCCTGCTGCTCCAGCCCCTTCCCAGCTCCCTCAGCCCCTCCTGCTGCTCCAGCCCCTTCCCAGCTCCATTGCCCATCTCCAGAGACACTCCAGGATCTCATTCACCAAGACTTGATATGTTAAAAACTTACTTTTTGTGTCTAGATGATGTTTGAAAAAGAGAAACTTCACTGTGTAATTGTTTTTCCTTTCTCCCCCCTCCCAGTTTTGGGCAGTGAGGAAAGAGTGGAGAAATGTATCTGCATTTTGCAGAATTCCTGTATAAACATTCACAGCATGGAGGGAAAGGATTACATTGCAGCTTTGCCTTTTCAGGTAAGCTCTGTCCTGCTTTTTGTCCACAATTGGACCATTTTTGTCCACAATTGGACCATTTTTGTCCACAAAGGGACCATTTTTGTCCATGAATGGCTCCAATTTATGTTCCTCTGCTCTCAAGAAAAAGCCTGAACATCTTAGTTTGCTATAAAATCCCTGAACATAATCAATACAGCAAATACTTGACTTTTTTCTTTGCCATAAATCTGTTTATCATTTTTTATAGGTTGCAAATGTCTGGCCAACAAAATATGGTTTGTTGTTCGAGCGCAGCAGTTCTTCCCATGAGGTGCCTCCAAGCCCACCCAGGTAAGGGCTGAGGGGTTGGGATGTTCCCTCAAAGCCTGTTGGATAATTTAATAAGGAGTGGAGTGGTGAAAGGGTGTGTGGGATGGTGGGAACGGTGGAATCAGGGGAACAAGGTGAAGGTTGTGGTTGCCCCATCTCTGGAAGTGTCCCAGGCCAGGTTGGATGGGGCTTGGAGCCACCTGGGATAGTGGGAGGTGTCCCTGCCCATGGCAGGGATTGGAATCGTGTCATCTTTAAGGTCCCTTCCCACCTAAACTGTTTTGGGATGATTATGTGATGAATTTAGCAGGAAAAGGCCAAATGCTGCCAATCCATGGTATTCCTGATACTGTGGTAAGAACTAGCTGGGAGTTGCAGTCCTGGGAATAGGATCTGGGAGGCAAAATATGGGTGTTTCCAGCCTGATTTCATTAAGGTTTCTCCTGGGAATTGATTCCAGGCTGTGATGGACAGGGAGATTCACTGAGGGATTGTCCTTGAGACATTTTCTGTCAGCTGCAGGATCCCATTCCCTGTCGGGTGAGGATCCCATTCCCTGCCGGGTGAGGATCCCATTCCCTGCCGGGTGAGGATCCCATTCCCTGCTGGATAAGGATCCCAGCCCCTGTGGAATCCCTCTGTGGATCCCAAAGGAAGCAGTTGGACAGTGTGGATTCTGTGTCCACCCCAGGCACTTGGGATTCTCTCTTTCCCAGGAGAACTGGAATTAGAAATAGAGGCCCTGAATTTGTTGTGTCTACTCAGTTAATCCAAGAGGGCTCAGGGAATGTCCCTCCTGTCCCATTCCAGGCTCTGATTCTTGGTTTCTCCCTAGGGAGCCTTTGCCCACCATGTTCAGCATGTTGCACCCCTTGGATGAGATCACTCCTCTTGTCTGGAAGTCTGGAGGTAGGTTTGCCCCTTCGGGGGTGTCCCTGGAGTCCCTCAGGGTGGGATCAAATCTCAAGGTGTCCTTGGAGCATTTTATTTATCAAAAAATGTGGAATTAATCACCTTCAAGTGTTTAGTTAAGGGAAACTGTTAGGGAAGAACCCCAGATCACGGAGGGAACAGAGTGTGGGAAATGCTCCTCATCCTGTTACAGAAACAATCCTGTTGCCCTGAGTGGATGAACTCCTGTTTTCCAGGTGTGTTTGGCTCTTCCAGAGTGCAGTATGTGGCTGACCATGCCCTGAGGATCGTGTTCCTCAGCTCTGACCCTTCCATTGTGATGACCTACGACACTGTGCAGGGTTTACACACGGTCTGGGCTCTCCGCAGGGTAAAGCCAGAGGTACCAGTTCCATGAGCACTACAGAGCACTAGAAAAAGTTTTCTCTGTGTATTCCATGCCCTTATGGCTCTGTGTATTACAAACATGTGATATTTGGTATTTATTTAGTGTATAAGGATGTTTGTTGGGGTGAGTTTTATTTTATTTTTTTCTATGGTTTCTTTCACGGATTTTCCTGGAGCAGGGAAATCATATGATGGTGATTGTCATGGATCATAAAGTGCTTAATATGTTATTCCATATATTGTACCAGAAGGTTTGGACCCCAAACTGTTGTGTTCTGTAAGAAAAGTGGGAAGTAACTTATGCCATGAAAACTTATTACTATGAGGATATTGAAGTTGCCCAGAGAAGCTGCCCCATCCTGGCTTAAGCTCTGCCAGGGGAAATTTAAGTTGGAGATCAGAAGAAAATCCTTTCCAGAGAGAGTGCTCAGGCACTGGAATGGGCTGCCCAGAGAGGGGGTGGATTCCCCATCCCTGGAGGTTTTTAACCTGAGCTTGGCCGTGGCACTGAGTGCCATGATCTGGTAAAGGGACTGGAGTTGGCCCAAGGGTTGGACTTGATGATCTCGGAGGTCTTTTCCAACCCAATCCATTCTGTGATTCTGTGATTCTATGGATGTGACACTGAGTGAGAACCCACCACATCTTGATCCAGCCCCACTGTGATCACCAGCCCAGGGCTGTGAGTGCCCTGGGCTGGTGATCACAGTGGGGTTGGATCAAGGGTTGGACTTGATGATCTCGGAGGTCTTTCCCAACCCAATCCATTCTAGGATTCTATGACTCTATCCCATATTCCAGGCCAGTTTGAACAGGGCTTGGAGCAACCTGGGACAGTGGAAGGTGGCAGGGGCTGAGTGGGCTTTAAGGTCCCTTCCAACCCAAACCATTCTGTTGTTCTGTGCAAACCACAGGAGCAGTTTCTGTGTTGATAGGAATAACTCCACAAACTGAGCACCTTCCTAGACAGAAATGAACACCTACCATGGAGGAGGCTGTTGGGCCATGTCCCTGTTGCCCACCAGCTGCTGGTTTGTGTCCCAGGAGCAGAGCCTGGTGCTGAAGTTCCCGGAGCAGGGGGGCACCCCCCAGCACGTGGCCATGAGCAGCTCCCTGACCGCCCATCTCCGCAGCTTCTCCAAAGGAGACTCCCCGGGGGGCTCCCCTTTCCAGAACTACTCGTCCATCCACAGCCAGAGCAGATCCGGCTCCTCTCCCAGCCTGCAGTCCCGCTCCCCAACCATCTCCAACATGGCTGCTCTCAGGTGGGCCCTGCACAGCACAGCCCAAAAGGATTGCAGGGACATCTGGGGTTGCTGTCTGTCTTTCCCTGCCCTTCTTGTGTCACAACACCTGAAAGCCCTCTTGGAATTCTCTTGGTGTGCTATTCTCCCAGTGGCACAGCAGGATAATCCTGTGCAGGAGCCAAGGAGGCTGTTCTGTCACGACACAGCTGGACTGTCGTGGATCAGGGACTCTCTACAGGTCCCAGGAGTGGGTTTGGGTCACTTTTCCAAAGAAAGCCACAATTAGAGGGAAGAGATTGGGAGAGATTTTGATGGAATGGGCCACACAGCTGAAAATGTTGGGTTTCTTCCTTCTGAAACGTCATCTGTTGGATTCTGATAGAGATGACTGGAAATTAATTGGAGAATTGTTTTCCTGTGCTAAAGGGATCTAACACTGAACTAGTTACTAGCTCAGTGTGGCTTTGGTTGGTTTTTAAAGTCAGTGTATGAGTTTTCTGGGAATCTGTCCCTGATACTAAAAATCCACTTTCCAGCTGTGTTGTGTGTCTTTGATTCTTTGATTCTCTCCCTGATTTTGAAGATTCACATTCCATCCACACCCTGTATTTTTGATTCTCTCCTTGATTTTGGGTATCCCCTTTCCATCCCTGCCCTGTTTCTTTGATTCTCTCCCTGATTTGAGGCTGCCCTTTCCATCCCTGCCCTGTTTCTTTGATTTTCTCCCTGATTTTGGGAATCCCCTTTCCATCCATGCCCTGTGTCTGGTTCCCTGATTTTAGGGATCCACTTTCTGTCCATGTCCTGTCTTTGATTCTCTCCCTGATTTTGAGGATCCCCTTTCCATCCCTGCCCTGTTTCTTTGATTCTCTCCCTGATTTTGGGAATCCCCTTTCCATCCCTGCCCTGTGTCTTTGATTCTCTCCCTGATTTGGAGGATTCCCTTTCCATCCCTGCCCTGTTTCTTTGATTCTCTCCCTGATTTTGGGAATCCCCTTTCCATCCCTGCCCTGTGTCTTTGATTCTCTCCCTGATTTTGAGGCTGCCCTTTCCATCCCTGCCCTGTTTCTTTGATTCTCTCCCTGATTTTGGGAAACCCCTTTCCATCCCTGCCCTGTGTCTGATTCTCTCCCTGATTTTGAGGCTGCCCTTTCCATCCCTGCCCTGTTTCTTTGATTCTCTCCCTGATTTTGGGAATCCCCTTTCCATCCCTGCCCTGTGTCTTTGATTCTCTCCCTGATTTTGGGAATCCCCTTTCCATCCCTGCCCTCTCCTTCCTTGCAGTCGCTCCCATTCCCCAGCCCTGGGCGTCCATTCCTTCTCAGGAGTGCAGAGGTTCAACTTCTCCAGCAGTGCCCAGTCCCCAAGGAGGCACAGCCTTCCCCACTCTCCAAACAGCACTTCCAACGACTCCTTCCTCGTGCCAGAAACAGAGCCCATTGTTCCTGAGCTCTGCATTGACCACCTGTGGACAGAAACAGTCACAAACATGAGGTCAGGAGCTTGTGGTGGTGGGGGGAGGAATTTCCTTGGTGGGAAATGGGGCAAAAAGTGAAATCACAGCTCATTTTTAGTGTGTTTTCTGCAAGTGGAGCCACCTGAGTGGATTGGGGAATTGGACGTCCCAATTTTTGGGGGAAATGATGCTCTTTAAGTGCTTGGCCTCCTCCCAGGGAGAATGGGGCACTTGGAGCAGTTTTTCCTGGTGTGTTATTCCAGGCTCTCTGGTTTCATGATGTCTCTGAAGCAAAGTGGGTTCCAACCTGGTCCTTGTGTGTCTTTGACAGAGAGAAGAATTCCCAAGCATCCAAAGTGTTTATTTCCACTGACCTTTGTGGGCAGAAGTTCCTGTGCTTTTTGGTGGAATCCCAGCTCCAGCTGAGGTGAGCATTCCAGCCTTGGGAACAGCTGGAATTACAGCAGAGGTTTTAATTAGACAAGAAAAATGAAAAGAAATGGCCTTATTTGGGGCAAAGAAACAAAGGGAAAAGGAACCAGATTACCTGCTCTGTGTGAATTCTGTGTTTTCCTCCTGTAGCAACACCCAGGACAATCTTTTTATGTTTCCTGTTGTTTTCCACAATCTTTAGGTGTGTAAAATTCCAAGAGAGCAACGATAAGTCGCAGCTGATCTTTGGGTCCATCACCAATATTCCAGCAAAGGATGCAGCTCCAGTGCAGGTACATCCCTCCCTTGGAATGTCCTGCTGTGTCACTTGTCACCCAGCTGGTATCTTCCTAATTAAATATAGGAAGCTGAATATGCTGCTTGATTATTCCAGGGCATTGACACACTCCTGGTTCTGGAAGGAAGTGGAAATCTGGTGCTTTATTCTGGAGTGGTTCGGGTGAGCAACAGTTTTCCCATCCCTAATTTATGTGCCGTGCTGGAAAGGGAATTCTGAAGACTCAGTGGCACCTTGTGGTACAAATAAATAATCTTTTGAGCTTATTTTCAGTGAACAATTATCTATTTGTTTCCCTCTTTCCACCGAAAAGGTGGGGAAGGTTTTTATTCCCGGGCTTCCTGCTCCATCCCTGACAATGTCCAACCAAATGCCTCGGCCAAGCACTCCCTTGGACACTGTCAGTACTCCATCCAAGCCTTTGAATAAGCACCTGGGGCCCCTGGAAGAGGTAAGGAATAAGGAAATATCCCTTGGAAAGGATTTAATTACAAGAGCTTCAAATGCTTGGTTGATTTTTCAACTCTTGAGGTATCTTTTGGAGCTGAATCTTTTCTGTTTGTTCTGTGAATTCACTGAATAAATGGTGGTTAAACAACACTGACCTGGTGCTGCCCTGTTTATTAATTTGTGATTTCCAGAAACCCTGGGGGGATTTATAGTTGTTTTCAAGCTCCTTGTTAGTACTTCAAACCAAATCATTCCATCTGTTCTTTGCTCACATCCACTGATTTCAATTCTTAATTCCAATTGAGTTTTAATTCTAACCAAGCATTTTTGCCACTTTCCAGGGTATGCTTTTGTCACCAGTGCCAGAACTGAGGGATTCTTCCAAACTCCATGACTCCCCCTATGTTGAGGACTGTACTTTCCAGCAGCTTGGGACTTTCATTCATGCTCTCAGAGATCCTGTCCACAACAGAGTAACTTTAGTGAGTATTTTCCTGTCATTTGAGGCCACACTGTGAGCAAAGATTATTTTGAGTTAATTTCAAGCTCTATTCCAAGTGTTTCATGGAGCTGGTGCCTGAGGTTGCAGATCTTGCAGCCAGGATTTGGGAATATCTTAATGCATAAACTAGTTCTGAGTTGATGGGAAAGGACTCTGCCTTTCTTTGGTGCATTTCCCAGTTTAACTCTTCCCTTCCTGATGTTTTCAGGAGCTCAGCAATAACACCATGGTCCGGATCACTATTCCTGAAATTGCCACCTCAGAATTAGGTAGGATTCCAGAGCTTTGGGTCACTTTGCTCTCTGTGTTGTGTGTTTTGTTCTTTGGGGAAGGGCTGAGGTGCCAGTTCAGACACTCCTGGTTTCAGTCATGAGTTAAAGGGGACATTTTCCCTGGTTTTGTTTGAAATTGGAGGGTGTGTGTTCAGCCTTGCAAAGTGGAGCTGTGTGGCTGTTGCTAAGAGTTTCTAGAGGGTTTAAAGCAGGTGCAGTGAGAGGATTTCTCTATGATGGGACAAATCCCAGGAAAACAGAGCTGATGACCTCAGCACTGCCTGTAACTCCCTGAAGGGAAGTTCTGGCCAGGTGGGGGTTGGTCTCTTCTCCCAGGCAACCAGCAGGAGAACAAGAGGGCATGGTCTCAAGCTCTGCCAGGGGAGGATTAGGTTGGATATCAGGAAGAAGTTCTTTCCAGAGAGAGTGCTCAGGCATTGGAATGGGCTGCCCAGAGAGGGGGTGGATTCCCCATCCCTGGAGGTTTTTAACCTGAGATTGTCCATGGCACTGAGTGCCATGATCTGGTAAAGGGACTGGAGTTGGCCCAAGGGTTGGACTTGATGATCTGGGAGGTCTTTTCCAACCCAATCCATTCTGTGATTCTCTGTGTGCTTTCCCTTTCCCTCTGCACAGTGAGGAGGTGCCTGCAGGGCCTCAAGGCCATCCTGCCCAAGGAGACGGCCGTGCAGGTGCTGGTCAAGTGGTACAACGCCTACAACGCGCCCGGCGGGCCGAGCTACCACTCTGAGTGGAACCTGTTTGTCACCTGCCTCCTGAACATGATGGGCTACAACACCGAGAGGCTGTCCTGGACACGCCATGTGAGCCACCCCACACTCGACGTGGCCACCTGACACTCTGTGTGACCACCTGACACTCTGCCCGGGCCACCTGACATGCTGCCCTGGCCACCTCTCACTCTGCCCTGGCCACCCCACACTCTGCCCTGGCCACCCCACACTCTGCCCTGGCCACCCCACACTCTGCCCGGGCCACCTGACATGCTGCCCTGGCCACCTCTCACTCTGCCCTGGCCACCCCACACTCTGCCCGGGCCACCCCACACTCTGCCCTGGCCACCTCACACTCTGCCCTGGCCACCCCACACTCTGCCCGGGCCACCCCACACTCTGCCCTGGCCACCTCACACTCTGCCCAGGCCACCCCACACTCTGCCCGGGCCACCCCACACTCTGCCCGGGCCACCTCACACTCTGCCCGGGCCACCTCACACTCTGCCCGGGCCACCTCACACTCTGCCCGGGCCACCCCACACTCTGCCCTGGCCACCTCACACTCTGCCCGGGCCACCCCACACTCTGCCCGGGCCACCCCACACTCTGCCCTGGCCACCTCACACTCTGCCCAGGCCACCCCACACTCTGCCCGGGCCACCCCACACTCTGCCCGGGCCACCCCACACTCTGCCCGGGCCACCCCACACTCTGCCCGGGCCACCCCACACTCTGCCCGGGCCACCCCACACTCTGCCCGGGCCACCTCACACTCTACCCTGGCCACCTCACACTCTACCCGGGCCACCTCACACTCTGCCTGGGCCACCACTCACTGGGGCTGCTGACAGGTCTTGGTTCCAAAGGGTTCCAGAGGTGCTGGAGGCACAAATAGTTTGTGTCTTGTCTTAGATCACAAAGTGCTGTGGAATCAGTTCTGTCTTAAATTTCAGGTCCATTTCCCTCTGTGTTTATCATGAGATGTATTTATAAGGTTCTTGTCTAACCATGACAGTTGGTTATGGAAATAAGTGTTGAAGGTTTGACTCCAGCTCACACCCTGCTGCATTAAAGATTTGGTCCATCTAATCCTTATTAAGTTTAATCCCAGTTTAAACACAGATCACAACTCAAGATTGTTGTTTCTTAAACAGGATTTTACACTTCAGTGTTTTAAGTTCTGTGTTTTTTCAGCCGAGTCTAGAAGTAAGTCAGACCATGTCATGTCATCCTTGGTTTGAATTCAGATTTATTATCAGGGATTCACTTCCAAAACCTCAGGAATTTCACTGCTTTTACTCCTTTTATTTCCTGCAGCTTGATTTTGAAGGATCACTTTCCCCAGTGATTGCTCCAAAGAAGGCCAGGCCCTCAGAAACAGGGTCAGATGAGGTGAGAAATGGATCTCCCTTACAAATAAGGGGCAGGAGGGGGCTCAGTGGGGTTTGGTCTTGGCTTTTGTAAAGGCAAACACACTCTGAGTATGGAATTTCACCTGAGATGGATCTGGGGGAGAGGAAAAGTTTCCTTTTCCAAAGTTACATTGTGTGATGTTGCTTGTCAGGGTTCTGACTTCCAGAGGGAGTTAGGATGGACTCAGGAATGAAGGCTTGGATTCTTTTGTGGGAAGGATAAACCTTAATCATGGAATCCCTGTGGAGTGCAGGGTTTGTGCAGCACATTTTCCATTCAACAGTCACACTGGGATCAGTTTTGGGGGGAAAAGCCTTCTCTTCTGGAACCTCTTCCCTGTTTCTTTGCTCTAGGACTGGGAATATCTCTTGAGCTCTGACTACCACAGGAATTTTGAGTCTCATCCCATTGCCAAAGCTTTACGACTGGACCCTCTGGAAGTTTCACCTTCCAAGGATGACTTTTCCCAGAGCCTTAGTTTGGATTCCTCCACCCTCCTTTTCAGCCACATTCCTGCCATTTTCTTTGTGCTCCACCTCATCTACGAGGAGCTGAAGCTCAACAGCCTGATGGGAGAAGGGCTCCGTTCCCTCGTGGTTCTCCTGGTTCAGCTGGCCAGGTAATCCTGGGAAACCTGGAAAATTGGAGGCTGAACATCATGCACCGGGTGTGGGAAATCTGGGAACTGCCCAAATCAGAACAGACCTCCCCTGTACTCAAGAGAATGAATGTTTAAAGCCTTTATTTTTTTCTGTGGCTCCAGGTTCCTCCTGAATGATTCCCATCCAGGAAGGTGGAATTGTTTTTCCATCCCTGTGACTCACCTCTCTCTCATTCCAGGGATTTAAAACTGGAAGCTTACATAGATTATTACTACAGAGATTACCCAGCCCTGGTCAAAACCTCCAGACAGACCTGCATCATTGATCAGGGTGAGTTGAAGAGGATGTTCAGTGATATTTGGAGATTCCCTTTGGTTTTGATGGTGTCCTAAGAATTATGGAGTGAAATCAGCACAGTATAACCATGACCTGGTGCTTCCAGTGTTTCATGGGAGCCTCCACAGAACAAGGAGTGCTGGTTTTTTCTTGGCAAAGTCCCAGCTCAGGCTGGCTGAGAAATGTTAGCTGTGGAAAAAGCCTGGTAGTGAGAAGTGCCTGTCTTGTGGAAAGTATTGCTGGGCTGGCAGGCTCTCAGTTTCGAGTTCAGAAGAAGCAAATCAGAGCTGAAACCACAACTCTTCACGTTAAAATCAGGTCACAGATTGTCTGTGTGTCTGCTTGGTGTCCTGCCAGCTGGATTTTACCAGCTGTGGAAGAAAAACTGACCAAAAAAATCTCCCAGAATTGCTCAGGCTTTGCTATCAAGGAAGACAAAGAGGTTGGAGTTTAGCTGTGTAAGAAAAACTGACCAAAAAAATCTCCCAGAATTGCTCAGGTTTTGCTATCAAGGAAGACAAGGAGGTTGGAGTTCAGTTTGGTGGTGTTGACTTCCAGGACTGTTCCAGTGAGGTTTTTGGGAATAACTCTTTGCTTATTCCTTTTTACCATGGGCTGAGATAATTTTTATTCTTAAAAGTAGGTGCCTCAAGTTTTCATTCCTATCTCAGTTCTGACAGGAGGGAGGAATCTGTAAAGCTTTGGGGGAAATGCTGGATTTTTGTTGTTCAAGGAAGTTTTCTATGGTTTTCTTTGGGAATTTCTGTGCCCTGAACTCACTGACCTTGCTGTTCATACTTAAGTCCAAACAGGTTTCATGCTCCATCCCTCCTTTTTCTCTGCTGAGCCTCCAAGTATCTTCCAGTGGCTGAGTTCCTGCCTGAAGGGAGAGGGAGTTCAGCCTTATCCCTATTTGCCTGGGATCTGTGAACGGAGCAAACTGGTGGTACTGGTGTGTACTGGGGCATGGGGGGGTTTGTTCTCTCAGCACAGCAGCCCTGGGGTCAGGGTTTGCTCCAGCTGGGAGTGAGATATCCCTCTTGGAAACTGGAATTACTCCTGCTTGGAGTGGGTGTGGAGCAACTGGGATGTATTGGAGAGGTGTGGGTCAGTTATTTGGACACTGAAGCATCTCCAAGGCTTCATCTCCCTGCATGAAATCCCCCTGCAATGTCCCCACTTATCAGAGGGAAATAAACCCCTGTGGTCCCCTCTCCTATGAAATTCCATTGACTGGAGGCTCTGGGTGGGTTTTCCAGGTGGGAAGAGGGAGGTGTTTGAGGGGAAGGGGAGCTGCTGAGGGCAGAGCAGCCCACACTTCACTGCTCAGGTGGTTTTTTGTGGTTTGTGCAAACTAACAATGGAACTCCAAGCTAACTGTGTTTTGGGAGTGAGAATTCCCCAGCTGTCTCCTTGGGCAGGTACCAACATCAATGTTTACTCATGTGAGTAGCTCTAAGTGCTGGTGTTTTCCCCTGCTCAGCATCACTTCCCACTCACAAAGCATTCATGGAAAAAAACTTCCCACCTTGGAGCAGAGGAGAAAAAGAAGAAAAAGAGACTTTTATTTTCCTCCTGCTCTGCCTGAACTGCCTGTGCAGAGCTTGGAGTTGAAAGACCTTCATAAAAACACCCAATCATTTTACCTGGGTGTGATTTTTCCCAGCTTCTCTTGTCTGGAAGCATCAAAAAGTGAACAGGAGGAGGGCTGATCCCTGGGATTTTGCTGGAGTGGGAGCAGCTTTTCACTTGGAGCCTCCACAAAGTATCCAAGACGTGGAGGAAACCAAGTAGAAAACAATGTTAATAAACTGTGTGTGTGTTCTGCAAGAGAAAAGAAACATCAGCAGCACAAGCAGGAGGAGTGGGAACACATTTTTCTGTCCAGAAAATATTTATCTCCTCACCTTTGGAGCAATTATTATGAAAAATTCAGGCTGGGTTTTTTCCCAAAATTTACATATAAAGCCTCAAAGTTTGTTGCTTGTCTCAATCATTTCAGTCTCTTTTCACTAACAGTAACCCTGCCCACTGCTGAGGTTCCCTGGCAGTTGTCCCTGCCTGTTCTGGTGGGAAGCAAAGCCATCTCAGCCCCCAGGTGACTGTTTTGGTGTCTCCTCCCTCTCCAGAGTGTGGCTCTTTACATCCTGGGGGACGAGAGCGCCGTGGCCAACGAGGCCTCCCACTACTTGTACAAGATCACATCAGGTGAGGACACTTTGATGCCATCCTGGGATTGTCACCTGCTCGGAAAACATGGAATTAATGCAGCCTTGTCTCTCCTAGGCCAGCGGAAGCCGCAGATAGAACAGGATGACAATCGGTATGAGGGGGGTCTGTGGTGTTTTCCTGAGCTCTGTGCTGACTCCTGGGCGAGCTTTATTGGCTTCTCCTTAACTCTGCTTTGTTTTCCAGGTGCAGTTTCAAGCACAGCTCATCCGTTTCCAGCCTGGCTGAGAAATTAGTCCTTTGGATGACAAGTGTTGGTAAGACCGAGGGAGGCAACAGCCTTGTGCTTGCATGACATGAAACACACACTTTGTCCAGCTTTGATAACACAGTTTCTTTGGGTTTTTGCCTCGTTAATTTGAAGGTTTCACCTTAAGAGACCTGGAGTCTCTGCCCTTTGGGGTGGCCCTGCCCATCAGGGATGCGATTTATCACTGCCGGGAGCAGCCGGCCTCCGACTGGCCAGAACCCGTTTGTGTCCTCATCGGGCGCCAGGATCTGTCCAAACAGGCCCGGGAAGGGAACCTGCAGAAGGGAAAATCCGTGAGTATGATTCCACCCTCCTGGGGCTGGGGCAGAGCAGCAGTTCAGGAGCTTTGGGGCATCCCAAGGTGCGGAATAATCACGAAATCGAGGGGTTACACCTGCGAGGGTTTCATTAAAAATCCAGGATCCAGCACAGACATAAAAGCTCAATATGAAACACATTTTAAAGTTAATTTAGACCAAAAATGCCTCCAAACAGATTTTTGCCAAAATCGTTTTGCCAAGACCATTTTTGCTGCCTCCAGACAAAAAAATTTGCCTCCAGAGCTGTTTGGTTCCTCCTCCTCTCATCCTTTGGGTTTTGTCCAGAGGCTCTGCCATCAAACCATGGGAAGGAGAAGGAAGTGGGCATTTCTCAGCCTGGCTCCATGGCTGGCATCTCCCTCTGCTCTGGAAGGGCTGGATTGGGAAATAACTCCTGCCATATGTACATTTTACTTACTCATATCCTGAGGTAAATGATAAAAAAAGTGTGTGGTGATTTTCACTTCCACATTTTCTCCTGATGGTGGGAATCACCAGAGTCCCAGGGAATTTAACTCACTTAAATCTCTTGTGTTGAAAGCCACAGATCTTGTTGAAAGCTGCCTTAAAACCCCTTCAGGGCAGCTGATTGTCCATGGCCTTTGCCAGATTCAGAAAGAGGTTTTTTTGTAACCTCAGATACATCTTGGTCGAGATCTTTTTTGCTGTCTTAGCTTTGAAAGGGTATTAAATCATTCCAGTTTTTATAACAGAGGCTTCATGGCTAATTGCATCTTAAAAACCTAATTAATTGAGCAGAAAAGCAAATCAACTGCATGTCCAAGCTGCCACATTAAAACCCCTCTTTGTTTCCTGCGGGTGAAGTTCTGCCCAACCGAAACACTCAGGGATGGTAAAAATGATGATAAATTTGATTTTATCACTCACTTTATAACAATGCCTCGAATAGCTGTTGCCTTAAAAGGGTAAAGTGCTCCTCAAACCCCAAATTGTTTGTCATTTCTCAGGAGGGCAGGGTGGAGTTTCCTGTTTCAGAACGGACGCTGGGTGGTGCAGTTCTGAATTGAGATTTACTGGGTATTTATCAGAAGAAATTGGGTTTCATTCATCAGCTCCTCATTTATTTGCCTCCCTGGGCTCGTGTGTTCCCAAAGAAGACCTTCTTTTTGGTCCTCTGCACCACCTGGAGGATAAGAATAAACAGGAGAACAGAGTTTTAAGAGAGGATTTCTTAAATCTTGCATGGAAAGAGGGATTGCAAACAACTTTGGGACTTTTCTGGTCATGTAGTTCCAGCGTGGAGGCTCCAAACCCCATCCTGGTGCCTTGGTGAGCACCAGGCTGACTGACAGCAACAAACATTTGGCATTTTCTGCTGTGCAGGCTCTTTGTTTTAAAAGGTAACCTGGTTTTCCAAGGTCTGTGCTGAGAAAATCCAGGAGAAAGCTCAGATTCATGAAAACATTGATGCCTGGGAAAATAAAGCAGGTTTCTGGCAGAACCTGCAGAACAGGAGCTCTGATTGGGCTGATCCTAAAGTGGGATAATCCCAAATTGGATTGATTGTGGAGGGGGAAATCCTTCCCAACTGCTCTGAAACAGGAGAGAGTTGGGAAAGAACAACAACCATGTTCCACATCACCTCGCCCAAGCTCGGCCTGGTGGTCCCTGATGTCTTTGAGGGGTCACCTCCTCTTGTCTTGGTAGTTCTTTATCCCATTTCCATGGGCAGAAGAGCTTGATTTCCATGTTCAGAAATCCTCCAGGCCTTTGTATTCCTGAAAGGAGCACATGGCTGTGGGAATGAGATGAGCTCAGTTGGTTAAAACTTGGTTATAATAATGGCAAGGTCATGGGTTCAATCCCCTCTGTGGGCCCTTGACTTGAGTTGGACTCAATGATCCTTGTGGGTCCTTTCAACTCAGAATAGTCTGGGATTCTGTGAATGTTTCAGGTGGCTCCAAGTTAAATAGATCTGGTCAATGTATTTGAGCCTGGACTGAGCATTAAGTTAAGCCTGGGTGAAGGATGGATAGAATCATAGAATGGATTGGGTTGGAAAAGACCTCCGAGATCATCAAGTCCAACCCTTGGGCCAACTCCAGTCCCTTTACCAGATCATGGCACTCAGTGCCACGGCCAAGCTCAGCTGAAAAACCTTCAGGGATGGGGAATCCACCCCCACTCTGGGCAGCCCATTCCAATGCCTGAGCACTCTCTCTGCAAAGAATTTTTTTCTGCTCTCCAACTTCAATTTCCCCTGGCAGAGCTTGAGCCCATCATGCCCCCTTGTTCTGTTGCTGAGTGCCTGGGAGGGTTGGGTTGGGTTCCATGATCTGTGATGATGCACAAATCAGCCCCTTGTGTTTACAGACCCACGTTATGGTTGTGCTGGCTGAGTTCAAGTAGCGGTGCTGATCTCCCTGAGGATTCCCAGCCCTGGAATCATGTCCTTCCCCTCCTCTCTCCCAGCCCTGGAATCATGTTCTTCCCCTCCTCTCTCCCCCGCAGTCGGTGGGCTCCGTGCTGAGCTCGGACATTCCCTCGGCGGCCGAGTCGGAGGAGGACGAGGACGGCATGAACGACATGAACGAGGAGGTGATGTCCCTGATCTGGAGCGAGGACCTGAGGGTGCAGGAGGTGAGGAGGCTCCTCCAGAGCGCCCGGCCCGTGCGCGTCAACGTGGTGCAGATGCCCGAAGCGAGTGACCACGAGTACATAGAGGAGAAGGAGAACCGGTAAAGAGCCGCGGAGTCATGGAATGCCTTGGGTTGGAAGGGACCTCACAGCTCATCTCATTCCACCCCCCTGCCACGAGGACACCTTTCACTAGACCAGGTTGCTCCAAGCCCTGGCCAGTCTGGCCTTGGAAAACTCTCTGTTTCCAGCAATTTCTCATTAACTTTGCTCTGAAAAGGTTACGGAATCAGAATCCCAGACTATTCTGAGTTGGAGGGACCCACAAGGATCATCGAGTCCAACTCTTAAGTCAGTGGCCCACACAGGGGATTGAACCCATGACCTTGGCATTATTACAACCAAGTTTTAACCAACTGAGCTCATCTCAGGGTTGTCTGAGTATTTTTGGTGGCTCAAAGTGAAGGGGATCTAACGGGCAGTGGATTTCAGTCTGAACTGAGCATTACATTAGAGCTTTTAGAAAAGGGTTGAGTTTCATAATCCAAGTCTTTGGAGCTCTGTGGGCATCAAAGCTCTGCTGTATTTGAGTTGGAGAGTTCTTGGAATGGGAGCAGCAGATGGAAAAGTCAATCAGTCCAAAACCCAGACAGAATGTTGGGGGTAGCTGGGTGCTGGAAGCAGTTTGTAGCACCTTTTTTCCACCTAAAAATTGTGAAATATAAGCAGGACCTACTTTGTGGAGAACAAAACATTATCCATGCCCTGCCTGAAGCTGGAGAACACTTTGTTCAGGGCTGGTCTGGGCTCAAGGGTCCTCATTAATGCTTCACAAAACACACTCATTGTCCCACCCCTCTGTCTTTTTAAACCTGTGCTCAGTAGCCTTGTGATTGTCCCCATCCTGCTTCTTTATTCACTTATTTTAGGGGTGTTAAAAGCATCTCCTCTTAAAAAAAACAAAAAAAAGGGCAAATTTCAGGGCACTATCAACATGCAAAACCCTGTACGGAGATAGGAACGTGTCAGATTCTTGTGTGACCTGCCAAGCTGAGTAATCTGACGAGTGTAGAAAGTGTTTCCAGAGTAAATCGTAGAGAGCTGTGGTCAGAGTTCTTGGAAGCACCTTATTGATGCTGTGCCTGGGTTATTACTCGGGGTGATCACCAGTCATAGCAGGACCCCACCAGCTGTGTTTGGCTTTCTCCTGTCACCAGCACGGCCGAGGGACGTCTGTGGCACAGATTTATGGAACCACCTTTAGGGCAAAACAGTGGGAGGTTTCAACAAGGTGTCAGTGAAATGGAGGTCTGGTTTATGGAAGTTTTGCACCTGAAGCTTTGGTTTCATGTCCCCACCAGGCTGTTGCAGCTGTGCCAGAGAACCATGGCACTCCCTGTGGGGAGAGGAATGTTCACCTTGTTCTCCTACCATCCTGTTCCCACGGAGCAGTTGCCCATCCCTAAGCTGAATCTCACCGGTACGTTGGTTCCTTCCCAATCAATCCAGTGTCTCAGAGTTGGATGGAGTTTCTTTCAGTTGTTATTTCCTTCTGAGCTCACTGTGATTTTTGTAGCATCTTCTGTGCTTTCCTGCAAAGCCTTTCATGGCTTAAGTGTGATTTTTGTGACACAGCAACTCTTTGGAGTTTTGAACCTGCCACCCGCTCGTTTCTTCTGGAGTGGCCAAGGCCAGTGTGGTTACAAACACTGAGACCTGCTGTCAGGTGCATCCTGGAAAAATTGAAATGTTGGAGGCACACAGAGATCCGGGAAAGCTGCTGGTTGATCTGTGCTGTCCTGAGGACACCAGAGGCTGATTTGGATCAGAGCTGTTCCCTCACTTGGCTGGTTTGGATGTACCTAATTACTGTTAATTGCTCTGTCCTGGCAGGCCGTGCTCCTCCACGGAACACCACTGTGGATCTGAACAGTGGGAACATTGATGTGCCCCCCAACATGGCTTGCTGGGCCAGCTTCCACAACGGGGTGGCCGCCGGCCTGAAGATCGCTCCCGCCTCCCAGATAGACTCTGCCTGGATTGTCTACAACAAGCCCAAAATTGCTGAGCTGGCCAATGAATATGCAGGATTCCTCATGGCTCTGGGCCTCAATGGGCACCTCACCAAGCTGGCCACCCTCAACATCCACGACTACCTAACAAAGGTGAGGCCTTTGGGCAGGGCTGAGGGAGAAATCCCGGTGGGACTTGGGTTCTTCCAACAGAACAGGGAGGAAAAATCATCAGGTTTGAACCACTGAGCTGGAAGTTTCCTGGTGTGGGACAAGAGCAGAGTTGCTGCATTAATGGTTGTGGTGCAGGACTTAGGATGGTTTGGGTTAGGGTTGGAAAGACCATTCCCCAGTGTGAGGAGGAACTGGAAGAGCACTGGGAGAGCTGCCCAGGGAGGATGTGGGGTCTCCCTCTCCAGAGACATTCCAAACCCACCTGGACATGTTCCTGTGTCACCCTGGACCGGGTGATCTCCAGAGGTCCCTTCCCACCATAAATATTCTGGAATTCCATGAAATGAAACTTCACTTTTGTTTAAAGATTACAGCCAGTTCCACCACTAGATCTTTCCCTACTGTGCCCAGCCACTGGGATATGGGAATGGAACACCAGGACTGGTGTTTTCCCATCTCCAAAGGCATTTGTTTCCCATGGTTCGTGTTTCCTCAGGGGGCTGATTGACAGGAAGCTCAACAGGAGCCAACAGTGTGCCCAGGTGGCCAAGAAGACCAATGGGATCCTGGCCTGGATCCAAACTAGCGTGGCCAGCAGGACCAGGGCAGTGACCCTTCCCCTGGACTCTGCCTTGGGGAGGCCACACTTTGAGTGTTGTGTTCAGTTCTGGGCCCCTCAGTTGAGGCAAGAGATTGAGGGGCTGGAGCGGGGCCAGAGAAGAGCAACAAGGCTGGAGAAGGGAGTGGAGCACAAGTGCTGTGGGGAGAGGCTGAGGGAGCTGGGGGTGTTTAGCCTGGAGAAGAGGAGGCTCAGAGGTGACCTCAGCACTGTCTGGAACTGCCTGAAGGGAAGTTCTGGCCAGCTGGGGGTTGGTCTCTTCTCCCAGGCACTCAGCAATAGGACAAGGGGGCATGGGGGGCTCAAGCTCTGCCAGGGGAAATTGAAGGTGGAGATCAGAAAAAAATTCTTTGCAGAGAGAGTGCTCAGGCATTGGAATGGGCTGCCCAGAGAGGGGGTGGATTCCCCATCCCTGGAGGTTTTTCAACTGAGCTTGACCGTGACACTGAGTGCCATGATCTGGTAAAGGGACTGGAGTTGGCCCAAGGGTTGGACTTGATGATCTCGGAGGTCTTTTCCAACCCAATCCATTCCATGATTCCCCCTGCAGGGCCACGAGATGACCAGCATTGGGCTGCTGCTCGGCGTCTCTGCCGCCACGCTGGGCACCATGGACATGGCCATCACCCGCCTCCTGAGCATCCACATCCCTGCCCTGCTGCCCCCCACCTCCACCGAGCTGGACGTGCCCCACAACGTGCAGGTGGCTGCTGTGGTGGGGATAGGCCTGGTCTACCAAGGCACAGCTCACAGACACACTGCTGAGGTGCTGCTGGCTGAGATAGGTGAGTGCTGGCACCGGGGAGGCACTGAGGGATTTGTACCTCCCACCACACACTCACCTCTTTTTCCAAACCTGGTCTGGTTTTGGTGGAGCAGAAGCTCCTGTGAGCTGTTGGTGTAGCATAAAACAGTTGGTGGATTTAGGAGTAGAAATGTCATTGCTGGACCTGGTTCTTCCACATGGAAATGTTGGTGTCCTGAATTCTCCTGCTTGGAATTTTAAGGCTGTTTAACCACAATCTGATTCTGAACAGCAGAATTGTGATCTCAATTGTGTCCTCATTCTGTGCATGGTGATTTTATCTGTATCTTTTATTCATATTTATATGGAACTTTACTTAAAAACTCTGTGGTTTATTAGATAGAGAATGGGATTTTAAGGGTGGAATTGTTGTGTTTGTGGTAATTGTATCTTTTATTCATATTTATATGAGACTTTACCTAAAGACTCTGTTATTACACAGGGAATGGGATACATTTTAAGGGTGGAATTGTTGTGTTTGTGGTAATTTGGGATGTGCAATCTCTTCTAGCAACAGCATTTGGATACTTTCGGGGGTGTTAAAACATTGGCATTTTCACTGTGTGCCCAAACTCCTGCCATGACATTTAGGTGGGAGTTGCCATTTAGGGATGGGTGGATGGATGGATGGATGGATGGATGGATGGATGGATGGATGGATGGATGGATGGATGGATGGATGGATGGATGGGTGGGTGGGTGGGTGGATGGGTGGATGGATGGATGGATGAAGTGCCCGTTCCTTGTAATTCCACTGAGAAGGGACAGTTTTTCTTCCCTCCTTTCACGAGGAATGTAGCTCTTAATTAAGCAATTTTTGCTAAGCTGGAATTTTCAAAGATGAATTTTGCCACTTGGTTTTCTCCAGGGCGTCCCCCTGGGCCAGAAATGGAATATTGCACTGACAGGGAGTCCTATTCCCTGGCATCTGGGCTGGCTCTGGGAATGGTGTGCCTCGGGGTAAGTCACCTGCAATCAGCAGAACATTCCTTATCCATTGGGATGGGATGATGGGAGCTGTTTGCTGCTGGACTCCCAGCTGCTTTTGGTGAGGTTTGCTGCTCAAGGAGGGCACTTCCATGTTTGTCCTTGTCCCCTCACTCCACAGCATGGCAGTAACCTGGTAGGGATGTCAGACCTCAACGTTCCCGAGCAGCTCTACCAGTACATGGTGGGTGGCCACCGGCGATTCCAGGCGGGAATGCACAGGGAGAAGCACAAGTCCCCCAGTTACCAAATCAAGGTATGTGCTGCCAGTTTGTTGGAAGTCTGAGAGGTGTCTCCATGCTCCAGGTGACTTTGGGAGGGTGCACACCTGGCTGGGGTCACTCCCTTCCCATCTGGAAGTGTTCCCTGTGTTCCCACAGGAAGGAGACACCATCAACGTGGACGTGACGTGTCCTGGTGCCACACTTGCCCTTGCCATGATCTACCTAAAGACCAACAACAGGTATGGAGCTTGGAGTTGCTGCAGGGGCCTGGGCCAGCAGATTAAACTGCCACAGTGCTGGCTCTGCTGGTTGGGAATTGCTGGAATGTGACCTGGAAAACCATCCCTTTGCCATGCTCTGCAGATCCATCGCTGACTGGCTCAAAGCTCCAGACACCATGTACCTGTTGGACTTTGTGAAACCAGAGTTCCTTTTGTTGAGGGTGAGGTTTGCTTTGCTTTCACTTCTCAGCTGTTAATTCCAGCCCACATTGCCACCATCCAGAACCCCCTGGATCGCTGGTCTCCCCATTGCTCTCCAGCCAAACTCACCCCTTCCAACAACTTCTCCATGTCCTAAAGCAGCTTCCTTGTCATCCAGCACAGAATTTATGGAGCAGTGTTAGAAAGACACACTTTTTGTGGAATGTTAAATGCCATTCTTAGGCACATATTTATGCTTTTCCTAATTTTACATCTAAGTTGCAAGTACATAGGGAATTTCCTTGCAAGGATTTCTCCTGGAGTCCTTTTTCCTGTCAGCAGAGTTTGCATCTCTTAAAATAAAAGCTGTTTTGTCATTTCTGATATGAAAAATTAAAAAACACTGTGGAAAACGGACAGCTGGATTGTCTGTTTTTGGGGATGGAGAAGGACATGAAAAAATACCATTGATGTTTGTCTAGTGGGTTTTTAATTCCTTATGTTTTGGCTTTCTCCTTGTTTTCAGACCTTGGCTCGGTGCCTGATTTTGTGGGATGACATCCTGCCCAATTCCAAGTGGGTCAACAGCAACGTGCCTCAGGTGGGTGTTTATTTAGGTTTGGTGTCTTTGCTTCCCAGTTTTCCACCTCCCTGGATTGTTCTGTGTGGGAGCAGTTCCCTGATCAGGTGGGGTGCACAATGTGCATTAACAGGGATTCCATTGGATCCCTGGAATGTTTGGGGAGCACTGGGGACTGGAAAGGAGAGGATGTGACTGTTCAGGACAGAAAATGGTGTCAGGGAAAGGTAGAAATGAAACTTTTCCCCATGTTGCCCAAGGAAGGGCAAAACTGCTGCCTTAGGAATAACTTCTCAACAGTGAGATCTGTGATATTCCAGGATACTGGATGGACTCTTTAAGACCAGATTAGATCAATATGAGAAATACAGGATGCTGATACGGGAAATAAACCCAACAGCTTCTGCATGGCTGTGCCACAAACCTGCTCTGTCTCACTTTGATGGCGAGAATTTCAATTAAAACCCAGATTTCCCTGGATTAATTTTTCCCTTTTGCTTTTTACAGATCATAAGGGAGAACATTGTCTCCCTCCAAGCCCCAGAGCTGCCTTCCTCTGAAGACCTGAGCCTGGAAACCCTGGCGTGAGTGACACCCAAAAAACGCAGCTAAATTCTTTTCCTGCAAAAAAAAAAAAAACCTCTTGGGGAATTTTCCTCCCCTGTAGAGTCCAGTTATATAATAAAGGATGTTATATAGATGGATGTCTATAAAGGATGAGTCTGTCCTTTGGTTTTCCTCCTGATTTTTCAACGCTGGAGGAGTTTGTGCTGTGTATTCCAATGAGGAAAAGGGCCATTTAGTCACTTCCTGTTTGTTATTCCTTAGGCAAGCCCATGTTTACATCATCGCCGGAGCCTGTTTGTCCCTGGGATTTCGCTTTGCCGGCTCGGAAAACCTGGCAGCATTTCAGTGCCTGGTGAGGGGGGGGGGTGTTTTTCCCCCTTCCATTTCCACAGAGCTTTCCCTTCTCCAGGAAGCTGTATTTAGGCTGCATCTCTTTGCTTTCCAGTACAAATATGCCACAGATTTCCTGAAGCGTTTGTCGGCTCCCACGGCGTCCATAGTAAGTTCTTTGGAGTTTTCTCTCACCTCATGGGACAAACTTTGAAAACCCTCAGCAAAACCCAAATGGAAACCAACCCTTCTTGTCTCACACACCATTTATAGGATGTGGCAAGGCTGGGAATCACTTTGAAGGCTTTGCTGCTTCTCCCTTTCACTGTGGGCTGTGGTTTTCAGGCTCTGGGGTAGAAAGCAGGGGATCAGCCCCACCACAGGAGTAACCAAAGCTCTGTTTGCTCCCAGACAGGTCACTATAACTTGGAGACATGCCTGAGTGTCCTGCTCCTGGCCCTGGCCATGGTCATGGCTGGCTCAGGAAACCTGCAGGTCCTTCAGCTTTGCCGCTTCATGCACAAGAAGACGGGGGGAGAGATGAACTACGGCTTCCACCTGGCTCATCACATGGCCCTGGGGCTCCTCTTCCTGGGAGGAGGAAGGTGATTTGCCATTTCCAAAGGCAGGGCTCATCCCTCCTTCCAGTCTCCTTCATTTTCCCTTTCTTTTCCTAACATATTGATGCACAAACACATCTTCTCTTGCACAGGCAAGTCTTGTTGTCTCTGAAACTCCAACTTGAAAATTCCTTTCCTCGTCCCTGGAACACCAAAATATTTTTAAATCCTGTGGTTTTTAGCAGGGAAACTAAGAGATAACATGTTTTTTTCCCTACAGATACTCACTGAGCACTTCAAACTCTTCAATTGCTGCTCTCCTGTGTGCCCTGTACCCTCATTTCCCTGTCCACAGCACAGACAACCGGTAAGGCTTTGCTGGGGATCCTGTTTCCTGAGGGATCCTGTTTCCTTAGGGTTGCTCCTGCCTTAAGCTAAACCATCTTCTTGTCCCATTCCTTGAGGAATGTGTTTAACAAATCCAGAGAGCCCTGCTGGATGTCCTGAGGCATTCAGGGGAAGTCAGGAAGGGGTCTGGGTGTTTTGCATGGAATTCCTTTGCAAAAAAGACAGATGGGGAGTTTTGACCTATGGGCTCTATAAATAAATTTTTGGAGGTTTTCCACCAAAAGAAAGGGGAGAACAGAAGGAGTAAGTGATGATGGTGGCAATCTTTGATCAGTGAGGAAATGCCAGCAGGTTTCCTGAGCCTGGGACTTGTTTCCTCAGCTGGAAAGATTTTCATGCAAGATCTGTCCATTTATGACCCTCAGTCACTTTTGGTTCTGACCCATCAAGTCCTGTTCTGTCCCTTAACCCACACAGGTTATAAAATACAAACCACAATCACCCATTTCTCTGGAGTTGCATCCCCAGCTGGGTTTGCTGATGGAGCCAGGCATGGTGTGGTGTTTGGGAACCATTCCCTGCCTGTGCTGAGCTGCTGTTGCCACCCCCAGGTACCACCTGCAGGCCCTGCGTCACCTGTACGTGCTGGCGGCCGAGCCCAGGCTGCTCACTCCGGTGGACGTGGATTCCAACACTCCCTGTTACGCCCTCATAGAGGTCACCTACAAGGTACCGTGGCTGGAGCACATGTGGGAGATGCCTGAACACTGGGATTCACCCCAGTTTCCATTTATCTCCAGTCCTGGGTTTGGTTCAAGTTGTGGAGATGAGCCAAACTCTGCCAAATAACTGATGGGTTGTGCTCAACCCACTCCCTCCCTTTGGTGGCACCTTCAGAGCAGGAGAAAAGTCACCACAGAGTCCTCAAACAGTCCAGTGTGACATGGCTGAGCCAGGTTTTCCTCCCTTTAAGGAAGGACTTCCAAAGCACAGAGGTGGCTGGAGCCATCTGGTTCTCCTCCCTCTAAAGGATTTCCAAAGGCACAGGACAGAGGTGGTTGGAACCATCTGGTTCTCCCTCTAAAGGATTTCCAAAGGCACAGAGGTGGCTGGAACCATTTGGTTCTCCCTCTAAAGGATTTCCAAAGGCACAGGGGTGGCTGGAACCATCTGGTTCTCCCTCTAAAGGATTTCCAAAGGCACAGAGGTGGCTGGAACCATCTGGTTCTCCCTCTAAAGGATTTCCAACGGCACAGGGGTAGCTGGAACCATCTGGTTCTCCTCCCTCTAAAGGACTTCCAAAGGCACAGAGGTGGCTGGAACCATCTGGTTCTCCTCCCTCTAAAGGATTTCCAAAGGCACAGGGATGACTGGAACCATCTGGTTCTCCTCCCTCTAAAGGACTTCCAAAGGCACAGAGGTGGTTGGAACCATCTGCTCAGGAAAGGACTAAAGAAAGGGTTCCTGGGATTTTTGGGTGGTTCTGGAAAAGGGTTCTCCATATCCACAACATAGTTTGCTTCCCAAACTTCCACATTTCAGGCTTGCCCACCAGTGGGTGTTGATCCATCCATGGAAAATCAGGTTTATTTGTGTTTTCTGACATGAAAAGCAGTGCTGAGTCCTGTATTTACTCAGGGCTTGGGAATACAAACCTCCTGAAGTGCTGCCAGGGGAGTTGTTCCCCATAAGATGCCCTTTTACCATGAAAATGAGCTTTCCTAACCTGGGAATCCTGTGGCATTTTGCAGGGCACACAGTGGTACAAAGAAGCCACCGAGGAGCTGATGGCACCCACGCTTCTTCCAGAGCTTCACTTACTGAAACAGGTAAAGGAGCTCTCCATTTTAATGGAAACTCCCCCATTTTTGTGTCACAAACAGTGCAAGAACAGCTACAGGGATTTTGGATTCCCTGCCCTGTTGCAGTGATTCCAGAGACTTAAATTATGCCATGTGCTTCTCTTTGGTCTTGACCACAATCTGATGGAACAGGGAGTTCCCTGTGCCAGAAATTTCACTGTGGAAGACACAAAGCTCCTCCTCCTGAATTTTCTGTGTGAGCAGCAGAAAAAGAGCCCAGAAAAAACTGTTGAAAACTCTTTAATTTCATGATGCTGTCTCTGTTTAACACTAAAACTGCTCCTATTAACAGATCCGAGTGAAGGGCCCGCGGTACTGGGAGTTATTAATAGATTTAAGCAAGGGAACCCATCACCTCCAGTAAGTATCTTAACACTTCACTGAATCATGAGTTCGTAGTAATTTCTACTGCCTGGTTTTTTTTAGACCCTCCTACAGATTAGAAAGAAGTCTGGCCTTGCTCAGGTCACTGGGGTGCCTTTGGCAGCACCCTGAGGGGGGAGGAGAGAAACTGCGTAGCTGGTTTCACCTACTCATGTGAACAATTCATGCAAAAAAACAGGGCAGGGGAAAACCTGATAGTAAAAACCACAGAAATTGGCAGTGGGAAGGAGCAGCACCAGAAAGCAGCTTCAGCTCATGCTCTTAGTTCAGTTCTGAGTGGCTGTGATGTCATGTTTCCCAGACTGTTGGGGCTGTTACTGCTCTGTCAATGCTATTTTTCTCGTGGTACAAAGTGCTTACTGTGTTTTCAACACGCTCAGAACGTGTTAGGCAGCTGTGGGAACCAGAGGTTTTACCAGAACACAGGATTTGGGGTGAGAGCAGTCTCAGCTTTGCACTTCCAGTGAGTAGTAGAAGGACCAGCTGCATCTTTGCTCAGTACTGGGGTTCTTCTGGTGAACTCAAAAGCCATTAGTGGTTAAACTTAATCATTTAAGTTGGAAAAGTCCTCCAAGATCATGGAGTCCAACCACCTTGTCAGCTAGAAAGGTGAAATTCAGCACAGTATGGGCACAGTCCACGAGTGCAGCATCCATTGGTCCGTGGTTTTCAGGATACCAGTCAGGGATGAGCTGGTTCATCCTGATCAGGAGGTGAATCCTGAGTCACCTCCTGCTCCAGAGCTTTGTTTTCCCAGGCTGAGCCATCACCACTTGTTGCTGCTTTGGGGATTTACCTGCTCTCTGGGTCTCCAGGAGCTTTGAATCAGCTCTGTGTCACAACGTGTCCTCAGGCCTTCAGGATGTCAGGGACATGCCTGGCACCAGGAAAGAACTTTCCCAATCTTCCTAGATGGGAATTGCTGGGTTTTATTATACAAGGCAGTTTCAGTGACATAATTCAGTTACTTTAAGGATGCCCAGTGAAGCTGATGCTCCAAATGGGGTAAACTTTGGACCTCTGCACACTCCTGTTTGTAGGAATAGTGGTGGTTTCATGGGATTTGGGATTTTTTACCCAGAGAAGGAACCATGTGGTGCTGGGAGCTCATCTGAGGAGAATCATAGAGTGGTTTGGGTTGGA
The DNA here is from genome assembly GCF_047495875.1 of Pithys albifrons albifrons. Lineage (NCBI taxonomy): Eukaryota > Metazoa > Chordata > Aves > Passeriformes > Thamnophilidae > Pithys > Pithys albifrons. Next base: position 117,744,175 of record NC_092459.1, on the reverse strand, counting down.
AGGAACCTTAAAACCCCTCTCATGCCACTGCTCCATGGGCAGGGACACCTTCCACTATCCCAGGTTGCTCCAACCTGGCCATGGACACTCCCAGGGATGGGACAGCCACAGCTTCTCTGGGCAGGGTTTAGATAATTAGGACCAAGCCTAACCAGGGATGTTATTGCCTGGGAGCTCCTTTCCAGGCTGCCTCACTGTGTCCATGTATCCATTCCAGGTCAATCCTTTCCAAGGGTGGCATCCTGTACGTGAAGCTCCGAGCTGGACAACTCTCCTACAAGGAGGATCCCATGGGCTGGCGCAGCCTCCTGGCACAGACGGTCACGCACCGCAGCCCTGAGGCACGGGCCTTCAAGGTACTGCCCTGCCAGGTGTTCCTGCCAGGTGTTCCTGCCAGGTGTTCCTGCCAGGTGTTCTGCCAGGTGTTCCTGCCGGGAGCACTTGTGTCCTGGGTGTGCTTGGGCACAGAATTGTTTGGGTTGGAAAAGACTCACAGAGCATGGAGTCCAACCTTTGGATCCTGAATCCAATCTTTAGGTCATGGAGTCCAACCTTTAGATCATGAATCCAACTTTTAGATGATGGAGTCCAACTTTACCTGAAGGGAAGTTCTGGCCAGGTGGGGGTTGGTCTCTTCTCCCAGGCACTCAGCAGTAGGACAAGGGGGCACGATGAGCTCAAGCTCTGCTAGGGGGAATTGAAGTTGGAGAGCAGCAAAAAATTCTTTGCAGAGAGAGTGCTCAGGCATTGGAATGGGCTGCCCAGAGAGGGGGTGGATTCCCCATTCCTGGAGGTTTTTCAACTGAGCTTGGCCGTGGCACTGAGTGCCATGATCTGGTAAAGGGACTGGAGTTGGACCAAGGGTTGGACTTGATGATCTCAGAGGTCTCTTCCAACCCAATCCATTCTGTGATTCTATGGATGTGGCACTGAGTGAGAATCCACCACATCTTGATCCAACCCCACTGTGATCACCAGCCCAGGGCTGTGAGTGCCCTGGGCTGGTGATCACAGTGGGGTTGGATCAAGGGTTAGGACTTGTTGATCTCAGAGGTCTTTTCCAACCCAATCCATTCTATGATTCTATTCTATGATTCTAAATAATGAATCCAACTTTTAGATCATTGATCCAACTGTCAGATCATGAATCCAACTTTTGTATCGTGGAGTCCAACCCCTGGGTCATGGATTCCAACCTTTGATGTGGGTTACAGTTTTCTCACTTGTGTTTTGGGAGGTTTGGGTATCAGTTGCTGTTGTCTTTGTGCACCAACCTGAGCGAGTTCATTTTCAGAGTGTGTTTCAATCCCTTTTTCCCCAGCCAGAAGCGATCTCTGCGTTCACTTCCGACCCTGCTCTCTTTTCCTTCGCTGACTATTTCTGCAAACCAACTGTGGACCTGGGCGAGGTTGGTGTGTTGGTGTGGCCAATGTTTGTGGCACAGGGCAAAGTGTGGGAAACCTGCATCCAGCTGCAGAGCAGAGCCCAGCCCTCCAACAGCAGGCACAGGGAATGTTGTGTGGGATGATTTGTCATACAAAGGTGTAAAAGGGTGGTCACCCTCTAGCTTCTCTTGGTTTGATTTAGTTGGGGTTTTTTGTCCCATTCCTTGAGGAATGTGTTAAACAAATCCAGAGAGCCCTGCTGGGTGTCCTGAGGCATTTAGGGGAAGTCAGGAAGGGGTCTGGGTGTTTTGCATGGAATTCCTTTGCACAAAATTACTCAGGGGAGGGAGTAAAACAGTTTATTGATCCCAAGGATGAGATCAAGCTGTGTGTTATCATGAGTACCCCAAATTTCTGTGCTGCTGGCACATGGGGTGACTTTAATGGAAGGAAACACGACCAGGAGCCTGAATAAAGTGTGTCTAACACGTGTCTTTGCTCAGAAACAGGAAATCCTGGACCTTTTCTCTTCCATCCTCTACGAGTGTGTCACGCAGGAGAACCCTGAGATGTTGCCCACCTACATCGCCATTGACCAGGTGAGCTCTTGGCTCTGGTTTAAGGAACACTTTGGGCACATTTTTGGGGCAAAGAGTGTTCATTGCACTGTTGGAGGACCCACTTCCTTCATGCCTGGGACACCCTCGTCCTGCTCCCCCTGCAGTTCCCACCTCATGTTTTCCCCCTCCAGGCCGTGAGGAGGTTGGAGAGGAGGGAAATGTCCGAGACGTTCGAGCTGTGGCAGATCAAGCTGGTGCTGGAATTCTTCAGCTCCAGGAGCCACCAGGAGAGGATGAGCAGGAACCCAAACCGAGGGCTCTTCATGAACTCAGAATTCCTGCCTGTGATGAAGTGCACTATTGATAACACTTTGGATCAGTGGCTTCAAGGTAGAGAGGAGAGAATGGAATTCCAGACTAGTGTGGGTTGGGAGGGACCTTAAAGACCACCCTGGCACCCCCTGCCATGGCAGGGACACCTTTCCTTGGATCAGGTTGCTCCCCTGGTTCTTGTCTTGCTGATCCAGGTTGTCTTTCACCTCCAAATTACAGAAAAGTGCTAAGGGAAGGGCAGGCACTTGGATAAACCAACTGGTTTTCAGTTTGCTGTGGATCATTCCCTGAGGAATTCTGTTTGTCCGTAATGTGGGAGGTGCAGTTCATGTTTCCCAGAGAAAATCCCTTCCTAATCCTGCACTGGGAGAGTTTCCTGGGAGCAAAAGCACAGCAGGGAATAGGTGGCTGTGGCAGAGGGAAGGAGGCTGGAAAACAAACCCCAAACCCACCTTCTGTGAGGACATGGAGACTTTCCTGTGGAAATCCCGTTTTCTCCCAGAAATACTTCCTGAATTTCCCCAGTGTGCCTTGTGTCTTGCAGCTGGAGGGGATGTGGCCCTGCATTCCTACCTGAGTGGGCAGCCCCCAGAGGAATCCCAGCTGGGCATGCTCTCCTGCTTCCTCATCTACCACTCTGTGCCCACGCCAGCCCAGATGGCAGCTGGAGGCTTGGAAGGTGAGTCTGGAATTGGCATCCTGGGAAATCCTGGACCCTTTCACTGGGCAGCTTTTCCAGCCTGGGACACACCAGTCCTGTGCTCTGCTGAGGAAACTCAGCTGGACTGCAGTTCTGGGAGCTCTGTGCCCTGCTTAGGGCTGTGGCAGGAATGTCAGCACCTCCTTGGAGAGAGGGATGGGGGGCTGGAGGATTCCCAGGAATCTGGGGCTGGGGGATTGCCAGGGAGTGGCCATCCCAGGAATCCTGTGCTGGCCATAGCCTGGAATGTAGAGAGTCCTGTGTCTGGGCTTGGATGTGCCTGTTACAGACATTCCTTCTGGGTGTTCTCTTTGTGTTCTTCCTGATGGAATTCGGGATTTTTTACGGTTTTCATGTAAAAATTGACATTTTAACCAGTCTTCCAACCATGGGATCACTGGGAAAACACCTCCGGAGCTCTGCCTGCCCCTGGCTCAGCTCCCTCTAACACAGCTCTATCTTGGGCAGCTCTTGGCCCATTTTTCCCTCATTTTCTTAGTGCTGAATGTTTTGCAGGGAGCAGGAACTTCTCGGAGCTGCTGCTGCGGTTCCGGCGGCTGCGGCTCCCGGTGCGGGCGCTGCTCCGGCTGGCGCCGCTGCTGCTCGGCAACCCCCAGGCCATGGTGCTGTAGCACCACCAAAACCTGCTCTCTTTTGTACCTTCTCAGCCTCCAAACTCATCCCCGGGGCTGTGGCCACCGACAGGTGTTATTTATAAACCGTTACCGCGAATAAAAAACAGATTATAAAAGCGAGGTCATAATAAATTTACTTTTGTAAGGAAGGGGCGTTTACAAATGTCTCTTTTATGGGGAATTCTGAGGGGACCTTGCCTGGGAGCTGGGCCTTTTCCTTGGTTTTCTAACCCCTTTGCTTGTGATGTCTCTTAATCCACTTCCATGAGGTCCTGAAGGGTGGAGGTGCCAGACTTGCTTTCCCTGGAGCTCTGAACTCAGAGCAGGGCTGGTTCTGGTGCTTCATTTGTCATCAAAGAGGTGGAATTCCTCCAAAAAAAGCAGCCAGAGGTTGAGTGATTCCTCAGCCAGAGCCAAGGGGTTGGATCCTGCCTATTCTGGCTTCAAATTGAATCATATTCTATGGGATTTGTGCTGGTCTCTCCCTGTTTTATCCCAAACCCTCAAGGAGGGAAGTCAAGGGATTTTGCACATGGACAGAAGACAACCTGGAGTGATTAAAAAGAGAGCAAAAGTAGAGGAATGATACAAACCACCTGATTATTACTAAAAAGAACATGTTTAATGTGTGTTAACTGAAGTTTTCCAGTTGCTTGAGGCACCCTGAAGGAAGCAGAGCCCGTGACAAATTCCAGCCCTCATCCTGCTTTTTTTAAGCTGGCCAAAAGTTGCTCTTATTTAATACAACTAATTTGATTGTATTAATTTAATTTCATTTAATACACCTCCAACTGCACCTCCTTTATGTGAGTTCAGTAAATTCATGAGCAGATGGAGAACCACAGGAGCTGTGGAGTCTCACAGTGTGATCCTGGGTGTTCCTTCCCCTGGGAAGGGGGTGCAGCTTGGGGAAGTTGTTTTCTTCCTTCTAAATGGGAAGCATGAAGCCCTCACTTCCCAAAGGGAATGAACCTGGGCTTTCATGGAATCCCAGACTGCTTGATCCAGCTCCAACACCCTGCTGTGGGCAGGGACACCTCCCACTAGACCAGTGGGATTCTCCCCTGACTTTTCCAAGGACAACTGTTTTTTGCCTCCTCAAGCCCCTTCCCAACCCCGGATTAGTCTCCCAGGTTGGAAAAAAAGCAGAAAACACAAATGCTGGATTTGGGGTGAAAAACAGGGAAACCTGCAGGTGTCCTGATGCCTCTGGCTGTCCTGATGGATCCGTGGGATCCATCCCTCGTTGGGACAGGGCACTGCAGGGGGCCCCGGCAGCCGGGAGGGGAATTTGCGCCTGACCACAAACCAGATGAAAAAGGATGAGTAAAGATGGAAGAAAGTGAGTAAGATGAAGTGACCCAGCTCTAGCAAATCCCCGCGCGGAGCTGGGATGCTCCCGGCTGCTCCCGAGGGCCGGGAACACGCCATTCCCAGGGCGCGGGGGTCGGAGCGAACGCGTGGGTGCCGCGCGAGCCTCTGGCGAGGAGCTCTGGGGCTCTTCCTGTTTCCTTTTGAAGCTCGAGCAGAATTTGAAAGCAGCGGCTGCCGTGACCTGGACCAATGATCGGGGCAGAGCTCGGCGCAGTTTCGGCGCCCGTTACGAATGCCAGGGCTGCGCTTCCAGAGGCTCCGCTCCCAGCGCCTCCGCTCCCAGCGTCTCCGCTCCCAGCGCCTCCGCATCCCGGCTCCGCGGGGAGCTCCCCGTGTCCTCCCATCCCGGGGGGCTTCCCGGTCCGCGGCTCCCCCGGCACGCAGGGTAAGGGGATATTTCCTTTGCCGGGCTTTGGCTGCTGTCAGGAATTGCACGAAATAACCGTGCGATGGTCTGCGATTCCTTGCGCCCCGTGTGCTGCTCGGACAGGGGGGAATTTGGGGATTTTGCCTTGGCTGCTGGGTGGGGTTTGGGGTTTGCTTGTCCTGCAGCACCCCCGGAGCAGGAGCCGCCTCCGGGTCTGCTGGAGGGCCCCTGGATGCGCTGGGATGGTGGGAGGGATTGAGGGATGCCCTGGGAGCCGCAGGGAGGGAGCGGCTCTGTTCGGGCACGAGGATGGGGCAGATGGGATTGGGATGGGAATGTTCCTTCTCCCACACTGGGGTCCTGCATCCCGATTCCTCATCCCTGGAAGTGTTCCAGCCAGGCTGGACGGGGCGTGGAGCAACCTGCGATAGTGGGAAGGTGTCCCTGCCCATGGCAGGGGGTGGAATGGGATGAGCCTTTAACTCCCAACCCAAACCATTCCGGGATTCCATGATAACTCCCGGCGGCAGCGGCACAGGTAGGGACAGAGCTCGGGCTCCGCTGTTGTCACTCCTCGCACCCAGAGTGCTTAGTCACCTTTGGGGAGGATTTTTGTGCTGCACTCCCGAGCTGTTTCTCTCCTTTCCCCTGGGCTTCGGGCTGGGAAAGACAGCGGCGAGTTCTCCTCCTGCCGCCCCTCCCCGGGCCCTACCAGGTTTTCCCATGGAAGCGGACACATCCACGTAACACATCCCAAAGGGCGCTTGCTTTGGGACTGCTCGTGTTTTCCCCTGGCTCTCCAGGCTCCGGGAGGGGTGGAACAGCCCTGGGCCGCCTCCTTTTCCTGCCCTGGCTCAGCTCTCGGCCCCGAGGACATCCCGGGACCACATTCCCGGCCCTTTCCCTTTCTCCTCGTTAATTTACCCTTTAATCTCAGCCTCTCGGCGCCTCGGCCCTTGCTGTGGGGCACAGCACGGCGTCTCCAGCCCATCGCCGTGGCATCTCTGCTGCCCGGGGCATCCCCCCGAATCTTCCCATTGATCCCTCTCCAGCGGGACGCGGCTCCTGTTCCAGCCCGGGCCCCATCGCTGCCATCCCCCCCACCCCGAGTTCCTTTTTTTGGCCGGGACGCACAAATTTTCGGCAACAGTGACCTCTGTCGGCATCGCCACGGGCCCGGTGGCACCGGCCTGGCTGTGGCCCGGCTCATCCCACGCATCCATCGGCTCCTTCTTCCCACCCGAGGGCTCTGGGGGGCCCATCCCGCCCTCCCGGCCGTTCCACAATCCTTGCTCTGGCGTTTCGGGAAGCGCCGGTGCCGGGATGCAGCTGCCAGCTCTGCTCAGAACCGGTGACAAGTTACCGAAAGGTCTCCCGGGGACAACCCCAAAGCCGAGAAGCCGAAAATTCGGGGTTTGAATGTGCGTGGCCAAACCTCCGTGACTCATGTCAACACTGCCGGTGACTAATCCCGGGAGCGCTTTCTGGCGCTGCTTCGGCTCCGTCCCCCTTTCAGTCGAGTATTTTTGTCGCGATTCAATAACAACAATAAAAAGAAATCCAGGTGAGAGCACAGGAAAGAAGGGAAGGAGGTGCTTTGGGTGCCGGTGAGTGGGAGCTGATGAGTCAGGTTTGGTGTGACCTCAGCCCCTCCAGCCGTGCCCGTGCACGCTCAGAGCGACTTTCCCTGCTGGAAAAGGCTTCCAGCAGCCCTGGGGCTGCCCGGTCCGTGCCATCCGAGCTCGGAGCAGCAGCTCCGGCCCGGCTGCAGGTGGCGGCGAGTTTTGGAGGCTGTGGGGCCGTGCCGGCGGCCGGGGAGTGACTCAGAGGCGCTTTGGGGCTCTGTGGTTTTGCTTTCATGGTTTTGCTGTGACTTAGCAACTTGTTTTTTCGCTCTGCGGGAAGGCAGGTGCCGGCATGCCTGGCAAACCCGCAGCATCCCTGTAAACCTGCAGCATCCCGGTAAACCCGCAGCATCCCTGTAAACCCGCAGCACCCCAGTAAACCCGCAGCATCCCGGTAAACCCGCAGCATCCCAGTAAACCCGCAGCATCCCGGGCAAACCCGCAGCATCCCGGTAAACCTGCAGCATCCCGGTAAACCCGCAGCATCCCGGTAAACCCGCAGCATCCCGGCAAACCCGCAGCATCCCTGTAAACCCGCAGCATCCCGGTAAACCCGCAGCATTCCGGTAAACCCGCAGCATCCCGGGCAAACCCGCAGCATCCCGGGCAAACCCACAGCATCCCTGTAAACCTGCAGCATCCTGGGCAAACCCGCAGCATCCCGGTAAACCTGCAGCGTCCCAGTAAACCCGCAGCATCCCTGTAAACCCGCAGCATCCCAGTAAACCTGAAGCATCCCTGTAAACCCGCAGCATGCCGGCAAGCCCGCAGCATCCCGGCAAACCCGCAGCGTCCCGGCAAATCCGCAGCGTCCTCGTAAACCCCCAGCATCCCGGCTGTCCCACAACATCCCGGCTTGCCCGCGGGATCGCGGCAAACCCGCAGCGTTCCAGTAAACCCAGAGCATCCCGACCAACTCTCAGCATCCTGGTAAACCTGCAGCATCCCAGTAAACCCACAGCATCCCGGGCAAACCCGCAGCATCCCGGCAATCTCGCAGCATCCTGGCAATCCCGCAGCATCCCGGCTGGCCGGCGGGATCGCGGCCTCTGCCGCCGGGTTTGGGGCTGCTGGAGTTGGATTCCTGCAGCCGAGCCCCGCAGGGGATGCAGAAGGTGGGGTGGAACGTGATCCTACCCTTGGGATCCCACCAACAGTTCGATCCCACAGGGAAAATCTGGCAGCTGATGCTTCCCCTGAGTCTGACTGGAACAGTTTCCACCCCTTCAAGGCTTGTTCGTTTGTTTTTAGAAAGAAAATTGGGAAATTGGATTTTTGACGGTGCCCTGGCATTCCCTAAATCTCGCAGCCACGTTCCTGAGAGCCCGGGGTGTCTCTGGAGAGCTGGATTTGGAAGCTGGGACAGCAAACTGGAATTTTCCAGAGAAATGCTGATGACTGTCAACATGTTTTATGGTTTTGTCAGTTTTTGGGGGAAAGAGGTGGGAAGGGAGCAGGTTGAGTGTTTTCCCACCGCAGTGTGACATCCCTCCTCCTCCTCCTCTTTCTCCTTCCCATGAGATGCTTGTGGAGTGATTTCCTTCACTGACTGTCCAGGATATTTCCCATCAACTTGTGCTCTGCTGGGATGAGCTCCAGGGCTGTCCCTGGGAAGCACCAGACAAAGAGGAACATCCAACCCCTTGATTCTGGGGGAATATCCAAACATGAGGTGCCACTGCAGCCGGTGCCAGGCTCCAACACCTCCTGGGTTCATTTGGAGGCATGTGATCCTTCAAATCCCGGCCAAGGATGGGTGTCTTGGATGGGAAATGGGTGAAAGCCACAGATGAGGACACAGAGGGCTTGGTTTTGGGGGGTGTTCCCTGGCTCTCAGCTGAGCCAGAACATCCCTCACCCATCCCAGGGCAGCTCCCTCGGGGCTGTCCCGGCGCTGTGTTGTCACCGCCAGTCCAGAGCTGGAAGGGTTAAAGCCACCGGCTCGAGGGATTGAGGTTGGGATGCTCGGCTGGACCCAGGCACGGCCATGGAGCACCCAGTGCCCACCCCCTCCGGCTCCGAGGGGTCAGAAATTCGAGTTGTCCCGACCCGCCTTCCCGCTGCGTCCCCCCCTCTTGAGTCGGCTGAGTCATCCCTGAACTCCGGCTGAGTCCGGGAGCGCCGACCTTCCCATCAGCCACGCGTGGGGCACGTTGTTTTCCCGAAATGCAGCAGAGCCCTGCCCTTCCAGAGTCACGCAAAGAGGGAACAGAGCAGGAAAACCCCAGAGCAGGGACACAAGCACGGGGACAACCACCCCCCTGCAGCGGGAGAGAGGGAAGGGGTCCCTCAGCTGGGAGGAAAAGGGCTTGGGGGGAGGTGAATGTCTTGGATGCTCTTGCTGGAGCCATTCCCTGAGGAATGGGGGTGGTTTCCACCCCCCACGTGCAGTCAGAGCCTTTCCCACGGGGGTTTGCAGGGAGGTCACGGCTCCCTTTGGGTGGGGATGGGGGTAAAAAACAGGGGCCTTCCCAATGGACAGGCTGGAATGGCATCCAGGGGCCCGAGAGAGAGCCTGGGGATGCATCACCTGGATGAAAGGGAGGGCAGTGGGGGATCAATCAGCGGAACCTCCTGCTGTCCCCCAGACCCCTCTGCTCCCGTTGTCCCCACGGATTTGGCTCCAAGCCCTGGGAAACGAGAGCTTTCCCAGCAAAGGCTCTTCCTGATGAGAAAAACTCCCTGATCCTTTCCTGATGGGTGGAACCCTGGGGAGGTGGGAGAGCCGTGGGAAGATCTCCCTCCTTGCCCCCCTGGGGTGAGACAGGACCATAAAAACCCCCGGCACATCCCGGGCTGGGCGCTTGGAGAGGACAGGACAGGTAGGACATGGGGTGGGTTGCCCTGCTCTGAGATCCATGGAGGGGTCCCACTGCAGGGGATCCATGGGAGGCTTTGGAATCTGCCCTGCAGGGGGTTTACTGAGGGAGGTTTGGGGCTCTGAGCCGAGGGAATGCGACACCTGGTAAAGTCAGACCCTTAAATCACTGCAATTCCCACAACTTTCCCCGGGCTGATGGATTTTTTACCCACCCTAAGGACACATGTTGTCCCTCACCCAGGCTGGATCACTCCCACAGCCTGGGGAAGGATGCTGGAGCTGAGCTTCCCACTGCCATCCCAACATTCCCCTCATAATTCCCATTAATATTGAAACATTAATGACATTCCATCAGCAACTGTGCAGGTTGGGACAGGGATTTTCCCAGGGAAGCTGATCCTACCCCCTTGCTATTGAATGCCTGTAGAATGGGAAATGTGGGAAGCAAAGGGATGAATCCCTGTGGTGGAACATCCCACGGGGACAGGAGGTTTCACAAAGCCCCAGGTGATTCCCATCTGGTGGCACAAAACCCACCTGGACAAACCTGGGGGTGAAGGGGCAGAACATCCTGCTCTTCTCCTGTCTCTGGAATTCCCAGTGCTGCTTCCTCCTAAGGTGATTCCCTGGTTCTTCCACAGGTGATTCCCTGGCCCAGCACTGGCACACAAGAACGAAAAGAGGGTTTTTTAAGCAGCTTAAACTAAAAAATTCCTATTTTTCCTATTTTTCCCCAGGGAAGCCAACAGAGTGAGTCAGCAGGAGCATGGCTGTCCCACTGGGATTATAACTGGAAAGAGGGGATTTTTTCCCCCTCCTACTGATTTCCAACACCACTTAATGGTGGGAAAAGAGTGACATTTGTGCAATCAGTTTTCCCATGGAAACATACCCAGGCCTGACGGTCGCTCTCCCATTGCAGGCGCCGCTTCGGGGAAGGAGCCACGGGTCGGGTGAGTGTCTCTGTGGGATGGGTGGAATGGAATGGCTTCGGGATGGGCAGCTCTCCATGGAATGGTGGAATGGAATGCCTTCAGGATGGGCAGCTCTCCATGGAATGGGCAGGTCTCCATGGAATGGCTTTGGGATGGGCAGGTCTCCATAGAATGGTGGAATGGAACGGCTTCAGGATGGGCAGGTCTCCGTGGGATGAGTGGAATGGCTTTGGAATGGGCAGGTCTCTGTGGAATGGGCAGGTCTCCATGGAATGGCTTCAGGATGGGCAGGTCTCCGTGGAATGGATGGAATGGCTTCAGGATGGGCAGGTCTCTGTGGGATGTGTGGAATGGCTTCAGGATGGGCAGCTCTCCATGGAATGGGCACGTCTCCATGGAATGGCTTCGGGATGAGTTGCTTGGGGTGCAAAGCACCGGGATGAGGGTCCCCATCCCTGGGTGCTGGTCTCTGTCCCTGTGCCAGGGGAGGCTGTGGTGCCACCGGCACCCCAAGTGCCACCAGTCGGCTCCTCAGCTGGAAACTGGGGGTTTGGGAGGCCCAGCAGTTCCAGTAAGTGGAGGGGCCACGTCACGGGGGGTGTTGGTAATTTGGGGCCTGTTTGATGAGGAAGGAAAGGGAAAACCCCACGGAGCCACCGCAGGAGGGGATGGAGAGCTGGGGCTCCCCCAGAATGAGTCAGCCGAGAGTGCTGCGGCTGCTGGGGCTGCTGGGGCTGGGCTGGGCTGGGCTCACTGGGGCTGCTGGGCTGGGCTCACTGGGGCTGCTGGGCTGGGCTGGGCTGGGCTGGACTCACTGGGGCTGCTGGGCTGGGCTGGGCTGGGCTCACTGGGGCTGCTGGGCTGGGCTGGGCTGGGCTGGGCTGGGCTAAGCTGGGCTCACTGGGGCTGCTGGGCTGGGCTGGGCTGGGCTGGGCTGGGCTGGGCTAGGCTGGGCTCACTGGGGCTGCTGGACTGGGCTGGGCTCACTGGGGCTGCTGGACTGGGCTGGGCTCTCTGGGGCTGCTGGGGCTGCTGGACTGGGCTGGGCTGGGCTGAGCTGGGCTCACTGGGGCTGCTGGGCTGGGCTGGGCTGGGCTGAGCTGGGCTCACTGGGGCTGCTGGGCTGGGCTGGGCTGGGCTGAGCTGGACTCACTGGGACTGCTGGGCTGGGCTGGGCTGGGCTGGGCTGGGCTGGGCTGGGCTGGGCTGGGCTGAGCTGGGCTCACTGGGGCTGCTGGGCTGGGCTGGGCTGAGCTGGGCTCACTGGGACTGCTGGGCTGGGCTGGGCTGGGCTGGGGTCGACTCACTGGGGCTGCTGGGCTGGGCTGAGCTGGGCTGGGCTCGGCTCACTGGGGCTGCTGGGCTGGGCTGGTCTGGGCTCACTGGGGCTGCTCTTACTGGGGCTGGTCATAGTGGTGATGATGGTGCTGGGACTGCTGGTGGTGCTGGTGTTACTGGTGATTGTTGTGTGGGTGCTACTGGGGATGCTGATGGTGATCCTGGTGTTGCTGGTACTGGTTATGCTGGTGCTGCTGGTGGTGTTGGTGCTGCTGGTGCTGGTGGTACAGGTGATACTGGTGGTAATGGTACTGGTGGCACTGGTGCTGGTGGTACTGGTGGTACCAGTGTTACTGGTGGTACTGCTGCTGGTGACTGGTGGTACTGGTGGTGCTGCTGTTACTGGTGGTACTGGTGGTGGTGTTACTGGTGGTACTGGTGGTACCGGTGGCACTGGTGCTGGTGGTACTGATGGTAGCAGTGTTGGTGGTGGTACTGGTGCTGGTGGTACTGGTGGTAGTGGAGGTACTGGTGGTACTGGTGGTATTGGCACTGGTGTTACTGGTGTTACTGGTACTGGTGTTACTGGTGTTCCTGGTGCCCCCTCAGGGCCGGGCAGGCTCCCAGTGCCCCCGGAGCAGCTGCCCCCTCTCCCCCCATGCCCAGCTCGGCCGCAGCCACCGCTTCTCCCGCTGGGAATTCCCATTCTGTGCCGGGGCAGACACAGATCTGGGAATGGCAGCCCATTCATCCCACCATCCAACCCCAGGGAATTCCATCTCCAGGCACACCCAGTCCAAGTTTTATGGATCTGGGACCTTCCAGGTGTTGGGCGTTTATTTTCCTTTGGAAATCTTTGCCAGCTGGGACCCAATCCTGGCACGAAGGTCCTCACTGAGCTCCTTCCCCCCTTTTCCATGGCATTAAAGTCAGGGAGGAAAATTAATTAAAATCCATCAGGAGAAATGAAATCAGGAAGGGTAATTAATTAATTAATTAATTAATTAATTAAATCTGGCAGCTCCAACCACTGTGCTGCTTTTTATATTTAAATAAATATTATATCTGTCTATTTACATGTATTTATGTCTATAAATATATTTTATATAAAATATATTGTCTGTTATTCTATGAATATTAATATATTACATGCAGATACTTTTATTTCCAGTTAAATAAAATTATTGGATATAGATTTACATGTGTAGAGTTTCTATTGAGTTCTTACTCTTACTAAAGTGGTCATAAATAAATATATGGAAATATAATTTATATTTATTGAGTAGAACAGAACAACAGAATTTGGTAGAATAAGAGAAGAGGATATGGGGGATAGGACTGCAAACGATCCCAGGCTTTGGAAATAAAATACAAGGACTGGGGATAAATGAAAGGACTGGGAATAAATGGAAGGGTTGGGAATAAATGGAAGGATTGGGGATAAATTGAAGGATTGGGAATAAATGGAAGGATTGGGGATAAATGCAAGGATTGGGAATAAATTGAAGCACTGGGAATTAATGGAAGCATTTGGGATAAATGCAAGGATTGGGAATAAATGGAAGGGTTTGTAATAAATTGAAACATTGGGAATAAATTGAAGGACTGGGAATAAATGCAAGGATTGGGAACAAATGGAAGGATTGGGAATAAATGGAAGGACTGGGAATAAATGCAAGGATTGGGAACAAATGGAAGGATTGGGAATAAACTGAAGCATTGGGAACAAATGGAAGGATTGGGAATAAATTGAAGGATTGGGGATAAATGCAAGGATTGGGAATAAATTGAAGCATTGGGAATTAATGGAAGCATTTGGGATAAATGCAAGGATTGGGAACAAATGGAAGGATTGGGAATAAACTGAAGCATTGGGGATAAATGGAAGGATTGGGAATAAATGGAAGCACTGGGAATAAATGGAAGCATTTGGGATAAATTGAAACATTGGGAATAAATGGAAGCATTTGGGATAAATGCAAGGATTGGGAATAAATGGAAGGGTTTGTAATAAATTGAAATACTGGGAATAAATGCAAGGATTGGGAATAAATTGAAGGACTGGGAATAAATGGAAGGATTGGGAATAAATGCAAGGATTGGGAATAAATGGAAGGACTGGGAATAAATGGAAGGATTGGGAATAAATGGAAGGACTGGGAATAAATGCAAGGATTGGGAATAAATGGAAGGATTGGGAATAAATGGAAGCACTGGGAATAAATGGAAGCATTTGGGATAAATTGAAACATTGGGAATAAATGGAAGCATTTGGGATAAATTGAAACATTGGGAATAAATGGAAGCATTTGGGATAAATGCAAGGATTGGGAACAAATGGAAGGACTGGGAATAAATGCAAGGATTGGGAACAAATGGAAGCCCAGATGGATTGAACAGGTGTCATTGCAGTGTGGAGCGAATTATGGCAGGAAAAGCCCAAAGTGCAGCCTTGGGTGGGTTTTGGGGGTTGTGGGGTTTGGTTTTAGGGTTGTGTTGGGCTTTTCATTAAGCTCTGCCCATCTTTTGGGGCTGGAATTTTTGGAATTGGATGTGTCTCCCTGATTTATGGAAGCCTGGGAGTTCATTCCTGGGGTGTGATGGCTCCGGTGAGATTGGAGAGAACCAACAACTGAATTGTGAGGATTTGCTCAGTTTAAGCCAGGCCTGAGGGGGAGCTTTGCTGGGAATGTTTTCCTTGAGTTTCAAGAGCAGGTTGGCATCCCTTGGGATGCAGCCCCCAGAGGGATGGGTGCTCCCAGTCATCCTGTTGGAGCAGGGCTGGGATTCCCTGGGGGACCTCTCCTTGCTGGGCTCAGGGCACCAAAAACTCCCATTTTTTGCTCTCCAGGTGGAGGTTTCACCCAGCACATGGCACTGACCAGCCAAAAAATTCCTCCTGGAGCTCAGGCATGGATATTTAATTGTCCAGGTTAATTCTTAGAGGCAAATTCCCAACCCCATCTGATTTTTTTGATTCTTCATTTACCAGATTATTTCTTAGAGGCAAATTCCCAATCCCTGGGCAAGTCCTGCCTGATTTTTCAGGTGGATTCCTTGATACTGAATTTTCCAGATTAAAATTCTTAGATGCAAATTCCCAACCTCTAGGAAAGGCCTGTCTGATTTTCCTGGTGGCTTTCCTGGGATTTAATTTTCCATTTAATTCTTCGAGGCAAATCCTGACCCCTGGAAAAATCCTGTCTAGTTTTCCAGGTGGGTTTTATTTCCAAGCCAATTGTTCCTGGTTTTTTGGGATAAAACCCATCCCTCCTCAGGCCAGAGGGATCCCCTCAATCAGCAGCTGGAAATTAATGATGGAGCACAATCAGATCAGCCCCAAATTCCCTTTTCCCTGTGGTTTTCCATCCAGCTGCCCACGGGATGCTCCAAGAGCCACGGGGCAGCTGCAGCTCTTGGATGCCCAAAACTGCTGGGGATGGGAATCACTGAATGTCTTGAGTTGAAATGGACCCACAGGGATCTTCAAAATTCAGCTGCTGGTCCTGAAATTGCCCAATATTCCCGCTGTGTTCGTTCCCCCAAGCCCCAAATTTATCCACCCCCGGCTATTTTTGGCACTTCTGACTCTGGTTTAAATCGATGACGTGGAGGAGGAGAAGGGAGGGGGGGGATGTTTGACTCGAACAGCAGCGAGACGAAAATAGCGAAGTGGAAATTCACCTCGGCTCGAGATTTGAGTTGAAATAAAGGCTTGAAAGCAAAGAGGTCGTGGCCGGCTGAGGGAATTCCAGCCTGGCTCCATCCTCTGGCCGGGGAGGGGACGGGGTGGGAGAGGGAGCAGCGCCCTGGTTTGTTTTTTTTTTTTTATTTTTGTGGTGCTTTTGGTCATTATTTCTCGGCGCTAAATAGAGGAAGAATAAGTTTCAAGCGAAGCGTGTTTTGTTTTGTCACAGGAAGTGGAGAGAGCTTTGGGAGAGCCCTGAGCCATTGCTTTTAAAGTGTAGATTTGAGCGCTTTCCTGGCCCAAACAATAGGATGGATTTGCGCCTGGTGGGAACGGGGGGCTCGGGGGGATGTGGGGAGCGGGCCCGGGGGAGCCCCGTTCGCAGGGAAGCGCAGGGGAAGAGCTGCGGGGCCGGGGGGCTCCGGGGCAGGGGGGCAGCCCTTCCCGGGGGGGCAGCCAGCCGTGCTGCCCCGTGCCAGGGAGCTCGAAATTGTGGGGGGCGATGCCCGAGGGGCGGGGGGTGCTGGGGCGGCCGCGCTTCGGGAAACCGTTTGAGCTTTTTCTCGGGCACGCTCCGGGCTCCGGCGTCTCCGGCAGCGGCAGCCTCAGGAAAAGGAGCCGGGTTTCACAATGGCTCAGTCCTCCCCCGGCCGGGCTGGCCCCGCCGACCCGCCCCAGCCTCGGGAAACCCCCCGAGCCGGGGGATGGCGGAGCCCCGGGGGCTCTGCGGGCCGGGACGCGGCGCTTCCCTCGGCGGCCGCCCCCGGCAGCATCGCGGGCTTGCGGAGGGGCCGCGGCTCCCCGAGCCCTTCCCGCAGCCCTTCCCGCAGCCCTTCCAGCCCCCAACACCCCCCTCCATCCCCCTGTTCCACCGGGACTGCCCACGGCCAGAGCCACCCCCGCGCCCAGCCCGCCGGGCGCTCCATCACCCCCGCTGAGCTTCCACACCTAAATCGCCAAATTCCTTCCCATCCTGCGGTATTAATTTGCTTTTTGGTTTCGTTATTAATATCGGATCTCTGCGAGGTCGGCGGCATTGGCTTTCGGTGGTAATTCACAGCTCAAGTGATTTAAGCCGCGTCGCGCTCACGACAGGAGGGCTCGGCCGGAGGGGCAGCGACGGGGCTGGGCAGCTGGGGGGGCAAAACGGGGGGGGAATTATCTGGGAAATTGTTTGGCATCGAGGAAAACCCACCGGGGCACGTAGGGATGGGTTTGGCTCCTCCTGCGATGGGGAAATGGAGAGAATTCCAGGTGCAGTGAGGATGCCCCGTGGGCTGGGCACGGCTGGCTCGGGGGTGCCCAGCACTGCCCTGGCACTCGCCCCTACCTCGGGCACCCAAATCTGCCCAAAGAGGCTTTGGGGGGTTAACCGTGCCCTTTTTCTCGTTGTGCTGTGCCCGTCCTCGGGGCTGTACCCTCGCTGAAAGGTTGCAAACAGTTTTGGGAACACGCTGTCTGCCTGAAACCTGCCAGAATCGGCCACAAATTGCAGATGAGACTGATAACAAAAGCCAACAACAGAAAATAGGTAGAAAAACAACACGGTAAAGGCTGCGAGACCACTGAAGGGCTTTTTTGTGTGTTTTCTTAACCAGTTCTCTCACGATGGAAGTGAAAACACATGAAAAGAGAAATGTCTTTTGTTCTCCCACTCAAATTAAGATGCCCCAGAACCAACCCAGGCTCGACCCCAGGGCTGGAGCTGTTGCCCAGCCCGGTCACTCTTCAATCAGCATTTTTGCACCCACCAAGGAGGTTGGCTGTTTTTTTGGTGGGTTTCTTAAACTTTTTGAACCTCAGATACCCTCACCAGGCAGTACAACAGCACCTCAGCTTATTTTCTCACCCCAGCCTGTTCTACCTGAGCATCTCTGCTTGAATAAATCAGGCTCGAGCTCAGAAATTAGGATGAGGTTTTTGTTTTCGTTCTACTTATTTCATCTTTGTTTTTATAAATAAATACAAATCACTCAAACTGAAACTCGATGGCTTTGGTGATAATCAAAGAGCAGCCCTGGGGAAATTTTTCTTCATTACCATGTTCTTTCACAGCCCACACTCGGGGTTTCGGGAGGAAAATTGTTTAACCTTTGCAGCAGCACAACCCGATGCTTTTTGAAGTCCTGTCACGCTCAGCCTTGGGGTTCACATCGAGGAGCTGCTTGGCATCACCTTTATTTTAGGGGCCACGAGCACTGAAGAAATTCTCTCATCCCTCAGCCCTCTCTCCCCTCAATTCACCCTTTCAAAATAACCCAAAACCTCCAAGAAAATATTAAAACCCACCCCCCCACCCCCCAGGGCTTCACTCTTGTTGTTGTTTTTTCGGTTCTGTGGGGCAGCTCTGTTCTCCACCAGCTTTGTACAACATGTTTTAGTATTTGCAGCTCACTTCCTGTATGAGGTTAGTTTGTTTATCATAAAACCCCTATTTTTAAACCCATTTCTGCCAATAAGCCCTTTGAATGGCGATGGCAGCACTCGTGCCTGTCCCCACTCCCGAGGGGGCTCTGGCAGGGATGGGTGCTGGGATCCCACCCCAGGGAGGCCTGGGGGGTTCTGTGCTCCTGTGGCTCCCCCCTCCATCCTCAGTGGGGTTATTTCTGTGCTTCACACCCAAAAGGAACAGGATTCCTGCAAATCCTGCCTTTTTTAAGCCGGGATTTTGTGCCGTGCTCAGTGAGGCAGAGGCAGTTCCTCGCCCTTTCCCTCCCTCAGGAATGGCCATCCTGCCACCTGCCAGAGTTATTCCCACTAATTAACAGCCAGGAGAGCTGTGGGATTGTCACACAGTTGTCGGCTCGGCCCACAGTGGCACTGAGATGGTTTAATTACCGGCCCTGTGGCCGGGAAGCGCCGGCTCCCGGCATGTCCTCCAGCAACAGGGACGGACGAGCCTGTCAGAAACCTGGCAAGGAGAAATCCATCAAAGCAGGCCAGGAAAGGCCCAACATCCCCCCGAGGCTGGGGAGGTTCCCTGGGCTCCACAGCACCAGCCTGAGCTGCCACAGCAGTGTCACCATCAGGGGTAACCCCTTCTCCTCCTTTCCTGAGGATGCAGATCTTCATGTCTTAGAATTCCACTGAGAAGAGCCCCAGCAGGTTTGGGATGCTCAGGAAGAGCAGCAGGAACATTGTCTTGGTCCAGCCATCCTTGGGCTTGTGTTGCACCACATAAAAGCCACGTTGGAGCATCTACAACCTTCCTTTGCTGCCTTTAGGGACCTCCTGGCATCCAACTGTGTCCCATCCCCGTCTCCACGTGGGGCTGACCCCAGGAGAGGCCACCCCTCCAAGCCCCTGCCAGAACCACGAGAGAACCCTCTGGAAACAGTGAGCTTTGTTGCAATATGAAAATCAAATGCAAAGCTCGGGGGGTATTTTTAGCTGTTTAAGGCAGAACAGGTGTTTGAAAGGTCAGCGGCGAGTCATTGGAAAAAATAAATATATATTTATATGAGTGTATGCCAAGGCCTGGCAGTGCCAAGGGGTCACTCCCCTGGCACCAGCCGGTCACCACCTCACTCTGGGCTGTGGTTGCTGGGCATTCCTGAGGCCAGCAGGGGATAAGGGATGTGGGAACATCCCACTCTGGCACCTTGTGTGCCCTCAGCAGCGCGGGCACAAAGAGGCCATGAGGGTGCCCGTCTCCCCACGGGCACACGGTGCTGTGGCTTTTTGCATGAATGGCATCCAGGGGCTGGCTCCGTTTCAAGGAATAAAGGAAGTCTGGCATCCTTCGAACAAAATGGGATTTATTAGTTCCTAAGGCAAAGGTGAGAGCACAGGAAGGGCTCTTGGGGAGGAGCCTGAAGGTGTGTCCCTGGTGGACCTGGGCCAGGATCACCTTGGACTTGGCCATGGCCAATGCAGGCCATGGACAGCCTGGGCCGTGACCACCTTCAGCTTGGCCATGACCACCCTGGGCCATGACACCCTTGGACTGGGCCATGGCCAGCCTGAACCATGTCTGTGACCACCCTGGGCCATGACACCCTTTGACTTGGCCATGGCCAACCTGGGCCATGACGCCCTTTGACTTGGCCATGGCCAACCTGGGCCATAACAGCCTTGGACTGGGCCATGGCCATGGCCAACCTGGACCATGACGCCCTTTGACTTGGCCATGGCCAACCTGGGCCATAACAACCTTGGACTGGGCCATGACAACCTTTGACTTGGCAATGACCACCCTGGGCCATGACACTCTTTGACATGGCCATGGCCATGGCCAACCTGGGCCATAACAACCTTGGACTGGGCCATGGCCAACCTGAACCATGTCTGTGACCACCCTGGGCCATGGCACCCTTTGACTGGGCCATGGCCAACCTGGGCCATAACAACCTTGGACTGGGCCATGACAACCTTTGACTTGGCAATGACCACCCTGGGCCATGACACTCTTTGACATGGCCATGGCCATGGCCAACCTGGGCCATAACAACCTTGGACTGGGCCATGGCCAACCTGAACCATGTCTGTGACCACCCTGGGCCATGGCACCCTTTGACTGGGCCATGGCCAACCTGGGTCCTGACCATCTTGGTCTGGGCCATGACACCCTTTGACTTGGCCATGGCCACCCTGGGCCATAACAACCTTGGACTGGGCCATGGCCAACCTGAACCATGTCCATGACCACCCTGGGCCATGACAACCTTTGACTTGGTCTTGACCAACCTAGGCCATGACCAGCTTTGACTTGGACTTGGCGATGGCCAACCTGTGCCACAACCACCCTGGGCCGTGGCCAACATGAACCATGGCCATGGCCAGCCTGGGCCAAGCCCACCTTCGACATGACCACAGACAGCCCAGACCTGGCCATGGCCAAGCACAAGCCGACAGGGGAGAATCCCCTGCTGGGGATCTCTCCTTGGTTCCTCTTCCCTGTTGTCCCAGAGGCATCACTGAGTCCGGGCAGGTCACAAGCTCCTTCCAACATTGAGTCCCAGCAAGGTCATGTCATGTCCCAGGTGTGACAACCCACCCATGGGCTCCCAAATTCCATCAGGACCAAAGAGCCACAGGCCCAGCAGCTGCCACAGCCTCTGCTGGGCAATAAAACCTTTTTTTTTTGAGTTCAAGAAGCCCCTAAAATAGCACCTGAAACCAATAAACTTCCCTTTCAGGAACTTCTGTAATTTGAAACACACTCAAGAACAAAAAAAAAAAAATCCAGAATCTTTTTAGGTTGTTTATCAAGTAGGACTTGGAGGGGAGGGTTGGTTTTAAATCCCTTTTGGGTGGTGGGTGCCAGGGCATGGAGGAGGGGGGTAGGAAGAGTTGGAGGGAAAAATAGGATGGAAGGGCAGAGCAGAAGGAAAGTGAGGTGGGAATTTGCAGGGAGGTTTGGCTTCAGCTTTAAAATGATAAAATAAAGAATAACCACGTGAAATAATAAAGGAAAAGTGACATTATAAAATCAAACCACTGCTAATCAAAACATTAAATAATAAAAGAATTAAATAATAAAATTAAGTAAAAAACATAACAAAACAAGACAAAAATAATAAAATAACCCCCCAAGCTTTGTCAGTACTGATGAAAACCAACTGGGGACAAGGAGTGCAGGGAAGGTGCCCCTCAGCTGGGTGTGAGCCCAGAACTGCTGAGACCCAGAATTTGGGAAAAGCAGAGAAAATTCCAAGGAAACCCCAAAGTATTCCAAGATGGGGCAGCTTTGGGGTTTGGGGACACTCAAGGGAATATTTTATAAAGTTGCTTCATTCAACAGCTGCATTTTGGTGTCCTGGAGAGGGAAATTTCAGGTCTGGGGGAGATCTTGGGGAGAATGGGTGAAAAACAGGGAGAACTTGGTGATAAACAGGGAGATAAAGAACAAATAACCCTTCCCAGCCCACCCAAGGTGCTCCTCAACCCCCCCAAAAAACCACCAGCACTCACAACCAATAGTTGAAAGTTTTTATTCATATAAAACTCATATTAAGACCATAAAAGATTGCATCTGAAACCCGACAAAAACAACCCCAACCCCCCGAGGATCTGCGATTATTTACAGCAGTATTGCACAAGTCAAGTGGCAATTACCCTGTCCAAAATTCATCAGTGCAAAACACAAGGAAGGCAGGGAAATTGCAGTCAAAAAAATGCTACATCCGCTGGGTCCTGCGGTGACCTCGGGCTGCGGCAGCTCCAGGTGGAGCCAACCCTGGAAGGGACAAGCCCAGGGCGAGGAGAAGCCACATTCCCACTGGAGTTCACTAATGCTGAAGTCTTTGAGGTGCCTCAATCACTCCTGGGAAGTTGGGGGACTCAGGCACTTGATGATTCCATCCTTTCTCCACCCCACGATGGCTTTGGAAGGGGATCCAACACTTATGGCAGGGGGGGAAACCAAATCTTCACAGGAACTTAAATAAGCAGAAAATAAATATACAACATTTCTACAAGTTACAGCATTAAACAGTAGAGTGCATTAATTACACAGGAAATTAAAAAAAAAAAGGCCCTACAGTATTTACCAAGTTCAACTCTAAAAAAGTTTAGGAAAAAACAGTTGGTTTTTTTAATAATTTTTTTAATGTATTTATAAGCTGTACAAAACTTACAGGAGAGAAAGGAGAGGGAGTACATTGCACACAGATATTTGGCTCAGATGATGAAAATATGGTGCCCTAATCTAATAAATATTTGGGTATTTACAGTTGGGGGAAAGAGGAGAAGCAGGAATAAATCTGGTTTCCCCACATCCAAGGAAAACTCTTCATCACATCCTTTTGGTGCAACACAGAGCACAGGAGATGCTTCAGACAGCCCAGAGCCAACACAGCTGAATGGGCACAACTCCTATTTTAGAACATAATCCTCTGGTTTGAGGCTTTGGTGGGGGGTTTTCCCCCTAAACCTGCTCTTTGGGGGGTAATTTTCCTCTGCCTTTTGGCCGGGAATCCCTCCTGGGGAGAAGCCCCTGGGAGACTTGGCCAATACTCTGAATTCTTTTCCTTAAAACAAACCTAGATTTTGTCTCCATGGGAGGAGGGGGTAAAGTGCTGGGTGATTCTTTGGTGTATTCCAAGGGACACATTCCAGGCGGGGCAGGGCTGGGAATTCCCTAAGGCTGGGAGACCCCCAAGCACCATTTGATCCACCAGCAATGATGGAGCTCAACTGGGAGAAAAATCTCACTTGGTTCCCCCCCCCCGCTTCCAAATTTCACCTATTTGATGTTTTCAACAGCCACGGAATCCCATGGAGGTTCCCATGGGAATCCTGAGGCAAAGCCAGAGCCAAATCCCAGGGGATGAGGAGCAGGACCTGCCCTGGGAGCTCCCCAGTTATTGAACCCCTTGCTCTCCACCAGTGTGAAGGTTTTCCCCACACCCCCTCCAAAAAACCATTCCCAAAACATTCCCTGCTCCTGCAACTGATGCACACCTTGCACAGCCGAGAAAAAAATGGGAATAAAATTGGCAATCAAGGTTCAAACTGGCTCCAGGACCCCCAGGAGCACAGGAGGAGGCACAGCCAGGGCAGAGAGGTCCCCCTCACTGTGTCCATCCTGGACACAAACCATCTCCCATGGCACTCAGCAGCTTCTCCCTGGGGGAAGAACCACTTGGGGGGGTTGGGATTGGGGTTTCCTTGTTTTTTTCCTATGGCACTGGTGGAAGGGGTGAGGGCAGAACCAACCAGGTGTGGGGTGGGCACCACCTGCTCCAGCCCAGGGAAGGGGCACAAGGGGTGTGCATAGACTTGGGATTGCAGGAGCAGCCACTGCCCCAAACACCCCGTGGGCACTGGTGACAAGGGACACACCTGTGTCTGCCACCAGCCCCTTGGGCTCCTCCATGCCATGGGGTCTCCAGGTGGGAGGGCACATTCCCAGGGGGAGCCAGTGGGGATGGATCCCATGGCAGTTCCTTGAATGAATCCATGCCAGGCTGGCTCCTTCCAGCTGCATCCAGGGGCTTCATGGTGCCTGCTCATCCCTCTGTCCCAACACAGAGGAGATCCCAGGAAAACACAATCCAGCACCTTGGAAACCTCCTGGTTTGCCAACTCCCACCAGGTCCTGCCGCTGTCGGGGTGTCCCGGGAGCTGCTCCATCCGCCTCCGGCTGATTTATTGCTGAATTCCTCAGTCTCCCCCTTCCCAGATATTCTATTCCACACTACAGAAGCATTTTCACACGTTTTATAGAAAGACTTTTCTTTAAAAAAAGGCAACCTGGTGGCTGGGGGGTTGTGTTCGGTTGGTTGGTTGTGATGGTTTGGACCCTGGAGTTCGACAGCCAAGTCTTGAAATTCAGAGTGTATAAAAAATAGAGATATAAAAACGACAAAAAAAATCAGTCAGCAGGAAATAGGTGATTTGCATGATGCAAATGAAGTTGGATTTGGGGTAGCATTAGGTATTTACAGGTAAAAGAAGTGCTGATTTAAAGCCCTCTGCCCTTCTTCCAGCCCTTGTGGTGGGCAAATGCCCCAGAGGCAAAGGCAGAGGGGAGGAATCTGAGTCACACCCATCAATCAGCTGGCTCAGGTTTCCCAGATGAGCCCACGGGATTCCAGGAACGACGACAACAAGTTACTCCATATTTTCCAAAGACTCTTTTGGAAAAAATGATAAAAATTGATCAAAGTTGAAAGCCCAAGTGAAGAGCACTCTGGGATAAAACGCTGCCCCGGAAACCGGCGGGTCGGCGTGGGATGGACACCCTCATCCTCCGGGAGAGCCCCATGTCTGTCTGTCTGTCTGTCCCTCCGTCCTGCCCCGGCTTTCCCAGCGAGGAGAGAAGTCCTGGAGCCTCGGGATGGGCCGGGCACTCACTGCAGCCTCCAGATGAGGCGGACGATGTAACGCAGCAGGCGCAGGATGACGACCTGGGGGTTTCCCACCTGGGGATCCAAGAAACCCTGAAACAGAGAGGGGGAGCAAAAACAAAAAAAGGAAAGGAAAAGAAAACCCAAACAAACCCGTGAGTTTCATTCTCAGCACGAAGGTTCTGTGTTATAAACACATGGAAGGTATTCCAGAGGCACAAAATCAAGTGTGGAACGAAGAAGGAGGATAAACCCAGTGACCTTTCAGGTTTCAACCCAAAGGGTGAAAGTTGTCCTCTCCCAACCACACTGGGCACAAATGTGGATTTTGGGACTGAGTGGCACCACCACAATGCCACTCAATGGGGATGGCACCTGCACAGGCACATGGGAGTCACACAATGCTGCTGGGAGGTTTGAAACATCCCAAAGGACACCCAGGGGGTTTAAAACCACGGGGTGGGGGGAAAATATTCAAACCAAAATAAAATAAACCCTCCCTCAGCAGGCAGAGCAGACCCACCACCAGCCCAAGGCTAAGCCCACCATGCTTCCTGACCTCCAACACAGCAGAGACCAAGGGAGAAGCAAATAAAAACCCCCATCAGGCTTCAAGGATGGAAGAGAAATGCCAAAATTGGGGTTTGTTGAAGAAAGAGGTGTTAAAATAGTTAGGGAGTTGAAATGACATTCAGGGTGGAAATCAGGAGGAATTTCTTCATGGAAAGGGTTGTTAAACATGGGAAGGGGCTGCACAGGGAGGTGTGGAGACCCCAGCCCTGGAGGTGCTCAAGGAATGGCTGGTTGTGGCTCTCAGTGCTCTGGGCTGGGTGACAAGGTGGGATTCAGCCACAGGTTGGATGGATCTCAGTGGTCTTTTCTAACCTAAATGATTCCATGATTCCTTCATTCCCCAGAGGACTTTTCTAACCTAAATGATTCCATGATTCCTTCATTCCCCAGAGGTCTTTTCCAGCTTAAATGATTCTGATTCCTTCATTCCCCAGAGGTCTTTTCCAGCTTAAATGATTCTGATTCCTTCATTCCCCAGAGGTCTTTTCCAATCTAAACGATCCTATGATTCCTTCATTCCCCAGAGGTCTTTTCTAACCTAAATGATTCCATGATTCCTTCATTCCCCAGAGGTCTTTTCCAGCCTAAATGATTCTGTGATTCCTTCATTCCCCAGAGGTCTTTTCCAGCCTAAGTGATTCTGTGATTCCTTCATTCCCCAGAGGTCTTTTCCAGCCTAAATGATTCTGTGATTCCTTCATTCCCCAGAGGTCTTTTCCAGCCTAAGTGGTTCTGTGATTCCTTCATTCCCCACCCTCTGCAGCCAAAGCCTCAGTGAGGAGCAGCTCTGCATGGCTGGGGGCTCTGGTGGCCCCTGGGCTGAAGTCTCTGTGGGGCACAGAGGGGCTGGGTGTGGAGCTGCCCCATCCCTTGCCCGCTGTCCTGCCCGCCACGGTGCCAGCGGTGACGCAGGGACAGGAACGTGACAGGGAACGTGACGGGAACGCGCGGCCCGACCCGTCCGACAGCCCCGACCTGCCCGGCCGGTGCCGCCCTGGCACAGCTCTTAGTTCCCCATTTCTAACCTCAGGCTCAAAGGGCACAGCCCAGCCAGGCGGGGCCGGCCTGGCACGAGCCGTTCCCACCTTCCCCTCCTGCCCCAGGGGCTCTAGAGCGGCTGGAATGGTTCCAAAGGGAAAGACACTCCCCATGGCACAACAGCCCCGCGCCTCGGGGGTGACAATCCCACAGCCACTGCTGAGGGGCTCTGAAACCACTCCAGTTCTGAGGGACAAGCAGGCAGGTGCTGACTGAGGCAGGCACAGAGTGGCAGGATGTGGCCCCAGCATTCTGAGTCTCTCCCCAGGCCAGTGGGTGGGAAGCTTGGGATGTGCCTGGCACAGAATTCCAGCGGTGAGGGAGCCAGTCCCCAGGGGATAACACATGGAGGACATTCCTGCTCCTCACAAACCCACTCACACAAGGTGCTCCAAGGTTTGCCAAGTTTAAGGCACTGCTCTGGGAGGCTTGGAGGAGATGGGAAAAGGGATTAGGGTGGGCAGGCACTGAACAGGCTTCCCAGGGAAGTGGTTGCAGCCTCAGGGATGCCAAAACTCCAGAAGCATTTGGACAACACTCTCAGGGACATAGAGGGATTGTTGGGGTGTCTGTGCAGGGCCAGGACTGGGACTCTGTGGTTCTTGTGGGTCCCTTCCAGCTCAGGATATTCCATGACATGGCATTCCACATTTCCAGCAGCTCTTCTGGATCAGCTGACTGTTTCACAAGGTGCCTCGAGCATTCTGACCAGTCTGGTTCCTCCCTTTCCTTGGAAACAGGTCCTTTCAACCCAAAAAGGGGCTTCTCCAGGGATCAGCCTGGATGGGGGAGGTTGGAAGATGCACATTCTGGATTTGGGATAAAACACAGCTTGTCACACTCTGTTGCAGGTCTGGAAAGCCTGGAAAGAGAACGGAGCGGATGGAGACGATGCAGAAAGCTGGATCATGGCAGCTGGGCCCCATTCTGGGGGAAAGCCAACCCTGTGGACCTTGGGAATGGTGAGGAAACTCTGCAGGAGTGACTCAGGAGATGGGGAGGATGGATAAGGATCCAGGCAGCTGCCATTCCCCTGGCTCCTCTTCCCACGACTCCACGGCCCAGGAACCACAAGCACGGACACGCCGCCGTTGGGAACACTCGGCAGCCCAGGCTCTGCTGCAAACTCCTCTTGCTTCACCCAAGCTGGGCTGCTTTGGGCTTGGGTTTGTGCTTTTTTTTGGCATTGCTGCATCGATTTTTGTTGCAACACTCCAAGGTGAGTGAGTTTATCATCGTATAAATACTCATGTTTCCAAACAGAGTCTTTGCAAGAAAAATAAGTCACTGGACCAAGTTTCCTCTTTGCAGCTTCCACACACAGCAACAGGGCTTTGGGAGCTGGGATTAGAATCCCACTGCATTCACTCCCTGAAGGCTTCCCTAAAAGCAACAGTGCCAGGCACTGTGTCCAGGGTGGCTCTTCCCAACACTATCCAAAAAATACCCCAACACTTTCCCACTTTCCCTGTCTAACTCTTACAAGTCTATTCCTCATTAACATCAAGTCAAGGCCCAACTCTAACCCTAAAATAACTCCAACACCCCCAAACTCCCTGTGTAACCCTCAGAAGTCTCTTCCTCATTACCATCAGGTTAAAGCCCAACTCTAGTACCAAAGTACCCCAAAACAACCTCAACACCCTCAAACTCTTTCTATCTAACTCTTAGAAGTCTCTTCCTTGTTACCATCAGTTCAAGGCCCAATTCCACTCCCAAAACAACCTCAACACCCCCAAACTCTCCCTGTCTAACTCTTAGAAGTCTCTCCCTCATTACCATCAGGTTAAAGTCCAACTCTACCCTCAAAATACCCCAAAACAACCTCAACACCCCCAAACTCTCCTGTCTAACTCTTAGAAGTCTATTCCTCATTACCATCAGGTCAAAGCCCAACTCCACCCCCAAAATAACCCCAACACCCCCAAACTTCCCTGTCTAACTCTTACAAGTCTATTCCTCATTGCCATCAGGTCAAAGCCCAACTGTAGTCCCAAAATACCCCAAAACAACCTCAACACCCCCAAACTTCCCTGTCTAACTCATACAAGTCTACTCCTCATTGCCATCAGGTCAAGACCCAATTCCACCCCCAAAATATCCCCAACACCCCCAAACTCTTTCTGTCTAACTCTCAGAAGTCTCTTCCTCATTACCATCAGGTCAAGACCCAATTCCACCCCCAAAATATCCCCAACACCCCCAAACTCTTTCTGTTTAACTCTTAGAAGTCTCTTCCTCATTACCATCAGGCCCAGGCCCAACCCAGCACCAGTGGCCCCCAAAAGCTGCTGCAAACTCACCCCCCGAGGGCCCCCAGCCCCAACCTGGGGGTTATTTTGGCCCAATTTGAGCCGTGGCAGCCGCAGCCGCCGCGTGGCCCCGTCCGGGCGCCGGCACCACCCGCGCAGCCCTTTCTCCATCTGAGTGCACCCCCAGCGCTCACCGCAGCACTTTCCAGAGATGATTAAGCTTTTCCCTTTCAGAGAAACCGTGCAAAGAAAAGGAAAGCAGAGAGGGGAAAGTTACCCTGCGTGGACAATAGGAGGCATTGAACTCGTCGCCGATGCGCCGCAGCTCCTGCGCGATCCACACCTCGGGCTGCACGTCCTCGGCCACCGAGTGCCACCGGGAAGCTGCTGGGGACAACGGGAGCGTTGGCAAGGGAGGGGCAGCACCAGGAGGAGATGCTCTGCAGAACCTCAGAGCAGCCCAGCCACTCCTGCCATTGCATTAGTGCTTGTTAGTACGACTGTATTTTCATTCTAAATCCAGGTGCCGGATGTTCCGCAGCATTAATGGGACTTGCCATTACAAGCCACACTTCTATTCCTTATTATTTTTATTATTATCATCATTGTTGTTATTATAAGGCTTCTATTTATTTATTCCTTTTATTTATTTATTACTTCTATTTATTTATTCATTCCTTTTATTTATTTATTACTTCTATTTATTTATTCCTTTTATTATTATAGGCTTCCCCTTGGGAGCATCTCCAAGCTCTGGTCCCCTCTTAAATAAGGAGAAAATCCACGATGTCACTCTCCAGTTCCATTCCCTCACCAAACCTCCTCTTCCTCAGCAATTTTCTTTCCTTGCAGGCACAGCAGCAACTCCTTCCCTAACCTTAAAAACCCTCTGCCTGGATAGTTTAACCCACTTCTCATATGTCTGCCCCAAATCATCCCAAAGTTCCCAAAAAGGAAAGGAAAAGGAGGAGAAAGCCACAGTTGGATTTGTGTGTGCAGAAACCACACTCCCAGAAAAACCAAGTGCTGGCTTCTAAGAGGGGGAAAGAAAGAGTTAATGTATTAATTATACTCTATGATACATAATTATTTCAGTCTCAATCTCAAGAGGTTATTAAAGACATCATAAATCCCTCAAATAGGGAAAAAAGGAGGCAGGACCACATATGGAACAGGCACTGCCTCTTCCACCTCCTGCAAACCCAAGTGCATGATCCTGGCAGGAACCACAGTCTTAAGAAAAAAAATAGAAATAAAGATAAAATAAAAAATTAAAAATAAATAAAATAAAAATGAAACAACCCCACATAACCAGAAAAAAACCCAAACCAAACTCAAACCAAACAACAATCCACTACACAAAACAAAACAGTGTTCTGGCACGACAGCTCTGGAGGAATCCCAAGGGAATGGGAACAGCTTCCAATCTCCAAATATTCAAAGGATTAGCGGGGCAGTAAAAAAAAAAAAATTAAATAAAAGCCTGGCTCCGACCTGACTGGAAAATGTGTTTGGGAGCCAAGGCAGCGCGCTTGGCTCGGGGCTGTGTTTTGTTTTCACGCTGTAGTAGCAGCGATGCTTTCCCTGCTCTCCTCTCCTCTCCTCTCCTCTCCTGCGCTGAATGAAGCGCAGCCCTCGCGATATTCCCAGCCCGGCGCTCCGGGAAGGCAAAACAGCATTCCAGGCTGGGCGGAGCGAGCATCCCAAAGCCCAGCGCCGGCACCACGGCCGGGCAAACACACACACCACGCGATCCCGGGGCGAGGGGATGCGGGAAAGGCAGCGGGGATGCGGGAACGGGCGGCCCCGGGGGGGGTGATGTGCAGGGCACGGGGCGGCCCCGGGGGGGGGGGGATGTGCGGGGCACGGGGCGGCCCCGGGGGGGGGGGGGGATGTGCGGGGCACGGGGCGGCCCCGGGGGGGGGGGGGGATGTGCGGGGCACGGGGCGGCCCCGGGGGGGGGGGGGATGTGCGGGGCACGGGGCGGCCCCGGGGGGGGGGGGGATGTGCGGGGCACGGGGCGGCCCCGGGGGGGGGGGGGGGATGTGCGGGGCACGGGGCGGCCCCGGGGGGGGGGGGGGGGATGTGCGGGGCACGGGGCGGCCCCGGGGGGGGGGGGGGGGATGTGCGGGGCACGGGGCGGCCCCGGGGGGGGGGGGGGGGATGTGCGGGGCACGGGGCGGCCCCGGGGGGGGGGGATGTGCGGGGCACGGGACGGCCGGGAAGAGGTTGTGCCCCTGGCCCATCCTGCCCGCCCTCCCCATCCTGCCCCCGCCTCGGCATCGCCCACGGGCTCATCCGCCCCGGGGTTGGTGGCTGAGAGCGAAATCGGGCTGAGGTTTTCAGAAAGGACTTTCTGTGGCGCTGAGTCAAAAGGGTCCAGTCATAACTGGTCCCCAAACCAGTCAGAGGTGCTCTCGGGGGCGGGGGGCACAGTCATTCCGCGAGCTGGCCCCGCCACCGAGGGTGGCACGGCCGCCGTGGGCACGGGCACAGCCCGGGGCCACCGCCACCCTCGGGGAGGGGACACGTCCTGCTCCAGCATGGGGATGCTCCAGCACGGCCACGCTGCAGTCCCGACTCAGCAGGGCAAAAAACCAACCCCAGACTGCACCTTTAACTCCTGGGCTTGGTCATCCAACCCCCCTGGAGAAAACCTCCCTGAAGGAAATGGCAGCGACTCCAGCAGACACAACCACCTGCTGCCCAGCCCAAGGTTTGCCCCTGAAATCCACTAATTCCCACGTGGAGATCTCCTGAGAGGACAAGAGATTCTTGATGCTTCTCTGCCCATGGGAGTATACACACTGGGAAAACCCCTTTACAGACCACTTGCTGCAAACACATTCCCCAAACTCACGTGGATGGAAAACCCAAGGGAAGGATGTGATCCCCTCCCACCAAGAGCCCAAGATGTGAAACACCAGGAAAAGAGTCTCCCAACCTCCCTGCAAAGGGTGAGTTTCTTGTCTTGGGTGATTTATCCTCCCAGCAGGGCACCCACCAACCCTCCCAACCTCTTCTCAAAAAGCAGGATCATCCTCTTCCTCCATATCTCCCCTGGCACAACCAAACCAACTCATCCCTGCTCCCCTCCTACCCATCCCCAAAAGCATCTTCCTGGACCTGCCAAGCCAACAACACAACCTTTCCTCCTCCCCCATCCCAGAACACCCCCTCACTGCTTTTGTCTCATTTCCCCCCCCCAAAAAAGGCTTTGGAGGGACCCACCACCTCCATACCAACGACTCTTCCTCACATAACCCAAGGCATTCCAGCATTCCCAAGGGCTGCCTCCACCAAAAACTCTGGGAAAGGTTTCACAAGATTTAGAAGCTGTTTTGGGGCAGAGCACGAGCTGGCTGTGCTGGAGCAGCCTTGGAGCAATTCCCCCAAGCTGTTTTATCCTGGGAGCATCCGTTGCTCCTGCTCACAGGAAGCGCCTGTTTGTTATTATTATAATTATTATTATCAAAGGCCACTTGCTTGTGCTTCCGAGAGAAACTCTCCACCTCACCACAGATAAAATCAGTGCATAAAAGCACAACAAAAATATACCCCGTGCTTCCTTCCCCAGGGACTGACCCACTTCCATCCGGAAAACTTCACAGCACACATCCAGTGGGACTCTGCCAAGGCACAGGGGGTGAGGAAGAGGCACACAGGGCAAAGCCAGGGATCCTTCTTAAGACTTCTGTGGGAAGTCACAGCCTGAGCATTGTGGTCCCAGACAGGGATAAAACAGCTCCATGTTCGCGGCTCAGTCGTGTTTGGGAATATCTAAAGGTGCTGGTTAAACAGCACCAAGAATTTTTCCATTTGCTTATAGTTGTTTAGGATGATGCCCGTGGCAACAACAACAGAGCAAAGGATACACTCAACCAACCAACAAGAATGCAGGAACTTGGAAAAATCAGGGAAAACCTCACTTTCTTCCCAGGAAAAAGAACCTGAAGCCGTGGCTCCCCCTGTGAGGAACTCCGGGAGCACCCTGGCCTGGCTGTGCCAACCCGAGGTTGTGAAACTTGCACTGAGCTGTAATTACTGCAATAATGTCCCAAAATCTTTCCTGAGGGCACGTTCCAGCGAGGCCTCGGCAGCCGTAACCACAGCCCGGAGCCGGGAGGGAGCAAAAACACCACCGACAAAAAAAGATGTTTTGATCCGGGAAACCTTGGAGTTGGTGTTTGTTATCCCTCCACTCTGCCCTGGTTTCACCCCGTGAAAGTTAAAAGGTTTCTCCCAGCTAAGAGGAATTAATCAGGAGAGGGGAATGCTGGACACGTGGGCAGGTTTTCCCCGCCCCAGAGGCTTTACCTGGCAAAGCCACATGTAAACACACCCCCCCCGCGGGATTTTGGGTTCCATGACCCCATCACCTCCAACGCTGAGAGAGCATCAGGAGCTACACACGAGCCAGGAGCCACTTGCTTGGCAAAACAGCCTTGGAAGAGTAGGAAGCTGGACTCGGCTCTGTCCCCTCCTCCCCTGGCAGGGACTGACCCCGCCCGGAAAAGAATAAACATCATAGTAATAAAAGCGCCGGCGCTGGACACGCGGGAGTTCCCCGGCAGTGTTTGCTCGGCAGCCCCGCCAGCTCCCACCGATCCCAGTGCCGGGCCAGCATCCAGCCCAGGCTCCCAAATCCACGGGGGGAGGTGGGAGCTGCTGTGGCAGGTGTGTCACACAACCAGGAGAACCGAGGGAGGCCACGGCAGGGGAGGAGCAGGACCCCTCGTGCACCTACAGCCCCCTTGGCACTGTGTACTCACACCTTACACACCTCTGCCTCTCACACCTGGACACAACCCCCTCCCACTGTTTACTCACACCTTACACACCCTCTGGCACTGACACCTGGACACAACCCCCTTGGCACTGTGTACTCACACCTTACACACCTCTGGCACTCACAGCTGTACAACATCCCCCTTGGCACTGTGCAGTCACACCTTGCACACCCTCTGCCTCTCAAACCTGGACAGAACCCCCTCCCACTGTGTCTTCAGACCTTTGCACACCCCTACAAGAATCTGTGTTTTCCAGCATTCCAAGAAAAGCCAAGCCAGGTAAGGAGCAGAAGGCAAAGAAAGCCAAGCCAGGTGAGGAGTGGAAGGAGCCTTCATGTACTTAAACCCCCCCCCTCGCACAGTGTACTCACATCTCTACACATTTCTCCTTACATTGCACGGCTGCACCTTTGTGCATCCCTACGAGAACCCGCCTCTTTCACTCCAGGGAAAGCCAAGACAGGTAAGAGTAGGTGAAGGGAAGCCCGGCCAGGTGAGGAGGAGAAAGGCAGCCCAGGCAGGTGAGGAGGAGAAGGGGAGCCCGGCCAGGTGAGGAGGAGAAGGGACTGGCAGCCCGGGCAGGCGCGGGGGATGCGGGACGGCGGCGGAGCCTTACCCATGGCGCTGAGGCAGTGGCTGAGCGCCTGGCAGGGCGGGCTGGGGGTCTGCGTGGCCTTGTCGCAGCTCAGGGGCGCGGGGCTGCGCTCGGTGTCGAAGGAGAAGTAACCGCTAGAGGAGCGCGGCAGGAGCGGCGACCTCCGCACGAAGATGAAGAGCGGCGAGCGGGTGGCGAAGGGGCCGGGGCTGGCGGGCGGGCCCCGCGCCGCTCCGGGGGCACTGTCGGGGCCGCTGTCGGGGCCGGCCCCGGGCAGGGCGGCGGGAGCGCCGGGGCGCAGCTGCGCGCCCGGGCCCGGCCCCTCGGCCGCCGGCAGCCGCCCGCCCTCGCCGCCGCGTCGCGCCTTCACCTCGGGGGGCTGCTTGGCCATCGGGGCTGCCTGCGGGGAGCGGAGCGCGGGCAGTGAGCGGGGCCGGCCCGGCCCGGCCCCCGCCCGCCCCATTGTTCTGCCGAGCGCCCTGCCCGGCCCGGCCCGGCCCCGTCCTGCCCCGGCCCGGCCCCCCCGCCCGCGCCCCCGGCCCCGCTCACGCTGCTACTGCCGCCGCTGGAGCGGCCCCGGCCGCGGCTGCGCTCGCCTGTGCGCGGGAACGGCCCCGCCGCGGCCCCGCTGCCGCTCCGCCCCGTGTTTACAGCCCCGGCACCGCCCCGGCCTCCCCCGGCCCGGCCGCGGCACCACCCCGGGCCCAGCACCGCCCCAGCCCGGCCACGGCACCGCCCCGGGCCCGGCACCGCCCCGGCCACGGCACCGCCCCAGCCCGGCCACAGCACCGCCCCGGCCACGGTACCGCCCCAGCCCGGCCACAGCACCGCCCCGGACTCGGCACCGCCTTGGGCCCAGCACCGCCCCGGGCTCGGCACCGCCCCGGCCTGACTACGGCACCGCCCCGGGCCCAGCACCGCCCCGGGCTCGGCCAGGGAACCATCCCGGGCTCGAGCACGGCACCGCCCCGGGCCCGGCACCGCCCCGGGCTCGGCACCGCCCAGGACCCGGCCACAGGCCCGGCCTCCTCCGGCACCGCCCAGGGCCCAGCACCGCCCCAGCCCGGCTACGGATCCGCCCCGCGGCGCCGTCACAGCCCGCGCGGCGCTCGGAAACACACCCTGCATGGACAACCTTGTGTGCTCACATCCTTATCCATACAAATACATACACACACCCTGCCTGTGCTCTCAGCCTCACACACTCCTTGAGTGCTCACATCCTGACACGCACAAATACACTCACACCCTGCCCTTTGCACTTACACACCTGTACACACACACGTGTGCACTCACAGCCTTACATACACATACCTGTGCACTCACAGCCTCACACACACACATCCATTCACAGCCTCACACACACGTGTGCACTCACAGCCTCACACACACATCCATTCACAGCCTCACACACACGTGTGCACTCACAGCCTTACACACACAGCCATTCACAGCCTTACACACACATGTGTACTGTGCACACACCTTTACTTTTCCCACCATGCACTCACACCCTTGCACATCCCTCTTGCACTGTGTACTCACACCTTTATACACACACACACACTATTGCACTGGACACTCATACTCTTGTACACCGTTCCTGCACTCACACTCTTACACACACAGTCCTTGCACTGGGTGCTCACACCCTCACACACACTCCTGGCACTGTGCACT
The DNA here is from genome assembly GCF_047495875.1 of Pithys albifrons albifrons. Classification (NCBI taxonomy): domain Eukaryota; kingdom Metazoa; phylum Chordata; class Aves; order Passeriformes; family Thamnophilidae; genus Pithys; species Pithys albifrons. Next base: position 117,708,754 of record NC_092459.1, on the reverse strand, counting down.
CACTTTTACACACTCACAGGTTCACCCCTTTGTTCACACTTGCTCTGGACATGCACATCTTGCACACCCCCTGCACACCTTGTTACACACCAGTTTGTGCACACACCTTACCCCATGCTCACCTATGTGTGTGAACACACCTTACACACCCTGTGCACTCCCGACACACACACTGCACACACATTGCACACACCCCCACATCTGTACATGTGCCTGGCACACACACTGCCCTGAGCACACACATTGCACACACCCCCACATCTGTACATGTGCCTGGCACACACTGCCCTGAGCACACACATTGCACACACCCCCACGTCTGTACATGTGCCTGGCACACACACTGCCCTGAGCACACACATTGCACACACCCCCACGTCTGTACATGTGCCTGGTACACACACTGCCCTGAGCACACACACACACCTGTTACAGGTGTGGAGAGGAAGATTGTGGAGAGAAAGGACCACAGAGAAGAAAAGCCATGGTGAGGAAGGAGCATGGAGAAGAAGAAGGAGCATGGAGAGGAAGAAGCACTATGGAGAAGAGGTAGGAGCATGGAGAGGAAGGATAATGGAGGGGAAGGACCATGGAGAGGAGGAACCTCTTCCATGGAGAGGAAAAACCCGGCACAGCCGCTGCAGGGGCTGGGTGCTGCTGGTGGAGCAGATGCTGGGGCAGCCACGGGTCCCCCGTCCCGCCCAGGACTCCTCCAGCACATCCATGAGAGTCCAGGGTGTTCCTATACACTGCTGGAGCATCCCTGACTGCCACCATGGCTCTGTTCCCACCTCCTTCATGCCACTCCAACGGGATGGAAAGGAAAAAGGTCTGTGGGGGTGTTTGAAGGGGCAAAAATAATTTGGGGAATTCATTAGGAAAACTTATTAGGTAAAAATTTGAAGGCAGGGACAGGAAGGGGAAGGAAAAGACTTGCGGGTCCTTCCAGTGGGTTTGGTGGCACTGCCACCTTTCCACAAGAGGAAAGCGAGGGAGAAGCAGGGCTGGAAATTAGGCTTGTGCCTCCTTCCCCAGCCCTCCGGCAGCGGCACCCGCGGCATGGACCCGGCGGGGCTCCGGGAGCCCTCCGAGGCAGAGCGAGGGTGTCGGGGTTGTGGGACGCGGGGCCAGCCGACAGATGCTGCGTCTATTTTCTCCTCCTGGCTCGTTTTGGTTGCTGTGTGGGCGGCTCATGCGAGTAGACGGTGATGGGGAACAGCCCGTCCTTCTCAACCCCCAAAGGGAGCCGGCCCTTCTCGCAGGGCTCATCCTGCCCTCGGGTTTTTGGAGAGCCAGTGGCGTCATCCCCTCTTTCTCTGAGCGCATTTTTCCCCCGTTAATCACAACACCAGCCTCCTGGAACAAATCCGTTTCGACGGTGTCATCGTTCCTGTCGCTGTGAGCCACCTCAGAGGTATTTGCATCGAAGCCACATCCCAAAGGTCATGGATTTTCTGCAGCGCTGACAGGGGCTGGTGACAAAGCTCCCCTTGGACCCATCGGAATCCTTGTTTCAGTCAGTGTCTTGTCTCCCACAAGGAATTGAGAAGGGAGAAAGGAGAGGGGAGGTGCAGAGGGATGGAGAATGATGGTGGGGATCCCGTGTTACTGCCGCTTCCCAGTCCCCACCACGGCATCTCCCACCCTGCCCTCCCCCTGTGCTATCGCAGAATGACTCAGGTTGGAAAACACCTTCAAGGTCATCGAGCCCAGCCCAATCCCAGCAGGCTGTCCCTGCCGTCGGGAAGGGGGCAGAGAGGAGCGTGGAGGAAAGGAGATGATGTCTGGCATGAAAACCCCCAGTATCACAGGGAAAACCCCCCTCCATCTCCTCCCTGCCCCACCAACTGCTCACCAAACCCATTTTGAACTAAACAACACAGCAACGGAAAAAAAACCCGACGCCTTGTTCTGCTCCTTCTCCTGCACCCATCGTGACAAATGTTATTTCACTCCGAGCTGGCAGATAAAATCAGGTTTAAGCCACACACCTCAAACACGAGGCTTTATCTGAGCCGGGCTTGGAGCCTGACCTTTACCGCGCGGTGCCGCCGGGTCGCAGCCCCGGGAAGGAGGGAGCGGCACCCGCAGCTCCTCCACGCGGTCCACGAGCCGGCGGAGAAGGGACAGGAGGAGTTTTTCCCGGCCGGGGACAGGAGGGAGAGCAGGGGGACCCAGGGATGGCCGGGGTGCTCGGTGGAGCGGAACAACACGTGGGTCACAGAGCTGGGCACAGATGTGGGGACAGCAGCTGTGGGACGTGCCCTGAGCTGCCACCGGGCTCGGGCACCTGTGAGTGACATCAGCAGCACCAAAAACCCCCAAACCTGCCCCCGCCAGCCCCTCTGCCACGCAGAGGGAGTGCCCAGGCTTCGCTGTGGCTCTGCATCTGTGTGTCAGGCGGGGAGCAAACCTGGCTCTCCCCATCCCAGGTGAGCAGTGGGGCGATGAATTTAAAAAACCACAACCCCAAATCAAGCCTTTGTGGCCCCATCAGCGTGTTGTGTGTCCCCAGGGGCTACTGTAAAGGTTGGCTATAGATAAAAATAGGTGGGGTTTGTTCCACAGATGGACATTTTTGTTAAAGGAACACCTGAACCCTCTGTGTGGGATGTCACAGCTCTCCAGCCACATGCAAGACAGTGATGTGGGGATGGGCCAAGGGACACAAGAATGGTCCTGAGCTGACCCAAGTGGCCCCTGGACTGGGGGTGCTGTCACTTGGTTTCACTGCTGCCCCAAGTGGATTTGGTACCTGCTAAGAGGTATTTGAAGTTATTTGTTGCTCCTGATGGGATGACTGACATCCCCTTGGGTGACCTTTGTGCCTCACCTGGATGGGAACCAGGACCCCTGCTTCATTAGCACGAGTCTGACTAATTAGTGAGGTGCTCGCAGCTTTAAACAACCTCACGCTTCTTTTTTTTTTCAACCATAAAAAGCCATAACTCAGCAATTTGGCTGGAAATTGTGGAGAAATGCTGCCAGCAGAAAGGGCTTGGCCAGGGCTAACCAGTGATGGGTTGTGAGCAGCAAAGGATGGAGGAGCTGGGCGAGAGCCCCAGACCCCCGTGGGGGCCCTGGCTCGGTGGCAGAGGGTGAAAAATGAGCAACCTTGGGTTCTGTGCAGAAGAAAGAGCAGAGCCACCCACGCTCCAGGAAATCTCTCCTCTCCGTGTGGGTGGTGGAGGCCCCAAGATGGGTTATCTTGAAAGGGCAACTCTGGGGATACCTCGAGCCCTTCCCCGGTGTGGATCGGCACGTGCTGGGGAGGAAATGTCACCGGGGCCAGCTGGGGCTCTGCCTGCTGCTCCTGCACGTTTAGCAGCTTGGTTACACTCAGGTAGAAAAGAGGAGCCTCCAACCCCCTCCCCACCTCGGCTCTCCATGGATCTGTTCACACTGCTTGGCCCCTCATGGGATGGGTTTAATCTTTATCTTTCCAGCTCGGCTCTCCATGGACCTGTTCACGCTGCTTGGCCCCTCATGGGATGGGTTTAACTTTTATCCTTCCTGCTCCCCATGGGATGATTGTGAGGGGGGCAGGAGCAGCTGGCTGGTACAGGGGGGGGGAATTTGAAGGGTGGTTAATGGAAAATGGCAGCATTTCTGAGGGGGAAAGATGGGTAAAAACCCCGCTGAGCTCATTGTGCACTTTTCAGAGCAGAGATGAGGGACTAAAAATTGTATTTTTACAAGATAGATCTAAAAACTTGAGCCTGGAAGAGATTTTGGCCTGGCCTGAGAACAGCTGGCTCTGGCTCAGCTCATAAAAAAATTAAACTAGGGAAGAAAGGGAACAAGCAAGCCACCCCAGCACTGAATGTTTATGTTTCCAGCGGCTCCGAGGTCTCTCCAGCTGATCCCCCTCCCTGTGCAAGTTGTTCCAGCTGACTTGGGAAGCAGCTGCTTCGGCTCAAAAAGCCAAAGGCTTTTCCATGTGCCACAGAAAGCCTAACAAGAGGGAAAGCAGGCTGCTTCCAAGGGGAATCCAGGAGGTTCTGTCATAAAGGCAGGGAGAGGAGCCCCAGCTGCAGAACAGCAAACCCTGTGAGAACTGACACCTTCCTCCCAGATCCCAGAGTGATCCCAGCCCTTCTTCACTGACACCTGATCTATGCTGGATCCCAAAATAATCCCAGCCCTTCCTCACTGACACCTGATCTGTGCTGGATCCCAGAGTAATCCCAACCCTTCCTCACTGACATCTCCCTCCCAGATCCCAGAGTGATCCCAGCCCTTCCTCACTGACACCTCCCTCCATGCTGGATCCCAAAATAATCCCAGCCCTTCCTCACTGACACCTGATCTGTGCTGGATCCCAGAGTAATCCCAACCCTTCCTCACTGACATCTCCCTCCCAGATCCCAGAGTGATCCCAGCCCTTCCTCACTGACACCTCCCTCCATGCTGGATCCCGAAATAATCCCAGCCCTTCCTCACTGACACCTAATCCGTCCTGGATCCCAGAATAACCCCAACCCTTCCTGACTGACACCTCCCTCTGTGCTGGATCCCAGAGTAATCCCAGCCCTTCCTGACACCTCCCTCTGTGCTGTATCCCAGAGTAATCCCAGAATAATCCCAGCCCTTCCTGACACCTCCCTCTGTGCTGGATCCCAGAGTAATCCCAGAATGATCCCAGCCCTTCCTCACTGTCCCAGGCTGTACCAGCTGGGCTGGGCTGAGCTCACCTTGGTTTTCCACCTGAGATACCCCTGAGACAGAGGCAGAGGGAGGGTAAGGAAAGGTCCGTTGTCTCCCTCCTGTGGGGAGATGCACAAGTGAGATTAATGCCTTCTCCTCCTCGCTGGTCTTGTGCTGATCAAACACTCCTTTTAAAGGAACCCTTTCCTAGAGTGTTCTCCCAATATTTTGCCACTGCAAAGGCAAACAACACACACTTTCCTCTTGGTTTTCCCCTGAGTTCTAATAATGGTGTTTAGAAAGTCAGAAGTGAAGGTGTCAAGGGTGAGTTCAGTCCTACCCAAGCTAAATCTGACCTGCAAACCTCCATTCCTTCCATCCTGGAAGCTCCTAAGAACAGGTAGAGCAGAAGAAGCCCCAACCCAAAGCCTTCCAAACCTGGGCAAGCTCAACTAACAACTCATTTTAGTGTATTTTCCCCCCTAAAAGCACAGAAAGATGCAAGTCATTATTGCTAAAGTCAAGACTAAACCGATTTAATTAAAAACAAGTAACCATATAAACATTTCACAGCCACAAACCCCCAAGTCCTTGATAACTGTGCAAAATCAACTCTCATTTTCGGGAGCGTTTGTTCTGGCTGAGCAACACGACGAATCTGCTCCGAAGGAACTTGATTTCTTTTCGGTAGGACCTGCAGAATAAATCCTTCAGCCTCTGGCGCAGGGCCCTGAGGGAGGGCAGGCTGTGGCAGCTGGGGATGTTCAGCAAGGTCTCAAAGAACTCCTTCCACAGCTCAGCGTTGACAAGTCTGCAAAAGGAGCCCCAAAAAAGCCAAATTCCAGCTGTTAAAATATCCATTCCTATTTCCACCTCCTCAGTTTGGAGCTGAAAGCTGTGATAGAACCCACAACCCAACCAGGGCTAAGGGCATGTCTTTCTAGCAAAGGTTTTGGGAAGGGTTTTGACACCAACCTCCTGAAGGTTCCCTCAGGCTTCCACACCCCGTCTTCGTTCTTCACCCGCATGTAGGTGCCAAAGATCATGCAGTAAACTGTGGCTGCAATGCCAAAGTAGTCTGTCTAAACAAGAACACACCAGTTTCATGTGAACAACGTGCCAAGACCACAGAATCATAGAATGGATTGGGTTGGAAAAGACCTGCGAGATCGTCAAGTCCAACCCTTGATCCAACCCCACTGTGATCACCAGCCCAGGGCACAGAGTGCCCTGGGCTGGTGATCACAGTGAGGTTGAATCAAGACGTGGTGGATTCTCACTCAGTGTCACATCCATAGAATCACAGAATGGATTGGGTTGGAAAAGACCTGCGAGATCGTCAAGTCCAACCCTTGGTCCAACTCCAGTCCCTTTACCAGATCATGGCACTCAGTGCCACGGCCAAGCTCAGGTTAAAAACCTCCAGGGATGGGGAATCCACCCCCTCTCTGGGCAGCCCATTCCAATGCCTGAGCACTCTCTCTGCAAAGAATTTTTACTGATCTCCAACTTCAATTTCCCCTGGCAGAGCTTGAGCTCATCGTGCCCCCTTGTCCTATTGCTGAGTGCCTGGGAGAAGAGACCAACCCCCACCTGGCCAGAACTTCCCTTCAGGCAGTTCTAGACAGTGCTGAGGTCACCTTTGAGCCTCCTCTTCTCCAGGTTGAACACCCCCAACTTCCTCAGCCCCTCCCCACAGCACTTGTGCTCCAGTCCCTTCTCCAGCCTCGTTGCTCTTCTCTGGAAATGGGCTGAGAACCCCCTGTGGGGACAAGCTCTGCAAGGGGGCTCAGGAGTGTGCCTGGAAAGCAACAAGCTGTAGGTACAACTGCCAGTATTGCCAGACTCATCCTGGCAGGAAGCTCCAGCATTCCAGGGAATCCCTTACCTGGTAGTTCCACGGTCTCTGTGTCAGCATTTCAATGCACTGGAATCCAGATGTCTCACACCTGGCAGTGAACGCCGTTCCCTCAGGGAAGAGCTTCATGTCAATGCTCTGGCCCAGGTCAATGAGGGTCAGGCCATGAGAGAGCCCATCTATGTCACACATGTCGTTGTCCAGGAACCTTCAACAACCACGACAAGAAACAGCCACGTGAGCCACGGCGCCGATATCGCGACGTGTCGGCGTCTCATGAGGGTGGGAAACACTTGCCTTTGCCCAAAGATGAAGTTGTCAGGTTTGATGTCCCCGTGAATGATCTGGCAGCTGTGCAGCTCCTCCACCATATGAAGGATCTTGACAGCAAAGTAGATGACCAGGGCTTGAGGCATCACCTTCTCAGGGAGCTGCTTGTAAATGTTTATGGCGTTCTGCAACCCAAAGGACACATGGACAGCTTGGTATGGCTAAAGGGCTGTGGGCATGCACAGAATGTGTTCACAATGAGGGGGAATGAAGTGCAGGAAACATCTGAATGCCAGAATTTGTCAGCACTCCAAAAGGACAGAGATGCTCCAGAAGAGAAGTCGATGTCACTTACAAGCAACGTCCCGCAGTTGTAGAGCTCACCCACCAAAATGCTCCCATTTTGGAAGAAATGAGCAGAATAAAAGTGGACGTAGAGGTGGTGTAGGCTGGGGTCGAGCCTTTCCACCAGCTGGGTTGCAATGTAGAACTCCCAAGGGTTGGCAGGTTTCTGGACCTGGAAGCAAGGAGTGGATTTAGTGGGAAAATTAAAAGCAGAAGTTCCTCTCAGGTTGGGTTTTTTAAATGGGAGATTTGGAATTTTCCCTCTCCACCAAATAAAATACTTATCTCAGGATTCCAAACTGGTTTGGGTTGGAAGGGACCTTAAAGATTATCCTGTTCCAAACCCTTGTCATGGGCAGGGACACCTTCCACTATCCCAGGTTACTCCAAGCCCTGCCCAGCCTGGCCTTGGACACTTCCAGGGATGGAGCAGCCACAGCTACCCTGGGAAAACTGTGACAATGCCTCAGTCCCCTCACAGAAAACAACCTCAGGTCAACACATCCAGTGATTAATCCTCTTGAACCAGGAATTCAGTTCCATGCCACAATTCCATTGTGGCTACACACTCTTTGGTGTTTCTCTGATGCTCAAAGAAAAATGTAAATCACCTTTTTCTCCTAAAAACATCCTTCAGGTTTTAAGACAAAGGTTTTCTCTGAAAGCCTAAATGTTGATGAGAAGATCCCCCAAAAGGACAGTCTGAAGTGGAAAGGCCAGGAGGTGTCATCACCTCCAGAGTCCAGGATTACTCCAGGAAAGGTGTCCTGGTCCCCCCCACTGACCTTGAACACGACTTTCTGCCTGTTCGTTGGGTTGCTGGAGTCCAGAAGGGAGGCCTGATAGACCTGGGCAAAAGCTCCCTCTCCCACCAAGCAATCCACACGGAATGAGCTGGAACCTTGGAGAGATGGACAATATTAAATCCTGCTTGCAAACCCCAGGGAGAGAATCCCCACCCAGGGAAAACAGGAGAGCACCAGCCCACAGGAATTATTTAAGTGCTGGTCTTTCCCTCCAAGTCATGCCTTCTGCAGGAAAAATCCTGGACTCACTCTGGAAACCAGGAGTGTTGGAAGTGCCACACACTAAACCCAAGTGTTTCCATTTCAGTCAGTGATCAAATTGCAAAGGCCACGTCCTCAAAAGTAAACACTAATGTCTGAGTGCCACAAGTGTTGCAATCTCTGTCCTGCAGCCTTTGGTGACACGTGGCTGCTCCATGCAGGGACTGGGAGCTGAGTCCCACATGGGAAGGGAAACTGGGAATATGGCCATGCATAGAATCAATTGGGTTGGAAAAGCCCTCCAAGATCATCAAGTCCAACCCTTGGTCCAACTCCAGTCCCTTTACCAGATCATGGCACTCAGTGCCACGGCCAAGCTCAGGTTAAAAACCTCCAGGGATGGGGAATCCACCCCCTCTCTGGGCAGCCCATTCCAATGCCTGAACACTCTCTCTGCAAAGAATTTTTACTGATCTCCAACTTCAATTTCCCCTGGCAGAGCTTGAGCCCATTGTGCCCCCTTGTCCTATTGCTGAGTGCCTGGGAGAAGAGACCAACCCCCACCTGGCCACAACTTCCCTTCAGGCAGTTCCAGACAGTGCTGAGGTCACCTCTGAGCCTCCTCTTCTCCAGGCTGAACACCCCCAGCTCCCTCAGCCTCTCCCCACAGCACTTGTGCTCCAGTCCCTTCTCCAGCCTCGTTGCTCTTCTCTGGCCCTGCTCCAGCCCCTCAATCTCTTGCCTCAACTGAGGGGCCCAGAACTGAACACAACACTCAAGGTGTGGCCTCCCCAAGGCAGAGTCCAGGGGAAGGGTCACTGCCCTGGTCCTGCTGGCCACGCTAGTTTGGATCCAGGCCAGGATCCCATTGGCCTTCTTGGCCACCTGGGCACACTGGTGGCTCCTGTTGAGCTTCCTGTCCCTCAGTCCCCCCAGGTCCCTCTGCCTGGCTGCTCTCCAGCCACTCTGTGCCCAGCCTGGAGCGCTGCAGGGGTTGGGGTGGCCAAAGGGCAGGACCTGCACTTGGCCTTGTTGAACTTCATCCCATTGCAATCAGCCCATCTCTCCAGCCTATGCAGGAAATCCTGTGGGATTTCTGGTCAGCTCCAGCTCATTTTCCATCAGGAAAACCGGGAAAATGGCCATGCAGGGATTGAGATGGGAAGGGAAACTGGGAAAATGGCCACTCCCACTCCCCCATCTAAAAGGTTTATGCTACAAACCAAGCCCTGGTCTAATCCCAAATCTGAGGTTGGCATAATCTGGAAGGTATCTGGATATACACCCAAGGAAGCTGAATTCCAAAGCAGTCCTGAGAAGTTTTCCCAGGAAAACACCAAGAAATGGAATGTGTGAAGCTCTTACCCAGTGGGAGTTCAGCCTTCAGGGTGATCAGTGGGAGGGCAGATTTCCACTCAAAGTAGTTGGCACAGCTGTGCAGTGGTTTGGGAAGCTCTGACAGGAACTGGCAAATCAGGTCCTTATCCCAGGGGTTCTCCACAAGGACTTCATGGAAAAAAACAGATTTAAGGATTTAAGCAATAAGTGTCATAACAAAGAGCTAACACAAGGTTATACTTGACTGAACATCACTGATTTAAAGAAAATATTATAAAGTCCTGGACCTGGAAGCAAGAAGTGGATTTAGTGGGAAAATCTGTGAGCATTAAAAGCAGAAGTTCCTCTCAGGTTGTGATTTTTAAATGGGAGATTTGGAATTTTCCCTCTCCACCAAATAAAATACCTATCACAGGATTCCAGACTGGTTTGGGTTGGAAAGGACCTTAAAGATTATCCTGTTCTAATCCCTTGTCAGGGGATAACTCCTAAGAGGAGTCATTTAAATATTCCTTGATTTTCACATTCCAGAAATCTGGCTTTTACAGAATGCTAGATTTTCCCAAAGCATTTGCACCTTGATGAGCACAGAGCCTGGAAGTGCTCCAAAGTATTCCCTCACTTTGGAATATCTTGGGCCCCATCCAAGCACATCCCACCCTTGTCCCTCCTCACACCCCTTGGAGGTGAGCAGAGGGTCCAAGTGCTCCAGCCTTGGAATATCCAGGAAAAAAACCCAGGGAATGCTCCGTGCCTTCAGCTCTCATACCCTGGGCTGTCCCAGCTCCACAAAGCTGCTCCTGGGAAGTTCTGTCCAGCCCAGCACAGGAATATTCAGCTCTGCTTGTGGTGCTTTGCTCGAGGAACCGCTGAGGAGCAGCTGCAGCAATTCCCTGAATCCCATTCCCGTGTTTCAGGATGTTTCCTTGGAGCTCCTGTTGGTCTGTGACGTGTTCAAGGGCAGGGCTGGGGATTGAAACCAAAATATTCCTGACTGGCACTTGGATTGAACCAAAATATTCTTGACTGGCACTTGGATTAAAATAAAATATTCTTGACTGGCACTTGGATTAAACCAAAATATTCCTGACTGGCACTTCTGCCAGGGGGTTTGGCACCTTCAGGAAGCCAAAACCTGTCAGATGTTCACACTCACAGCCTTGGCCAACCCTGAGATAAATAAACTGGAATTTTCTTGGGAAAGCAAGACTTGGTCAAGTCACATTCCTCAGTACCCAAAAGTTTTCATCAGCCAATAGAGAAGACAGGACTGGATTTTTGGACAGTCCATTTTGAATTTAAATGTGGCAAAACTGAAATTCTGGAAGCATTTCTGGGGCATTGTCACCCACCTCAGGGTCACATCCCATCCCATTCCTTGGAAAACTTGCACTGGGAGCAGCAGAGCAGCCCAGCTCTGCTCTGGATGTCCTGACAATCCCAGCAAGTCGTGACATACCTTAATTTCTTGATTTTTGTCTGTCTGTGCAGCTCTCCAGAAAACTCCAAGTCCATTTGTGGCTGCTCATCCCCACGGGCTGGACAGAGGGAGCAGCAACAAGAGGAAATCAGTGTTTGTTTCCCCCCAAAGCAGGAACATTTAGAGGATTCTCCCCCACAATAACTACAACTCCATGAGCCTAATTTAAAATATGAGAGTAAAGCTCAGGGCTGGATTTCTCCAGGGTATTCCAAGGAGGAAAAGGGGCAGAGCAGCCTGAAGGTGGGCTGGGACTCAGCCAATGCTCTGATCTTCCCAACCCCTTGGAATGGTTGGACACACCCATTATGTTCTCCCTTAAACATCTTATCCCTCCCATTATAAATTCCTAGAAAACTGATGTGCTGGGCCAACTCTCCCAGCTGTTTTTCCACAGGGAATGTGGGCTCAGGAGTGGCAGCAGTTGAAGCCCCCCCTGGGGGGGATTTTCGGGCAGAACTGGAGTCAGGAAACACCAAATTCCCTGCTCTCAACCCCAAATATCCCTGATTTTACCTCTGTCCTCCAAGGGCGGTCGGGGCTGAGCAGACAAGAAGCTGAAGGGGGTTGAGACGAGCCGGGCAGCTCTGGCAAAGTCCCTGGTGCTGTTTGGACTGGCAGCCAAGGTTTTGTTGCTGCAGGGGACGTTCCACACCGTGTAATCATCCCTCAGGAATTCTGTGGCCCCCGTTTCTTCCTGCACAGGAGGAAAAAGAGCTCAAATGAAACCGTCAGATTCTCTGCACTGGGACCTCCAGCAGGCTCTGGCAATAATGGGGAGTCAGCTGATGTAATATCAGAAAAAATAAAGGATTGCTGGGAAAATAAAGGAATGGCAACATGAACTACATCCCAGGTTTGGATCAGACCTGAATGTTGGCAATAAGCAGCACCAGAGCACAAAAAAATTTGCCATGAGAGTCTGAAAAAGCCAATTTCAGGATTCAGGGATCACATAGCCAAGCAGACTGAGGTTTTGTGCATCTCCCTGGCTGTGGAATCTGTGAAGCTGGAAGGTGAAATGTCTCTTTCCCTCTCCAGGAACTGCAGCTGGATCCATTCCAGGGCTGGAGGTCCCCACTGTTGCTCTCCCAGGAATTTTATGACAATTAACAATCAAACAGTTCATCCCATTGGCAGAAAACGGGAAAGGGCATCCAGACTGAGCTGGGCATCATTCCCAGGAATATTGTGGGACTGGGAGAGGACAAAGGTAAACCTGATCCCTCCCCCAAAGTCCATAACCCACTTCCAAAGCTGATCCTTGCAGGATCATCACTCACTTCTGCTGCACAGTCAGCCAAGGGCCGTTGTCCCAGAGCTCTGGGCTCCTCTGCCTTGTTCCTGTGCTGTGGGATCCTGAAAAACAGGGAGACTAGAGCAGCTTTCCCAGGAACTTTCCCAGGTACACCGACCACAACACACTTTCCTGGTTTAAGTTTTTGTTTCTCTTTTAAGAGTCCCATTTGCAGCTACTCAGAGAAGATAAAGCAGCTCCAAGAAACGAGTTATCCACCAATTCCCCAGGAAATGAAGCCTCCCATGCACTGTCCAGGCAGGGAACTTGGGTCATTCCATGGAGTAGCAACTCCAGCTCTCCTCATGCTACTCCACGCAGCTCCTACCAGTTGTATCCAGCCCAATCCCAACTGACTATTAAATATCAACCCCCCAAAGTTTCTGCTACATGGCCAAGTTCTATGGAATGGACTCGATCCTGTATGGAATTCTTAACGAGCTGAGCCTGGCTGTTCCTTTCCCCTTCCTTACCTGCTGTTCTCCTTTTCATTCTCATCCTGAAAGATGGAAAATGCAGGAGTGGCAGGGACACCAACATTCATTTTCAAACATCCAGTAGGCTCTGAAAAAGAAGAGAAACCCAATGTTGTCTTCACCCAAAACAGATTATTTAAACAGCCCCATTTCCCCCCCTATCCAGGACCCTCCAACTGCAGAATTCCCACTCAAATCCCCTTTCCTAGAAATGCTTGGAAACGACATTTTTCCAGCCCAAAGGCAGTTGTGGAATCTCTCTGTGCTCATCTTGCAAAGCCCTGGGTGGTTTCACCCTTATCAACTCTTCCAACAGGGACTGGTGGGATGTTGGAAGTGGGAAATGAAGGCTGGAATGTCATGGATTGGGTCAATAAACAGCACCCACCATTCTTCCTGCAAAGGGCCTCCAGTTCATTGTTTGCCAGGGGAGATGACTCAGGCAAGATGGGGGTTTGGAACATATCCATGAGAAAGCCTAAGAAATACAGAGAAAAGAAGGAAAATTTGGAAAAGTCAAGAAGAAAATCCAACAAAAAACCGAATAACACTCCCAGCAAAGAAATTTTCAGAGGTTCTTCCACTGAGTAGTAGTCACATCAAATACCAGTTGAACAGAAGCCTGAAATGCTAATCAGTTGTAATGTCCTTATCATTTATTAAATGGCAATATCAATTATTGTTGCATTTAAACACCTCAGACAACTGAACAGACTCTGGAAGGTCCAGTGGTGGTGCCTTGGCCCTTTTCCTTTCCAAGAGGAGATTCCATTGGAGCAAGTTCTCCTTTAATTTCTTGGATTTTTAGAAAACTAATGAATGCCACAAGTTTTGGGGGGGGGTGTTTTTTGTTTTCTTCTTACAGAGATTTATTCAGCTCAACACAATCAGAGCTTATTAACTTCCAAATTAGATCCAAAACAGGAGACCCTGAGAGCAATGATAGAAGACACTCCTAAGGAAGCCTGGCAGTGACTTTTCCAGGGATTCATGGGCTGTGGCAGTGACTTATCCAGGGATTCATGGGTTGTGGCAGTGACTTATCCAGGGATTCATGGGATGTGGCAGTGACTTATCCAGGGATTCGTGGGATGTGGCAGTGACTTATCCAGGGATTCGTGGGATGTGGCAGTGACTTATCCAGGGATTCGTGGGCTGTGGATGTTCTAAAAACATCCATTTCTGGTCCGAAGTTTTGGGTCACCCGAACCCCAGCAGAAGATTCCTGATTTCACATTGTCTTTGCTGATTGAATGGTGCACTTGGCCATCAGGAAGGACCTTCCTTGGCTGGTGGAGCACCAGGATGTGCAGGCAGATCCCACTGTTCCAGAGGAAGCAGGATGTGATCCCAAACCTTACCCAAGGCTTCCTTGGTGTGCACTGTGGGCGACGGCTGCACCTTGAAGGGTGTTGTTCCTCCCAGAGATGTGTTTGGGGTGGCCTGGGACACGTTTCCAGAGGCAAAGGAGGTATTTCCACCCTTGGAGGCTGGAAAAGACAAGAGCAAGATCATTCCTGAAGGAGCCTGGGGTTGTTTATGGACATTCCAGTTGTGAAAAGGGTTAGTGAGGAGGAGGAAACAAGGCAAGTAGCAGAATGACAGTGAAGGGTTTTGGGAGGGGTTTTGGCTTGTTCAGGGTTCTGGAGGGCAAATTCCTGAGGGAAACTGCCCTGAGGGGCAAGAGGGACCTGGGACAGCCAGGTGGGCTCTGAGGAATCCACCTGCAATTCCCAGGAATGGTGTGTCCCAGCAAGGACAACCACCCTGACCAAGTGGCTGCCCAGAGGGTGGGAACAGGCGCTGGATCCATGGAAGGGATGGAGACACCTTGCCCAGACACACAGGATGGAGCCAGGGAAGTCCAAAAGCTTTGCTGGGCTTGGAACCAGAGTTCCCATGCAATGGTTGATCCTCAGCCAGGAGCAGTCACAGCCCCAGGCTCCATCCAGAGCGAGCTCCTCACCTTCCCTCGCATCCACAGCAGGGGTTAATCCAGTGCATCTCCTGGTGAGGTGCCTTCAGAGGAAAGGGGGACAACATCAGCTTGGAATAAAACCTTTCAAAGCCCATTTTGATCCCTATTGAAACGAAGTGACAAGTCCTTTAGCATATTAATAAATATCAACCCCAGAATCTCTCCTACAGGTGCCAGTAAATGTAAAACCTGGAAGGCAGCAGAGTCCTCCAGACTCCCAATGCATGAAGTGCTTTCCTTGGGCACAGTTTGCTTCCAAGAATTCCATGAGTGAATAGCTGGTTCCAGCTAGGCCAAGCCTGCTCAGCCACCCCTTCCTCTGCCAGCCTGGGTTGCCCCCCTGCCCCCCAATTTTGTGTCCTCTACTGGCCCAGCCCCACAGCACAAGTGCAGGAGAGAAATACAAACACTTTTTATCCTTCCCTGGAGACCTTTGAGTGGGATCTGCACGAGCAAAGCATTCCTGGTGCTTATTCCAGGCATGGCAGGGACAGCCAGGCAGTCACACACTGAATTTCCTCTTACCACAATTAATCCCCAGGGCCTGAAGGAATTAGACCCTGCAACAAGGCCCAAGCTTGAGCTATGCCTAACAAATACCACTTTCCACAGGCTACCTCAGCTGGGTTTGTTGTTTCAGAAGGGGAAGAGACTCCTTTTTAGTTCATTCCCAGGACACAAACCAAAGCAGCCAGTTCCTACTCACTGTTGCAGGGCTGAGCTGGGCTGGGCCTGCTCCTGAGCTGAGGCAGCACCGAAGGGAGGGTGTCCCACACTCCTGTGGAGCTCCCCAGGCTCTGGCTGAGCTCTGGCTGGGTCCTTGTCCTTGTCCTTGTCCTTGTCCTTGTCCTTGTCCTTGTCCTCCCTTCCTTCCCATAGGGATGTGCCCCGGTGGCCGAGGGGCTGTGCTGGGGGCAGGGTGGGAGCAGCTGAGGGGACACTGGGCTGGGGCTGCTCTGCCACTCTGTGCAGTTCTGGAGCTGGAGCAGGTGCCACCCTCTTCCCTGTGCTGGGCTTCACATGTCGGGGCACCTTTAGGGACAAGAAATGGCCTTTGACACCAAACAGTCCACAAAGTACAGCCGAGAAAGGTCCCTTGACACCCAAGAAAGGTCCTTTGAAAATCCCAAGAAAGTTGCCTTGAAAATCCCAAGAAAGTTGCTGTGAAATCCAAGAAAATTCCCTCGACACCCAAGAAAGTTCCCTCGACAACCAAAGAAAGTTCCCTCGACACCCAAGAAAGTTCCCTTGAAAACCCCAAGTTCAGCCACTCTCACTTTCCCCTTTAGTTCTGCATCACTAGAAGAGCTTTTCACACTTGAGAGAACTTTTCTCTGCATCTAAAACTAAATTCTAGAGATGCAAACCCCAAACCTTTGGGGTGTAACCATTAAAATCTGAGTATTTTAAGTTGCTCCAAGTATCTGTGTGAGCATCACAGGCAGAACTTGCACATTTGGTTGGCAATCCCCTCTGGTTCCTCAGGCACACCTAAATCCTGTGGGGCAGACCCCATGCCCAGCCCAGAGCACACTCACCACCCTCTGGTTTGGTTCAGCTGCTGGTTCCAGCCTGGTTTTCTCCAGGCCTTCACTGAGCTGGGTGAGCTGGTCCAGCTTCTGCTTCAGGGCCTGCAGTTCCAGCATGGCCAACTCCTTCTTCCTCATGGAGTCTCTCTCCTCTTCTTCTAAGGATTAAATGAGGATATTTAATCAAACAATTAATCCTGGGTTTCTCAAAGCTGCTTGCATTTAAAATTTAGTCATATTTGCTGTGCACAACAACCCTCAGCACTGCTAATTATCACAGAATCATAGAATTGATTGGGTTGGAAAGACCTCCGAGATCATCAAGTCCAACCCTTGATCCAACCCCACTGTGATCACCAGCCCAGGGCACTCACAGCCCTGGGCTGGTGTTCACAGTGGGGTTGGATCAAGATGTGGTGGATTCTCACTCAGTGCCACATCCACAGAACTGGGTTGGAAGAGACCTCCGAGATCATCAAGTCCAACCCTTGGTCCAGCTCCAGTCCCTTTACCAGATCATGGCACTCAGTGCCACGGCCAAGCTCAGTTGAAAAGCCTCCAGGGATGGGGAATCCATCCTCTCTCTGGGCAGCCCATTCCAATGCCTGAGCACTCTCTCTGCAAAGAATTTCTTCCTGATATCCAACCTAAACCTCCCCTGGCAGAGCTTGAGCCCCCCTTGTCCTATTGCTGAGTGCCTGGGAGACGAGACCAACCCCCAGCTGGCCAGAACTTCCCTTCAGGGAGTTCCAGACAGTGCTGAGGTCACCTCTGAGCCTCCTCTTCTCCAGGCTAAACACCCCCAGCTCCCTCAGCCTCTCCCCACAGCACTTGTGCTCCAGTCCCTTCTCCAGCCTCGTTGCTCTTCTCAGTTGGGTTGGAAAAGACCTCCCAGATCATCAAGTCCAACCCTTGGTCCAACTCCAGTCCCTTTACCAGATCATGGCACTCAGTGCCACAGCCAAGCTCAGGTTAAAACCTTCCAGGGATGGGGAATCCACCCCCTCTCTGGGCAGCCCATTCCAATGCCTGAGCAGTCTCTCTGTGAAGAATTTTTTCCTGATCTCCAATTGCTCAGGACAAACAGCACCAGGACAACCCTGGGC